>NC_138779.1:55379282-55979282 GCF_965119305.1 Pelophylax lessonae | reverse complement strand
TCTAGGCCTCTGTATGTCTCTTCAGGGAAGCAGTTGTCCCCAATTGGATGCTGGTGCCCTAGGTGACCTGGCAGTCATCTTTGAGGTAGGCAGTGCTTAAAAAAGGACTGTCCCCTTCAGATTGGCACATATTCAAGTTGGCAGTTTAGGGACAGATCTCCTGTTGGCTGGGGACAGTCGGAGTAGCATAGGGTCATGTTCCTGTGGGGGAGGGACAGAGCAGGAAATGCCGCTGTGCACCATTAGTAGTCCTGATATGTTGGGCCTGGTTTTTGGTCTGCCTTCCAGCTGCCTTAAATGGGGGATGCTGTCAGGTGTCTCCAGTGCACGGCGTATGCTCTGGCTGGTTGCCTGTAAGTGTTCTGGTCCGATGTGGCCGTTTCTGCAGAGTTCGCTTTTCTCTCTCAACATTACTATGTTAATACACTTTGCTGCATCAACTAGACTCCATGCGAGATCCCTTCTCCTGTGGGCGGTGAGCCCAGGCCACACCTACACCATCCTATTGTTTCACACACTATCCTTCAAGGATATATATATACACACACACACTATACTGTCAAAAGTATTGGTGGGACGCCTGCCTTTACACGCACATGAACTTCAATGGCATCCCAGCCTTAGTCCGTAGGGTTCAATATTGAGTGGGCCCACCCTTTGCAGCTATAAAACAATTTCAACTCTTCTGGGAAGGCTGTCCACAAGGTTTAGGAGTGTGTTTATGGGAATGTTTGACCATTCTTCCAGAAATGCATTTGTGAGGTCAGGCACTGATGTTGACAAGAAGGCCTGACTCATAGTCTCTGCCCGAATTCATCCCAAAGGTGTTCTATGGGTTGAGGTCAGGACTCTGTGCAGGCCAGTCTTGTTTCTCCACCCCAATCTTGCTCATCCATGTCTTTATGGACCTTGCTTTGTGCACGGGTATGCAGTCATGTTGAAACAAGAAGGGCCAACCCCAAACTGTTCCCACAAAGCTGGGAGCATGAAATTCTCCAAAATGTCTTGGTATGCTGACACCTTAAGAGTTCCCTTCACTGGAACTAAGGGGCCAAGCCCAACCCCTAAAAAACAATCCTACACCATAATCCCCCCTCAACCATATGATTGGACCAGTGCACAAAGCAAGGTCCATAAAGACATGGATGAGCGAGTTTGGATTGGAGGAGCTTGACTGGCCTGCCCAGAGTCCTGACCTCAACCCGATGAAACACCTTTGGGATGAATTGGAGTGGAGACTGCGAGCCAGGCCTTCTCTTCCAACATCAGTGCCTGACCTCACAAATGTGGAAGAATGGTCAAACATTCCCATAGACACACTCCTAAACCTTGTGGACAGCCATCCCAGAAGAGTTGAAGCTGTTATAGCTGCAAAGGGTGGGCCAACTCAATATTGAACCCTACGGAGCTAGGACTGGGATACCATTAAAGTTCATATGTGCGTAAAGGCAGGCGTCCAAATACTTTTGACAATTTTATATATATATATATACAGATATTAGGTTGTTTTTTTTGCTTTTGTTTTTTTAATTAGCCTTGCAGGCAGCTCAGCAAGGCCGGCTGTATTGCTCTGCCAGGTTCTTACTGCTCCCTGCGAACCCTACAACAGTCTGTCAAAAAAACACAGTTTACGGCGGCTCTTTAAGCCTGACCCCTTTAAATCTCACATATTTACCCACCTTTTACATCAAAGCACTGCGACAGCCAGTATTTTCCGAACACCACGTCCATCCGCTCGCCATGGCGGCACACGAAAAGACAGCGCTTCTTGGGGCCCACATGTGAGTTAATCCTCAACGGCTGAGGAAGGAACCAAAAAGAAGCCATAATTTAATAAGTCTTCTAGTCATATGCCAACAAAATGGTTGTTACAACGAGAAAAGAGAAATCCCCTTCCGGCGCATTATTTTTGCTTCCTACCTACTTTAATCAAATGAACCCCTTACTGCTGGCCCTTTAAGAGTTTGTAACACAGGAGGCAATACATAAGCTTCCCAATCATGTGATCCCTGTGATTGGCCCAACACAAATGAGCGTGACCCGTGACTGCACTGTCATTGAAAGCTCCCAGTCATAACGCGAAGATCAGTAACTGGAAGGATTAGCCCCCATTGGCCAATCACAGTGATCACATGGTCAGGGAGCCAATGTAGCACCTCTGGTGTTTCCAACTCCTGAAGAATACCTAAAAAGGCAAGGGGCTCATTTGGGCCATAGGGGAAGCACTCTGTGACCAGGAGCTGTCAGCAATTGTGCATTTACAGTGCTGGATGCACCTAAATTGACATCCTACAAGCACAACACAGCGATGTGTATATGTGGCAGCAGGGAATAAGGCCCACCTCTAGAAAACTCCACATATATGTGTGCAGCCGGCAACAAGAAGTTAGGAAACAGTCGTTTGTACTCCCCCATTAAAGCCAATTGAATAGGGTGACAACACAGGAGCACATTTGGGATACAGGGACAGAGTGTTGTCATTCCACAAAAGGAAGTGCCTGAACAAGAACCAAGGAGCCTTCCTTGCTGAGCAAATGTGATTTCCCTTAAAGTGGTAGCAAAATATTTTTATTTTTTTTTATTTTTACCTACAGGTAAGCTTATAATAAGACTTACCGTAAGTTAAATGAATATCCCCGAAACATGAACAGTTTAGGAGATATTCTAGTGAGCAGCAGAATTAGTGCTCTGAAGGAACGGCGTACCCGTGACATTCCTTCAGAGCTCTGTGCTGCGGCCGTGACTCCCATGTAGTTATTGTGGCTCGGCCATTCAAGCGGCTGCAGTCCGCGAACCTGGAAGGAAGACCGGAAGAAAATGGAAGCCTCTGCAGTGGTGATGGCACAATGCTGGAAGGCTTTGTTTCAAGGCAAGTCTTTCATATTGTTCTAGTATGCAATGCACAGGGTGAACCAACTCAATATTGAACCCTACGGACTAAGACTGGGATACCTGATTGCCTTTACCTTAAAGGGGAATTTTTTTTTTTTAGTTTACTACCATTTTAATGTAAAAAAAAAATAAATAAAATCAAACATTCAGCTCATGTAATGGTCAGAAATGTTTGTTTTTAGTCCTCCAGATTGTATATATAGTTATATATAGTTCCATGATCTTTAAAAAACAAGTCAGACAGGTGGAATCACCTAATCTTACAGTTTTTTCACATTCTACATATGTGCATTGTTTTTTTTGTGTTTTTTTTTTTTGTTTTTTTGTTTCTGTTTTTTTTTTTTTTGGATGGAGAAAGTTAAAGCCTATTGTCTGTTTGTCATTGTCATCTGCATCCCTTTTGGGAAGATTTTCTTTTGCTTGCTATGTGGTCACCAGAACAACAAATACGTTGAAACTCCGAAATATTGACATAGAAATCAAAACCCAGGTCTACCCAACACTCACTAATAAAAAAAATGTTTTGGCTGGAGTTGGCCTTTAATATCTGGCATGCTGCAAAACCAAAAGAGTCCACTAGGTGGCAGCAAGCGGCCAATAATCAGAGCAGGGCCAGCAAATACCGCAGAGTAACAACAATCCGCTCTAGAATTTCATGTTACATTTATAAAAATTCCAACTGCTGCAAGGTGACATAAGCAGAGAGAAGACACAAGTCCCTGAATAGGACCAGGACATAGGGACCGGTGCCACTGGATAAGTCACAGAAAAAGCTGATACTTTCCATTTTTGCATGATGATAAATGAGAAGCAGAACTGGGTGGGAGAAGTGCTGGGGGGGTCACTTCCAGTTCACAACTAATTCTGAACCTGGGAACTCTCCATCCGCTGGTTTCACATATATTTAATGATGGTGCAGAGTTCTACAAATGGCTTGTTAAATAGCCAATAAGCCCCTTAAAGTTCATGTGTCAGATCAGATATATGGAGGCCGCCATTGCCAGCACGCCTTGAAGGTTGTACCCGTCATCCTTTGACACAGGATAAATATGACAACAGATCTGATGCCCAGCTGGCTGAATAAAGGATGAGGATGATGATGCAGCACCATTAAAAAAAAAAAAAGTAAGCCATGGCCTTTTAAGAATGAGATGCAAGTTGCAACTTAAAGTGAGGGGGGGGGGGGGGTCCACTTTCACCTTACCTTTAGATTTAACCATTTAACCAATTCCCCTTTAGACTTTGTAATCATTTTGATTTAAACTACAATCCTTAAAGTGTTACTAAACCCAGGAGCCTGCATTCACTATATCTGGTCTCCGCAGGAGCCTGCATTCACTATATCTGGTCTCCCCAGGAGCCTGCATTCACTATATCTGGTCTCCCCAGGACTCTGCATTCACTATATCTGGTCTCCCCAGGACTCTGCATTCTCTATATCTGGTCTCCCCAGGACTCTGCATTGACTATATCTGGTCTCCCCAGGACTCTGCATTCTCTATATCTGGTCTCACCAGGAGCCTGCATTCACTATATCTGGTCTCCCCAGGAGCCTGCATTCACTATATCTGGTCTCGCCAGGAGCCTGCATTCACTATATCTGGTCTCCCCAGGAGCCTGCATTCACTATATCTGGACTCCCCAGGAGCCTGCATTCACTATATCTGGTCTCCCCAGGAGCCTGCATTCACTATATCTGGTCTCCCCAGGAGCCTGCATTCACTATATCTGGTCTCCCCAGGAGCCTGCATTCACTATATCTGGTCTCACCAGGAGCCTGCATTCACTATATCTGGTCTCGCCAGGAGCCTGCATTCACTATATCTGGTCTCCCCAGGACTCTGCATTCTCTATATCTGGTCTCCCCAGGAGCATGCATTCACTATATCTGGTCTCCCCAGGAGCCTGCATTCACTATATCTGGTCTCCCCAGGAGCCTGCATTCACTATATCTGGTCTCCCCAGGACTCTGCATTCACTATATCTGGTCTCCCACACTACACAGAACATGGAAATGCAATTCTTTTAGTAAATATAAACTGCTAAATACCTTTTCTCACAAGCAGTATATAACAGTCTTGTGAATTCTATCAGTGTCTGGGTAAAGCTTGTAGGAGGAGTTTGCATTCTGCACTGACTGTCCTTTCAGGATACAGGACCCCTGATCTGATCTGGACAGTGCTGATTGGCCATGTGCTGATCACATGCACCCTCCCTCAAAAACAAAAATAGCAATACACATGGACTGAGCATGTGCAGCCTGTCCCCTAGCTCTGTATTATCAGGAAATATATTGGGGACAGTGGAAAGAGGAGAGGATCAGAGAAGACAGGATCAAACAGCCTTTTTACACAATGAGGAGGACTAACCCCTTTAGGTTCCACAGTGAGTATAACAAGCATGCTTTACTGCATTTACAGTACAGATTTTACTGGTGTGGGTTTAGTAACACTTTAAGATACAGGCCTTCAGGCTATTACAGTGATCAGACCCTGCCCCCAATGGCCATGTTTAATCTACATATTGGTGGGCAGACATTCTTCTAAGCTCATATAAAAGTTAAGCAGCAAAAACATCACTGAGCTGAGTTATCTCTCACACACCAGCAACAAATCAGATTTTCTGATCAGGAGTAAGTTTACACTTCCAGAAGAGCCCATGTTGGGCAGATGGATGGCAATACTCGAAAAGAGAAAGGGACAGAGGGCGCACCAGCCTAGCGCATTATCTTTAAAACAATTTATTGTAATAGACATGTATACACATTATACTCACAAAACGATTATGAAACACGGGCAATAAGCAATGAGGGACCACCAGGGGTCTCCACTGGGCATCCTCAGCTGCCCAGAGCTCTGATGAAGGGAGAACACCCCCCGAAACACGTAAGCGTTTTTTTGGAGGTCTACATCCTTCCACGGCCTGCGGCAGATGAGGATGCCCAGTGGAGACCTCTGGTGGTCCCTCATTGCTTATTGCCCGTGTTTTATAATCGTTTTGTGAGTATAATGTGTATACATGTCTATTACAATAAATTGTTTTAAAGATAATGCGCTAGGCTGGTGCGCCCTCTGTCCATTTCTCTTTTCCAGTATCTTCTTTGGGTTACCACGACCCGTTGAGAGTGGCAGCACAGCCTGAATTTACTACAATTTGACCTGAATGGCATTTTCCGGATACCAGCCGCAAGGCCACCCCTTAAGCGCAGGAGTCATTTTCTCTTTGTACATGGATGGCAATACTCACCTGCATAGGCTGACAGATAATGGTGAGCGAGGCCGTGTCCACCAGGCCCTGGTCATCCGGCACTCTTCTATCCAGGAGCCCATCGCTGAGGGAATAAGAGGCGGCATCTGATGTGTTAAGGAGGGAGTACGACCTGCAAGAGATGGCACTGTTATAGCAAGGCACACGCATATATATACTATATCTATATACACACACACACACACACTGGGCCATCTTGCACAAGTTGCACTGCTGGCACCAATCATGCCCTGTACACACCAGCTGAAATTTCAGATTAGGCAGGTGGTGGCAGTGCCCGTAATGGTTGGTGAATTAGCAAGCTCATCACTGGAGATGAGCAAAGGAGTGAATGAATGGCACAAAGGGGGTTAGAAAGCAATTTCATAGTATTGGGGTCCCCCTATTCCTCTGGACACACTAAAAAGCAATATGGCTGTGCTGTTTCTCTTGCAGAATTCAAAAGCCGTCTCAGTGCCCGAGTCCCCCTCCGTTGGCATAGGACCGGTCATATCGGCTTGGAATATAGTTCATCACATGCCAATTAGGCTGTCCTAAGTTTTTCATTTGTGGGAGGAGACCAGACAACATAGAGGTAAGGAACTCTCACAAGATACAAACTCCATGCAGATAATGGGGAGACTGAACCCCGCCACCATCCTGTGCCACAGGATGAGGAACAAACAGAAATCACTGCAGGTTCAGAAAATTGGTTCATTTAATTCATCCATTAGCAGCACAGAAGAGCGGCCCCATCACTCGCTGTTGAACATACAATCTAGTGTTGCCTTCCCTGGGTCCTCCCCCTCCCTCATTAACATGCCGATTACATTTTTAAATAAGACCCTTCCTTTTTCACTACATATCTTATGAAAAAGACCTTTCCTTTTTTATTACATATCTTATTTTAGATCCGATGTCATCACTGGGTCTTTGTGCATCTCTATGCAATGCAGGCAGATCATGGCTGGTGGGAGGGCCGGTGGGGTGCTGTACATAACTTCCTGGACACATCACAGCACCCTGTCTCAGGACTCCTCTGCAGAGCCCTCAGCCCTGATGGAAGCAGTGGAAGGAGTTATGTATACATTACAATGCCTTAGTAAGTGGGTGTTAGACTAGAAGAGAAGGCATTCCTTTGATGACTGCATTTGCATGGTAATGCCCACAAGTGATGCTGAGCCTCTACGATTGAAAGAACTGGAATCCAATTAATGGAAGAGGCGGGGCAAGGGACAGTCAGGCTGGGGAGGAAAGGGCTGGATGATGATATAATAATCTTTATAGGACATTGAGGTTGATTTACTAAAACAGGAGAGTGAAAACTCTGGTGCAGCTCTGCATAGAAACCAATCAGCTTCCAGGTTTTATTGTCAAAGATTACTTGAACAAGCTGACATTAGAAGCCGATTGGCTACCATGCACAGCCGCACCAGATTTTGCACTTCCCAGTTTTAGTAAATCTCCCCCTGTGTATCTACATTATGTAATAAGCCATCCTAAAACCCGCCTTTTTCATGCCGTATTCTATTATTTCTACAGGGGAAGTTTTGAGCCCCCGAAACGTGTTGGATTTCTCTTGAAGACTTCCTGGACTTCCAATCTTTGGCCTTCTCCGAGGACCCGTAGGGATATTTTGGCTGCCTCTAAAATTTGGATCTACATTCCTATCCTACCCTGTGATGGGTCCAACACTCTGCCCACACATCCATTATCCAAGTCTCACCAGGTTGAGGGGCGCCCCATGTGGACACTCACCCATGAAACACCCAGCTGCCGCACTCATCCGCTTTGGTGACGTAGTTTTCCGGTAGGAGGCCGGAGCATCCAGTAGCCAGCGATGACCCGTACAGCCAACCTTCACTGGTGTTGGTCTGCTCCACCGGTGACATGAAAATGAAATCCCCGGGTACCAGTTCCAGCTCGTCATCGTTTTGCGGTATATAGGGGTACAAGACCTGCAGGGTCTGAGGGGGACACAGACATAAGACAAAGATTACCATACTTATTGGGTGTTAGGTGATGGTGCTGGAGGGCGCACCCCTGGCCTCCGTAGTCACATGACTCTGGAATAACTTCTCAATGTTTACCAGTAATTCTCTTGTAGGCATAGAGGTCCAGGTGGCCACACACGACAAACTGATTGTACAATCTCTCCTTCAGATCCAGGACAACTACGGTATGTGCTGCAAGGGCCCGAGTGACTGGATGCAAACTGAATGTATTGAGGTTTAAGTTTGTTCCCTATTACATTTTGATGAATTTAAAGAAAAATTTAAGCAAAAAATAAGGTAGAAATTGAGGGCAGCAACACATCTCAAAAAAGTTGGGACAAGGCAACAAAAAGCTGTAAAGTAAGCCGAATTAACAAGGAAGAATAGTTTGCAACTAATTAGGTTTATTGGCAAGGTCAGTAACATGATTGGGTATAAAAAGAGCATCTTGGAGAGTCAGTGTCTCAAAAGTAAAGATGGGCAGAGGTTCACCAATCTGTGAAAAGCTGCATCTAAAAATGTTTGAACAATTTTAGAATAATGTTCCGCAATGTAAAATTGCAAAGACTTCAAATTTATCATCATCTACAGTACATAATATCAAAAGATTCTAAGAATGTGGAGAAATCTCTGTGCACAAAGGAAAACCAGCGAAACCCAATATTGGATGCCCTGGAGGCCCTCTGTTGGCACTGCATTAAAAACAGTCATGGTTCTGTGATGAACATCAATGCATAGGCTCAGGAATACTTCCAAAAACCACTGTCGGTGAACACAGTTAGCTGTGCCATCTAAAAATACAAGGTAAAGCTCTATCATGCAGAGAAGAAGCCATATCGGAACATGATCCAGAAACACTGCCTTCTTTTCTGACCACAGAACAGTTCCCCACTTTGTAACAGCTCATTTAAAATGGTCTGTTACAAAGTGGAGAACTGTTCTGTGATCAGATGAATTATTTTTGAAAACCATGGGCCGCCTCTTTCGGACTAAAGAGGGCCTGTATCTCTGATGGTATTGGGGGTGCATTAGTGCATATGGAATGGGCAGCTTTCACATCTGAAAAGGCACCTTCAATGCTGAAAGATATACAGTATGCAGGTTTTAGAGCAGCATCTTCTCCCATCTAGAGGACATCTTTTTTAGGGGAAGGCCTTGCATATTTCAGAAGGACAATGCTAAATCTCTTACTGCATCTATGAAAACAGCATGGCTTCGTAGTGGAAGAATCCGAGGGCTTAACTGGCCTGCCTGCAGTCCAGACCTTTCACCAAATCAAAATATTTAGCGCATATTGAAATGAAAAATATGTCACAGAAGATTCCGGACTATTGAGCAGTTAGAATCCTATATCAGACAAGAATGGGGCAACATTCCTCTCCCAAAACTCCAGCAACTGGTCTTCTTAGCTACCAAATGTTTATAAAGTGGTGTTAAAAGCAACTTTTTTGAGACTTGTTGCTGCCATTGATTTCAAAATTAGCTGATTTATTTCTTCAAATGGTACATTTTCTCAGTTTATACATTTGAGATGTTTTCTATTGTCTATTGTGAATAAAATATGGGCCTATGAGATTTGCAAATGTTTGAATTCTGTTTTTATGTAGATTTTACACAGCCTCCCAAACTTTTTTGGAATTGGGATTGTAGATGAAATTTGATAAAACTGAGTCAGGGTGGAAAACTATCAGCCATTCTGCATTGATGGCAGCATGGGGATACTTTGTTGATGAATCTGATTGTATTTCAGTGGATAAGATTATGAGGCTGTATGGTGGAACAGAGATATGATTGATCATTTATACATGTAAGCTACAATTGTATTTTAACTATCCACTGAAATTCACTTCCCTGTCGATCGAATGGGTTGTTGACAATAGATCAACTATTCATATCGGAAGAGATCAATCGGAAACCTAATCGCTCCTATATGGAAGTGTGTATGGCAACCATAACGGAAATTGTACAATCAGGTTGTAACGTGTAAACGGCACACAAAACTTATCATTAGGGCAGAGCCATTACCTCATGATTGACGTATCGGATGTCCCGGGAAAATATGGAAGCCACCCAATCACAGCCCAGGTTTATGTCGATGTTATTGGCCAGCTTTTCCAGCGTTGGCAGGTGATTGGCCTGGAAGTGATATGCCAGTGTCACATGTAGCTGCTTCTTGTGCGGCTCCACCCGCACGTCTGAAATAAAGGACACACAAGAGTCACACCAGACACGTCTTCCTATTCATTTACCACAGTCTTTTTTTTTTTGTAATAGCTGGATAGAAATATAAAATACTCGGACCAGATTTACATTGGGTTGCGGTAATGCGCGGTAAAACGTGCGTACAGTACACCGACGTAGAGGAAACTGATTGCTGTGCTCTTCATTCTGCTGCTGCAATGCATTGGAGCCCATTCAAAATATGTGTGAATAAGCCATCAGTGTGATCTCTCCGGCAGAGGTATACTCTATATATACTTTACTCATCCGCAGAGTCTAGTGCCCAGGGCAAAGATGTCAAATGGTGCCCCCCCCCCCCACCCCCCTAAATGTATGAGCATTGTGTGTCAGAAAAAATCCCTGCCGCTCCCCCCAAAAAATTGGGAACTAATCTGCTCTCCTATCCCCAAGCATATCTTCCCCTATCCAGCCAAAATTCACCTTAAAAAAAAAAAACCCTCTTCCAGTACAACTCGCCCCTGCCCCCCACTGTGCTGAAACTCCAACCCAGGACAAATCTTTGCCTCTACCATCTGCCCTCCTAACACACATCCTCTCCCCTCTCCAAATATCCCCTCCTAGCACAAATACTCCCCCCCAAAATGTCCCCTCCTAGCACACCCCCCCCCCCAAGTTATCCCTACAAGCACAAATCCCCCTTCATAACTCAAAGTACCCCTCTGAGTACAAATCCCCCTCCCAAAACCCCTCTTCTACTACAAAGCCCCCTCCTAGAACAATCCCCCTCCCAAATCCCACCTACTAGTACAAATCCCCACCCCCTAGTACAGTCCCCCTCTGAAATCTCCCCTCCTAGTACAAATCCCCCTCCCAACCCCCCCCCCCCCAGTACAAATCCCCCTCCTAGTACCAGGCCCCCTCCTGGTGCAAAGCCCCCTTCCAAATCCCCCCTCCTAGTACAAAGCCCCCTCCCAAATCCCCCCTCCAAGTACAAAGCCCCCTCCTAAATCCCCCCTCCTAGTACAAAGCCCCCTCATAGTACAAAGCCCCCTCCCAAATCCCCCTCCTAGTACAAAGCCCCCTCCTAAATCCCCCCTCTCCCAAATTTTGCCTTCTAAAATAAATCATACTCCCCTACCACTCCCAAATTTTCCTCTTCCCAGTACAAATCCGCCCCCCATTCCCCCTTCAACCCCCTCCTAGCACTAAGCCTCTTCTCTCTTCCCCCTCCTAGCACAAATACTCTCAAATTCTGCACAAATGTGTGTTACTCTGAAGCTGCTGTCACTAGTCCTGCCAACTTGTAAGTAAATACTCTTCATGCAGCTCCCCCCCATCTCACATGATACCATCACGCCGCCCCTCCTGCCCACCCCTTGTCACGAATCTGCTCATCGGTATCTTCTTTTATCCCAACACTACAGAGCAGCTGCCCTACAATGAGACTAACTACATCCTGTTCACTCTGAGGTTAACAAAAAAAATGTGCTTATATATATATATATATATATATATATATATATATATTGTTTTAATCAAATATGCATCATGCTGACACTCACTGCTATATACCAAAATATAATTGCCATTTAAATCTGTTGGGGGGGGGGGGCAGTAAAACACCACAGTGGCCCTTAGGGGCCCATTCACAGCAGGGCAGTCCATTGTGGTGCCGTTTGTGTGTTAAAGGCATACTCCACCTTTCTGACCATGTTTCATGATGTATACCTGTAGTTAGGGTGTAACATGAAATCTGGTCCCATTCCCCAACCCACCTCTTTGACAATGAATGGCAGCGCAGCACACCAATGCATCCCATGTGCATTGCTGCATATTACTGCAGTATAGTGGAGTGAACCGGTCCTTGTGAGTGCCACCCTGCCAGGTGTTTATTACGTGATGTAACAATACTCCCCCTGGTGATGCCTTCATCTGATTTTCTCTCCAGAAAAATGGAGACATCTTTGTTCAGGCATCACCTAAGGTCCCATCTACTTCCTGAACTGAGATGCCGGCTCGGAGATGATACAATCAAGTAAATCCTGCTGCATGTGCAGTTCTTGTGTTTACAAAATGTCTGACACAGAGCAGCCCCTGCTGCGACTCCTTGCCTAGTGACTTGTTACAATGCACAGTCTGATCACTGGGGGGAGGGGAGACTGAGGAAATGCTTCCTCCTGGCTGCAGCAGATTGATGACATCATCTTAGCCTAGACACAGTCACTGGACTGGAGCTCATAGATGCATTAGTAATAATAGAAGGTGGAGATTTTCCTCTATGCTGTGTATTGTGGGATTGCATTCATGAAGTACTGTATTGGCGTTAGCACATAAAAGCGGATTTAACGTTATTCTCAGCACACTCCTCACCTGTTTTGATCAAGGCCTCTTCAGCAAAATCTGCCGCAAATTTCTTCAGAATCTCGGCGCACTCGTCGCTCACGAAGAGCCCGATGAAATTGGAAGACGTGTAGAGCTGCAGGGGGAGGGGGTTGGGGAATTTGGTTTTCCACTGGGTGACCGTGGTCTGTAATGCTTCGCATAAGGCGTCAACGTTTTTATCTTCACACTGTAGGGGGGGGAATAGTGAGGGGGAGAGGTCAGAGACTGACTTCATCATACACTTCCCTCTGCTGGACAGATATGATTGGATGCAGAGAGCGGAGACAACAATCACAAGAGACCATCAGAAACATCCCTATAAAAGTCATCCCGGTGCTTTTGACAGGTACCCTTCCCCACTTCTGGGAGACAGCTCCATCCCTCAGAAGTTTGCCCCCCCACTTCCTCCTTCCCTCACTGCCAAGCCAATTAGAATGCACAGTGCACTTCGGGCATGCGCAGTAGGAAACCGGCTGCGAAGCCAAAAGGCTTCACTTCCTGTTTCCCTAATGCTCGCCATACACTATACGAAAAATCTATGAAATTTGGTCATTTGGACAATTCTTTGTTTTTTTCAGGCCAGTTAATGGGCACAAATTGGTAATGGGTTGTGACATTTTTGAGGCAAAAAACAAAGGACAAAATTTAAGATTTTCTGCTGAATGAATGATAAATTGAAAGATTAATGTGTTTCTTGTCCAAACTGCTAGCACTAGGCATATGTGACAAAAAAACGAACAAAAAAGGATTCATTTAAGTCTATTGAATTGATTTATCGGTCATGATGGCACGGTCGTTTGCTCTCACGGCAGTGGCGGCCGGTGTATTGAGGGCGCAGGGGCGCCGCCCCCCATCCATGCGTCCGGCCCCCTAATCTGCATGCAGGGGCGCCGGACGCATGGAGCTTAATGTTTTTTTTTTTTAAATCACCTGATTAGAGCCAGAGGCTCTAATAGGGTGATGCAAAGGGTGGTCCCGGGGCGCAGAACAGTGCGTCCCAAGCCCACCCATTGTGTGACAATAGCGAATGAAAATTTGCTATTGTCACACCGATCCTCCTCCTGGCCAATCAGGAAGCCGGTCTAATACCGGCTTCCTGATTGGCCGCAGGGCAAACCCCATGCCATTGGCCGAGGAGGAGGCGGGAGCGGGAGGACTCGAGGAGAGTGGAGACGCGCCGCCGGGGGACACGCTGGTCACTGCATCGAAAGGGGGCATGTACGCTGGTCACTGCATTGAAAGGGGGCATGTACGCTGGTCACTGCATTGAAAGGGGGCATGTACGCTGGTCTCTGCATTGAAAGGGGGCATGTACGCTGGTCACTGCATTGAAAGGGGGCATGTACACTGGTCACTGCATTGAAAGGGGGCATGTACACTGGTCACTGCATTGAAAGGGGGCATGCTGGTCTCTCTGCATTGAAAGGGGGCACACTGGTCTCTCTGCATTGAAAGGGGGCATGCTGGTCTCTCTGCATTGAAAGGGGGCACGCTGGTCTCTCTGCATTGAAAGGGGGCATGCTGGTCTCTCTGCATTGAAGGGGGCACGCTGGTCACTCTGCATTGAAAGGGGGCATGCTGGTCACTCTGCATTGAAAGGGGGCATGCTGGTCACTCTGCATGGAAAGGGGGCATGCTATACCTTATTTATTGAAGGCCCCTTTCACACTTTTGCGACCTCAAAGTCACGCAAATATTTACAGTGTATTTTGCTGCAAAGCAATGCCTATTACATTTTTCTGTTTGCGCCCCCCCCCCCCCCCCCAAAAAAAAAAATTTTGAGCACCAGCCGCCACTGCCTCATGGTCGAGTGTTCATTTTTCGAAAATGAGTTTGAACTATTTTTCATACAGTGTATGGCCAGCATTAGAACCAATAGCGGCGGCAGCACCTGGCAGCTGATCCGAAAAATTGGCTGGGGTGCGGACATCACAGGCTCCCTGGACAGGGGTGTCTATATATTAAAAGTCGGCAGCTACAGTATTTGTAGCTGCTGACTTTTCATTTTTCTTTTCCCCAGCTGGAACACCGCTTTAATGAATCATTTTTTTTGTACAATTCTTCTTTAAGGGGGCGTGGCAGGGGGTCCAATACCCACATACTTTTGCTAATGGGCATCCCTCATTCCCATCTCAAAATCTTGGGCGGTATGGGCTAATGGTCTCTGTGCTTCTCTATGTAACGCCTGCAGATCATGACTGGTGGGAGGGGCCAGGAGGGTGCTGTACAAAGCTTCCTGAAAACCTTCCTTGTTCCTTCTACTCAAATGAAAAGGAGAGAGAAAAGGAGAGGTCATGGAGTTTATGGAAGATGTTACAAGGAGGCAGAAAACACAGTAAGAAACAATTCTTAGATTGCAGGGCCATTAGGAAGTGGATGTGCCTGCCTTATATTAGGAGAATAAGGATATCAGTGTCACTTTAAGGGAGGTTGAATTTACTAGCGGAAATAGGGAAGAGAGAAGGGGAAGTACAGAGAAGATAACTGCTGCCACTGCGGAAACCATTAAAGGCTACTAAAGAGAGCCTGTCATGTCACTGACCCTGATATACACATCACATGAAGCCACCTCCTTGCTGCAGGAACCGTCCATTTCATTATTAGTCAGCACAAACCTCACACTGAACACGGCGCCCCCCTCCCCCCTACAACCATAAAAGATACACTCCCCCTCCTCTCCTACAAACCCATCTCTACCTTTCCTCCCAAGGTATTGAAGCCAATGTTTATTCTGCTTATATTTTGCTTCTCTGGTTCCTCAACACAATATATCATTTTTTCTTTATACACCTTATTTTAAGCCAATGACATCATCCCTGAGTCTCTGTGCTTCTCTATGCAATGCAGGCAGATCAAGGCTTGGTGGGAGGAGCCAGCAGGTTGCTGTACACAACTTCCTGAAAACATCCCAGCACACTGCCTCAGTACTCCTCTCAGTCCTGATGCAAGTAGCTGGCTGGTTCTTGGGAGGAGTTATGCAAATACTAAAATGCCTTAATGGCCACATATGGAGGAATGAGTGTTCCCATTCAGCCTGCATTAGCATGCAGACTAGTGATCGACCGATATCGTTTATTTGTTGCCTATACTGATATTTTGGCCAATGCATATCGGTATCGGCCGATATGCGCCGATATTTTCGTATGTTTAAAACATTTTTTTTTTTTTTTCTTGACAGGTACTCTTGTGGAGGGATCTCGGGATCTTAAAGACCCCAAACCCCTCCTCTGCACTTAAAAGCATTAAAAACCCCAAGTTTGGCTGTTTTGAATGCTGTAATTTTTTTGAATCTGGTGCCGAGTAGGGATGATCAAAACTTTTCAAAAGTTCGGTTCGACCAGAACACCCGAACTTCCTGAAAGTTCGGCCCAGATTTCAGAACCCCATTGAAATCAATGGGACCCGAACTTCGGTAATCAAAAACACAATTTTGAAGCCCTAAAACCCAATAAATGCCCCTAAAAAGTGCCTAGGGTTCTGGGTCATGCCCCAGGGACTATTAATCACCCAAAAAAAAGTTCTTAAAAATTGTCATTTTTGATAGAGAGCCAATTATTGAAAAAAATATTGAAATAAAAAAAAAAAGAGATTTCTTTGGATTTAGTGTCTGGGGGGTCTAAAAGGTGTACCTGTGAAGTTTCAGCTCTGTAGCATGTCCAGGACCAGAAAAAAAAAAGTTTGTTTGTATTAGAATTGCAATAGAACAGGATAGTGGCTCCGCTATTTTCACATCTTGCCGGTTTTATAGCAAGCGTTTTTTTGGGCATTTTTTGGGGGTCTTTGGAGGCAGGCATAAGATCAGAACTTCTGTGTAGGGGTATATATACACACACACATGTATGTATATATACACATACACATATATAGGTGTGAAAGTAGCAGAACACTATGCTTGCGCTAATGAAATAATTAACACCCATATGGCTTCTCTGCTATAACACCTATATGTGTATAAATACATATAAGTGTGTGTGTATATATACCCCTATACAGAAGTTCAGATGTTTTGCCTGCCTCCAAAGACCCCCAAAAAATGCCCAAAAAAATGCCTGCGCCAAAAAAAAACAAAAAAACGACCAGGTGTGTTGTTGCAGGCATTTTTTTTGGGCCTTTTTTGGGGGTCTTTGGAGGCAGGCATAACATCTGAACTTCTGTATAGGGGTATATATACACACACACTTATATGTATTTATACACATACACACATATATAGGTGTTATAGCAGAGAAGCCATATGGGCACATATATATGTGTATGTGTATATATAAATACATATAAGTATGTGTGTATATATACCCCTACACAGAAGTTCAGATGTCATGCCTGCCTCCAAAGACCCCCAAAAAATGCCCCAAAAAGCAGGATGACAGGGGTGAAGCCACTATCCGGTTCTATAAGTGTTCTAAGAGAAACAATCTTTTCTCTATAGCGGTCACCCTGACATGGAAGGGTTTTGTCACCGTGCCATAGTAGTCAGAGTCAGTTAACCCTACACTACACTACGGTCCCCTTACACTTAACACTTTCCCTACAGAAACTAGATTGTTAAATCTAACTATAGTCGAAAATAGTACCCTAACTACACTAGATATCCCTTTCCTCACACTAATAATTGCTAAATAACACTTTGAGAGCAGAAGTAACAGAACTGCTTCCACTCTCTTCCACATCCCTGTATTAAAATGGTAGAGATTTGGCGGGGCTATCTTATATACTGGGGGGCGTATTTACTAATGATTGGCCTCTGGACCCCCTAGTCACTCCAATCACATTCCTAGCATTCTCCTGCCCCCTCAATTTGCTTTTACTGATGGTTCTGGTCCAACCACGGGCTTTTAAAGCCCAGTTCCTGTCCCATTGCATTTTGGTCGGTTCTGGTTGCCGAATTCCGAACTTTTTAAGCAAAAAGTTCGGAATTCGGCCGAACTTCGAACAGTCAATGTTCGGGTCGAACTGATGGTCGACCCGAACTGTTCGATCATCCCTAGTGCCGAGTACCTGGAAGTGATGTCATGATTTTTACATGGAGACCCGATCAGAACCGAATGCGGCTATGATCGGGTCTTTGGCGGCCGTGCAGGATGGTTGCCTGGGTCTCTCAGTGATGGGAGACCCGGGCGAGCCATGACAGGCGGCGGGAAGGGGGGGGGACATCCCCTCCCGCTCCTTGTAATGAAAGCCGAGTGGCTTCTCAGCAACATCGGTTGTCATTACAAGACAGCCGACTGTTGGCTATGAATGCCGGTACTGGGGCGAGGCCTCTAGCTGCAGGCATCACTCCGGTACAGCACTTTCCCGAAATATCGGCAATATCGGTAACCTCAGGGGCCGATTCCGATAGATCGGGGAAAGTGCAGATCGGCCCTCAATATATAGCAGCTTTGCTGATAATCGGTCGATCCCTAATGCAGACCACCCTTGGTTTCGCTCACGAGTAATGCGGAGCCTCCATGATTGGAAGATTTTTAAATCTATTGATGAAAGGTCGGGGCCAGACACAGTCAGGCTGGGGAGGAAAGAGCAAGATGATGCCCAAAATAGTCGGGCCGTGTTAGTCTCTGAAACAGAGACACACCGAACCCCTGCTGTGAGCCGCATCCGCACAGTGTGCACCCGGCCTGGATAGATGGGCATCTCATAGAGCACACTGATAAATAGCCGCACTCCCTCCCTTCTGGTTCTAAGAAAAGAATTGTGTCACTGAGCCCCCGTTCACAGTGAGTGACTTGTCATGCGATTTGACAGATCAAATCGCAAGACAAGTGGCATCCTAAATGCCAGTTATGGCCATGTTCAAATCGATGCGATGCCAACTTTGCACCAATAAGAAAAAGTAGCACATGCACTACTTTTGGTTATTTCCAGTACGACTTGAATAGACCTTTGTGCATGAAGCCGCACAGATGTGCGATTCAAAGCCGCAGTCTATGTGACCGGGCGCTTAGGGCGCTCTGCTAAGCTGGAGCTTAGAAGTGACCACTTTCCACCCATGCTGTACCTAGGGGCGACCACACGGGGGCTCTGGGCTCACTTCTTACTTATACTGTACAGAAAGTAACCTGACCACACAACTGGCAAAACGGAGGAGAGGCCCCCCAACAACCCCCCCTCCCCGGACCCAGAAGAGTTTTACACTTAGTTCCCCCCCTCTAGTAACACCCCCAGCCTGAAAGATCTCATGGAAACCAACCCTCACTTTGTGCTTCAAAGCCAACCAACCTTTTGTTTATTTCTGCGGAAATGCACAGAAAGGTCAAAGCGCGCCATTTACCCAAATCAGAAACCAAAGCTGCAAGGCCACATCAAACGCCACCCACACACCACAACTATATGGCCCAATCTACATTTATCTTACACGGTACAGACATCTACCATATGTACCATTTTATATTGTCTTGTCTGTAGGAGCCGGGGAGATTGTACAATATGAATCTCCATGGAAGTGGCTTCATCTCACAATCTATTGTTGGGCTACAATATAAAGGTGAAGGATTTATGAAAATATGCAGTCACTAGGAGGATCCTTTAAATTCTAAGGAGTGGCTAGGCCGGCCCCAGAGGAGCATGGGACGTACCATGAAGAACTGGCAGAGCGTAATGTGCGGGAAAATGTTATGTGCTTTGTTCTTGCCACAGAGCTGCTTCGACTGCTGCCAGAAGTCAGACAGCTTCTGCGCCAAGGGACCCATGGGCCGCAGGTACAGGACATACTCGCGGGGCAGGGGGTCGTCCAGAAAGGGGTCATCCACGTGAGAGAAGAGCCTGGAAAAAAAAAGAAAAATAGAAACATCTTGTCCTGAAGCTGCACTACATGTTAGGGATAAAATGTATATATTATGGGGACTTTTAGGCCTTGTCTGAAGGATATATTCATTGAATGAAAAAAAAAAAAATATATATATATATATACATACATACACATTTTTTATGAAATTTATATTCCACACATAATAAAAACTGCAGTCCTGTTTAAAATAAATTAAAAGAAGAAAAAATAAATATTATATATATATTATTTATTTGATTTGCTGTGTATTATATTTATTTTATCCACTTCAGTTGCAAGCAGCGCACCATTCGTTTTATATATATATATATATATATATATATATATATATATATATATATATATATATATATATGTATATATATATATATATATATATATATATATATATATATATATATATTCACACACATACACTGTTTATATAAAGCCATATTAGTTTATGATAATAATTCTTGAAAAATATCCATAAATAAGCATTATAAGTAGATAAAAAAAAGAAAAATGTTGTCCTGAAGCTGCACTACATGTTAGGGATAAAATGTATATATTATGGGGAATTTTAGGCCTTGTCTGAAGGATATATTCATTGTATGAAAAAAAAAGTATATATATATACATATATATATATATATATATATATATATATATATATATATATATATACACACACATATATATATATATATATATATATATATATATATATATATATATATATATATATATATATATATACACATTCACACACACAAACATACATATACACATACACACTTTTTTAATGAAATTTATATTCCCCACATACTAAAAACTGCAGTCATGTTTAAAATAAATTAAAACAAGAAAAAAAAATGATATATATTATTTATTTGACTTTCTGTGTATTATATTTATTTTATCCACTTTAGTTGCAAGCAGCGCACCATTCACTATATATATATATATCTATCTATATCTATCTATATATACACTGTATATATATATATATATACATACATATATATATATATATATATATATACACACACACACACACACACACATATACACTGTTTATATAAAGCCATATTAGTTAATGATAATAATTTTTGAAAAAAATCCATAATAAGTAGGAAAAAAAAAGAAAAACCAAAAATAGTAAACCAAACGGTTTACTATTTTCTTATTGTATAGAACTTGAAAATATTACTCACCAATCACAAGCTGCCTGAACACTTCTCCCACCGGTTGATGCTAGTGCTTTTTGCCTAAAAGCAAACAAACAAGAAAGCTATATTTTCTATATTTTCAATAAAAATAGACGTATAATTTATACACACACACACACACAAACACACCAAAAAGAGCTCTCTCTCTTTTCTCTATACATATTTATATATTTTTACGTGAATAACTTTATATAGAAAGCAAAAAAGAAATAGAAACACACATTCATTTTATTCGGCCCCCTTTGCCTTACATTAGTAGAAAAAAACCTTTTTCATGATTTTTTCAGTCAAATTTTTTTAAGAGAAATTTATAAAAAAATAAACACAATCTCACATGACTACAACTAAAAAAAAAAATTTAAAAAACACTTTAATTTTAGAACACTGGAAAAACATTCATCCTTAATAGCACTGGAAAAGGCTATCTGTGAATCTGGCTCACTAAATTAATAAAAAAAAAAAAAAAAAGTCAACAAGTTTAATGGAAAATGCAGTCATGTCAAAATATTTAATTTTTAAAAATGCATTAAAAAACTAAAATATTAATTACAATATGTGACCGGTTTTTAACAGAAAAAAAAACTTTTTTTGTTGTTGCAGTATTCAAGCCATCAAGCTTTCCTTTCCTCCTTGGTAATTCAGTTTTTGCGCTCTCAGTACCCGCTGGAATTACTCACAGACTTTTGACATACAAACGTGTGACTATCTCATTCCGCAGAAAGAAGTTGCTTCACAGCGACTGCTGTACATCTAGTTTCCACAGAAACATTTACTTTATTATCTCATACGTTAAGGCGATTTATTTTTAGGTATCTGAGGATTTAGAGGTTATCAGCAGTTAGTGGATAAATCGCATCACCGTTATAATTGCATTGCACACAACTGATGTGGTGTGACTCATAAGAGCTGAAAACGTTCGGCATACGTGACCAGAAAGTTATTACTGTACTTTACAAGTCCAGTCGTCAAATGTACAATTTAAATACCATATAAAAAACAAAAAGGTATGGCGAAAGAGCTAAAAATGCAGTTTAAATACATAATATCTAACCAGCCTATAAAATGTGTAATTCCGTTCAGCTAGTCTTGTGATTCCCACACTCCTGCCACAACACAAAGCTAAAGGGTAACACCACTTCTTTCTATCGCAGCCAATCAGCATACTATGTTACCTCCCACCTTCACCCAGCTTCGTAGAGTGTGAGTGGCCGTCGTGAACAGTTTCTCCCTGTATTTGCCCCTTCACTCTCCCCTCTTTGACCTGCAATTCTTAAATGCCTGTTCTTCTATCCCCCAGTTCCTGAAACATGTTAGGACAGTGATGGCCAACCTTGGCACCCCAGATGTTTTGGAACTACATTTCCCATGATGCTCCACTACACTGCAGAGTGCATGAGCATCATGGGAAATGTAGTTCCAAAACATCTGGGGTGCCAAGGTTCCCCATCAATGTGTTAGGATATCAACACTGTCCAGAACAACTGAGCTAGATGGGGTTCACAGGACTGACACTCCCACTATCAACCTGATTTCTAGGAAGGTACTTTAACCGCTTCCCAACCACCCCACGCAGATATTTTGCTGCAGGGCGGCCGCTCTGAGCTGGATCACGTATCGGATTCATTACAGCACAAGCTGATGAGCGGGTCCCGGCCAATGATTGATCGCCAGGACCCAATGATCAGCTCAGTGATTCACGGAAGAGAGCTCTGTGTTGGTAAACAACACAGAGCTCTCTACACTGTCATGTGATCTTGCTGCTTTTTTCATTCCCTACAAAGCAGGGAAGAAAAACAACGAGAGCGCTTAGTACATATTACATTACTCAGTACATATTAGACACATTGCACATAGTTAGGCACACAGTTTACCCCTTGATCTGGATGGTAACTCTTTCTAGCCAGTTGCCAACCATCAGTATTTTTACTGGCAGCCAATAAAAAATGGGCATTTTTCTCCTGCCAGTAAATGGCAGTGACAGGAAAAGGTTACCAGTAAAAAAAATATGGCTGTGATGCTCGGCTTGGAACCAGAGCCGGATGAGACCATTCGAGTGCCTGTTACAGTGTCCTGTCCCTAAGCTAATTACTATATATATATATATATATATATAGAAAAAAATATATTGAAAATAAAATAAAAAATAGTTTTTTTTATGCTTTAATACCTACTTTCAATCTCATCGCTAATTGCATATTGTACTTGTTTGTAGCCTAAATACTGAAATTTGCACTTAAACTGTAATTTTGTAACTTTTGGAAATGCCAGTAAAAACGTAGGCTGTGCCAGTGAATTTTGGGTGTTGTGTCAGTAAATTTAAATCTGGTAGGTTGGTAACACTAGTGTCAGTCAGTATGTGTACTCCTCCCAGCCAGCGTCAGATTGCCCACCAAACTATAAGTCTCTGAATGGCGCCATTAACCACTTTACCACCGGAGGATTTTGCGATTCGGCACTGTGCGACTTTAACTGACAATTGCGCGGTCATGCAACGCCGTACCCAAACAAAATTCCTTTTTTTCCACAAACAGAGCTTTCTTTTGGTGGTATTTGATCACCTGTGCGATTTTTACTTTTTGCGCTATAAACAAAAGAAGAGCGACAATTTTGAAAAAAATAACAATATTTTTCACATTTTTTTATATGAAATTCCCCCCCAAAAAAATGTAAAAAATCAAAATTTTTTATCATTTTAGTCCAATTTGTTTTCTGCTACATATTTTTGGTAAAAAAAATCACAATAAGCGTATTTTGATTGGTTTGCGCAAAAGTTATTGCATTTACTAACTAAGGGAAAGATTTCTGTCGTTTTTGGTGTTTTTTTTTTTAACGAGTAATGGCGGCGATCTGCGATTTTTTTTAGCGGGACTGCGACATTGCGGCGGACAGATCCGCCGGCGCGCGCCGCCGAGTAGAGGGAGTGTCTGGCAACGTAGGTCTACGTCGCCACACGATAACGAACCACTGTGCCACAGTAGAGCTCTAGTGAGCAGCGGCAAAGTGGTTAAAGTATAAAAATAAATTAAAAATCCCGGTATATATACCATAGTTTGTAGATGCTATAACTTCCCTAAAAATCGATATACGCTTTTTGGGATTTTTTTTTTTTTATCAAAGATTTGTATGTGTTCAAAATTTATGAAGAAATTTGATTTTTTTTACTTTATTTTTATTGGATATGTTTTATAGCAGAAAGCAAAAAATATATATTTTTTTAAATTTTCTGTCTTTCTTGGTTTATAAAATAAAATACCCATATTTATTATTTACTTATTTGTGAGGGGAAAAAAAATGTTAGACATTTTTTTGTTTGTGTGCAACGTTGCATGACCAAGCATGGCCAGGACCTGCTGATCGGCTGTGTCCAAGCATAGCCCAGAGACCTATGATGACAATCAACACAGGGCTCTGTACAGAGGGAACAATCTCTTTGTTTCTTATCCCTGCAAAGCACCACCATTTACCACCATTAGTAGTATAAAAAAAATAAAAAAATTCCAGTATATATACCGTAGTTTGTAAACACTATATCTTTCACGCAAAACAATCAATATTGTTGTTGGGGAACAATATACTGTACATTTTTTAATTAAAAACATGTAGCAAAATACTTTTTGGCCAAAACTTATTAAGAATTTTTTTTTTTTTTTGGATATGTTTTTAAAAAATCTAGGTCTTTTTTTGTTTATATTGCAAAACTTAAAAAACCCCGTAGTGATCAAATAACACCAAAATAAAGCTCTATTTGTGTGAAAAACAATTATATAAATTTCCTTTGTGTAGAGTATTGCATGGCAGAGCAATTGCCAGTTAAAATAACGCAGTGCTAAATAGCAAAAATTGGCCTAGTCATGGACGGACGGGGGTAACATTTTCCGGAGGTCAAGTAGTTAACCTCTTGCCACCCTCATGATGATTGTGCGTGGCAGCAAAGAGGGTGGGCTTTAATGCCCACATGCACGTCTATGGACATCTGAGGTTTCTGTACTGTCAGCGCACTCACTGCGTGCTCCCAGTACAGTGACCGAGCTGTCATAGACAGCTCTTTGTCTGTAGCGATGATCAGGTGCTGGCAGGACTGGTTCTTGCTCATGTGAAAGCTGTGATAGCCAATCACAGTGATCATGTGACCGGGAAGTCAGTCCCACCAAAGCATAAAGACCCATTTAAGGCTGGGTTCACGTATATGCGAATTGGATGCGTTTTTAACCGCATCCAATTCACATAACATGTGAATGTGACCGGATCTCAATGGAGCCGGTTTACACATGTCCAGGGCTGCCGTGCGGTTTTAGAAAGGGTTTTTCAAATCAAAAAATCAAAAATTCACACCTGAACCAGTGAACAGAAATGCACCAGACCCCAGATTGGAAACCGCAGCAAGACACGTGTGAACCCCGCCTCAAGGGACGCCAGGGCTGGGTGGGAAGGGGTTAAAGGAGATCTCCACTGATGAAACATACGTTAGCCCAAATTGCAGGCCTTGAAAATGCTAACTGACTGGCGCAGAATAGGCATGCAACAAGTGGAAGAAGGAGGACATGAATTTTTGCGTGGGGAAGAGTTAGAACTTCTGAAAAGGTTTTTATTGCAGTCTGTGCCTCCCTGTCCAGATGACCACAGCTTCCTCCAATTTCCCATACAGTGTCACCAGGGACAGAAGTGAGAAAAGCTCAGCCTCCCTGGATCTTGGAAGAGCCTATAGTTGTGGATGCAGCCCATATTACCAAAAGTATTTGGACTGCCTTTCCTTTAAATGCACATTAACTTTAATGACATCCCAGTCTAAGCCCATAGGGTTCAATATTGAGTTGGTCCACCCATTGCAGCTATAACAGATTCAACTCTTCTGGGAAGGCTGTCCGCAAGGTTTAGGAGTGTGTCTATGGGAAAGTTTGACCATTCTTCCAGAAGCGCATTTGTGAGGTCAGCCACTGATGTTGGAGAAATTGTAACATGTGTCAACAGGGACATTGCTTGTGGCCCATTGGTCAGCTTCTATCCTCCACACACTAGGCGCCCAAGGAGCGCCTGGATATTCCTTGTGACTGATGTTGGAGAGAAGGCCTGGCTCGCAGTCTCTGCTCTAATTCCTCCCAATGGTGTTCTATCAGGTCTTGAGGTCAGGATTCTGTGCAGGCCAGTCATGTTCCTCCACCCCAAACTCGCTCATCCATGTCTTTATGGACCTTGCTTTGTGCACTGGTCCAAATAATTTGGTGGAGGGGGGGAATACGGTGTTGGGTTGATTTTTTAGGGCTGGGCTGGGCTTGGCCCCTTAGATCCAGTGGAGGGAAATCTTAAGGTGTCAGCATACCAAGACATTTTGGACAATTTCATGCTCTCAACTTTGTGGGAACAGTTTGGGGAGGGCCCCTTCCTGTTTCAACATGACTGCACACCAGTGCACAAAGCAAGGTCCATAAAGACATGGATGAGTGAGTTTGGGGTGGAGGAACTTGACTGGCCTGCACAGAGCCCTGACCTAAACCTGATAGAATACCTTTGGGATGAATTACAGTGGAGACTGCGAGCCAGGCCTTCTCGTCCACATCAGTGCCTGACCTCACAAATGCGCTTCTGGAAGAATGGTCAATCATTCCCATAGAGACACTCCTAAACCTTGTGGACGGCCTTCCCAGAAGAGTTGAAGCTGTCATAGCTGTAAAGGGTGGGCCAACTTAATATTGTACCCTACAGACTAAGACTGGGATGCCATTAAAGTTCATGTCTGTGTAAAGGCAGGCAGCCCATTATTTTTGGTAACATAGTGTATGTGTTCAGAACAAAAAACTAGCCATCACACTCAATGCATTTCAATCCAACAACGATCCAGCACCCCTGTCCAAGAGCAGTGTTGATTGCAAATTTGCACTAAACTGCTGGGAAATGATTTGTACCCTTCAGTGCAGCTCGCCATTATAAGAAGAAAGACCCCCAAGTATATGGGCAGGCTTGATGTGAGCTCGGGGGGGGTCTTTTATCCCGGCAGGGCCGTGTGTAGGTGAACGTGCGCGCTCAGCGGCTCCGTCACATCTCAGGGAAATAATTCAGGGGGAAAAGTAGGTCAGGCAGAACGGCTCGGCAAATTAGTTTGTGAAAAGGAAAATATTGAGACAGGAGCGCGGATGGCCTGCCGCCTGCCACAACCCCTCTACGTCTCCGTCCGTCGCCCTCATTTAGTCCTATGCGTAGCGGAATGTTTATTAAACAGGCCGACACCTGCCAGCCGCCAGTAATGAGCGAGATGAGCCAGAAAATGCAACCTGCCTTCTTCCGAATCGCCCGGAGAAATGGCCAGACGCTTCTACAAATCCAATCAGCGCCACGTTAAGTGGGGAGAAGGAAAATCGAATATTCTTGTTGTCCACTGTTTCCCCATCTGTTATGACTTCGCCGAAGGTTCCTTTTGTCAGCAGCGATGGCCGCAACTATATAAAATGAGGCCAGGTGGCGGTTTGCAAATATTTTTTGTATTTGCCCGAACATCCGCCAACAGATTTGGCCCTGTCATAGGTCAGACAATCATTGGCAGGCCTGCTTGCAGTCAAAAAATGAATTCACAGGGTCCAATCATTGCTATTTATTGGAAAGAATCAGTACTGGGATTCTCACACACAGCTTAGGCTAGTGCGCCCAAAAAAACGCATAGCAATGTCCTCCTGTACACCAATGGTAGCTAGCGCTATTGCTAGGGTCACCACCAGTGGTGGCTGGTGCATGATAATTTGGGGGGGTGGCAAATCCACCACCCACCCCCCAGCAGAATGGACAGATGGTCGGCAGGCAAATCAATTCTCCCCCCCAGCAGGACGGACGGATGGCCGGCAGGCAAATAATCCCCCCCCCAATCGGGAAGGACAGATGTCTGGCAGGCAAATACACCCCCCCCCCCCCCAGCAGGACAGACAGATGGCCGGCATTCCTACCTCCTCCGGCCATGCGTCTCCTCCCTCTTCCTGGCCAATGGCCAGTAAAAGCGCTTCTCTTTTCAGCCAATCAGGAAAGGGGTCTCGCGACCCGCTTCCTGATTGGCTGGGAGGAGAATCGGTGTGATAATAGGGAATATTCATTCGCTATTGTCATACAAATGGGTGGGCTCAGGACACAGTGCTCTGTACCCCGAGCCCACCCTTTTTTTGAATCCTATTAGAGCCTCTGGCTCTAATCAGGTGCTTAAAAAAAAAAAAAAAAAACCCATTGGAATCCATGCATCCGGTGCCCTGCATGTAGATTAGGGGGCCCGATGCATGGATGGGGGGGCGGCGCCCCTGCGCCCACAATGGACGGCCACCGCTGGTCACCACCTTTTCTACAAGCCAAACCCAAACACTTTAGCAGCCTGGGACACCTTTGGGTGCCCCAAGCAGAGAAGTAATGCGGTGCGCATAGTGTGCCGCAGTGAACAGTGGGTGTGGCCAAATTGCTCTTGCTGACATCAGCTCCCGACCCCCCGCCCCAGTGATGCAGAATCTGCCTCCAGACAGCCGCCCACAGCTCCTGGACAGCAACAGATTTGTGTGTGACTATCTCAGTTACTTGGGGGAGCCACAGCTGGTCTGAATAATGTGTCCGGGTTTCAGTCCACCTAAAACCACACATCATTAAAAACACAGACTGTCCGGGTGAATTGCCTTTGCTAAACATCAATGACCTTTCCACTGGTCAGAATAACTGTAGCTGCCAGGCAAGCCGTGAAGTGTATCTGAAACCATAAGGCTGCATTCACATGTCAGCGTTTGGATCGCGGGCAGAACCGCCGCGGTTCCGCCCGCGATCCGGAGATTATTGCAAATCGCGGGACGCCTAGCGTTGCCCGTTGATTACAAGAAGTACAAGAGCTTCTTTGGAGCGTATTGCGTCCCGCGATTTTGTTTGCGCGATGTTGCCGCGATTCGGCAGGCGGAAATCGCGGCAACATCGCTCGGCATTTGGGGGGCTATTGCAAATCAACGGGCAACGCTAGGCGTCCCGCGATTTGCAATAAATCTCCGGATCGCGGGCGGAACCGCGGCGGTTCTGCCCGCGATCCAAACGCTGACATGTGAACGGAGCCTAAGAGAAAAGTAGGCAACCCTGACAAGTTTTTGTTACTTAAAGCAGAACTTTACCCATAACAACTCCATAAAAAAAGAACGTTCTTTAGCAAGGAACGTACATTTCACATTAATAATTCTGCTGCAACATTTAGTGTGTGCTGTAAATTGCCCCCAGCATGGCTCCTGTTTCTTATTGCTGGAGGCTACCATTTTGCTAAAGCCAGAGCCCCTGAGCAGCAGTAAATATTAATGCTGTCAGCAGATCGGCCTCTAGTTGCTCTTAGTTTAGCCACAGTGCCCAAAAATAGAGAGCAACTGAGTATGTGCAGAGCAGGGTGAGACAGTGCATTACTGGATTTAAACCAGTAAAAGGACTTATTTTTAATGTTTTATAGCTATGCTTGCAAAAAGGGCCAGAATGAGATGATCGCTTAGGATTTAACTTCCTGAATAAAGTTCCACTATGAAGTTGGAGTTTAAAGTGGTTGTAAAGGCTGTAGGTTTTTTTTTTTTAACTTCATGCATTCTATGCATAAAGGTAAAGAAACCTTCTGAGTACTGCTCGGGTGCCCCCTGGATTCACGGCCAGGACCAGCTAATCGGCTGTGTCCAATCACAGCCCAGAGCTCTGTGTTGACAGTCAACACAGAGCTCAGTACATAGGAAACAATCTTTCTGTTTCTGATCCCTGTAAAGCAGGGATCAAAAACAAAGTGATCTTTAGAAAAATTCATGACATATTACACATTGTTAGGGACACATTTAACCCCTTGATTACTCTAGATGTTAACCCCTTCCCAGCTAGTGTCAGTGACAGTGTATATCATTAGCACTGATCACTGTAAGATGTCAGTGGCAGTCAGATCCCCCCCCCCCCCCCCCAGAGTTAGATTGGCTGCCACACTATCGCAGTCCTATTATAAGTTGTTGATTACTGCCATTAGTAGTTTAAAAAAAAATGACTATATATATATATATATATATATATATATATATATATACACCATCGTTTGTAGACACTATACATTTCACGCAAATCAATCAATATATACTTGTTGGGGTTTTTTTTTTTATCAAAGATATGTAGCAGAATGCATTTTGACCAAATTTTATGAAGATATTTTATTATTTATGTGATGTTTTGTAGCAGAAAGAAATAAAATATATATTTTTTTAATTCTCTACCTGTTTTTGTTTATATTGCAGAAAAAAAAAGAAGAAAAACCCAGTGGTGATCAAATACCACCAAAAGAAAACTTTATTTGCTTAAAAAAAGATGATGTAAATTTTGTTTGGGTACGGCGTTGCATGAGGCCTAAAATTTTTAATTTAATTTTTTTTAATTTAGATTTTTACATTTTTTGGGGGGGAATTTCATATAAAAAAATGTGAAAAATATTGTTATTTTTTCAAAATGTACGCTCTTTTTTTGTTTATAGCGCAAAAAATAAAAAATCGCACAGGTGATCAAATACCACCAAAAGAAAGCTCTGTTTGTGGGGAAAAAAAGGACATTAATTTAGTTTGGATACAGCATCGCACGACCGCGCAATTGTCCGTTAAAATCACGCAGTGCCAAATCGCAAAATAGGTCCTGTTCTTTGAGCAGCCAAATCCTCCGGGGCTTAAGTGGTTAAAGACTTGTACACACTATAGGTGCTGATTCACATACATGAGATAACAGACATCACATGTGATTCGGAGCGCACTGCTATGCAAATCACATGCGATGTCTGTGCGATGCAAATTCAGCCATACAGATCGTATGGATGAATTCGCATTGCATTCTGACCAGTGTTAATTTCATCGACTAAAACCGACTAAAACGTTTTTGTCGACTAAATTAACACAATTTTAGTGGACTAAAATACGACTAAAACTAAAACAATTCAGATGACTAAAATACAACTAAAACTAAAATGGCATTTTAGTCAAAAGACTATAACTAAAACTAAATCGAAAATTTGCTGCCAAAATTAACACTGGTGCATGCTCAAAGCTTAATACCATAAATAATAACATATTAGATTTTTCACTCCAGGACCAGCAGTAGTATATAATAAGTTTGGAAATTGTAGAGAAATGCTTAAATAATGCATTACAAATTACAATTGAACTACACACATTCGATTATAGATGACTAAAATTAGTTCTAGTCGACTAAAATGTAGGACGTTTTAGTCGACTAAAATGTAGGACGTTTTAGTCGACTAAAATGTACTGGAGTTTTAGTCGACTAAATACGACTAAAACTAAAACTCTTGCAGAAGACTAAAATGGGACTAAAACTAAAATGCCATTTTAGTCCTAAGACTAAGACTAAAACTAAATTGAAATTTGCTGCCAAAATTAACACTGATTCTGACACAACTCGCACAGGACCCTTTTTTGGTTCCACACCACAATCGGATCACATGGGTGTTCACAACTATGCGATCCAATATGCGGACTGATCTGGGGGTGTCATTAACTTTGTATTGACACCCCCAGTGATTCGCATGTGGCAGTGTGATCTGCCTGCGAATTGAATGCGATGGAGTGGATTCGCAGGGTTCCCGCATCGCATATATGTGAACTGGGACTAAGAAAATCGTGTGAGATTTTTTCTTCAAAGAACGTTCGTACGATTTTCATATAGCGTGTACACAACTTTCATCTTTTTCGTACGAAAATTCCTGAAGGGACAAACTCACAAACTCCAAAATGTTCCTTGTACGGGAAAACAACGAGCGATTTTTATTTTAACCATTTCTGGACTGGAAGGTTTTACATGTCACGCTTTGACAATGACACTTCAATTTCTTCAGTCTGGTGTGGTTTCTACAACCAGCATAGCATTCCAGACTTCATCAAGTTGCATCTGTCAGAGATCTTCCAGCAGGCTGGACCCTTCCACCCCTCCGGCAGGGAGTCATTGCACAGTCTTCAGCACATGATCGCCAGGCAGACAGCGAGCCCACCCAACATAGAAGATGCTTAGATGTGGTTACTCCCACTCACAGGGCGTCACTTCACAGCAACAGGAAGGAAAAAAATATTGAATTCTTTGCACACGTATGGGGCAGACCGAGAACTCACACTGAGCACTCACAGAAAGTGCCGGTGGTTATTATATGTGACAATGGTGTCATTTATTTGGCTATTTTAAAGAGGAGCTCCGGTCTTCCCCCATAAAATAAAAAGTCAGCAGATACAAATACTGTACCTGCTGACTTTTATTACAAGGACACTTACTGTACCTGTCCAGGGATCCAGCACTGTCCTCACCTGAGCTGATTCTTTAATGGGCTCCGGGTCCAAGAACTGGCATCTTGACTAAAGCCTGGAACACACTGAGTTTTTTTTTCTGGGTTGAACGAAAAAAAAACAAAACAAAAAAAAAACAAAAAACGTTCAGCTCCGGTCAGAGCCGCTGTACTAACGATCCGATGTTAGTATAGCAATCTCCCCCGCTGCGGTATTGTGTTCTAACAGGGGGGGCAGCCCCTCACCAGAACACCCTGATCAGCGCTCTCTGCCATTGGCTGAGAGCGCTGATCAAGAGTTGGTCGGCTGCTGCATTTCCAGCATGCTCATCCGACAGAAGCTGGCCAAACGGCTGACTTTTATTGGACAGACCGACATACACACGGGCCGAATGTCGGACGTTTTTTTTTTTTTAACCGGCCGATGTCTCCCAACATTCAGCCCACGTGTATGGGGCTTAAGGGAAACCAGCAGTGAGCCCCCGTTCACATTGGGGCGATTTGACATGCCAAATCGCAGCCTATTGCCGGCAACAGCACCGCCCAAACCAGTGCAACATCGCACCAATTTCCAAAAGTAGTTCCTGCGCTACTTTTAGCGACTTCAGGGGCGATTTCAATAGACATCTGTGCAGTAAAGCTGCACAGATTTCTTTCAAATCGCCCTCAACCTCGCAATGAAATGTGTGTTTGAAATCGCACGAGTTCAGCTGAATTTCAATCCCACCTCCAATGTGAACGTACCCTGAAGCCTTGTGGCTTCACACCCAGCTTCCAACTGTGCATGCGCGAGCCGCGCTGTGTTTTGTGACTGGTCCCTCAGTCCTCAGGGACCTGTGATGCGTCCCAGAAGGCTGCGGGGGAAGGAGGGGGTGTAAACTTTCAAGGGTGAGTGCGATACCTAGTGGGCATCACGGGTATAGGCACTAGACTCACCAGCATCACTTGCTATTTTAGCATCTTGAACTTATTCACTTGCACTATTCTCATCACCCTTAAAGGGACGGATTTATTTATTTGTTTTTAAATATCATTTTTTTTTAAACACATTGTCACTTCACAGAAAATAAGATAATAATTAATCGAGTACTAATCACATTGGTACATTTATTTTCTTCACTGAAATAATCATTACAAGCACTGTATAAGATAATACATTTTAATACACTCTGTGCACCTTTGTTTTATATAGTATACACAACAATATCTTTTGGCACTGAGCACTTTTTTGTGGACCTTGACATAAGCCCAAGCTACGCTTATTTTGGCACATGCACTTTAATTATCATCAACAAACTATTTATTTATTTGCATGTTTGGTCATCAATTTTTGTTATGATGGAGATATATATCTAGAAATATTTTTGCACTATATACCATCTTCCCATCTCAGTGGCCAGGTGTGCCCATGCATTAAGACAGTCCTACCTGTACAACTGTGCAAGACTGAAAGGAAGGCTAGAGGTCACCTATAAATGATTACTACGTTGAGTTTACACTGGTGCACACACAGACATTGCATGTAATTCACAACGCATTGCTGTGCAGATCACATGCAATGTCTGTGCAACTGAAATTCAGCCATACAGTTTGTATGGTTAAATTTGCATCACATTCAGGCCAAAATGGTACAGGACCTTTTTTTTGGTCCGCACTGGAATCGGATAGCATAAGTGTTCACACCCATGCAATTTGATTCCTGTGCCATTTCACAGTTCACACTGCGATATGCGAACCAATCTGGGGGCGTCAATAACTTTACATTGACACCTACAGCGGTTCGCAGAGGGCAGTGTGAACTGCCTGTGAGTGACCTGCGATGGGGGAACCCGCACTGGAATCGCACTGGTTCCCTATCGCACATGTATGCTCCGAGCCTCATGAAGGAAGATTATGGAAGGAAAATAGAAATCCACTCTAAATAAATAAATATCTGAGAGATGGTGATGTCAGCATGGGGGCAGAGATAGAGGCTCCTCTGTATGCTGGTCATCGCTTGGGTCACATGAGTTGAATGGGCCTTTGATGGTGGCTCTGGGGAGGACATGTGACTGACCGGTGACAGGGTGTGACATCCGACATTAACGCCTCCCGCGTTATATAATCTGTGTACTAGAATTTCTTACAGAAATAAGACATTTAATTCTGCTGGCACATCATCTGCTCAGACAGTCTGGCTGGTATTTAACGATTGTACACGACAAGACACAATGCATCTCCGGAGCCAAAATACTTTACGCTATAAAAGGCGCATCGCTAAACAGTTCCAGAAAGATTCATGAATCAGGGAGTTCCTGCAATATAACACACTACATAGAGGAAAAAAAATATTCTGCTTTTGATTGTTTTAATTGCCTACCACAATATGTACCAAACTCCCCCTCCCAAAGGATAGACCCGGAAAAATTGTCTTTTAGTTCTGGATTGTGGGGAGTGACTTGGACCCTCTGCCAGTTTTTTTAATTGCTTTCTGTGTCCCCGATGGGATTTCCCTTCACTTCCTGTCACATTGTGACACAGAAGGGGGTCATTCAGGACACAAAGACAACTGTAAAAAATGTTTGATAGGTCTAAGTCATGGGTGTCCACCAACCTGTGGCTGTTCCGGAATACAGGACGACAGGGCATTGCAAGAAAGGTCCCATGAGGCATTGCAAGGCTGACAGTTGCAAGCATGACTCCCAAAGGCAGTGGCATGATGGGACTTGTAGTTTCGCAACAGCTGAAGGGGCCGCAGGTTGGACACCCATGCTCTAAGTCAGGGGTCTTCAAACTATGGCTCTCCAGTTGTTCAGGAATTACAATTCCCATCATGCCTAGTCATGTCTGTGAATGTCAGAGTTTTACAATGCCTCATGGAGGGCTGTTGAGGATCCCTGGTCTAAAAGCCCATTCACACTGCCGCGACTTGTCAGCCTGACAAGTCGCGGTCCATTGAGTAGTACAGGACCCGTTCTAATAGGAGCGACACAAGTCGCTCCGACTTAGAAAAAGGGTCCTGTACTACTTTGGGGGCGACCACGGAGCGACTTGCATAGACTTCCATTATGTGAAGTCCCTGCAAGTCGCGCCGAAGTCGCAGTGCACAGCGGTGCACGCGACTTCACAGGTCGCCCCCCCCCCCGAAGTCGTGTCGCCTCAGTGTGAACTGGCTCTAAGTCATCTCTGCCACAGACTTTGGTATAGATTATAGAGGTTTGATATTGGGTTTAAAAATTAACTTGCTACTTGTATCCAAAATCCACCACAACATAAACACAAAGAAAGTTAGGAACTAACCTGTGAAAAGTACTCACTCATGGGAGTCTTCATGTCTCAGAAGGCCTGAATACTGGTATTAGTTTGTGGGCGGGGCCACTCGCCCTGCACATGGGGGTACCTTTTGCGCGGTGCACGGTTATCAATGCCCGGGGACCAGGCAGGGACTGCGGTCATGTGAGAATCAAACATTAAGACAGTTCCCTGGACTTAGAGAGGAGTCTTCTACCATGTGCAGTAATAAATGTACAGAATTCAATGTAAAGTACAGTGTTATGCCATTGCACACCCTTTCCTTCTGTATAATGCAATTTGGGGAGACACCAAGTCCATGCACTTAGCAAAGACGTAATGCGTGCACTTGTTAACTCCTTCCTCCCCGTACCAGTTGGCCAGGCTATGGGTCTTCGCGACGTGGGTTTGGACCCGGTTGCTTTGGGAAGCCAACCGCTGGGCAGGGACCTAGATCACCGACCCCCTCACTACCAGAGGACCTGTCGCCTACACCAGGTACCACGCTTCATGACTGGCTTCAATGTACCTTGCACTAATTACTGGTAACCCATAGCAACTGCACTCCTCCTAATTTGTCCTGCCGAGTTAACCTTGTAGTAGTGGCTTTACTTCATACCTCATATGTGCTTTACTGACCCTAGTTCATCCTGCATCCCTTGAAATGACTTCAGACCAGGCTCAGAACAGTTGATGCGAATTTTACTTGAAATATCTTGATGATACAGTTCAACGTGAACATTAGAAATTAAACATTCCTAACTATTACTTTTAGGCTACCCAGACATACATCCAAAAGGTAGCAGTCCATGCTTGGTGCTCTTCAGGAACTAAAGGATCTAAGGACTCCCTGTGTCTTTTGATAAACTGCAAGGAGCCACAGTCCTCCACTTGTCTCTGCAGCAACCACAACATTACTTTTATAGCGGGACTCTCAGATCTCAGCCCCTTTTTAAAATACAGGGCGGATAGGCTGGGCCCAAAAAGCCCAGCAACAGAGAACAGAACATTAACCCCTTCCCCAGCCTGGGTTAACTACTGTCTAATAAACTGTAGGCAACCTGCTTACAAGTTGGTGCCAGAATTGCTTTTCTCCAAGTACAAATTATTACGAATGCAAAAGTACCTTGATGTTAATTAGAAGGTCAAAAACCGGCAGAAGGGAGATCAGAAGCAGGTAAGAAGGTACAAAGCAGGAAAGAACGTACAAAGTAAAGAAGGAGGTATGCTTCAGAACAGAAGACCGCACATAAGAATGTACAAAATAGGAAACAGAAAGTACTAAACAGGAAAGGTATCAAACATGAAAGAAGAAGGTATGAACCAGCCAGGAAAAGGGTACTAAAGCAGGAAAGAAAAATGTACAAAGGAAGTAAGAAGAGGGTAAAGAGCAGGCAAGAAGGTACAAAGTAGTATAGAACCAGTTAGGAAAAAGATACTAAGCAGGAGAGAAGAAAGTATGAGGCAGAAAATAAGAAGGTACAAAGCAGGGAAGAAGGTGCACAAAGCAGGGAAGGTGACGGCACAAAGCAGGGAAGAAGACAGCAGAAAACCGGAAAGAAGTGGGTACAAAGCAAGGAAACAGTGGTACAAAGCAGGGAAGAAGGTGGTACAAGACAGGGAAGAAGGGGACAGAAATCAGGGAAGAAGGAGGCAGAAAGCAGGAAAGATGAAGGCAGAAAACAGAAAAGAAGGAAGTACAAAGCAAGGAAGATGGTGGTACAAAGCAGGGAAGAAGGTAATACAAGACAGGGAAGAAGGTTGTACAAAGCAAGGAAACTGTGGTACAAAGAAGGGAAGAAGTTGGAACAAGACAGGGAAGAAGAGGGCAGAATGCAGGGAAGGAGGACGCAGAAAGCAGGGAAGAAGACAGAAAGGAGGAAGAAGAAGATAGAAAACAGGAAAGAAGAAGGAAGAAAACAGGGAAGAAGAAGGCAGAAAACAGGGAAGAAGAAGACAGAAAACAGGGAAAAAGAAGACAGAAAACAGGGAAGAAGAAGGCAGAAAGCAGGGAAGAAGGTGGTACAAAGCAAGGAAGATGGTGGTACAAAGCAGGGAAGAAAATGGTACAAAGCAAGGAAGAAGGTGGTACAAGGCAGGGAAGAAGGCGGCTGAAAGCAGGTTAGAAGGTGGTACAAAGCAGGGAAGAAGGTGGTACAAAGCATGGAAAAAGGTGGTACAAAGCAGGGAAGAAGATGGTATAAAGCAGGGAAGAAGATGGTATAAAGCAGGGAAGAAGATGGTACAAAGCAGGGAAGAAGGTGGTACAAGGCAGGGAAGAAGGTGGCGGAAAGCAGGTTAGAAGGTGGTACAAAGCAGGGAAAAAGGTGGTACAAGGCAGGGAAGAAGGCGGCGGAAAGCAGGTTAGAAGGTGGTACAAAGCAGGGAAGAAGATGGTACAAAGCAGGGAAGAAGATGGTACAAAGCAGGGAAGAAGATGGTACAAAGCAGGGAAGAAGATGGTACAAGGCAGAGAAGAAGGCAGCGGAAAGCAGGGAAGAAGGTTGTACAAAGCAGAAAAGAAGAAGGCAGAAAGCAGGGAAGAAGGTGGTACAAAGCAGGGAAGAAGGTGGTACAAAGCAGGAAAGAAGGTGGTACAAAGCAGGACAGAAGGTGGTACAAAGCAGGAAAGAAGGTGGTACAAAGCAGGAAAGATGGTGGTACAAAGCAGGAAAGATGGTGGTACAAAGCAGAAAAGATGGTGGTACAAAGCAGGAAAGATGGTGGTACAAAGCAGGAAAGATGGTGGTACAAAGCAGGAAAGATGGTGGTACAAAGCAGGAAAGATGGTGGTACAAGGCAGGGAAGAAGGTGGTACAAGGCAGGGAAGAATGCGGCGGAAAGCAGGAAAGAAGATTGTACAAAGCAGGGAAGAAGGTGGTACAAGGCAGGGAGGAAGGTGGTACAAGGCAGGGAAGAAGGCGGCGGAAAGCAGGAAAGATGGTTGTACAAAGCAGGGAAGAAGGAGGCAGAAAGCAGGGAAGAAGAAGGCAGAAGGAGGTAGGAAGCAGGAAGGATGGAAGGAAGCAAGCAAGAAAACGGAATTTTTGTAAAATCTTACCTGTAAAATTCCTTTCTCTGAGTCCTCCGACAGTCGCCGCCTCTTCATATTCGTCACATATGGGGTATTAGACTTTGCTCCGAAGGAGTAGCTAGGCAACAGAATATGTTAACATTGAAGCTTTTAACATATCCCACCCTCAAGGGGTGGTCCCCTCAGTCAATACCCTCTGACTTCCTGCAACCATATCTCGGTTTTAGTGGAATAGCAGTAGAGTATACAACCAAACCCCAAAAGAGGGGCGGGGGCGGCGACTGTCGGAGGACTCAGAGAAAGGAATTTTACAGGTAAGATTTTACAAAAATTCCGTTTTCTCTTACGTCCTCCGACAGTCGCCGCCTCTTCATATTCGTCACATATGGGGACGTCCCAAAGCAGTGCAAACATGAGGGGTGGGAAACGCATCCGCGCCGAAAAGGCAACGCAGTCTCCGCATCAAAGAAAGGAACCTTACCAAAGGAAGGAAACCAGCTGGGCAACAGGAAAAAACAAGTGCTCAACAGGAGCAACAACCCAGGAAAAGACAAAAAACCAGGGGATACAAAACTTATCCCAACAGCCAGAGGTCCCCAACAAGGGTCCCTAGGGAATTGCCGCACTAAGAACCTTGCGGCCAAAGGAAGCATCCGCCGATGCCTGAACATCTACTTTGTAGAATTTTGTGAAAGTGTGTACGGTCGACCAGGTCGCCGCCTTACACACCTGGGCTACAGAAGCCCCATGACGACAGGCCCAAGACGTACTCAAAGATCTAGTAGAGTGCGCCTTCACAGGCACAGGGGGAACCTTCCCCTGCAAAGCATAGGCCTGTTCAATGGTCTGCCTGATCCATTTGGCGATGGTAGAGGCCGAAGCCGCCATGCCCTTCCGAGGACCCTCTGGAAGAACAAACAAGGAGTCCGTCTTTCGAAAAGACTCAGTCGATTTAAGGTAAACCCTCATCGCCCGAACAACATCCAGAGAATGCAATCTCACCTCCTTTGGATGTTTAGGCTTCGCGCACAGCGAAGGTAAGACAATATCCTCATTAAGATGGAATTCCGAAACTCGTTTCGGAAGAAAAGAAGGATTAGGTCGCAAGACCACCTTATCCAAATGAACAACCAGGTACGGAGACTTGCAGGACAAAGCTGCCAGCTCCGACACTCTGCGAGCTGAAGTGATCGCCACCAAAAAGGCGACCTTTTTGGACAACATAGACAACGAGATCTCTCTGATCTGTTCAAAGGGAGCACGCTGCAACACAGACAGAACGAGATTCAAGTCCCAAGGGGGCAAAGGATCCCTCCTAGGAGGAACCAGATGCCGCACACCCTGAAAAAAAAAGTGCCAACCAAGGAGTTGGAAGCCACGGGACGTTGAAACAGAACGGCCAGTGCAGACACCTGACCCTTTATCGTAGCCAGCGCCAAACGCTGATCAACAACCGTTTGAAGGAAAGACAGCACACGGGAAACCGAGTACGTGCGGGGTGAAAACCCCCTGGACTCACACCAGGCAAAATAGGCCTTCCAAGTACGGTAATAAACCTTCCCCGAGGAAGACTTCCTCGCGTTGATCAAAGTATGAACGACCTCTGGAGAGAGACCCTTCTCCTTCAGGACCTCGGTCTCAACAGCCAGGCCGTCAAAGCCAGAGACTGTAAAGCAGGATGGTATATCGGTCCTTGAGACAGGAGATCGTCTCGGAGAGGCAGACTCCACGGGGCGTCGACCGCCAGATTCACGAGGTCTGCGTACCAGGACCGGCGAGGCCAGTCCGGTGCCACAAGAATCACCGTGCTGCGTTCCGAGTGTAACCTGCGAAGGAACCTGGACAGCAACTGAATCGGTGGAAACGCGTACATCAGCCCGTACTGATGTCACGGGGCCACTAACGCGTCCGACGCGTCTGCCCGAGGGTCGCGCGTCCTTGCCACAAACCTTTTCACCTTGTTGTTGAGACGAGACGCGAACAGGTCCACATCTGGCAGACCCCACTTCGCGCACAACATCTGGAAGACAGCCGGGTGGAGAGACCATTCCCCCTGATCCAGGGTCTGGCGACTCAGATAGTCCGCCTGCCAGTTCTCCACCCCCGGAATGTGAACCGCCGTTATCGCCGGGACATGAGTCTCGGCCCAAGACAGAATGTCGGCCACTTCTCGAGCCGCTCGGGCACTCCTGGTGCCCCCTTGGTGGTTGATGTAGGCCACCGCCGTGGCATTGTCCGTCTGCACCCGAACCGGGCAGCCCTGCAGCCGGTCCGTCCAGCGATGAAGACAGAGACTTATCGCACACAATTCCAGAATGTTGATCGGAAGGGAAGACTCCCCCTTCGACCAAGTTCCCTGGGCGGATAGAACGCCCAGAACACCACCCCAGCCCGACAGGCTGGCATCCGTGGTGATCACCGTCCACGAGACAGGACGAAACGACTTGCCCCCGGACACCAACGGGGACTGGAGCCACCACAGAAGGTTTCTTCTGGTGCGATGACTCAACGAGATTTGAAGATCCAGAGATTGAGGTCGCCCGTCCCACCTGGACAGGATCTCCGCTTGGAGACCCCGCGTGTGAAACTGGGCGAAGGGAATCACCTCGAAGGCCGAGACCATCAATCCCAGACATCTCATGCACGTCCGCAGAGACGAGTGCGGAACGTCCCTGAGGGACCTGACTTCCTCCTGAAGAGTTCTGAGTTTGTCTTCCGGCAGGAAGACCTTCGCCTGCACCGAGTCCAGAATCATTCCCAGGTAGGGAAGACGAACCGACGGACTCAGTGTCGACTTTGGAAAATTTATCGTCCAACCAAACTCCAGCAGAGTTTGCATCGTGACAGACAGGTCCTTCTCCAGACCCTGTCTGGTCGCAGACCGAACCAGAATGTCGTCCAGATACCCCAGGACAGAAATGCCCTGGGCCCTCAATAATGCCAGAACCGGTGCAAGCACCTTGGTGAAGACCCGCGGAGCCGAGCCGAGACCAAAAGGCAACGCCACGAACTGGTAGTGATCCTCCGCAATGGCAAATCGAAGGAACCTCTGGTGACCCTCGAAAATGGGGATGTGAAGATACGCATCCTTCCAATCGATGGAGGCCATGAATTCCCCCGGAACCAGGGCAGCCACCACCGACCGCAGGGATTCCATGCGGAACTTGCGAACCCGCACAGAGCGGTTCAGAGCCTTCAAGTCCAGAATTGGACGAACCTTGCCCTCCTTTCTGGGCACGGTGAACAGATTGGAATAAAACCCCCGAAATCTGTCCCGATGAGGCACCGGAAACCACCACTCCCTGAGCCCTCAGGTCCCGCACCGCCAGGTGCAGGTCCCGCAAACGCTCTGGAGACAGTTGAAGATTTGAGGGAAAAAATCTGCTCTCCGGCCGAGAGAGAAACTCGATCTTGTAACCAGATCGAACGATCTCCTGAACCCATCTGTCCCGCACACGGGCCAACCAGGGCTGAAGAAAACCGAGCAAGCGTTCCCCCACCCCAAAACTGGGTGAGGGCGCCCCTTCAGGCCGAACTGTTATGAGCTGCAGATCCGGATTGGCCAGACTTCTGTTTTCCCGACCAGGGCTTCTTCTGAGAGCCTTGACCTTTGAACGGCTTGCCCTTGTAGTGCGGCCGAAAGGCACGAAAGGACCCCTGAGGGGGCCGAAAATTAGCATGCTTCTTCCCAGAAGCCCCCTTAGCTTTGGGGAAATGGGGCAAGAGAGTGCTCTTACCCCCGGTGATCCCCTTAATCAACACATCCAAGGACTCCCCAAAAAGGCGAGACCCATCATAAGGCAGATTGGCTAAGGTCTTACGTGAAGATTGGTCCACCGACCAACATTTTAACCAAACCACGCTGTGCACACGTGCAGCCAATGGAACCAGGTCCAGGTCCGCATCACACAGATACATGACACCCTGGTGGATTTGATCCACCATATCCAGGGTCGCCGGCGAGGCTGAGTCGGCCACTAGGACGCGCCTAAGCATCTGCGTCCAACTTGCGATCGCCTGGGCCGCCATGAGAGAAGCAAACAGAGCTTTAAGCATAGAACCTGTAACAGAATAAGTATGACGGGCAAGAGACTCCAATCTCCTATCCGTGGCATCACGGAACACAGGGGAATCCTCTGCAGGAATCGCAGTGGCCCTGTTTAAAACCGCAATTGCGTGATCCACTGGGGGAGGCACACACCACCTTTCATCAGTGGAAGGCGAGAAAGGATAACGCAGCTTGAACCTACTTGGTACAGCAAAAGGTTTGCGCAGATTGCGCCATTGTTCCTTAACAGCGTGCTGAAAATCATCATTGCACGGAAAAACCTGCGGCGTCCTGCGTTTTCTCTGCGTCCCATAGGCCGCCATGGCAGCGGGGGGACACACTTCATCCTGCAAACGCAGTGTTTGCTTTATGGAAGCAATCAATTCATCCATGATTGCAAGCTCTTCAGACGAGCCAGGGGGAGAATTATCAACCCCCTCAACTTCAGCCTCCACCTCGGACCCCACTAGATCTAGGGAGGAGCGGGACCCCGATAAGGAGGCCCCCGCCATAACAACCCCATCACCTTCACCCTCAGAATCAGAGGAAAGAGCAATTCTGGGTCTTTTAGTAGATTGAGCAGCCACCAGCATCTGCACCTGAGCAGCAAGGCCAGCCACAATAGTGGCTAAATCCCCCCCTGGGGGGGAAACAGCGGTCCCCTGGCTTTCCACCAAGGCGGTAGGAAATTTGCCCTCCTGAGAATCCATTGCCCCTGTAATGCCGGACAATAAAGGGTTAACTGCCCCTTTAAGCAAGCGCGGCAAGCGCAGCCCACCGCACCACACTCAAGCACAATGAGACCCCCACAGGGAATATGCAAACTGAACACAGGCAATGGATAGCAAGAACAGAAGGATAAAACCTGAGGAGACCCTCGCCGCTGCTGCTGCCTCGATCGGTGTTCCTGGAAAGAGGAAGTGATGCTGCCAGGGCGCTCTATGAAAGCCTATGGAGGCTACAAGAAAATGGCCGCCATGCATGTAAAACATGCGGCCGGAGCGAGTGTAGGCAAAATGGCGCCGTTTTGCGCCGAAACCGCCGCTCCACAGTGCAGTAATGTACACGTGACATCCCTGTATAGGAATACATGTCAGATCGCCGCAGCGATCGCTGTATATGCCCAAACATGCCAAAAAAACATGCCCCACAGCACACAGCTTCTCACACCGACCAGGCTGACACACACAGTGTCACACAGCTCCCCCCCCCCTTGCAGCCCACAGCATGCAGCCGAGAGATAGGGAGACAAGCAGTGTGAATAGAGGCAGGTTACACAGTCCCAGACTGACACCCCCCCAGACAGACAGGTCCCCACATAGATACACTTACCTCTCCATGGCGTGGGGGACCCGCACAGGCGAACAAGCCGCTGCACATGAGGCAGGGAGAGTCGCAATTCAAGACGCACAAAATGGGGGTTAAGAAACCGCACAGCGTCCAGTGAGGTAGCCACCTCACCAATCATCCCTGCACCGAACAGGGATGGGTTGTTCACTGTGCCAGGAGCGTTACCTGGCTGAACGCTCGATGGCAGGCTGGGAAGCCACTGACCCACGACCTGCGACCAGGGGGATCAGCCCGAGACCCAGCCCGCATGATCCTCTTCATCAGAAGAACTAACTAACGCTGACAAAAATAACAGCTAAGTAAAGGTAGAGAGAAAACTCAAACAAAATTTCAAAAAGAAGAAAGAGTCTGGGGCAGAAAGCCCCAGCACAGAAAAAGCCAGCCACTCCTGACAAGCTAGACATTAAAACTGAGATATGGTTGCAGGAAGTAGGAGGGTATTGACTGAGGGGACCACCCCTTGAGGGTGGGATATGTTAAAAGCTTCAATGTTAACATATTCTGTTGCCTAGCTACTCCTTCGGAGCAAAGTCTAATACCCCATATGTGACGAATATGAAGAGGCGGCGACTGTCGGAGGACGTAAGAGAAAGAAGGAGTTAGGAAGCAGGAAAGAAGAAGGTGCTACGAAGCAGAGAAGAAAGCATAAAGCAGGGAAGAAGATATATTTATAAGTGCCATGCAGGAAAACATAACACGGGCTCTAAGTGGTAGTAAAGCCTAACTAGCTATTCTTAAAAATGTTCCCTTTCCCCTCCTTTTACCTATTCTGTCTAACCTGCATATTCTGCCTTACCTTTATTTAATGCACTCCGGTCTGGTCACTTGCTCCAGCAACTCTAACACCCCAGTGTCAGTGAGCAGCTGCTGTAGAGTGGAGGGAGCGCCGAAAATTGACTGGGTTATGGGAACCTATGGGGGTAGTCACAGCTCCCAAATTCAGTCATTGTCAAGTGTTTCCTTAAACAGGGAGCCAGAGCTGCAGGATCATGTGACCGGAATAGATATAAAGGTATACAGGATCATGTGACCGGAATAGATACTGTAGGAAGAGTGGAGAGGGAACGTTTTTAGGAATATTTAGTGTTAGGCTTACTACTACTTCAAAGTATTTTAAAATCCAAAAATGTTTTTAATTTTGGGTTAAGTAGGGAATGGTTAAAACCCCTTAGTTTTTTGTGCCATCTGTGTTCTTTTTGGGACAATTCTTCACTTCTTGCCCTTCCTTACCTATAGATACAACAAGAGCTGAGAATAAATTTCTGTGGAAGATATTACCTCCGTAATCTGAGACAGAGTGCGATCTACCTGCAAGGCGAGGCAGACCCGCCTACATAAGAAAGTACTAGAGCAGAATACAAAGGGGGTAGAGTCACTTACACAGAGAAGTACTAGAACTGGGCTTGGTAGGAGAGAATAGGAATGCAAGGAAGCTTTGGGGGGAGAGGGGAGGCACACTGTGTATGAGGCACCCCTAAACCCTGCACTCTGTACACAGAACACCCTGTTCTGAAATCTGTATGCAACACGTTTCTAAATCCTGCACTCTGTACATAGCGTGCCTCTGGAACTGCACTCTGTAAACAGTGTAATCCTGAACCTTGCACTCCATGCATAACACACTCTGAACACTGAACACTGCACTCTTCACGTAATGCACTCCCGAACTGTGCACTCTATACGTAATGCACTCCCGAACTGTGCACTCTATACGTAATGCACTCCCGAACTGTGCACGCTATACGTAATGCACTCCTGAACTCTGCACTCTATACGTAACGCACTCCTGAACTCTGCACTCTATACGTAACGCACTCCTGAACCCTGCACTCTGTGTGTAACGCACTCCTGAACCCTGCACTCTGTGCGTAACACACTCCTGAACCCTGCACTCTTGAACCCTGCACTCTGTACGTAATGCACTCCTGAACCCTTCACTCTGTACATAGCGTTCCCCAGATACAGCCAGTCCTTTGAGGGTGACCATACTACTGATGCAGGTCGTGATAAAATGAAGTCTGACACCCCTGCCTCAGAGGGTTGTCACTGCAACAATATTTTGAAAAATGTTGGATTTCACTTCACTTTCAGGCCCAGTGACAATAGTCACTGGGACAATTAGAGAAAGTAAATCTTAATAATGGGGACACAGACAATGCAAAACCTGACAGGGGGTCCAAACCCCTCACAGCTCTACCCAAAAAAAATAAAAAAATTGGCCTTAGATACACTGCTGCCTCCCTCTCACCTGAATGTCCCTCTGTAGAATAATAGAGCCAACTGTTTGGCATATGTCGGCAAATGTGACTGGTAATGCATTCGTGGGATGAGCAAATGTATCTCAAAAGCTCTGAATGTCTTACATAGGGTGTTCAATGAAAAACAGCAAAAAATAATCCTAATAAAGTACACATTGCTAATTTTAATCAGAGAGACTTGGCAATGTGTCCATCATCAGATTATCCCGAGCCTGGAAACCAATAGGAACCAACACACAATTACATTGAGAGATGTTACCAGTTACCACTATGCTGATCATCTATGTTTACCGCAGTAGATAAGATAAAGGAGATAAAGGTAGGAGATCCAAAAATAGAATAAGTCCTACATGTGTGGTTAGCAGTGCCTAGAACAAACATTCACCTCAGTTGTAAATTTATTTCAATAATAATGCCGCAATGTAAAAAAAAAAAAAATTTGCTAAGAATTCCAGGCCCAGTGTATCCATAACACGGGCTTTCTAGTGTATTCTATCCTGATTCGATTATAAACCGTTGTTCAAGCCTTGAAGAAGGAAGAAAGGGGAGTCCTTTCCCTGGAATCTGTTGGGTGTATCTTATATCCTTAGGTTAGGTTCTCTGGAAAGCATTATGTGTTGGACCGCTTTCTTGAGCGCAGATAAGCAGCCACTGTCAGGCATTCAGCAGGCAATCCTGCCACCTTCTGAATGCCTGTTTTTATTTTTTTACTTTTGGTTCGGATTGCGGTTCAACCTTATTGACTTGAATGGACAAGTTTGACAAGTGGTGCCTTCTGTCATCTCTACATGTCCCATGTTGTTGCGGCAATGACATGCAAACAGTTGTAGGGTTGGCATTATGTGGGTGGTAAGACCCTCTGACCACCTGTGTGAAAGAGGCCTAAATAATTAAATATTTAATACACATTTCCAATTTGGAAGAACATTTCTCCTGGGCACCCCTAACCACACACCCAGGAGTTGATTGTCTCATGAGTGATTTGTCCATGGTGATCAAAGAGGTAGCAGTCTAGGATCGGAACCAGGTCCAACCTTCCATCACAAATTGACCTCCTTCAAAGAGAACGCACTTTATTCTATGTTCATTCAAACCAATTCCTATTCTCTTCAGTCCAGTGCTATCATATATCTAGAAAGAAATATAATGAGGGAATTCTTTCTATACTCTGCATAATCTGATGCCAGTATAGAGTCCCAGTAATGTGAATCTAGGCATTATCTCAATAACATTTTATAGTTTCAGCTCATATAGCAGACGGGCTCTCTCATTGCTCGCCCACTGTGTACAGATCTGATTACGCCCAACAAGGACACTCACTGTTTTAACACAAAAATATAAAATACATTTCAGAATTCCATGTAAACAGCTTCCAGAACACATTGGCTGTCCATATCTTCCAAGAACAATGGACAGGCACAAATGTCAGGGATATGCTGCTACGATGCCTACCCAACAGTGCATGGTGGTACAGCCCACAAAGACATTTACTGCAATCCATAAAGACTGCGTTAAGTGACAAATGTCGATACTTGCAACGCATACATCAAAAAGTACATTAATTTTTTGCATGGCAGAGGGCAGATCGGAGACTGGATTATTAATATGTGGCTAACAGAATCTGAGAAACCAATAATGCTGTGCTGACAGCATCCCAGCAACCATGGACAGCATCCTAGCAACCAGTGTCGGGGAGGATGTAGGAAGTATCACAAATGCTTTCAGGAATGGCACCCATTGTCTGTTGAGGTAAAGAATCTATCAGTGTAAATGGTCTCCAATCCAATTTAAAGAGGGGCTCCAGCCACCTGTCAAAAAAAAAATAAAAGTCAGCAGCTACAAAAAGTGTAGCAGCTGACTTTTTTAAAAGACAGGCACCCACCTGTCTTATGATCCAGCGGTGCACTCAGCCCAGCCCTCTTCATCCTGTCTCCTTCAGTGGCAGCGGCATCTTCACTATAGGCACCCGGCTGTGACAGCTTGCAGTTTCACAGCCGGGTACCTAATGCGCATGCACGAGTCACGCTGCGCATTTTGAATGGTGGATGCAGCCTTCTGGGACCCGTCAGTGTCCCAGTAGACTGCAGGAGTACCGGAAGTGGGAAGCAAGTACTGTCAAAATCGGGTACCAGCAGGACCTTCCCCTTCTTTTGCGTGGAGTTCCACTTTAACAAAGTGATCAGGATCTGTCGTCAGATAGATCCCCGCAATACACACACCCCTGATCTGCCAGAAATGCACTCCTCTCATAATCTCCTGTTGTGATCTGAAAACACACAACAGAAATCACAAGAAATGGTGTCAGCCCTGCCCAGCTGTCCTGCTATACTGTTTCCCCAAATAAGGACTTTTTTTCCATATCTTGCAACCAGGAAAATCACAGATGTATTAAAATAATGGGGGGGCATGAAGATGAACTTCACCCTAAAGGGGGTGTTCTGCTTTTTCTCTGTCTTCCCTCCCACCTCTCCCACTTTTAGAAGTTTATGTTTTGTTTTTTGGCAGGTACCAAAACATAAATTGAGGGATATCCTTGGGGACCCCCAGGTCACCAGAACTAGTGTGGCCATTGGAAGAATTCCCCTCTATTACTTTTCTAGAGACAATCCAAAATTTGGGATTTTTTTTACTTTCACTTTCAGTAATAATGGTAAACAGGACAAATAGAGAGGGTGAGACCCCGTTCAGACAGGGGCGACACGACTTGATGGGGCGACCTGTGAAGTTGCGGTGCACAGCGCGCACCGCGACCTCGGCGCGACTTGCACAGACTTCATATCATTGAAGTCAATGCAAGTCGCCTCCAGGTCGCCCCAAAGTAGTACAGGACCCTTTTTCTAAGTCAGAGCGACTTGTGTCGCTCCTATTAGAACGGGTCCTGTGCTAATCAATAGCGAGCGACCCACCGCGACTTGTCAGGCGACCAAGTCGCCTGACAAGTCGCGCTAGTGTGAATGGGGACTAAATCTCCCTAATGGGGGCACAGATAGCAATAAAAACCTGACAGGTGTTCTAATCTCTCTCCACTCTTTCCAAAACTAAAAATGTTTGCCTTTAGTTATACTTTAATGCATTCCTTGCATTAAGGTAAAAAATGTTTAGGCATCAGTATGTTTAGGCATGAGCCCTCATTCGTTCCCACGTTGTGCCCATCTGCAGCGGCTCTCTCCTCTAACTTCCTGGTCTCAAAAGCTTTACGGAGGACGTGGGAACCATTGGCTACCGCTGCTGTCAATCAAATTGGTGAAGAAGGAGCGGGGGGCGGGGCCAAGTCCCACTTTCTGTGCCAATAGACACAGGCAGCGAGGCTTGGGAGCAAGCCCGCATGAGTGCCCCCATAGAAAGTGGATTTCTATGGAGGCACTCAACAAAGGGGAGGAGCCAGGAGCGCTGGCAGAGCAGCCAAGAAAAGGGGATTCGGGGCCGCTCTGTGCAATTCCTGTGCAGGTAAGCAACTTGTCTTATTTTTTTTTTTGGGCACTTACAATCACTTTAAGAGTTCCATTGCCCTGCACAAAAATGCATTCCGACATGTGGTAACGTGCATTAAATAGTAACTGAATAGCATTAATAATTTAAAAATGAATAGCGTAGCAACGTGACAGAAGAAAACACATGACTTTTTTTGGCTGTCCACAATGTTTGCAGCATGTCTTGCGATGCACTCTTCTGCATGGTACATTGGGGTGTCATTCACGATGAAGGGCATGGCATCACATAGAGCAGGTGCACTGCCATGTGCGGTAACATGCATTTTAGCATGGGCCCTCAGTGAAAGAATACTGAAAACAACTTTTGAAAAGACATTAAAGCGTAACTCTACTTTTGTTGAGAAAACAAAAACATTCCCCTCTGGGTGATCTCTGTACATTGCAAGGATTTTAACAAACCTTGTTGCAGATTCCTAACTTTTGTTAGTCTGAAGAAATCACTGCTTGTTCTTCTGTGCCCCTGTGCTGTGTTGTGAGTGGATCTAACGGGAGTGGTTTCATAATTATCAGTCAGCTGTTGCAGAATCAGGGCTCTAATGAGGAAAGTTGCTGGGTCTGCATCCCTTTAAACATTATTTCCTATTGGAGCATCTTACCAAAAATGACATTTTTGTTGCAGGGGATGCCAAAAATCTGACTTATATCTTAGGTAGACTTCTGGGAAAATCAGTGAGCCAATCACACAAGCAGGAAATGATGTTTCTGGGGGGTGTTCTGTACACATTCTGTGTATAAAACAATTCCAGGTAGCCATATTGCATTGCATTTTCAGAAAATCACAGAGCAGCAGATTGAAAAGGAAAGGTATTTTTTAATAATATTCAATTACAATATGATTTGAGTTGCAATTGCTATTTTTTTCCCCCATGAAAGTGGAGTTACCCTTTAACATGTTAAAGCTTATATGAGATTTCATTAGAAAAAAAAAATGAAGAAGATCCCTTTCATTGGCTTACTGAACATATTTTGGGGTGCAAGTCAAGTGCGTGTAAAAGATTGCACCCCAAACGGTATTCAGTTAGCCAATAAAAGGGTATTGGCTACAGTTTTCCTTTTATATTAATATCTATGGCCATTAGCTTTATATAAGACTTTAATGATTGAGTTTCTACTTAAAGTGATTCTAAGCCTCCGTTCACATTAGGTCGCTCCGACTTAGGGGGGCGACCTGTGAAGTCGCATGCAGCATGACTTCGGCGCAACTTGCACGGACTTCACATAATGGAAGTCAATGCAAGTCGCCTCCAGGTCGCCCCCAAGTAGTACAGGACCCTTTTTCTAAGTCGGAGCGACTTGTGTCGCTCCTATTAGAACCGGTCCTGTACTACTCAATGACCGCGACGGTGCACGACTTGCCAGGCTGACCAAGTCGCCTGACAAGTCGTATTAGTGTGAACCGGCACTTAAGGTTGGAACTAAAAAATAAATAATAACAAACACGATACTTACATGCTCTGTGCAATGGTTTTGCACAGAGCAGCCCTGATCCTCTTCTTTTTTTGGTCCCCTGCTGGCGGTCCAGGTGAGTGCCCCCAATAGCAAGCCTTTTGCTAGGGGGGCACTCGAGCAGGCTCACTCCCGAGCCACGCTCCTATGAATGGACATTGTCCATTCACACACAGAGTGCTGCTCGGCCCCGCTCCCTCCTCATTGGCTCACTGACTGTTATTGACAGAGACTCGGGAGAGCCGCTGCTCTCGTGTACATCGCTGGTTTGAGATGGGGCTCGGGTAAGTATAAGGGGGGGGGGGGAAGCTGCACCCAGAAGGTTTTTTACCTTAATGCACAAAATGCAACTTTTGCTTTTCAAACCACTTTGATTACAGATGGATACAGAGAGACAAAGAAGAATGAATGTTCCTTTGGTCATGACGCAGGAATCGGGCCCTTAGTTGACGTGAAGCCATTAGGACGATGTTTGTGAAGTGAAAGCATGTTGTTGATGAAGCTGATAGCACTTGTTCCTCTCGGGGACGGCACCTCACAAAACCACCGTGAAGCCTATTCACCTCCCACACAGTGGAAACACTCGCGCAATCACTTGAAAAGTGCTCTGAGTATTTGCAGCCATCAAAAGCCAAATCTTAAGACTGTTATTCCTCAGCATAAAGCCACAGTGGAGTCATTTAAACCTCCCAGAGACAAGACTCACAGTCCAGGCCTTCCTGAACCACAGAGGCAGAGCAGACAGCAGACTAGGGTCATCTGAGCCCAATGGGGCTCTTTAAAAAAGCATTTTACGATAAGGAGACAGCGTCTTTTAGTAACTAGTGCAAAGGAAATACAGTGGTTTTGGTCACAGAGAACAGATGGTGTTCAACGTGTCAGGAAAGGACAGTTAGAATCGTGACTGGTTTCAACAAATTACAAGTTGACGCAACTATTAGTTGTATTTCAAGAAATGATGAAGTGCAGAACTAATGCTAAACTGCAGCCTTCAGGGGAACAAAATGAATTTATTGCATAGTTACATTGCTCCAGATTGGACCAACGTGTCTGCATACATACAGTATCTCACAAAAGTATCCCACATCTCGCATTTTTCTAAAAAAAATTTATATCTTTTTATGTGATAACACTGAAGAAATGACACTTTGATACAAGGTAAAGTAGTGAGTGTACAGCTTGTAAATTTCCTCCGAGTTTGGCCTTCTCCCACTGGGATTGTTGTGAACGATTTTGCTTTTACTGCAATACAAGTTCTACTAATTGAACCTGGACTGTGTGTGTGTGTTATTGCCTCAGCTCCATGCTGGACCTGCCCACATTTGGTGGCAGTCAGCAGGAAATGTCCCTTGCAGTGGGTGCAGAAGGAGGATTGGGCTCCAGCATGGCTCCGGCCTTCGTCCTCATACTGAAGTTTAATAGCTCAAATATCCCCTTGGCAGAGTGGGAGGAGAGACTGGGGAGTGTACCAGGTCCCAGCCCGGCTGATGGCATAGCTGGCTATTAACGCCTTGACACTCACCGAGCGGTGATGGCATTGCCAGAGGAGAAGCAGGATACTTTGGAACAGATTGTGTCAGGTTTGGAGAGACAATACTGCTTCCGGAGCGAAGGCAAAGGTTCTTTATAAGGAAAGCAGCAGAAAGCCGAAATTCTCACTCATTATGCCGTGGCCATGCCTGGAAAAGAGGCTGTGCTGACATCCCTGAATCAGACCACATACTAAGGGTCCTGTTCATAGCTGGCATGAAGGCTGGTCTAATTCAGAGAGCCCTACAAAAGAGGTAAAGTGTTTGTAAAGTAAGAAGTTTTTTTTATCTTTGCCTTCTGTGTGCAGCAGTCCACCTAATACTTACCTGAGCCCACCTCGATCCAGCGATGTTGCAGAGGACAGACTCGACTGTCTGTGACTCTCCCTTCTCATTGGCCGAGACAGCAGCCAAGTGCCATTGGCTCCCGCTGCTATCAAAGTCAGTGAGCCAATGAGGAGAGAGAGGGAGGGAAGGGCAGCGGCTCTGTGTCTGAATGGACACAGGAAGCTGTGGCTTGGCTCGAGTGCCCCCATAGCAAGCTGCTTGCTGCGGGGGCACTCAACAGAAGGAAGAGGAGGATCCGGGCTGCTTTGTGCAAAACCACTACACAGAGCAGGTAAGTATATCACTTTTGTTATTTTTAACAAAACAAAAAAAGGGAGACTTTACAGTCACTTTAAACCCTGCAAGATATTATTACTTTGGTGTTTGAATTAGTTTTATTGTTTTGCCTTGACCATGGTCCTATTGCACTTTTATCAGGTGCAGTCTGCTGTCTCCACTGCAGGTGGCACTCAACCACAGCATCAATGCAGAGGGAGAGAAAGTCATGAGGAACACGATTCCTCTATGGTTTCCTGAGACACTGGGGCAGTGATCTGTTCGGATGCTGGTCACCCACGTGACTCTGGAGACCACTTTGGGTGTGGCAGAGTCTATTGGTGCTTTTACACTGCATGGAGCCGAATGGTTCGGCTCACTTTTGTGCTTTTCCACTGCTGGTGCCGCATGGTACGGTGTAGGAACGGTTCGGTACGGTACGGCGACGCTTTTCCACTGCATGGAACCGAACGGTAGGGCTCTCAAAAACAGTACCACCTCGATTGTGGTACCATACCCCGTACCATATCCCACAATCCTTTGCATGCAGTCACTACTAGCCACTGATTGGTCAGAGAATCATTGTTATCCCATTGTTATCCCACCCACTTAACTTTAGTACTACTTTAGTGGAAAAGCAAACCATACCGTACTGTTCCAACACCGTATTATCACGGTACCAGCAGTGGAAAAGCAAACCGGGCCAAGCAGGGCCGAGTAGAGCTGAGCCAGGACTTGCCATATTTAAGTCTCTGGCCCCTGGGTTTGTTGTGCATTCACATGTGGGTAGTGTAGGGACATGTCACCAGTCTGCCAGGGACAGCATTAGTGGTTCCAGAATAGAAGGGAAAGCTTAGGGCTCGTAATCTCCCTGAACATCTTCCCGTTTGAGCACATTCTGCCCCTCCAGACATACGCCATCAGTTCGACTTATACCTGCTCTGCTACATTCTGTTGGTATCTGTGAGTGTTCCCGGTTGAGCCTTCTCCCACCAAGTTTGCTGTAAATGGTTTTGCCTTTACTACAATACAAGTTCTACTAATTGCATCTGGACTGTGTGTGTGGCATTGCCACTGCACCATGCTTTATCCCCCCACAAATGTGTAAGCGGAGAATCAATGTTGTAGTCACTGCTACTACTGTGATTGCCACAGTCTTCTGGGTCCCATGCCCAGTGGTTGCCTTGCTGCACGGTAACCACAGGGGGGTCACTTGGTCAGCACAGGCACCAATAAGAGAACAACCTGCATTTTTCTCATTAAATGCAAGGCATTCTCTGATTGGACAAGATTGGACAATGTGGCGAAGCAGGACAGTGATGTCACAATCTCCACCTCGTCCAATCATAAAATGCCAAGCGAACGATTCCCTGTGGTTACAATGCAGCAGGGCAACAGCTCAGCAGCAGATCCAGAAGACAGTATTTATCACTGTAGTCACAGTGACTACTAGAGTGAATCCCCACTTCCTCTGCAGTCCCACAATTAGGACTATGCATATTAAAATTGGTCAGAGCTGGACAAATGTACCTATGCAATAAAAATCTATACCTGGAATTCAGCGTCAACTTCAGTCTGTTGAGAAAATACAGAAGTATGGCAGAGCATGCAGCACTTATGTCAACTTATTTGCCAAGATTTGAAATAACTTCCAAAGACATTTCGCTGCTGAGTCTGCATGACACAATGTACTATTTTGGGATAAAGGACTCTTTATGTGGCAAATTATGATAGGATTATTACACTGATAAATATGTTTTTTCATTTCAAACATTTAAAGGAAAAGAAAAGCCAAAGTTCATCTGGCTGTACTTCTGTGGATCACAGGAGTACAGTTCGTTCTGCACACTCACGTGACCGGCTGACTTTTTTTTTATAAGACACATAGACAGGAGCACCTGTCATTAGGAAACACACAGGATTATACAGGACATTAAAAGTAAATTCAGCAGAGAGAGGGGGCGGGCACTGACACAGGAGCAGACAGGCAGGGAGGGGAGGAGAGGAGAGGGGGTAAAGAGGACAGAGGAGCGCTGCAGATGATGGAGGCATGTAAACTGACCACGGTGTCAGGACTCAGCAGCCATAATACACTGTGGTCAGTTTACCGGGGGGACGGTAGAACCAGGCAGGATCAGCCAGGTTTTATATGTGATACAGTTCTGTGTAACATACTTTAACCACTTACCGACCAGCTGCCGTAGTTAGACCACGGCAGGTCAGCTCTGTTATGCGAAATGACGTACCTGTACGTCGTTTAGTGTAGCAGATAGTGGGGGCGCAAACACGGCAGACCGCTGTTCCGTCAGTGATAAACACAGGGATTTAGGAACACAGGTCTCTGTGTTCATCCAGTAAGTAAATCCCCCACACAATTAGAAAGCACCCCCTAGGGACACATTTAACCCTTTGATCGCACCTGGTGTTAACCCCTTCCCTGCCAATTTCATTAGTACAGTAACAGTGCAGATTTTTAGCACTGATTACTGTAGTATTGTCACTGGTCCCCTCAAAAGTGTCAGTTAGGTGTCCGATCTGTCTACCGCAATGTCACTGTCCCACTAAAAATCGCTGATCGACGCCATTAATAGTAAAAAGAATAAATAAATAAAAATGACATAAATCTTTTCCCTAGTTTGTAGGCACGATAACTTTTGTCCAAACTAATCAATATACACTTATTGGGATTTTTTTTTACCAAAAATATGAAGCAGAATACATATTGGCCTAAATTGATGAAAACATTTTATTTTTTAATTTTTGTTTATTGGGAATGTTTTAAAGCAGAAAGTAAAAAATATTTTTTTTTTCATAATTGTTTTTTTTTTTTTGTTTATAGCGCAAAAAATAAAAACTACAGAGGTGATCAAATATCACCAAAAGAAAGCTCTATTTGTGGGAAAAAAAGGACATCAAGTTATTTGGGTATAGCGTCGCATGACCGATCAATTGTCAGTTAAAGTAATGCAGTGCCGAATCACAAAAATGGCCTGGTCATTAAGGGGGTAAAACCTTCTGGTCCCTAAGTGGTTAAAGGAACAGAATTGTTTTTTTTTTTTTTTTTAGGGTAACACTAATAGCGAGGGGGTTGGTGATCTGACCCTCTCCCTAGCGTTTGATGCCCCGCACGCATCCAGGCCTTCTGTGGTACATGGAATCTATGGACCTAGCTGGAGGTACTGGGGAAGAGGGAAGTGGATTCCCAAAAAATGAAGGCTGTTCTACATTATCACGCCTGCGCCTATTTCTTGGACATTAGCAAACACGTTTGCGAAGGGTTCTCACTTAGGAGGAGTAGGCCCTGCCCACAACTTAAATCTACGGTGGGTCTGCTTTGGAAAGCCAGACAGTCTAAAAGCTCCAAACCCCAGTGATTGTGAAATGACCAAACCATAGTAGGTATTAGCAAAATTTTTATCTTCAATTATTTTCTCCCACGTTTTGCTTTTACTTTTGTGTGTGTTGGGAGTCCTCCGGCTTACCATGACGTCTGGGGGGGAGAATGTGTGGCCCTCAGGTTCCTTTTCCCCCCTGCCTCTGGGGTCATTCTTCGGGAGAGGCCCTTGACCAAGTATTCGGGGTCGGCTTCGGCTAGCCTAGAAGAACGGGGTCTACCAGGCCTTCTGGCTAGGCAGACCATGTAAACCCTTTGTCCCTGTCAGGAGCCTTGCACCCCGGGGGATCCGGGTAAAGGTCCTACCCCTTCAGGGAGTGGACTAAAAGTAAATCCTTAAGACCGCTTTTTAGTGTGTGGTCACATGCACGTTTTTTGTTCACGAACTGCTTTTTTTTCGTCGTAGGTTTTTGCACCACCGCGGACTTAAAAAAAAAAAATAAAATGTTGCGCAAAATTGGGAGTTTTCATTTCCCTAAATCCCAGAGAATTCTGCAAAATGTTGGCATTTTTGTGAACTGCATTGGAGCTGAAGGGAAAGGCAAAACAAATAGAAAAAATGGAAGGGCACAATGAGCTCTAAATGGCTCATGCATAGATGACAACTCTCCCAGATTTACTGGGACAGTCCCGTATCTTGGACCTCAGTCCTGATGATGCTGTGTGCCGGGTGATGTCCCCTTATTCGAGTTCTCGCACATCAACAAGACGGTCATCAAAGGAAGCGGGGTCTGCGAGTGGGCGGTCCCCACATAATTAGAGATGATGTTGGGCAGTTCGCTAGAGGAAGTGGGCAGGACTATCTGGTCACTGTGGGCGGGGTCAGCTGTGCCCCAGAGCAGGGCCGGGACAAGGGGTGGGCAGGAGAGGCCGTTTCCCTGGGCGCAATGATTTACTGCAGGGATAGGGGGCGCCTTGACCCTAAAGCTAAGGGAAGGGGGGGGCGCAGTTTGGCATCTTTGCCCTGGGCGCTGGATGACCTTGTCCCGACACTGCCCCAGAGGGTTTAGTAAGTATGGTCTTGAAGGTGAAAGAAGCTCCTTTTATTAACCCTAGAGCCTCACGGTATGTTTTTTTTCCACTGAAAAAAGTAAAAAATAAATAATAAAATATGCTAAATAAAATAAACCAAAGTTACCCTAAATAATACACCTACAAATGTTAGATCTTTTTCCCCCCAGCAGCTCAAATAGGTGAAACTGAGAGTTTCCACTTCTAAATCTATTGTGCTGAAATCACTCTGACCGTTTTTTTTTTTTTTAGTAACCCGCAGCACATCTGCGCACAGGCGGGATATTTCAAGATGGCGGCACAGAAGAGAAGCGCATGAGGAGAATTTAAAGGGGCAGTACATAAATAATGATCAGACACACACAAAGCTTCTAGTCATCCTGGCCAGTACTTTAATAATAAAGCTAGCCATACACAATTAAATTTCTCTCTTCAGACTACTAAACCACAATTTTTAGCACTTGCTGGCTGGGATGCTAAACTGGTGAGAGGGCTTATAGTTTGTACCAAAGGTTGAAGAATTAATACTCCCAACAAAGCTCAGTAAATGCTAAAAAATGCTGGTGAGCTGCTGAATAATGAACTGGAGAGTTACAGTGTAACTAAAGGCAAAACTTTTCTATTTTTTTTTTAGTTTTGGATAGAGTGGAGAGGGATTAGAACCCCTGTCAGTTGTCTGTGCCCCCGTTAAGGAGATTCACCCTCTCTGTTTACCATTATTATTAAAAGTGCAAGTAAAAGAAGATCCCAGAAAAGTAATAAAGGGGAAATCTTCCAATGAAGATGCTAGTTCCGGTGACCAGGGGGTCCCCAAGAAATTCCCTTATTTGTAGGGATTTCCTCTCACTTCCTGTTTGGCTATGGAACAGGAAGTGAAGGAAAATCTCTATAATGGGATACAGATGGGGAAACAAAAATCTGACAGGGGATATACCCTACCTTACCAAAATGGAAAAAAAAAAAAAAACATTTTGCCTAAAGTTCTACTTTAAAGTGTCACTAAATCCACGTCATAAAAAAAACTATCAATTTTGATATGATTCAAGCATATGTGACAGATTACTTCCATATATATCTTTGTATGAATATACCTGTATATACAGTAAGTATACTTTTACATGGATATCTTGATCCCTCATCGATCCCTCACTGACAAAAGTGGATATACCTCTACCTCTACTCCTGTATTTAAATGTGGGTATGTGTGTGTATGTGTATGTACGTATATACTTACCTATCCTCTGAATCTTTAACCGTTTGATTGATAATGCTTTAAGCCTTTATTTTTTCTTTCTTCCTTTTTTTATATTCCTTTTTTATTTACTTCTGAAATTATTTCATTGTTTTTCAGATTTTTTACTTCTAACCTTTGCTTGTTTTCTGTAAACAGTTTTCACATGGAACACCTGAAATATAGACAAGCCTTAGACATATTTCATGTTATACTATGTCGCTACTGGTTTATTCTCTGATTACTTTCCCTTTTTTTTTACGGGATACAGAATGTGATTTCACTATTTTGTAAAATATCCTTTTTCTTAAATAAAATTTCTATTGAAAAAAAAAAAAAACCCTATCAATAAATGGTGTATTACATTCTGTTCATACTCACTCAGTCACTATAACATTAATTTTCTGTATTCTGCAAAAAAAACCTGGCTGATCCTGCTGTTCTCCCCCTTCTGTCCCCAATTCAGCTAGGGATCTTGCAGCTGTGGGGGCAACTCTGCACATGCTCAGTTATTAGTGAGTTTCTATGCTGAGCATTTCCTCCCTATCACATCTGAGCAGCCCATGTGACTATAGAGTCACAAATGTGAGGGTATACACAATGCTAAATAGCAGCTCACTCCCTCCCTCCTTCTCCATGCCCACTAACCAGCTAAACACAAAGGGGGCGATATATTACATGTAGATTAATAGAGGCTTCACCTCCCTCTTATTCTAAGACACAGGCTGGAGGGGCATGACAAAGCCTGTGACTGGCCAAAAATCTGCCCAGAACATTGTATTGCCAAAAAAATAAAAAAAGATTTGACTTCAAATATATATATTTGTATGCCAATTTAAAACAGTTTATATATTTTCTTTATTTATAGTACTCTATTCCAAAGGCTGTTTTTTTTTTTGAAGATGTGACCAGCAGCCGAGGACTAGAAGCTCCTCCTGCTTATGTTTCCCTGTAGACAGGCTGGGAGAGAGCTGGGTCATGGGACAGCTGTATATCGATTAGAAAAAAGGTACTTGAATGTTTTTTTAATAAAATAATTACAGTGCCATCATCCCCATACAGAAAGAGAAGGGATAATATAAATTAAACAGGGTGTGTTTAGTATCACTTTAAGGTTCAATTGTATTTCCTGCACGGTCGTTCTTCCCTGGCATCCACAGCACTTCTACCTAGTAGGGTACTGACAGTTCTCCTTCTGCCAGACCTTGATTTAGACATAAGTTAGGCTCCTTTCGCACCTAGGCAATTTGAATCTCATGATTCTACCTGCGATTCCAAACCATGGCAAAAATGCAGGACATGTTTTGCGATGCCATTACTTTTTAAAATGGCATCCCAAATGCGTTGCAATTTTGATATAATCACGGCAAGATCACAACACGTGAAGTTTGTAGCTCAAAAAGCAGCAGGAGCTTCTTTTGGATGACAGCACCGCGCATTGCTGCGATTTATTGTGACAAAATCGCATAATTGCGCTGCCATTGAGTAGTAATGGCATCGCAAACGTGTTTCGCATCGGGACGTGATTTGGATCGCCTAGGTATGAATGGAGCCTTAATGTTAGGATGAATCACACCATTGTCCCAATTGACATTGCCAGATAGAGAGAGGTTGCTGGTGGGCCCAATCAGAATTTTGCTATGGGGCCCCAAAGAATTGTAGTTAACCCCTGTGGGGTGGTGCATATTGTCAGCCAAGACGGTGGAAAGTTTGTAAGCAGCAGACATCCACCTAAAATTAGATTTCACTCGATTTCTATCTTCATGGAGCTACAAGGTAAATTCGAGAAATTGCACAGAGAGAGCTCTGCAGTAAATAACGAGCAGAAATGTCAGAGCGGATACTTCCTGATTACAAAGGAAATATTGATTGACCGCTAAGTGTGCCAATCCTCATATCACATGTCTGTTCTGTAAATCCCATTGCCCAGCAAAAGACGGCAATGGAAGACTTTACAAAAAATAACTTTATTCTTATAATTGAATGACCCAAACGGGGATTCTGGGCACTTAGGACAGCACTGCAGCCTCTCATTAGATAAAGCAGTGCCATACAAATAGTAGAGAATATCTGGCCCTATGGTTGGTCTCTCTAGACTGGCCTAGTGGACTGCAGCTATGCAGGCATGTAAGGGTTTCAGCTTTGGCTGAATTATGTCTTTTTTTTTACCATGGATGGCGCTATTCCCTTGCAGCAAAGGATCCAGCAAGAGACAGTGAACACTTTTCCTCACTTATCTCTTCGCTCACATTGGAGGTTTTGGTCTAATGAATTTATAGAGTATGATGAGTCATTTCTTCAGGAAGGACAAAACTGTCTTCGCCAGACAGGGACAAAAATTAAAAGGGTCATATTATTTAAAAATTACATCAGTCTGGTTTCTAGTGTTCACACCAACCTTTGAGGTCTAGGGTGTTGCCACCCACCTTTGCGTGTTCCAGCACCCTCTGTTACATTTTCCATAATATAGAATGAAAAAAAAAAAAAACAATCCAACAGAGGTGGTGGAATCCCCTTTATAATGAGAATGGCAGGTGTACAGACTCAGGAACTCCGCACAGGGATGCTAGAGACCCCCATAATAAGCAACAGGTGTACAGACCCAGGAACTCAGCACAGGGATGCTAGAGACACCCATAATAGGCAACAGGTGTACAGATCCAGGAACTCCGCACAGGGATGCCAGAGACCCTCAAAATAGGCAACAGGTGTACAGACCCCGGAACTCAGCACATGAATGCTAGAGACCCCCATAATAGGCAACAGGTGTACAGACCCAGGAACTCTGCACAGGGATGCTAGAAACCCCCATAATAGGCAACAGGTGTACAGACCCAGGAACTCTGCACAGGGATGCTAGAAACCCCCATAATAGGCAACAGGTGTACAGACCCAGGAACTCAGCACAGGGATGCTAGAGAACCCCATAATAGGCAAGAGGTGTACAGACCCAGGAACTCTGCACAGGGATGCTAGAAACCCCCATAATAGGCAACAGGTGTACAGACCCAGGAACTCCGCACAGGGATGCCAGAAACCCCCATAATAGGCAACAGGTGTACAGACCCAGGAATTCAGCACATGGATGCTAGAGACCCCCATAATGGGCAACAGGTGTACAGACCCAGGAACTCAGCACAGGGATGCTAGAGACCCCCATAATAGGCAACAGGTGTCCAGACCCAGGAACTCAGCACAGGGATGCTAGAAACCCCCATGATAGGCAACAGGTGTACAGACCCAGGAACTCAGCACAGGGATGCTAGAGACCCCCATAATAGGAAACAGGTGTACAGACCCAGGAACTCTGCACAGGGATGCTAGAAACCCCCATAATAGGCAACAGGTGTACAGACCCAGGAACTCAGTACAGGAATGCTAGAGACCCCCATAACAGGCAACAGGTGTACAGACCCAGGAACTCTGCACAGGGATGTTAGAAACCCCCATAATAGGCAACAGGTGTGCAGACCTGGGAACTGAGCAGAAGGATGGCAAGAACCCCTCATAATGAGCACAGAAAGGGTACATACTTAGAAACCTAGCACAGCACATGTGCAGACCTGGGAATTTAGGACAGAGACCTCATCAATCACCATCCAACTAAACACTTGAAGAGTAAAGCCCCGTACACACGTACCGATCGTCGTCATACAAACGTTCGTCTTTTCTCCCCGGGATGTCGATGTCTGTTGAAAAGTGCAAAGACAGCACAAGAATTTTGTCCGCCGACTTCAGCTGACTGCAGAAGTGATGTCATGTAATGGTTAACTTTCCCTGTGTTTTTTCTTTTCTGAGCATGCCCAGTCTTGCAAATCTGCGGTCTGTCGGCTGATTTCTGTACTGACTGGCGAACAATTGTCCGTTCTGGTGTCGGCATACAAAAATTTTTATGTTTGCAAGAAAGACTCTTGTCCGCAGAATGTGCGCAGACAGCTGTCGGAGGCACCATACTAACAAGCGTACAATCGGCAGATCTTTCGTCCGCCGACGTTTGTATGACGACGATCGGTACGTGTGTACGGGCCTTAACTCTCCTTTTTTGGAGAAAAAAATTAATAAAAAATTCCCCTCTGGGTGATCTATGTACATTGCAGTGATTGTAACTTTGTTTCAGATTTCTACCTTTGTTATTCTGAAGAAATAGCTGTTTGTTGAGTCCATGTGCTCAGTGAATCTGTATGGAAGTGATTTTATAATTATCAATTAGATGCTGCACCAGGGCTCTAATGAGGAAATTGCCAGGGTCTGAATCCCTTTGGGAGTATCTCACTAAATATGAAATTTTTATTGCAGGGGATACCAAAAATCTGACTTGTATCTTAGGCAGAATTCTGGGAAAATCAGTAAGTCAATTACACAAGCCGTAAATTTTTAAGGACGTTCTGTACACCATTTGTGTACAGAAAGCCTCCAGGTAGCCATATTGCGTTACATTTTACAGAATATTACAAAGCTGCAGATTGAAAAGGAAAGGTAATTTTTAATAACGTTCAATTACAATATGACTTAAGTCGAAATTATATACGCTGTATTATTTCCTTTTTTATTTGCTATTTTTATTCCCATGAAAGTGGAGTCACCCTTTAAATATCATCTTTGAGTGGAGCAACTCTTAAAATCTCCCGCTTCCCAACCGACACTGATGAAGAGGTTTGTTTTCCTGGGAAGGGTTAACGCCAACTAAAAACAATGGAAAGGTTTTGTCATGTGGCTGGAAACACAGTGCTTAGCTCACGTCTTTACTGAATGTGGTTTATTTGGGATAGAGTTAAATACAAGAGAAAGTAGATAAAATAACCCCCAAGAGGTGAAGCAAAGTCTAGCAAGTCCGTGAGGTTTCCATGGTAACCTCAAAAAAAGATAACCAGAGCTTCAGTATTGTCTTAACTGGAAAGCAAACTTCTCTAATAGCAGCGTGAGAATGTCAATGGAAGGTGGATTTGGACAATTATTAGCTCATTGATTACACTCTATACATCACAGGAGGGCTCCAACTACTTTTCTCTAGTGGGCCCAACTGCTTCCGTCCAACCTTGAATCCATTAGAAGAGGGCCATCATTCGCACTTCCTCTGTTGGGTCTCAGTGTCCCAGTCCAACCCTGACTTCATCCATAAGAGGTGGGCCCAAGTGTCTCAACCTGACCATCAGAAATAAACCCTTACTCCCATTTTCTCTGGTGGGCCCCAGTGTCCCAGTCCAACCCTACCTCCAACAATTAAGGGGTGGGCCCCCACTCTCATTTCCTTTGGAGAGCCCCAGTGTCCCTGCCTGACCATGACTCCATTCATCAGAGGTGGGCCCAAGTGTCTCAACCTGCCCATCAGAAATAAACCCTTACTCCCATTTTCTCTGGTGGGCCCCAGTGTCCCAGTCCAACCCTACCTCCAACCATTAAGGGGTGGGCCCCCACTCTCATTTCCTTTGGAGAGCCCCAGTGTCCCTGCCTGACCATGACTCCATTCATCAGAGGTGGGCCCAAGTGTCTCAACCTGCCCATCAGAAATAAACCCTTACTCCCATTTTCTCTGGTGGGCCCCAGTGTCCCAGTCCAACCCTAACTCCAACCATTAAGGGGTGGGCTCCCACTCTCCTTTCCTTTGGAGGGTCCCAGTGTCCCTGCCTGACCATGACTCCATTCATCAGAGGTGGGCCCCAGTGTCTCAGCCTGACTCAGGACTGAATCCATCCATCAGAGATTAACCTTTACTCCCATTTTCTCTGGTGGGCCCCAGTGTCCCAGGTCAACCCTAACTCCAACCATGAAAGATGGATCCCCAATCTCATTCCTCTGGTGGGCCCCCTGTATGTCTGACCATGACTCTATCCATCAGAGGTGGGCCCCATGCTTCAAAGGTTTCCCACATTTCCTAACGGGCTCCAGTGATGAGATTTCTGCACAAAATTGCTGGGTCAGCTGTGACTATTTAAAAAAGAATAGCGCACACATGCAAAAGAAATTACTAAAAACAAAAATGACTATCAAATATGAAGACAATCCATAAATAAAAATGGGGATTTGGTCCCACCATATGGCCATATCGTGCTCAAGCCCACCACTATGTCAAAGCTGTGACTATTACTAGCACCTCCCACTTTGTTTACTGAATTTTCTGATTATATTATAGAGAATGTGGATGGAGGGTTCGAAACGTCTTTCAAGGACCAAAAAGATACCAATCCAGCCAAGGTGGGTGAAGAAAAAGATGGCATACACGAGACCAATATCTCTCCATGGAACTTCTGAAGGACTATTACCAGTCATGGTGCTTCCCAACCCATCTATAAACATAAATACTACTTTATGATTGACAAACCCTTTAAGATGTGAACTTTTTTATCCATTGGCAGTTCACTGACAGATTTATCTGTTGACAGCAGTGTCTACATCCTCTGTCATCCTCCCACCGACTACAGAACAGGTCCTCTTTACTAGTTAGAGAGCTACAATGATGAGCAATTTTCTCATCTACAAACCTTTGTAGGATGTGCTGTGCTCAGGGCTCTCCTCCTGAGTCATCTCATGAGCACCGGAGACACCGTTCAGTTAGAATGAATCAGTGGTGGGACTCTACGAGTGACTGAGCTGCCTCAAAAGCAACCACAAGAATTCCTAGCAGCCACACCTATTATAGGGCTAATCACACAGCACTGGAACGCCATTCTCAACAAGAAACATCATGTATCATCAGGCAGGTATTATTTTCTTGGCATGGACGGGGCCCCCCGGGGCCAAATTTCACTTTTCAAAACTTAAAGGGGAAAAATTAAAAAAAGAAAGCAGAACTCCAGCCTTCCATTTAGCCTTGCACGGTTGTACCGGCTCCTCTCCTGTACTGAAAATCCTTACACTTAATAAAATAAAATAAAACAGAGTTGGAGAAATAATACACCAATATTTATATATATATAAAATATGTGTATATGACACTAGTTATATTAAGATGTACCAGCTAGTTATGTGTAGCAAACTACCGCTGTAAAAGTATAAAATTATGAATTTGTAGTTTGCTACACATAACTAGCTGGTACATCTTAATATAACTAGTGTCATATACACATATTTTATATATATATAAATATTGGTGTATTATTTCTCCAACTCTGTTTTATCAGATGGTTAAGCTGAATTTTAATCTAGCTTAATATTGTGACTTTTGATATAATTGATATAATGATCATCAGTCCATCTATATTATTGAATAGATATATCCCCCTGCGTTGGTTCATTTGCATCTTCCCCCCTCCCCTCCTCTCCCATTCCATTATTTAAATGAACACCATTGTCATTTGCTACTCTATTTGCCGTGAAGAAGGAGCGCGGCTGCCCCTCCCCCAGGCAGCACGCACACTCGGAAACGCGTCGCATGCAGATGACGTCATCTTCGTTGGACTAGCTACCAAGCCTCGCTGTCAGCTAATACATCGAGCCTACTTCCTGGTTTTCATCCCGCCGTACAAGCCGGCCCCGGCGAGGAGATCTCGGCTCCAGCTAGGATGGATGTCTAGGACCGGATGATGTTCACCTCCCCACACTGGAACCTTGTTTATGGGCATAAATATATGCTTACAAATGTGAGTGTATAATTTTATTCATTAAACTTGTTATAAAAAAGTCTACACTTAGAGGCGCCTCTATCTGTCTTTGTTTTTAGCCCTGTGGAACCCCTGGCTTTTGGTTTCTGGATGGCTGCCCTATATGCAGGGGAGGACTGGCAAGGGGGGCAGGGTGGCAATTGCCCCCCCGGGCTACTCTGGAAAGTGGTAAAAACTAGTAAAAAGGCCGCACTCAGGGCTGGATTAATGTAGGGGCCAGACACTGTATACAGCTGTCAGTCCAAAACCAGGTGGGCATGGATGGTGAACTGATTCCATGGTTCAATGGGCCACTTGCCTGGACTTGCCCCCCAGGCCTAAGGCTGCCAGCCCTCCCCTGCCTATATGGTGGACTTTTTCTTCCCCTATGCCATTAATTATCATTGTGTATGTGGACCCTGAGGACTGTGCTGTCACAAGCTGATCAGCAGATCCCAGCCAATGATTTATGGCCGGCACCCACTGATTGGCTGAGGGAATGACTGGAGAAAGCCCTGTGTTGGTAAACAACACAGGGCTCTTTACAGACAGCAGAAATGTGCCGCAAAGCAGGGAGTAAAAAGCAGCACATTGCTTAGTAAAACGACACACAACACATGGTTAGGCACACATTTAACCCCTTGATCGCCCTAGAGGTTAACCCCTTCCCAGCCAGTGACATTAGTACAGTGAGAGTGTGTAGTATTATCACTGATCATTGTATTAAAGCAGAGTATTCGCCAGCACACCAATGATCTTGCACAGCAGTCCAAGGAAACTTTTTATTGCAAAAGGATCACATTAGGATACGTGCAACGTTTTGGAGTCACACAGGACCCCTTCGTCAGGTGCATGTGATGATCATCACATGCCTGATGAAGGGGAGGGGGGGGTGTTCCGTGAGAATTACCTACCCGTGAGAAAAACCTACCCCTCGTCACTTCCGGTACTCGGCGCTGTATGTAATGCAGCGGGTACATTAAAACAGCTGGGCTGCAATACGAATCATCTCCGCTCCTGTCCCGGTCACTTCCCTGATCTCGGATAGTAAATATAAAAGCGGCAGCGGCTGTATGAAAAGATAAATCACGGAGCCGAGAGCCGCTTTTATATTTACTTGCCGACAGCAGGGAAGTGCCCGGGACAGGAGCGGAGATGATTCGTATTGCCGCACAGCTGTTTTATGTAAGCGCCGCGTCGGTAGGTTTATTTCACGGTACACCGTGATCGTTTCTTACTAGTGCGCATGCGCACTAGTAAGCTCCTCTGTTCTTCCATTACGTATCCGCGGCTCTGAGCATGCGCACTGCTGCGCTGCTCAGCTCTTTCTGGCCGGAAGTGACGAGGGGTAGGTAATTCTCACGGGGTAGGTAATTCTCACGGGGTAGGTAATTCTCACGTTACAGGGGGTCCTGCGTGACTCCGAAACGTTGCACCCATCCTGTTCTGATCCTTATTCAATAAAAAGTTTCTTCGGACTGCTGTGCAAGATCCTTGGTGTGCTGGCGAATATGTATGTATCTGTGATAGATCCAGTGTCCAGCACCCACAAATGATGTGCCTATACCCAGGAAGGTGTGCGATGGCAATATGAACTATTCTAAATTGAAACCAGGTCTTAATCACTTGATCACACCACCCCCGCCCCTCCTCGTTTTTGGAAATCCCTTATTTTTTGGTGCTTTTTTGTACCTTTTTTTTCATTTTGCAGCAGGACTTCAGTCCTAACCTCGGCGCGGAGGAGGTGCCTCATCTCAGCATTTTGATTGGCCCCTCCTCCATCCCCCACCCCCGCCACCTTCTGAGACCTGTGTGTGTGTGTCCCAGAAGACGACAGGGCCATTCAGAAAGCGCAGCACCACTCGTGCATGCGCAGTAGCAAACCGGCGGTGAAGCCAGAAGTCACAGTACAATGCATTTATCTGCTTTTCTCTCCAGAAGGACAGCACCATATTTGCTCATGCATCATCCACAGTACTCCCCTAACAATGTGGAAACAAATAGCGCAGTGCTTCTACCTCCTCTGGTATTATTCCAAAGCAGCTCTGAGATATAAATAGGGCCTAAATGGCTAAACCGCAACATGTTTGGGGCTGTATTCCTTAAAAAAAAAAACTCATCACCTCGCTGATTCATTGTGCTGGCTTTTCTCCTAGATATCCTCCATAACAATGCCTTCACCTGCCTCTCTCTCCAGAAGGACATCACCATCTTTGCTCAGACATCATCCAAGGTCATAATTGGTTTCCTGGACTTTAATGCTGATTCAGAGATGTGCAGCTCATGGTTGTGTTCACAAATGTCTGACACTGAGCAGCCCCTGCTGCTGCTTCTCACCTTGTGACTTGCTGCAAAGTTACAATGTTGCAGTCTGATCTCTGGGGGAGAAGATGCTTCTTTGCTCCTACAGCAGACAGATGACATAATTTCAGCCTGGGCAGTGTCACTGATTGGATAATGATATCAGGTGGAGCTTTTCTGAGAAATTACACTGTAACTGTATATTCTGACGGCAGGAATTTGTTCTTGCAGAATTGTAAAGTTCCTGAAATGTCTACTTATGCACTGATTGAACCTGAAGACAAAAAGGGACTTTCGGGGCATTTGATTACTATAGAAAACTCAGGGCAATTCCAGACAAATCTTTGTAGGGACATTTCTTGGTCTCTGGGAATGTCCCTTGAAATCTGGAAAAGTAATTTGTTCTGACGTCATAATCTTTTGCGGTAGAATTCCCCACCTGCACCCTCTCATCACTCCAGCAATGGTCCTGACTCTGCTGTCATTGTTCTGGAGCCCTAGGGGGTCCCGTCCTTTACAATAGTGGGGGCCCCATCCTTTACATTAGTGGGGACCCCTCCCTTACATTTGTGGGGGTCCCATCCTTTACATTAGTCGGGGCCCCATCCTTTACATTAGTGGGGGCCCCTCCCTTACATTTGTGGGGATCCCATCCTTTACATTAGTGGGGACCCCTCCCTTACATTTGTGGGGGTCCCATCCTTTACATTAGTGGGGGCCCCATCCTTTACATTAGTGGGGGCCCCTCCCTTACATTTGTGGGGATCCCATCCTTTACATTAGTGGGGGCCCCATCCTTTACATTATTGAGGCCCAATCCTTTACATTAATGAGGCCCCAGTGGGGGCCCCGTCCCCGTCCTTTACATTTGTGGGGGCCCAATCCTTTAAATTAGTGGGGGCCCCATCATTTACAATAGTGAGGTCACATCTTTTACATTAGTGGGGCCCCATCCTTCACATTATTTGGGGCCATATCCTTTACATTAGTGAGGCCCCATCCTTTACATTAGTGAGGCCCCATCCTTCACATTAGTGAAGCCTCATCCTTTACATTAGTGGGGCCCCATCCTTTAAACTAGTGGGGGCCCCATCAGTTACATTAGTGGGGGCCCCATCCATTACATTAGTGGGGGCCCCCATCAGTTACATTAGTGGGGCCCCATCCTTTACATTAGTGGGACCCCATCCGTTACATTAGTGGGGGCCCCATCCTTTACATTATTGAGGCCCAATCCTTTACATTAATGAGGCCCCAGTGGGGGCCCCGTCCCCGTCCTTTACATTTGTGGGGGCCCAATCCTTTAAATTAGTGGGGGCCCCATCATTTACAATAGTGAGGTCACATCTTTTACATTAGTGGGGCCCCATCCTTCACATTATTTGGGGCCATATCCTTTACATTAGTGAGGCCCCATCCTTTACATTAGTGAGGCCCCATCCTTCACATTAGTGAAGCCTCATCCTTTACATTAGTGGGGCCCCATCCTTTAAACTAGTGGGGGCCCCATCAGTTACATTAGTGGGGGCCCCATCCATTACATTAGTGGGGGCCCCCATCAGTTACATTAGTGGGGCCCCATCCTTTACATTAGTGGGACCCCATCCGTTACATTAGTGGGGCCCCCATCAGTTACATTAATGGGGCCCCCATCCGTTACATTAATGGGGCCCCCATCAGTTACATTAGTGGGGCCCCCATCAGTTACATTAGTGGGGCCCCCATCCTTTACATTAGTGGGACCCCTATCATTTACATTAGTGGGGCCCCCATACTTCACATTAGTGGGGACCCCATCCTTCACATTAGTGGGGACCCCATTCTTCAGATTAGTGAAGCCTCATCCTTTACATTAGTGGGGCCCCATCCTTTAAACTAGTGGGGGCCCCATCCGTTACATTAGTGGGGGCCCCATCCGTTACTTTAGTGGGGGCCCCATCCGTTACATTAGTGGGGGCCCCATCCGTTACATTAGTGCCCCCCCAGAGTAACTTGCAATATTGCATGGTGAAAGGTTGCAGGTAATGGCTGATTTCACTGACGCAGACTCCAGAAATGGTTATAAAGTGGAAATCAATAGAGGAAGTCAAGATTCAAACTGTTCCGGCAGTGCCTGTATAATCTCCATAATTCATGAGCTGTGTGCGCTCTTTCTATTTTCAGTCCCTCTATTGGAATGCGATCTGCCTAATATGTTGGTGCAATGTCTGGAGGTATTCGTATATGGGAACGTGGTGGGAAATGGCTAAAGATGGCTTAATGATTTTTAAAAATAAAAAAAAATGTTTTTAATTAAATCTGATTTTTTTTTTTTTATTTAAATCTGATTTTTGTGATTCTTATCAAATGTATTTTAATAAAATGCTTTTGAAGTAAAAATCAGCAATACACACCAAACTGAGCATGTGCAGAGTGACTCCAGTACTCTGTCTTATACAGACATGTTATGGGGACAATGCAAGAAGAGGAGGATCTGTGCATAGAGGATCAAACAGCCTTTTTGCACAATGCAGAGGAATAATTCCTTAGGTTCCACAGTGAGTATAACAAACAGGCTTTACTGCATATACACACTGATTGTTGTTGTTGATTATTGCTGGTTGTTGGGTTTAGTAACATTTTAAAGGGTAACTACACTTTCATGGGGGAAAATAAAAAAATTACAAAAAAAAATAAAAATGTAATATAGTGTATACAACTGCTACACGTCACATCGGGGTTGATTTACTAAAACTGTGCAAAATCTGGTGCAACTCTGGTGTCAAAGCTTAATTGAACAAGCTGAAGTTAGAAGCTGATTGGCTGCCATGCACAGCTGCACCGCATTTTCCACTCTCCGGTTTTAGTAAATCAACCCCATTATAATTGAATGCTATTAAAAATGACCCTTCCTTTTCAATCTGCAGTGCTGCAAGTTTCTGTAAAATGCAATGCATTATGGCTACCTGGAGTCATTCTGTATATAGATGGTAATACATACATATCTCCCAAGATATGTAATTTCCTGCTTGTGTGATTGGTTCACTGATTTTCACCAGAAGTCTTTACTAAGATACATGTCAGATTTTTGGCATCCCCTGCAACAAAAATGTCAAAGGGAAATTACGTCTAAAAGGGATGCAGACCTTCCAAGTTTCCTCATTAGAGCCCTGCAGAGGCAGCAGCTGATTGATAATTATAAAACCACTCCCATACAGATTCGCTCTGCACATGGACACCCAAATAAACAGCTACAGTGGGTATAGAAAAGAATCACACGCCTTTAAAAAAATCACATTATGTTGCCTGAAATGAAGCCACAGTTTTTGTTTTATCCATCTGTACACCTGATTAAGTCATTTTTAGGAGGGGGGGGGGTGATCTTTTTTCCAACTCAGTGATTCTGTTTTTGAATTTTTTTTTTCTGACATGCTGGTGTTATATCTTTCACTTGGATCTTATAAGTTGCACAGTAAATACAGCTGGATAAAACCAAAAATGTTTCTGTCTTCATTTCAGGCTGAAAAGCAACAAATGTGATTATTTTAGGCTGCATTCACATGTCAGCGTTTGGATCGCGGGCAGAATCGCCGTGATTCCGCCTGCGATCCGGAGATTATTGCAAATCGCGGGACGCCTGTGCGTTACCCGTGATTTGCAATAGCCCCCCAAACGCTGAGCGATGTTGCCGCGATTTCCGCCTGCCGAATCGCGGTAACATCGCGCAAAAAAAAAATCGCGGGACGCATTACGCCCAAAAAAAGTACAAGAGCTTCTTTGGAGCGTATTGCATCCCGCGATTTTTTTTGCGCGATGTTACCGGGATTCGGCAGGTGGAAATCGCGGCAACATCGCTCAGCGTTTGGGGGGCTATTGCAAATCACGGGCAACGCACAGGCGTCCCGCGATTTGCAATAATCTCCGGATCGCGGGCGGAATCGCGGCGATTCTGCCCGCGATCCAAACGCTGATATGTGAATGCAGCCTTAAAGGAGGTGATTCTTTTCTACACCCACTCTATTTCCTTAGAATACCAAAAGGTAGGCATCTGCAACAAAGTATGTTACATTGCCTGCAATGTACAATGATCACCCAGAGGGGAATGTTTTTTTTTTTCTCTCAACAAAGGTGGAGTTTGGCCCCTTTCACACGGGCTTTCCGATCCGGTCCGCCTGACCTGATCGGATACTCCATGCAGCCCTATAAAGCAGCAGATGTCTCCGCTGACACCCGCTGCTATCTGATCCAATCCTGTCCGTAAAATCCGGACAGATGGAAACCCTAATTTCCATCCTTCCGGAGGATCGGATTGGATGAAAATGGACAGGCGGTCCGTTTCCATCCGACCTCCCATAGAGGAGAGCGGGGATCTGACAGCTCCGTCTCTGCAAAGTAAGTGGAGACGGACCTGGCAGGGACTGGCGGATCGATCCCCAATAAGCAAAACAGGAGTCTGCCGGGCGCACCGCCGTGTAAAAGGGGCCCCACACTTTAAAGTGCATCTAAAGCCAAAACCATCCCTAATTGTCCTGGTGATTGTGTCCTGGGACAGAAAAAGATGGATTTACAGTTATCACCAAGACAGGAGTGGGGGGGGGGGGGGGGGTCTTCCAATGGAGATATCTGCCCTGGTGGCAACTGACTGATACTTTCTGAGATTTTCTCTCATTTCATTGTGAGAAGCTCACAGTGTGCAGTGAAATTAGAGTACAGAATTTCAGTACAGGAGAGGAGCCGGTACAACCCCGCAAGACTGAAGGGAAGACTCAAGATCAGATTTAAACATTTCCTTTATAAGCAAAAAATGTGATTTAAAATGAAGAAATTTGCATTGAACGGACTGCAGGTGACTTTTTATGGTCTTCTTGGCTGTGGCCCCACCAGCCGTCCATGAAGTTATTTTAGAATTCTGGCAAGTGTGTGTGTTACAGCGGCGTGTCCTCGGGGGCTCCCATTGGCTGGCGGGGAGAGATGACATCTGCAGAGTGAGGTACTATGCACAGACAGATCCCCGGTGTTGTCAGAGATGTATACACGTGTAACATGTGTGAAATCAATTCTCAACTAAAGGAAGTCACAGCAAGGGGCCCCCAGGACCTCTCCGGGACCCTGGCTGCTGTCTTCTCACAATGGACCATCCATGGTCCTGATGACCTTTTCCCCAACCACATTTATTCTACAATTCCTCTGACTACAAACATGGATGAAAGAATAAATGAGCCGCGTGCAGAAAACATGCTGGGTGGTCTGACCTGCCTGATGATAGATGGGTTAAAGGATCACTCCACCCACAACAGCGATTTCAGTCTTTTATACATGCTGGAGAGCTAAAGTGACACTAAACGTCAGTAAAATAATTCCACTCAAGTATGTATTTTTAAAGTCAAACTAAAGACAACACTTTTTATATTATTTTAAATAGAGTAAGAGAGGGTTATACCCCAGTCAGTTTTTGTCGGCAACTGTGTCCCCATTGAGTAGATTTCCCTTCACTTCCTGTGTCATAGCCAAAACAGGAAAATCCTTCCAAAGTGAGGGAAATCCCAGGTTGTCTCCAGAACTACAGTCCCCATTGGAAGATTTCCCCCTCTAGTCCTGCTCCAAAGTTTGGCATTTTCTTGGGTTTTCACTTTTGGCGATAATGATCACAAGACAAATACAGAGGGTGAATCTCCCTATCAGGGACACAGACAGTAATAAAAACCTGACAGGGTTTCTAATCCTTCGCCGCCATTACTAATAAAAAAAAAAAAAAAATTAAGAAAAAGTCCAAAAATCTATCTCAGTTTGTAAACGCTATAACTTTTGTGCAAACCAATTAGTATACGCTTTTTGGGATTTTTTTTTTTTACGAAAAATATGTAGCAGGATATAAATTGGCCTGAACTGATAAAAAAAATTTATTTTTTAAATTTTTTTATTGGGAATGTTTTATAGCAGAAAGTAAAAAATATTGTGTTTTTTTCAAAATTGTTGCTCTTTTGTTTGTTTATAGCGCAAAAACTAAAAATCGCACAGGTGATCAAATACCACCAAAAGAAAGCTCTATATAAAAGGACATCAATTGTATTTGGGTGCAGCTTTGTACGATCGAGCAATTGTTAAAGTAATGCAGTGCCTTTTCGCAAAAAAAATGGCATGGTCATTAAGGGGGTAAAACCTTCCGGAGCTGAAGTGGTTAAAAGTTTAAAAACAAATGCACTTACAATTCATGCATAAATCCAAACATAAGAGCAGGTGAGCTTCGCCGCTTGGCGTGCGTTCCAAACACCGGAAAATGCGTCACTATGATGTCCCTGCTTGACGCGTTTCGTCCCTCCTATCAGGCTCTTCAGATCCGGGAAGTACTACACTTCTAGCCCCTTATGTTTGGAGGTCAAGAGGAATCACAGCTGCATACATCTTGTGCCTGGGAGCACTATATGTCTACTTGATTATATGAATAATTGATTCTTATTTCTGGTGAGTGAGGATTACAGGAGGGGAGCACGGAGAAGCACTGTGACATCACCAGAAGAAACTAGCAAGCACAGACACTTTATATTGCACTTATGGACTTTATTTATCTTTGCACTTTTATGCAATATTGTCTACAATATAGAGTTTTATATTGTGTATTCATTGTTATTTTGGAATCAGCGCTTAATTGTATATCATATTGGGTTAGTACTTGAGGTTTTATCACCTTACACAACAACAGCAGCTTCACATATTGGCTTTACACTTAATCTTATGCACTATTATTTAACACCATAGCGTGGGGTTTTCCCTAATTATTTGGAACGTAGCCACCCTCTCTTGCTTGCCCCTGAGATGGTCACTAGGGACTATGAGATTTGTAGTGTGCATAAAGCAGTGACCACAACTATCATCTGCTTCTAGTTCCAAACAAAGGGAAGTGAGGGGGAAAAGGAGAGGTTAGAAAAAAAAAAACAGATGACAGGACCAGTAGTGGATATGTATGGATTATCTTTGGAGAATTTTGTATAGTGTTGCCTGTGAAGTCCCCAATAGATATAAGAGAGTCATGGGGTGACTTTGCCCAGTAGGCTCCACCTACACATGAAATACCCCTTCTGGGTGGACTGAACCTGCACCGCTCACCCTTACTCCGCTTGTCAGTAAAAGGTCAGCATATCAGATTAACAGAGAATGCTGACGTTCCTTTGCAACGACTTTCTTCCTCTTTCCAAATATTGCTTTTACATATCTTCCGAAACCAAACAAGAGAATATTTAGTGACACAACCGTCCCATTGTGTCCCCGCACAGCCTGTATGTACAAATATGGTAACTATCCCCCCCCCCCTCCTTTCACAAGGCTGGCAAAAAATAGCCCAGCGCTGATATTTCGGCGAGCTCTGGCAGCGTCAATGTGATGTGGAAGGGTTTCACAATCATTTATGACAACAGGCTGAATGTACGTTGTATCATTGTATGGAGACAATGTGTGTCACTGCAGGCCAAGAGTCAGCGGGGGAGTATAGAGAAGTCCCAGCAGAGGCAGGAAACCATTCTTCAAGTCAACATGTACTGCACATAGCCTAAGTGTTTTATAGGAGAGCAAAAAAGTCAGAATGAACAGGCTGCATGGCATCTGCTGCCTTCTGTGTGTCTATTCTCTCCATAGACTGCTAAGCATTGGTGTGCTCCCCTTATTAGATTAGGATGTGCACCCCAGAGCACAAACACACCTGTGTATATAAGCAGGGCAGTGGATGGAGTGTCAGCAGAGCAGAGATTGGTGTCAGTCGTTTTTACTTTTACTATTTTTTACAAAATTATTTTTTTTAATTCATTTTTACAAAATCATTTTTATTATTTTCTTTTATAATTTTACGTTGGGGGTTCTGGTGAAATATCAAGGGTCTAAACAGACCCCTGATGTCTCACTTTTGAGACAAAGATAGGGACTGAGGACAGAGATTCCCCATTCCCTTTCTCTGCAGACTCAGCTGCACTGAACAGTGAACTAACAGAAAGTGCTCTGTGCTGAGCGGCTCCCCGTTTATTCACAAACTGAAGCATAGTAAACATTGTTTTCTATGCTTCAGTTAAGAATGAGCACAGGAGCAGCCGATACAGAGCACTCACTGTGTTCATTCAGAAACATCCCCCGCAGCAGCCAACAGGGGAGGAGAGAAACATCCCCCTGCAGCAGGCGACGGGAGAGGAGAGGAGGTAAACATCCCCCGCAGCAGCCGATGGGAGAGGAGAGGAGGGAAACATCCCCCGCAGCAGCCGATGGGAGAGGAGAGGAGGGAAACTTCCCCCGCAGCAGCCGACTGGAAAGGAGAGGAGGGAAACATCCCCCGCAGCAGCCGATGGGAGAGGAGAGGAGGGAAACATCCCCCGCAGCAGCCGATGGGAGAGGAGAGGAGGGAAACTTCCCCCGCAGCAGCCGACTGGAAAGGAGAGGAGGGAAACATCCCCCGCAGCAGCCGACAGGGGAGGAGAGAAGGGAAACATCCCCCGCAGCAGCCGACAGGGGAGGAGGGAAACATCCCCTGCAGCAGCCGACAGGGGAGGAGAGGAGGGAAACATCCCCCGCAGCAGCCGACAGGGGAGGAGGAAAACATCCCCTGCAGCAGCCAACAGGGGGGAGAGGAAGGCAATATCCCCCGCAGCAGCCGATGGGAGAGGAGGGAAACATCCCCCGCTACAGCCGACAGGAGAGGAGAGGAGAGGAGGGAAAAATCCCCCGCAGCAGCCGACGGGAGAGGAGAGGAGGGAAACATCCCCCCGCAGCAGCCGACGGGAGAGGAGAGGAGGGAAACATCCCCCGCAGCAGCCGACGGGAGAGGAGAGGAGGGAAACATCCCCCGCAGCAGCCGACGGGAGAGGAGAGGAGGGAAACATTCCCCACAGCAGCCGACGGGAGAGGAGAGGAGGGAAACATCCCCTGCAGCAGCCGACAGGAGAGGAGGGAAACATCCCCCGCAGCAGCCGACAGGAGAGGAGAGGAGGGAAACATCCCCTGCAGCAGCCGATGGGAGAGGAGGGAAACATCCCCCGCAGCAGCCGACGGGAGAGGAGAGGAGGAAAACATCCCCCGCAGCAGCTGACGGGAGGGGAGAGGAAGGAAACATCCCCCGCAGCAGCTGAAGGGAGAGGAGAGGAGGGAAACATCCCCCACAGCAGCCGACAGGAGAGGAGAGAAAAATCCCCAGCAGCAGCCGACGGGAGAGGAGGGAAACATCCCCCGCAGCAGCCGACGGGAGAGGAGAGAAAAATCCCCAGCAGCAGCCGATGGGAGAAGAGAGGAGGGAAACATCCCCCGCAGTAGCTGACGGGAGGGGAAAGGAAGGAAACATCACCCGCAGCAGCTGATGGGAGAGGAGAGGAGGGAAACATCCCCCGCAGCATCCGACGGGAGAGGAGAGATACATCCCCAGCAGCAGCCGACGGGAGAGGAGGGAAACATCCCCCGCAGCAATACATATCAATCTGTATGGCTGAATTTACATCGCACTGACATTGCATGTGATTTGCAGAGCAGTGCTTTGAATCATATGCGATGTCTGAAATCGCATATGTGTGGACTAGCACTGAAACTACTAACTGGTGACTGCTCTTTGAACAGGCTATGTACAGCACAGTGATGATGTCACTGCTACTTTTACAAGGCAATATCTGGCTTGGGTGCACACAAAGTGGATTTCCTTTATGGCTATTGAGGAATATCATCAAAATGAAATCTTTTGCGCCTGGAGTGCAGCTTTTAGTTTTGAAAAAAGTAGGTGAGGACTAAAACCCCCAACAAGTTATTTTCTGCTGTCCATGTTCATCTAGGAAGATTTTTCTTTGCTTCCTGCCCTGGAGGCCCAATACGAAGTGGGAAAATCTCTCTAAAGTGAAGTAAATTCCTATTTTAGAGAGTTGTCATAGTTGGAGTTGTCCTTTTTGGAGGATCCCCCCCCCCACCTCTTGCATTTAAAAGGGTAAGGGAGGCAAGGGGAAGGACTGGAGGAGCTGGGCCAGCATAGACAGTAATTAGACATGCTAAGAGGAGAACGTGCAATTTTAAGTTGGTGACGGAGTCTATTTCAGTAAAAAAAAAACACGTGGAATGATGAAACCTAGAATAGTCAGGGAAGTGTCACGGCCGGATTTATGATCACACAAACTTCAGAGCCTTGTAGAACAATGTATTATTAACATAAAGCCACCCAAAATAGCGGGGGATCGATTGATATTTTACTGTTTAACAGGAGCCGCTCCAACTTGTGTACAAATATTCCGCTAAGTATTCACACGTGGGAGGAAAGCTTTCCTTTATAAATATTTGAACAGCTTCCTGCTGCATTATGTCAGGAATAAAAGGCCTTTATGTCTTGCTCGCGGCGGCAATATTAGAAGGGGAGATGATGGCCTGGACTCCGATCGGCAGAGGACAGCGCCTGACTGCGCTGAATGAAGCTTTGTGTTCTCAGATTCTCCGTAGGTCAGGCCAATCAGATCCAGGGAACCCATTAACCCTTCACAGGAAGGCATCCCATATACATTCATCGATTTTCTTATATCCATAGGTGTGCACAGCCTATTGCATTAGGGTGTGCACCCCAAAGCTTAAACACACTGTAGCATAGTAAACTGCGTTTGCTATGTTTTAGTTTGTGAATGAACACAGTGAGTGAGTGTGATCAATGTGTTTAGTTAGAAAAGGAAGAGCCAGTAAATTACATATTGACTAGCCATTTCCCCCCCGCTCTCCATCCTGAAATATCCCCTGCAGCAGCCGAGGGGAGAAGAGAAGGGAAGCCAGCAGCACTGCAGGGGGAGGGCAACACGGGCAGAAGCCCGGGCAGTAGGCATGGGCGTCCGCAGAACTTTTTCCAGGGGTTGGCATCATTTTAAGGTCAGCCATGCTCCGCCCCTTTTCAACAATGCCATGAAGGGGAGGGGCTTAGTCATTATCACATAAAGCGCGGGCATTCAAAGGTTTGGGAAACCTGATGCACAAGCAAAGCTGGCCCTCTCTGTTTTGGGTTTGTGCAGGCGGCGCATGCATGCACGTGACGTCAGTACATGCTGTGATGTCACGTGCCGTGCCTCTGTGCACGAGGTCACAAATCTCCTCAATTTCCTTGCCCCGGGCTCCCTTTCTCCTGGAATGATAGCATCGGGGCCTGGGGCTGAGGACAGTGGTCCGCACGGCTGCTATCAGTCACCGTGCAAGCCACGAATCTGGAATATTTATTTTTAAAGGGGAAAAATAAGCTGCTCTTTATCAGTTTTCAGAGCACTGATCGCCGCTCACGTGACCCACCGCCTCTCTCCTCCTCTCGGCCTCTCCTCCTCACCTTCCAACTGACATCAGCGGGGAATCCTCAGCCTCGCCCGCTGCAGGCAGCTGCCAAACAAGGAGAGGAGAGAGCTGGCGGGTCACGTAAGCGGTGATCGGCGCTCTGAAAACTGGTAACAACCACTTTAAAGGGGAAGTTGAGATTCCGGGGGGGGGCACTTGCCCCCCATGTGGAAGCCCATGGCAGTAGGGGAAGTCAAGTCAGCATCACACAGAGTGATTAGGGAGTGCCCAGGCACACCTGACACACCCCCTGCGCACACCAATGCTTATATCACTATTAAAATTAGACGGGCTGACAAAAACAAAGCTACAGCTAGAAGGGTGATTTCAATATCAGGGACTTTAAAACTTTTCCAGGGTAAATATCGCTCTTTTGGTGCTACGGCAGGAGGTTGTGAGATCATTCTCAGGGAAAAAAGATGATTTCCTAAAAAGAGTGACAGCGAGCAATTCATCTTCTACTCCAAATGACGTCTATGGAGCTCTAAATTAATCACTTAAAGTGGAAGTATTGCCTAAAGGGCCGGTTCAACTCCATAATACAAGCATACGCATGCGGCACATATATGAACGCCAATTAATTCCAATAGACTGCAAAAGTGCGACAGGCATGATGTCCTCCCTGTACCAAACCGCACGATATCGCTCTGGTGGCCGCAAATGTGTGCATTTTCTAGATGCATGGGGGTGCAAATAATTAAGGGCATTTACATGCATCTGTAGAAGGCAGCGCGTTCCCATGTGGTGCAGAAAACTTTTGTTTCGTGCACCACAAGTAGTGTGAATAGGCCCTAAGACAAACTGTTCTAAAATGTTTTCTCCCCCTTCCTCCTACCTATCCTGGAAAATAAGATCTGTATACTTACCTGCTTTTTAATCCACTCTGGTCACATGATCTTGCAGCGCCATCTCCCCTGTGTCAGTAAATAGATGCTGCAGGGGAGAGGAGGGAACCTATAGGAGCCTAAAAGGTGAGGTCACGGCTCCTGGAAATCCCAGCCGTTGTCGAGCACCCCCTGTGCCGAATCACACAACTGGATCAGAGCAGATTAAAAATAGGTAAGTACACACATCTTTTTAAACAGGTTAGGTAGGAGGAGAGGGGAGAGAACATTTTTTGTAGTAGTTTGACTTAGACTCCATTCACTCTTGAGCAACACAAAGTCACACGATTTCCGTTACGACTTTATACTCTTTGGATCAAAGTCGCATCAAAAGTCACATGGGCACCTTTTCAAAGTCATTCTGACTTTAAGTCGCACCGATTTGAACAGGTGCCTTTGAAAAGAATGGGCTGCGACTTGTCATGCGGCTTTGATGTCTAAAGTCACATGACAAGTCGCACAAGTGTGAATAGAGACTTAGGCTTTTCCTCCACTCTAAAGCTAATTCCAGGTACTGAATGGCTAGTTTTGTATAGTTACACTATTCCAGCTTGGACTAATGTAAGTGTGTGCATGCCATACCTGGCCAATCCCTGTGGAAGCTGAAAATTAGCGCTATCACAGTGATTGCTACAGGTTTCTGTGTCCCGTGCTGAGCGGCTGCCCTACTGCTTCATGAACACAGAAGGTCACTCAGGATGAGCGCCATGTAGAGAACACTTTGCATTCTTCTCTGACGTCATGATCTTTATGTTGTCCAATCAGAGGACGGTTCCTTTGTCGAGGGATCAGTGGAAGAACTTCTCCGGTGGGCCTCGTTGTGCATAGACTTAGGGCTGGCCATACATTATAGAATTTTCTGTACAATTTAAATGTATCTTCAGCTATGTAGTACAAGAATGGATAAAATTGAAAGTGTTGTTAGTTTTGACCTCATATTATCTGGTTTTTGGTAAATCTAACAGAAAATTGAACATGTATGGCCAGCCTTAGCCTCCATCTGGAGGTTATTGGAAAAGATGGCATCAATCCTTGAAGCCAGATTCATACAATGCATTACAGTTTTGTGTGTTAAGGCGTGCTGCTATGACGCGTTATGAAGTGTTTGTATTCCACGGTGAGGGCTCCCCAAGAAATGGTCTCACCATCTGGGAGGTACCAGCCCGGCACTAATGGACAAGCTGCTTTTACATTTCACTGGTGCAAGAGATGGAGGGAGCAGGGAATGTATGCAGAGAGATGACCAATTTTAGCTAAACCTCGAGCTTTGGGTCCCATTAGGACCTGTGTGAATCATGCATTGTGGTAACACACATCATACCATAAAATACTACAAATGCACAGACTTGAAGGCTGCCCAGAGCTTGTGATCCCACCAAGACTGGCCCAACTCTTTCCACATATACCTCATTCTCCTCAGACCCCCAAACCAGTGCTATAAAAGAGCTTGGCATCCATCAGTGCCAGGCTAGATGGCAAGACCATTGCTTGGCTTGGCCAGTTCTTTACCCGTAGCACCCCCCTTCTGAAGGGTGAACCGTTGGTGTCTGTAGGGTCTCCTCTCGAAGGCTCACATTCTGGAATCTATCTAGAAACCTCAGCCCTTGTTTGTTTGTTGTACCCTACACCAGTAGCGGCTGGTGCTCCATGGGCCAGGGGGGCCGCAGATGGACCACACCATACCCCCCCCGGACCACACCAGCCCGCACACCATACCCCCCTGTGGCCAGCTCACTCACCCTGGACATGTGGAGGGCAGGCAGCAGCAGCAGCGGTTTCCCCTCAGTCTCCTGCGTCTCCTCCCTCCTCCTCGGCCAATGGCATGGCTTCTCCTTTCGGCCAATCGGGAAACAGGTCTCAGGACCCACTTCCTGAGTGGCCAGGAGGAGAATCTGTGTGACAATAGTGAATATTCATTCGCTATTGTCACACAACTGGGTGGGCACAGGGCGCACTGCTCTGCGCCCCAAGCCCACCCTTTTTTGAAGCCTATTAGAGCCTCTGGCTCTAATCATGTGCTTCAAAAAAAAAAAAAACCCCATTGGAATCCATGCATTCGGCGCCCTGTATGTAGATTAGGGGACTGGACACATGGATGGGGGGACGTCGCCCCTGCGCCACCAGTGGACGGGCCGCCACTGCCCTACACCCTGACCTATAGCACAGGAAATAATTGTAGGACAATGTCTAGCCCTGTACTTTTGCCTGTACATAGGACAAGGCTGCAGGTAGGGTGTCATGGCTCCTTGGCTGTAGAATGGCATGGGGATGGTTTCTACAAATCTGCATACAACAAAGCTTCATGCTGCACTACCTGCTGATTTTATTTTCTAATACAAGATCTATAAATATTTCCAAACCACTCCAAATTCCGACATTGCTGCAGTCACATTATACACAAAGCCTACCCTACACAAAATATCCTTCTGGACCCCATCAGCATTGGTGTTGTGTATTTCTATGGTTTACATATCTACAATCTGTATGTCTTCTTACCATGAAAAGATCAGGTCAGTCTACTATACCCAGCTACATACAGAGAAGTGCTTGCTCTGTGCCCAATCACATCTGTCTATCCAACACTGGCAGATCCATCACCATGGCTGCACCAAAATAATTGAATGGCACATCCATCCCTAAGCTGGGTACACATTATACAATTTTCTTGTTCAATTTCCTTTAGATTTACCTTCAACTATGTAGTGCAAGGACCTGCCTGACTGCATACAAATTGAAAGTGTTTAGGTCTGACATCATATTATATGGTTTTAGTAAATCTAAAGTAAAATTGTACAAGAGAATTGTATAGTGTGTAGCCAGCTTTACTGGAGTCTGACCCCTCGGGATCCCAGTGACAGATGGATTTACATAGGGAAAGTAGGGATTCTTTAATATGGCCCAGAGATGTTTTTTTACTGGCAGCAGAAAGTGTTTTCTTAGACGTGCTGCAGAGTGTGGACACAAAGCTCCCGGCATTGACAATCACATTCCATGTAATCCCAGCCTGACAGGCAGCAGGTCATGTGCTCCACGCCGCTACATCATCATTTTATGTTTAACCACTACCAGCAGGGGCAAGAGGAACCGAGTCAGCTGACCTGACAACCATCACATCCGCCACACAGGAACATATACATGGAGAAGGTTCTCATTCCTTCCATTAAATGCCATCTCCTGAAATACTCTGTACTGCTGGAGGACTCTGCTCCTTCCTGTATCTAACTCTCCTCTCCTGAAATACTCTGCACTGCTGGAGGACTCTGCTCCTTCCTCTATCTAACTCTCCTCTCCTGAAATACTCTGCACTGCTGGAGGACTCTGCTCCTTCCTCCATCTAACTCTCCTCTCCTGAAATACTCTGCACTGCTGGATGACTCTGCTCCTTCCTCTATCTAACTCTCCTCTCCTGAAATACTCTGCACTGCTGGAGGACTCTGCTCCTTCCTCTATCTAACTCTCCTCTCCTGAAATACTCTGCACTGCTGGAGGACTCTGCTCCTTCCTCCATCTAACTCTCCTCTCCTGAAATACTCTGCACTGCTGGAGGACTCTGCTCCTTCCTCTATCTAACTCTCCTCTCCTGAAATACTCTGCACTGCTGGAGGACTCTGCTCCTTCCTCTATCTAACTCTCCTCTCCTGAAATACTCTGCACTGCTGGAGGACTCTGCTCCTTCCTCCATCTAACTCTCCTCTCCTGAAATACTCGGCACTGCTGGAGGACTCTGCTCCTTCCTCTATCTAACTCTCCTCTCCTGAAATACTCTGCACTGCTGGAGGACTCTGCTCCTTCCTCTATCTAACTCTCCTCCTCTGAAATACTCTGCACTGCTGGAGGACTCTGCTCCTTCCTCCATCTAACTCTCCTCTCCTGAAATACTCTGCACTGCTGGAGGACTCTGCTCCTTCCTCTATCTAACTCTCCTCTCCTGAAATACTCTGCACTGCTGGAGGACTCTGCTCCTTCCTCTATCTAACTCTCCTCTCCTGAAATACTCTGCACTGCTGGAGGACTCTGCTCCTTCCTCCATCTAACTCTCCTCTCCTGAAATACTCTGCACTGCTGGAGGACTCTGCTCCTTCCTCTATCTAACTCTCCTCTCCTGAAATACTCTGCACTGCTGGAGGACTCTGCTCCTTCCTCTATCTAACTCTCCTCTCCTGAAATACTCTGCACTGCTGGAGGACTCTGCTCCTTCCTCCATCTAACTCTCCTCTCCTGAAATACTCGGCACTGCTGGAGGACTCTGCTCCTTCCTCTATCTAACTCTCCTCTCCTGAAATACTCTGCACTGCTGGAGGACTCTGCTCCTTCCTCTATCTAACTCTCCTCCTCTGAAATACTCTGCACTGCTGGAGGACTCTGCTCCTTCCTCCATCTAACTCTCCTCTCCTGAAATACTCTGCACTGCTGGAGGACTCTGCTCCTTCCTCTATCTAACTCTCCTCTCCTTAAAATACTCTGCACTGCTGGAGGACTCTGCTCCTTCATCTATCCAACTCTCCTCTCCTGAAATACTCTGCTCTGCTGGAGGACTCCGCTCCTTCTTCTATCTAACTTCCCTCCCCTGAAATACTCTGCTCTGCTGGAGGACTCTGCTCCTTCCTCTGTCTAACTCTCCTCTCCTGAAATACTCTGCACTGCTGGAGGACTCCGCTCCTTCTTCTATCTAACTTCCCTCCCCTGAAATACTCTGCTCTGCTGGAGGACTCTGCTCCTTCCTCTGTCTAACTCTCCTCTCCTGAAATACTCTGCACTGCTGGAGGACTCTGCTCCTTCCTACTCTCCTCTCCTGAAATACTCTGCACTGCTAGAGGACTCTGCTCCTTCCTCTATCTAACTCTCCTCTCCTGAAATGCTCTGCACTGCTAGAGGACTCTGCTCCTTCCTTTATCTAACTCTCCTCTCCTGAAATACTCTGCACTGCTAGAGGACTCTGCTCCTTCCTCTATCTAACTCTCCTCCCCTGAAATACTCTGCACTGCTGGAGAATATTAATGGCTGGGCTGTGTTCTATGAAGTTCCCTGTACTCTCTCTGTTGGGAATGGACGGAGGGGAAGGAATGGGAATGGGGGGGGGGGGGGGTGCAGTATATTAGAATGCCTCCAGACTGTGGAGATGGGGAAAGTTGGGTACCCAGTGGGGGGAGGGGAAGATATAGGATTGTCTCTCTATAATAAGTCAGGGGGGTGAGGATTGCAGCACATCTCAGCAGATGGGGTTTTGTTTACACCACGAGCGTCTTACAATGAGAGGAAGTAAACACCGCTCCCTTTCTGCAAGATCCAACTTCCCTCCCACCATGTCCCCGCTGACTCCTCGTATCCGAGACTATACCCCATCCTAAAACAGACCAGAAGACCACCCTGGATGGACCTCTAAGGGAATCCCTTCACTCCTGCAGACTATCCCACCCAACAGAGAGCACCTTTCCCCATCATGAAGCCTATCCTACTACATTCCGCAGATCATTCCTCCTCATTCTGCCTGGTCCATTAAGGGGTCTATTCCATACTGCAGACCATCTGTCCCACCTGTCTATCTTGCAGATTACAGGTGTCCATTATATATATATATATATATATATATATATATATATATATATATATATATATATATATATATATTGTGTATTCCCATGCTCTGCAGACTTATTATCTCCCCATTCTACATACTAATTCTCACCATACAATCCCTGTACAATCAACCTTCCATCTACCAATCCTGTGTAATATGAGGACTTACCTATTCTATCCAGTCAATTTGTACCCAATCAGGCAGGTCCTTGTACTACATACCCGTTGCTAGATTTAAAGGAGCTTGTACAATCAGATTGTATAGATTATTGTGAGCCTTACTTTCCCATCCTACAGACCTTGCATCAAACCCTACAAAACTATCCCTCGCATCCTACAGGCTACGCACCTATCTAACAGATCAATTCTCCCATTCAGCAGACTATCTCTCCCATTTTACAGGCTATCCATTGCATCCTACAGATTATGTCCCCATCCAACAAGCTAACTCTTCCATCCTGCAGACTATCCGTCCCTGCAGTCTATCCCTTCATTCTACGCACTCTCCATTCTGCAGATTATCCCACCTGTCCCGCAGATTATGCACACATCTTGCAGACTATCCCTCCATCCTTCACACTCCCCATTCTGCAGATTATCCCACCCTCCCTGCAGTTTATCCCTCCATACTACACATCCTCTATTCTGCAGACTATCCCATCCACTCTGCAGACTATTCAACCATCCTGCAGACTATCCCTCCATCCTACACACTCTCCATGCTGCAGATTATACCACCCTCCCTGCAGACTATGCATCCATCCTGCAGACTATCCCTCCATCCTACACACTCCCCATTCTGCAGATTATCCCACCCTCCCTGCAGACTATCCCTCCATCCTGCAGACTCTCTATTCTGCAGACTATCCCTTTCACCCTGCAGACTATGCACCCATCCTACAGACTATCCCTCCATCCTACACACTTTCCATGCTGCAGATTATCCCACCCTCCCTACAGATTATGCACCCATCCTGCAGACTATCCTCCCATTTTACACATTCTCCATGCTGCAGATTATCCCACCCTCCCTGTGGACTATGTACCCATCCTGCAGACTATCCTCCCATCCTACACACTCTCCATTCTGCAGATTATCCCACCCTCTCTGCAGACTATGCATCCATCCTGCAGACTATCCCTCCATTTTACACACTCTCCATGCTGCAGTTTATCCCACCCTCCCTGTGGACTATGTACCCATCCTGCAGACTATCCTCCCATCCTACACACTCTCCATTCTGCAGATTATCCCACCCTCTCTGCAGACTATGCATCTATACTGCAGACTATCCCTCCATTTTACACACTCTCCATGCTGCAGATTATCCCACCCTTCCTGCGGACTATGTACCCATCCTGCAGACTATCCCTCCATCCTACACACTCTCCATGCTGCAGATTATCCTCCCTTCCCTGCAGATTATGCATCCATCCTGCAGACTATTCCTCTATCCTACACACTCTCCATGCTGCAGATTATCCTCCCTTCCCTGCAGATTATGCATCTATCCTGCAGACTATTCCTCTATCCTACACACTCTCCATGCTGCAGATTATCCTCCCTTCCCTGCAGATTATGCATCTATCCTGCAGACTATCCCTCTATCCTACACACTCTCCAATGCTGCAGATTATCCCACCTTCCCTGCAGACTATGTACCCATCCTGCAGACTATCCCTCCCATCCTACACACTCTCCATGCTGCAGATTATCCCACCTTCCCCGCAGAATATGCACCTATCCTGCAGACTATCCCGCCATCCTACACACCCTCTATTCCGCAGAATACCCCCCCCCCCTATCCTTCTCATTAGAGAAAGCTCAGCATCTTCCTTCCCCCAACAACACAACAACATCCTGTTTTGCTAATGAAAAACACAATCCTGTCCTATTTTCTGCAGGAATGTGAGCGCCATCCAATTCCACATCTGCCGGAGGCCGCAGATCCCCCCCTGCTACGCACGCCTGCCTTTCACACTACAGATGTCTGTAGAGTGGAGGGGCACAGATTAACGCGCGTCTGCCAGCATCACTGAGCAGTTACTGGTTCTCTGGTGGTGAAAGGGTTAATACGGGGAGGACCACATTGGTGGATGACAAGCACCCTCCATAGAGATCAGTGAAACTGGGGGGCTCTCAGTTCCCTGAAATTTTTAATGAAAAATCTGGACTTTTTTTTAAAAAAAAAAGCTATTTTTTTTCTAAATTTTGAGTTTAAAATTGAGATTTTTGGCAGTAAAAAAAAATTCTACCTAAAGCCAAATCCAACTTTTCACCATGCAATCAGTTTTGTGCTCCGATCACTCTGCTCATCCCCTCCCAGCATTGCCTAAAATCCACATACATTCCAGTCTAGGTTACATCTGGCCCAGGTTAGGTCTTGGTAGCCTTTGGCAGTCTCATGTTTCAGAAAACAAAATTAAATTGTACCCCTGTGCTAAAACTGTACCGCCCGCCACCGTGATATCAACCAGTTACAAAATTCAAAATCCTAATATGTGTTCTGCTATCAACTGTCAACCTGCAGCAGCTGGTAGGTAGAGTGTGACGGGTCATGTGATCTCATTCATCAGATGACACCCATTTCCAAATGGGTTTTATACAAGAATCTGACAATTCAGTCTTAAACAATTGTAATCATGCAATTTTTCTAATAAAAGGTTTGGATTTCACGCCTTATTTAGCTTTACGTCCGACATTACACTGATCTCTGGTTCACACTGACGCGGCTTTGAAATTGTGCTACTTCAGCATGATTTCAAAGCTGCAGATCTGTGCGATTTGCACCTTTGATTTTATTGCGGCTTGCGACTTTGTTTAACAGAAGTCTATGGAAGTCGCAATGAAATTGGCAAAAAGTATTGCAGGGACCTTTTTCAAACGCACTGCGACACAAGTCTGATGTACTGAGAGGAGGGGGAATGTATGCTTATGGGGTAAGTATGAAGATTACTGCCCAATATTTTGCTGGTTTTCCTTACAACGAATGGCGGCGGCAGCACCTGGCAGCCGATCCGAAAATCAGCTGGTGCCAACATCAAGGGCTCCCTGGACAGGTAAGTGTCTATATCAGGGGTCTCCAAACTTTCTAAACAAAGGATCAGTTTACTGTCCTTCAGACTTTAAGGGGGGGCAGGATGTGACCATTGGGAGTAAAAATTGCCCTTGCATCAGTGGGAGTATGCAATGCATCTTTAGTGTCCATGGGAGGAATAATGCCAGCATTGGTGTCAGTGGGAGGAATAGTGCCCCATCATTGGTGTCAGTGGGAGGAATAGTGCCCCATTATTGGTGTCAGTGGGAGGAATAGTGCCCCATGATTGCTATCACTGAAAGGAATAGTGCCCCATCATTGGTGTCAGTGGGAGGAATAGTGCCCCATCATTGGTGTCAGTAGGAGGAATGGTGCCCCATCATTGGTGTCGGTAGGAGGAATGGTGCCCCATCATTGGTGTCAGTAGGAGGAATAGTGCCCCATCATTGGTGTCAGTAGGAGGAATGGTGCCCCATCATTGGTGTCAGTAAGAGGAATAGTGCCCCATCATTGGTGTCAGTAGGAGGAATGGTGCCCCATCATTGGTGTCAGTAGGAGGAATAGTGCCCCATCATTGGTGTCAGTAGGAGGAATAATGCCCCATCATTGGTGTCAGTAGGAGGAATAGTGCCCCATCATTGGTGTCAGTAGGAGGAATAGTGCCCCATCATTGGTGTCAGTAGGAGGAATAGTGCCCCATCATTGGTGTCAGTGGCAGGAATAGGGCCCATCAATGGTACCAGTGGAAAGTATAGTGCCTTATCACTGGTATCAGTGGGAGGAATAGTGTACCATATCTGGTGTCAGTGGGAGGAGAAGTGTCCCCTCATTGGCGTCAGTGGGAGGAATAGTGCCCCATCATTGGTATCAGTAAGAGGAATAGTGCCCTATCATCAGAAGCAGGCAGAACAGGGATTGGGATCTGCATCAGAGAAGCAATACAGGAAAGATGCCCTATGTCTGTCCCCGCAGCAGCTGAAAAACTGGCTTTCAGCTGCTGCTGCAGAGAGCCATAGGGCTTCCTTCTGTACTTGCCCCCCTGCCCGACCGCACCAATTCCCTGTGCTGTTGGGGCAGCCCCCCTGTGTACTAGGGCCCCTTACAGGAGGACTGGTGGTCCCCCCCATCAGCGGCCCTGACTGTAGGGGGGGGGGAGCACACCAGGGGGCAATGTATGATGCACAGGGAGGGTGATCAGTGCAGTGGGGGAGGGGGGATAATTACTTGAACTGATCCCCTGTATGGCTCTCTGCAGCGACTGAAAGCTGGCGGGAGAAAGGAGGAGGAGAAGCCAGCTTTCACCTGCTGCAGAGAGCCATAAAGGGGATCAGTTCCTGTAATTGACCCCTCCGTGGTGCCGATTACCCTCCCTGCCCATATCCAATTCATCCTGCTGCCTGGCCCCCCCTGCTGGCCCAGGTCTTGTACGGTGGTACCCCCTTATCCATGTAGCCCTGGCCATCGTCAGGGCTGTCTTTAACACAGGGCAAAACGGGCAACTGCCCTGGGCCCAGTCATTGTTGTGGGGCCCAAAGCAGTTGCCCCTTGAGCCCCCACTCTCTGCAAATAGGTAATAAGTGGCCCAAGAAAATATTTGCCCAGGGTCCAATCAATATTAAAGACGGCCCTGGCCATCGTGGATGCATATGTGTGATGGTAGGGCATTAAAACAGACTATTCCTGTCATTGCTGGCCACATTCCTGTTCCACCGACCTGCTGTGGTCGATATAAAAGGAAATAAAAGTACCTACAGGCTTATTCCACACTGTTATGTACACTCAGGCGCTATGAGGCTGTGTGCGCTCAGACAGGTCTGAGATCAGACCTGTGCATGGCAGTGCTGCACAATGTACACCCCAATGTGTGGTATGGGACCTCATTACACTACCACAGGGGAACCCCCCTCCCCGCGCTCATTGGTTTGCCTCCAAACAGGAAGTGAAGGAAAATCTCCCCAATGAGACAGAAAAAAAACCCTCAATCCAATTCTATCCCTCCTCTTACTCGATTCAATACTAAAAATATATTTTAATTCACCCAAACTGCCATGAAATGTTCCCAGAGAGTGCCCTCTGTCAGAGTAGTATGCTGGTTCTTGTAGTTCCCCAGCATCCCCCTAGAATACACTGACCCCCCTCCCTCCCTGAACCTTCACTAGTTACATATTTACAAAAGAACACAAAGTTATCAGAGAAAGAGGAAGCATTTCTACTTCCTGCCTGATAGAGGAAAAATGTTCCATGGATGCCAGATTACAAGTAACGGCCGCACGGCGCTCTGCAGCCACCCCCTCCCCCGTGTCCTCTCATGGCTGCGCTCAGGACTGGACATAAAGAACCTGACAATCTGTGCGCAAAAAGAACCCAAAGGCAGCCGACGTCTGCATGAATACATTTCTGACATCACATTATACAGTAACAGGATCAAAGTTCAGGAAATATCCATCTTTTATCATTAAAGAGCCACCCCCTGAGCTCCAGTCCAGAGACTTCACCTAGACTTAGACAATGACATCAGTCTGCTGCAGGCAGGGGGAAGCATTTCCTCAGTCTCCTCTCTCCCCTCCAGTGATCAGACTGTACATTGTAACTTTGGGGGTTATTTACTAAAACTAGAGAGTGCAAAATCTGGTGCGGCTGTGCATGGTAACCAATCACCTTCCGGGTTTTATTGCCAAAGCTTAATTGAATGAGATGAAGTCAGAAGCTGATTGGCTACCATGCAGAACTGCACCAGATATTGAGTGCTCCAGTTTTAGTAAATCTCCCCCTTTGTATCAGGCAACAAGGTTGTAGCAGGGGCTGGTGTGTTTCAGACATTTGTGAACATAGCCAAGAACTGCAGAGGCACCAGGATTTACACGACTGTGTCATCACTGAGCTAACATCTACAGTATCTCACGAAAGTAAGAACACCCCTCACATTTTTGTAAATATTTAATATATCTTTTATGTGACAACACTGAAGAGATGACACTTTGCTACAATGTAAAGTAGTGAGTGTACATCTTGTATAACAGTGTACATTTGCTGTCACCTCAAAATAACTCAACACAAAGCCATTAATGTCTAAACCGCTGGCAACAAAAGTGAGTACACCCCTAAGTAAAAATGTCCAAATTGGGCCCAATTAGCCATTTTCTCTCCCCGGTTTCATGTGACTCGTTAGTGTTACAAGGTCTCAGGTGTGAATGGGGAGCAGGTGTGTTATATTTGGTGTTATTGCTCCACTTTCAGACAGCGCCATAAGTAACCAGGTAACACGGCTTCATGTTATGAATGATATGGAAATGATAGGAAAATCTCGGCCCCCGGAGGTTGTTCACATTTATAAGAGCTACAGACTGACCTGTTTTCAGGTCTCCTCTGAATATCTGGATTCCCATAATTCATAGCGGGACCCTCCTTTCATCCCCCGATCTGTGCTCTGACCCACATACCGCCTCCCATGATGATATTTAAAGGACAACTCCGACCTAAATATAAAAATCAATCTCTTCTTCCTAATAGCAGAGAGGATTAAATCTCTACATGAAACTCAATAATAGTTCTTTATTTCTGAAGCCAGGAGGCCTGTGAACCTGTCACATTCTGAAACCAGAGAGCCACAATTTGTGGTCTGTCCCCGCCCTACTTTAAGATGATTGGAGGACAGTAGAGGCATGTGTCCGCCCAAATCGCTGACTGCAGATAAGGAGGGGCAACACACAGTTCCTAATCTTATAATGTCTCATGTGTAGAACTGTTAGAGTGATGGAGACCCCATAAATTCTGCACCCCCCCAAGAGTGGGTGCCCATTATTCTGACACTCACTCGGTTGCATTACATCATCATAAAACCAAAAATTAGTGCAGCGCTCCTGTAAACTCCCCTAATTACCTTATCTAGTGCAATTCATGTAAATACTTATTAAAATAAATAGGTTAAGTGTCGGTTCACACTATGGCGATCCGACTTAGGGGGCGACCTGTGAAGTCGCATGCACCGCGACTTCGGCACGACTTGAACGGACTTCATAAAATGAATGTCTATGCAAGTCGCTCCCAGGTCGCCCCGAAGTAGTACAGGAACCTTTTTCTAAGTCGGAGCAACTTGTGTCGCTCCTATTAGAACCATTCCTGTACCACTCAATGAAGCGCGACGGTGCACGACTTGTCAGGCTGACCAAGTCGCCTGACAAGTCGTATTAGTGTGAACCGGCACTTAATCCAACATATAAAAAATTCCCTGAAGTGTAAAAATATATACAATGAAAACTGATATATACATAAAGTGCAATGTGTCCGTAAACTCATTTAGTATGATAAAGTGCAAATAGTCCATAAATCTGCTCCAATAAACCAATTATAAATCCAAACAAAAATCTCATCCAAGTGTTGATCCCCCCCCCCCCCCCCCCCGTGATGTGAATGAAACAAATCCATAAAGTGCATGTGTCAATCCTCCACCTGTGAGATCTGAACGCTCACCTCACATTATGATCTGTTTCACCAATGGCTCATAATGTGTTGTTCCCCTCTGGGGATAATGTTAGATCTCTGCAGCAATCTGTCTCCCCGTATCACCAATATTCTCCTGTCACCTCTCAGTCACGGGAACAGATAGCATATGGCGATTCCAAATGAAAAATAAAACAAAAGATCGAGTGCTCTCTGCATGAATTTTTATCCCAAAACCAAGAAAAAGTGGTACACTCGCATAAATGAGCACTTTAGCAGTGCTAGCTGGTACAGACTTATCAGTAAAACACTTTCAAGATGGCCGCAGGATGATATTCAATCAAAAGGCTCTGTCCCCTATCCGCATTTCGTCCCTGAGAATGGACTTCATAGTCCCTGGGCATGGACCTCTCCTATATGCGTATCGTCCCTGGGCATGGACCTCCCCTATACGCCTATTGTCCCTCGGCATGGACCTCTCCTATATGCATATCATCCCTGGGCATGGACTTTCTCATCATCCCTGGTCATGGACCTCCCCTATATGCATATCGTCCCTGGGCATGGACCTCCCCTATATGCATATCATCCGGAGGCATGGACCTCCCCCTATATGGGTATCTCCCCTGGGCATGGACCTCCCCTATATGCATATCGTCCCTGAGCATGGACTTCCTCATCATCCCTGGGCATTGACCTCCCCTATATGTGTATCGTCCCTGGGCATGGACCTCCCATATATGCGTATTGTCCCTGGGCATGGACCTCCCCTATTTGTGTATTGTCCCTGGGCATGGACCTCCCCTATATGGGTATCGTCCCTGGGCATGGACTTCATCCTTGGGCATAGACCTCCATATATGCGGATTGTCCCTGGCATGGACTTCCTCATTGTCCCTGGGCATGGACCTCCCTATATGCGGATCGTCCCTGGCATGGACTTCCTCATCGTCCCTGGGCATGGGCCTCCCCATATGCGGATCGTCCCTGGCATGGACCTCCCTCCACTATATGCGGATTGTCCCTGGGCATGGATTTCCTAACGTCCCTGGGCATGGACCTCCCCTATACACATATCTATCATCCCTGAGTATGGACTTCCTCAGTAGGAACTGAGGAAGTCCATGCCCAGGGACGATTCGCTTATAGGGAACGTCCATGCCCAGGGACGAAGAGGAATGGAGGTTGCAATGGAGATGCAATTAATTTGTATGCACCTGAACACAGGTAAACTGGCAGTGTGCATTATTCAGTTCATAATCATTACATGAACTTATCCATGCTCAGAAATGTCCTATAACCACATAAATACATATATACATACAATCACATGTATGTCACTGCCATGTGAGGGAGGCCTTACAGTTTTTTTTTTTTTTTCTTTAAAGCCCATGGTGTGTGAACACACTCAAAAGACTTACACCCGGTGCAAAAAAGTGCACACACGCAAACGTGAAAACACAAAAACTGCACAGGGTGTGCGAATGGTCTGGCCTCCGAAGAGGTTGGACCTATACCTTGATCCCCCGGGGCGCAAGACTCCTGACAGGGACTGAGGCACTTCCAATGGTTTGCCTGGCCGAAACCAGGCAAACCCCGTTCTCTAGGGTACTGCTGAAACAGCCCACCCCAAGTAATAGGTGGGGCTCCCCCGAAGGGAGACCCCATGAGAGAGGGCAAACTAAGCCAGAAGGCCATGTCCACCCCCTCCCAAGACGTTCACGGTAGGCCCGAAGACCCACACCGTACTTGTCGTGCAGGAAGAAAAAGAGTGATAGTGAAGTGACACACGCCAAATAAAACACACACAAACAAAAAAGTGTGGGGGGGGGGGGGGGCTTACAGTTCCTTTACTCCAGATTAAAACAAACACATTTTACAACACAGTAAGAACACATATGCAAGAAAAATAGGATGCATTTCAACAAGCCAAGCTTACACCTATAGAGAGTGCTTTCATGTGTGTTTCATCACATTGAGTTTTATTGATTATCATTTTTTCCATAAAAGTATTTATTGAAAAATTTTTGACAAAACATGAAAACTTTACATAGTGACATATCCATTTGGTAATGTGTAGATTATTGGAGAGATATATGGGGGCTGATTTACTAAAACTGGAGCACTCAGAATCTGGTGCAGCTGTGCATGACGACCAATCAGCTTCTAACTTCATCTTGTTCAATTAAACTTTGTTAAAGTAATGAAAAAAAAAAAAAAAGAAAAACCTGGAAGCGGACTGTTTTCTATGTAGAGCTGAACTAGATTCTGCACTCTCCAGTTTTAGTAAATCAACCCCATTGTGTCTTATTATGTGTGCCTAGGGAAATTGTTTTTTTTTTTTTAAGTCATTGTATATTCAAGTTATTTTGGATAATTTGTTTTTTTTTCTCTCTTTTTTGGTGTATTGGTGTTGTAGATGTATTGCCATGTCTTGGTTTTCTGTAACATGTCTTGTATTTTTTAAAAGTTTGTAAATAAAAAAAAAGGGGGAAAAATGTATATATAAAAATATATACATATATATATTTATATAAAGTGTAAAACAATTGTATTAATTTATACCTGTGATTGCAGAACTGAAATAAAATGCATGCTGCTTTTTTTTTTTGTATATTAACATCCTGGAACAAATATAATGCACTGCAAGCGCATGTAAATGCCAAAAATGCCTACAGAACATGACACTAAAGGCCCGTACACACGTACCGATCGTCGGCATACAAACGTCGGTGGACGAAGGATCTGCCGATTGTACGCGTGTTAGTATGGTGCCTCCGACAGATGTCTGCGCACAATCCGCGGACAAAAGTCTTTCGTGCAAACATGAAAATATTTGTATGCCGACACCAGAACGGACGATTGTTCGCCTGTCAGTACACAATTCGGCCGACAGACCGCAGATTTGCAAGACTGGGCATGCTCAGAAAATAGAAAACACAGGGAAAGTTAACCATTACATGACATCACTTCTGCAGTCGGCGGACAAAATTCTTGTGCTGTCCTTGTGCTGTCTTTGCACTTTTCAGCAGACACCGACATCCCGGGGAGAAAAGAGGAACATTTGTAAGCCGACCATCGGTACGTGTGTACGGGGCTTAATGCACTGCATATGTACCGCAAAACACACCGCAGACACATGTAATGCATATGTGGAACTTCACAATGAACATGGAGACTGTGGTGTATACAAGCCTTATGTAATATACAGTCCGTCGCAGTTTAAAGAGGAAGTAAAGCTTCCTCTGTAACCTGTACTTATAGGTAATCCTATGATAAGGATTACCTATAGGGACTGTAAATTTCTCCTCCTAAACATGCACCGTTTAGGACAGGCATGTCCAACCTGCGGCCCGGAACCCCTGGCAATGCGGCCCACTGCCCCCTGACAATTTTTTTATTTTTTGCTGGGGAGGAAGGAAGTCGAGTCGGGGGCACGGCCACAGAGGCAGCCTCGGAGGGGATCATCCACTAGTTGTGTTAAATTAGTGCTGGGGGGGGGAACGCGGCAGCACGGGAAGAGTGCGGCGGTGTTTTATTACTTATATACCTTAACTAATAGTATATATTTTATATGCGGCCCGAGAAAATTTCTCTACACTCAATGTGGCCCAGAGAAGTCAAAAGGTTGGACACCCATGGTTTAGGAGATATTCATTTACTTTGCATGGAGCCAGTGACAGCACTGGCACATGCGCTCTGAAGGAACGGCCGTCAATGCCATTCCTTCAGAGTCCTGTGTTGTGAACGGCAACTCCAGTCGATCAGATAGCCAGAGGACAAGAACCCTATAAGGAAGACTGGGTGAACATGTTGGCCGTGTCAGCAGTGAGCGGGTGGCGCTGCGAGGGCTTCATTTTAAGCGAAATATTTTATAATGAGCTAGTATGCTATGAATACTAGCTCATTATGCCTTTGGCTTTCAGGTTTTTATTTTTTAAAAATGTTTTTGGAGGTTTACAAAATGAACGTATCTCAATGAGCCCAGGTTACACCACTGCGCTGCTTTATGCAGGGCCGGGACAAGTAGGGGGGGGGGGCAGCTGCCCTGGGCACTGTGGTATCATGTAAGGTTCGAGGGCACCACAAGGAAATTGGGGAGGGGGGATTTGTTTTGGGAGAAGGAATTTGGGGCGCGGCTGGAGGTTTTAGGAGGGGAAATTTGGGGAGGTGCTAGGAGTGGTGATTGGGGGGGGGGGGATTTGATGATTTGCGCTAGAATGGGGGATTTAGAGAGTTTGTGCTAGAAAAAGTAATATGGGGGTGGTGTGGATTTGTGCTAGGATGGAGGATTGGGGGAAGGAAATTTGTGCTGGAAGGGGGGATTTGGAGTGGGACAAGGATTTGTGCTTTGAGGGGAAATTTGAGGGGTAGAGGATTTGTGCTGGGAGCATATGTGGAGTGAGTGGATTTGAGTATAGGCGTGCAGATTAGCAGTCAGTTTTTTTGGTGGGAGGGAATTTTTGCTGACACAGAATGCTCACACATTTTGGGGGGGGGGGGGCGACAATTTGGCATGTTTCCCCTGGGCTCTAGATGACCTTGTGTTTTTAAAAAAAAAAAAACGTGGAACATTTTTTCCCAGTGGAATGCACGTGAGCACACTGTAAATGCAACTCATTACAAAAAAAATAGCAAAAAACGTACCGCAAACAATTTACAAACGCATGCGTAAGAAGCACACTGAACGTGGTGATTGCGGCGTAATCCAGTCCTTTTACGGAATTTATATTCGGTGTAATATACTGTGTTGCAAGTTTTTTTACAACTAGTAAGGTTACGTTCACATCTAGGAGTTGCTATTTTTACAGGCGTTTTTAAGTTGACAAGTGTCCAATAAAAAGAAATAAAAACGCCTGTAATCTGCCAAAAAAGAAGCTCATGTACTTTTTCTGAGCGACGGGAGTTTTGCTTAGGGCGACAGAATGCTCAGATGTAAACAGGGGCCATTGAAATTAATGGGATTGGTCATTTTTAGAGCTAAGGCTTAGAGCAGAATATCGCCCAAAAACGCCTAGATGTGAAAAGACCCTAAGAAGTAAAGTACAACCTACTGTATATCACCATGAATGTCAACATGTACTGTGACATACTGAAGCAGAGCATGATCCCCTCCCTTTGGAGACTGGGCTGCAGGGCAGTATTCCAACATGATAACGACCCCAAACACACCTCCAAGACAACCACTGCCTTGCTAAAGAAGCTGAGGGTGAAGGTGATGGACTGGACAAGCATGTCTCCCGACCTAAACCCTATTGAGCATCTGAGGGACATCCTCAAACAGAAGGTGGAGGAGCGCAAGTTCTCTAACATCCACCAGCTCTGTGATGTCATCATGGAGGAGTGGAAGAGGACTCCAGTGGCAACCTGTGAAGCTCTGGTGAACTCCATGCCCAATTGGGTTAAGCAGTGCTGGAAATTAATGGTGGCCACACAAAATATTGACACTTTGGCCAAATTTGGACATTTTCACTTAGGGGTGTACTCACTTTTGTTGCCAGCAGTTTAGACATTATTGGCTGTGTGTTGAGTTATTTTGAGGGACAGCAAATTTACACTGTTATACAAGCTGTACACTCACTACTTTACATTGTAGCAAAGTGTCATTTCTTCAGTGTTGTCACATGAAAAGATAGAATAAAATATTTACAAAAATGTGAGGGGTGTACTCACTTTTGTGAGATACTGTGTGTTACATTTTGGATACTTTGTACTATCACCAACATACCTGTCATAGAAAGCGCAATCTTTTTTATGATATATACAGTTAGAAGTATCAGTTGGCTGATTGTATCTGTGACATGTATAAAAATGTGAAGCACGTGTTTCCCCCGCTCAGGTGACAGCCGGTAAATTCCTGAGCACACTCTGACATTTAATGTCATGGACGTCATGGAATCCATGTGATCTCTACACCAAAACATGTGACCATTCGCTAGTTTCCCCGCAGTCTGCGCTGGAAGGGCGGAGTCTCTCTATTTCACCCTGCGAGCGTTCCTCATCTACATCACACATGGAATGGGGTCCTCTGCCCCAAGAACCCTTTGTCTTTCTGGAGAATTTAAGAAACTAAAGCTGGCCATACAGAGAGTGCATAGGAGCCATGGGTGGCCCTGTTGTTACCCCCCACCCCAATCGAACACGTCAGCCCTGGTTCACACTGATGCGATGTGGGAAACACACAAGATTCACTGTGTTTCCCCACATCGCACTGCATAGCGATAGCCATATGATCAATGTTAGATTAACAACACTCCAATAACAGATTGCAAAACGCAGTGCGATTGCCAGAATTGCATTGCATGCCATGTGATTTCGCTTCAAAAAAAAAAAGGGTCCTGCACCATTTTGGTGCAGATGCGATGTGACTTGATCCATAAAAAATGTATGGCTCAAATTGCACCTCATAGACATTGCATGTGATGTGCACTGGAATGCGGTGCGATTTCTGTGCGAATCACATGTAGTGTTCCGCACTAGTGTGAACCCAGGCTCAATCTGAAAATCAAAGATGTCTGACTATAGGCTACAGTTACTGTTTGTGTATTCTGACAGCTGCGGGTGCTGGCTGTCAGGAGAGTTTCCTCCATCTGGTTTCATAGTATTTGGCCGGCTTTTCCATAAAGCTGTAATGAAGGCAGAAGATTTGATGGGCGTAAGCTGGCAAAGCATGGAGGGAGGTGGCTGCGGGGACATGGAGGGAGGTAGCTCTGGGGACATGGAGGGAGGTGGCTCTGGGGACATGGAGGGAGGTGGCTCTGGGGACATAGAGGGTGTTGGCTCTGGGGATATGGAGGGTGGTGGCTCTGGGGACAGGGAGGGAGGTGGCTCTGGAGACATGGAGGGAGGTGGCTCTGGGGACATGGGGGGAGGTTGGTCTGGAGACATGGAGGGAGGTGGCTCTGGAGACATGGACGGAGGTGGCTCTGGGGACATGGGAGGAGGTTAGTCTGGAGACATGGAGGGAGGTGGCTCTGGAGACATGGACGGAGGTGGCTCTGGGGACATGGAAGGAGGTTGGTCTGGAGACATGGAGGGAGGTGGCTCTGGAGACATGGGGGGAGGTGGCTCTGGGGATATGGAGGGTGGTGGCTCTGGAGACATGGAGGGAGGTGGCTCTGGAGACATGGAGGTAGGTGGCTCTGGGGACATGGAGGGAGGTGGCTCTGGAGACAAGGAGGGAGGTGGCTCTGGAGACAAGGAGGGAGGTGGTCTGGAGACAAGGAGGGAGGTGGCTCTGGTGACAAGGAGGGAGGTGGCTCTGGTGACATGGAGGGAGGTGGCTCTGGAGACATGGATGGAGTTGGCTCTGGGGACAGGGAGAGAGGTGGCTCTGGAGACATGGAGGGAGGTGGCTCTGGGGACAAGGAGGGAGGTGGCTCTGGGGACATGGAGGGAGGTGGCTCTGGGGACATGGAGGGAGGTGGCTCTGGAGACATGGAGGGAGGTGGCTCTGGGGACAGGGAGGGAGGTGGCTCTGGGGACAGGGAGGGAGGTGGCTCTGGAGACATGGAGGGAGGTGGCTATGGGGACATAGAGGGAGGTGGCTCTGGAGACATGGAGGGAGGTGGCTCTGGATACATGGAGGGAGGTGGCTCTGGAGACATGGAGGGAGGTGGCTCTGGAGACATGGAGGGAGGTGGCTATGGGGACATAGAGGGAGGTGGCTCTGGAGACATGGAGGGAGGTGGCTCTGGATACATGGAGGGAGGTGTCTCTGGGGACAAGGAGGGAGGTGGCTCTGGGGACATGGAGGGAGGTGGCTCTGGAGACATGGAGGGAGGTGGCTATGGGGACATAGAGGGAGGTGGCTCTGGAGACATGGAGGGAGGTGGCTCTGGATACATGGAGGGAGGTGGCTCTGGGGACAAGGAGGGAGGTGGCTCTGGAGACATGGAGGGAGGTGGCTATGGGGACATAGAGGGAGGTGGCTCTGGAGACATGGAGGGAGGTGGCTCTGGATACATGGAGGGAGGTGGCTCTGGGGACAAGGAGGGAGGTGGCTCTGGGGACATGGAGGGAGCTGGCTCTGGAGACATGGAGGGAGGTGGCTCTGGAGACAAGGAGGGAGGTGGCTCTGGAGACAAGGAGGGAGGTGGCTCTGGTGACATGGAGGGAGGTGGCTCTGGGGACATGGAGGGAGGTGGCTCTGGTGACATGGAGGAAGGTGGCTCTGGTGACATGGAGGGAGGTGGCTCTGGAGACATTGAGGGAGGTGGCTCTGGGGACATGGAGGGAGGTGGCTCTGGAGACAAAGAGGGAGGTGGCTCAGGTGACATGGAGGGAGGTGGCTCTGGGGACATGGAGGGAGGTGGCTCTGGAGACATGGAGGGAGGTGGCTCTGGGGACACGGAAGGAGGTGGCTCTGGGGACACGGAAGGAGGTGGCTCTGGGGACATGGAGGGAGGTGGCTCTGGGGACATGGAGGGAGGTGGCTCTGGGGACATGGAGGGAGGTGGCTCTGGGGACATGGAGGGAGGTGGCTCTGGAGACATGGGGGGAGGTGGTTATGCAGACATGGGGGGAGGTGGCTATGGAGACATAGAGGGAGGTGGCTCTGGAGACATGGGGGGAGGTGGCTCTGGGGACATAGAGGAAGGTGGTTCTGGCACTTTATACACTTGTATGGATGGGCTGCAGAGGAAGAAAAGGGAGAGTGGTACCTGATTATCATTACATTTAATTGTTTTTGTCACCTTGCTGACTGCAGGAAGTATTTACCCCAGACAGCAGCTTCCCTGATCCTGGCTTTAATCTGACCTCCAGCCTCCCCCCAGTCTTGCACAGTTGTACCGTCCCCTCTCCTGTACAGAAATGACTTACTCTGATTTCACTGCACACTGTGAGCTTCTCACATTAGAAAGTGCAGCAATTCGGAGAGACCCCCCACCTCCTTTCCGGGCTGGGGGACGCCCAGAATCATCTAGCACTTTCCTCCTCAGCTTGACTGTCCCTGACCCACCCTTTTCATTTGTTGGATTTCAGTTCTCCAATTGTGGAGGCTCAGTATTACATGTAGGAGCAACCTAGGGTGGTCTGCATGCCCATACAGATTTATTTAAAATGATTAGTCTGCTGATGAAGAGGAAAGAAGAGAAAACTATAAGCAGAATAAACTTCAGCTTTAAAACTCTACGATCCCAAATCTGGGTTGCTGGCCAATCCATCGTAAGCACAAAAGAAAACAAAAAACTCCGCAGGCACACAGCAGAGTCTGTCTTCCTGACCCAATTCCATCACACCGTTCTCCCCAAAGCCATAGGTGCACTCTACTGCAGAACTGGCATGAGACAAATAAATAGACTGGTGTTCCTAACCACGTCCTGAGCAATGTAATCCTGCCTGTACTAACTGCAACAAGCATGCAGCCAGTGAAATCCCAACTCCTGTTCTATGTGCTAATTTCAGGCTAGAGTCCTAAAGTACTGAACTCATTAGCTCAGCGTGACCCGCGGCACGGATCAGAGGAAAAACATTCTACAAAAGCCTCAGATGAAAAACAGGCTGGAGTCTGGGGATTCATTAGTGGATGTACAAGCTGAGCGCCAAGGTCAGAACCCCAACACAGGGCTACAAATGAGGATCAGACAGGCGGGAAAATGTTCATCGGGGGTCTCCTACAGGACCCGAGGCATCTGCAGGGGTTCTTCCATGCACAGAGGAATTTACTAATAAAAGGCAGTAAAATAGATCCTCCACAGCAACAATAAATACCCCACAAAGAATACCCCCAGCAACAATAGATCCACCCCAGCAACAACAGATCTCCCAGTATCCAGCATCAATAGACTCTCCAGCAGCCAGCAACAATAGATCTCACAGTATCCAGCATCAATAAACTTTAAAGAAGCCAGCAACAATAGATCCCCCACAAAAAAAAACCCCAGCAACAATAGATCTCCCAGTATCCAGCATCAATAGACTCTCCAGCAGCCAGCAACAATAAATATCCCCAGCAACAATATATCCCCCACGGCAACAATAGATCCCCCATAAAAAATACTCCCATAAACAATAGATCCATCCCAGCAACAACAGATCTCCCAGTATCCAGCACCAATAGACTCTCCAGCAGCCAGCAACAATAGATCCCTCACAGCAACGATAGATACCCCACAAAGAATACCCCCAGCAACAATATATCTCACAGTATCCAGCATAAATAGACTTTCCAGCAGCCAACAGTAATAGATCCCTCACAGCAACAATAAATATCCCCAGCAAAAATAGATGCCCCCAGCCACAATAGATGCCCAGCAACAATGGATCCACCCCAGTAACAACAGGTCTCCCAGTATCCAGCATCAATAGACTCTCCAGTAGCCAGCAAAACAATAGATCCCGCACAGCAACAATAAATATCCCTAGCAACAATAGATCCCCCCCAGCAACAATCGATCCACACCAGCAACAATATATCTCCCAGTATGCAGCATTAATAGACTCTTCATTAGCCAGTAACAATAGATCCCCAGCAACAATAGATACCCCCAGCCACGTGCTCAGCTATTGTTGCTGTTAATCAAATGCTGTGAGGAGGGAGTGGGGGGCAGGTCTGAGCTGTGTGTGTCTAGAGATGCCCCAGTTCAGGAGCGAGCCTGTAGGTGTGCCCCCATAACAAATGGCTTCCTATGATGGCGCACTAATTGGAGGAGCCAAGAGCATTGGTGGGAGACCCCAGAAGAGGAGGTTCAGGGCCACTCTGTGCAATACTGTTAAATAGAGCAGGGTTGTATAACAGGTTTATAACCACTTTCAAGATGATCAACGTGAAAAGGCATTAAAAATACAGTCAACGCATGTGCGTCAATGTGCAGGAAAACATTCACAGAACCGGAAACGCAAAAGGTGTAAACCTTACAGCCTGTTCACATCTGTTATTGAAAACAGTTCCGTTCCATTCTTTTTCCACGTTCATGCTTTTTGAGGCTCATAGAAGTCAATGGGAACCTATGAAAATGCATGTATGAGTTGCGGCCACTCTAATGTTACCAGCATTCTCATGTAAAAAAAGAAATACAATTTTAAAAATAAATAAACTAATGTATGATATGTTTTGGGTGCATTTTGTTGTTCGATGTGTTGTGGGTGCATTTTGTAGTATGATGTGTTGTGGGTGCATTTTGTAGTATGATGTGTTGTGGGTGCATTTTGTTGTACGATGTGTTGTGGGTGCATTTTGTTGTACGATGTGTTGTGGGTGCATTTTGTTGTACGATGTGTTGTGGGCAGTGTTGGGGTAGTTACTCAAAAAATGTAACTAGTTACTAGTTACTTCTGTAAATTGTAATGAGATTACTTTACTAGTTACTGCATTTGAAAAGTAACTTCACTACTTATTACTTTACTTTCCTCTTTCTTAATTGACCGTGTAGAAGAAGATACATGACACTCTTTCTGCATAGAGTTTATTGTATAAACACAGGCTTTGGGAAACATGAGAACAAAACCTGAAAAAAACAGAATAAAACATAAAGTGCAACAAAAAGTCATAAACTTCATCCCTCTCTATTCTTCGAAATAACGATTGTATCGCACTGCTTGGGTAACGCAGGAAAGCGCGTTCCTATAGCCTAGTAAAGTAGTGTAGTTACCAATATTAGTATTGTAACTAGTTACGTTACTTCGTTACCAAAAAAAGTAATGTAGTTACTGTTATCCGTTACTTTGTAACTCATTACCCCCAACACTGGTTGTGGGTGCATTTTGTTGTACGATGTGTTGTGGGTGCATTTTGTTGTATGATGTGTTGTGGGTGCATTTTGTTGTATGATGTGTTGTTGGTGCATTTTGTTGTAAGATGTGTTGTTGGTGCATTTTGTTGTATGATGTGTTGTGGGTGCATTTTGTTGTATGATGTGTTGTTGGTGCATTTTGTTGTAAGATGTGTTGTTGGTGCATTTTTTTGTACGATGTGTTGTTGGTGCATTTTGTTGTAACATGTGTTGTTGGTGCATTTTGTTGTATAATGTGTTGTGGGTGCATTTTGTTGTACGATGTGTTGTGGGTGCATTTTGTTGTACGATGTGTTGTGGGTGCATTTTGTTGTATGATGTGTTGTTGGTGCATTTTTTTGTACGATGTGTTGTTGGTGCATTTTGTTGTAACATGTGTCGTTGGTGCATTTTGTTGTATAATGTGTTGTGGGTGCATTTTGTTGTACGATGTGTTGTGGGTGCATTTTGTTGTATGATGTGTTGTGGGTGCATTTTGTTGTATGATGTGTTGTGGGTGCATTTTGTTGTATGATGTGTTGTTGGTGCATTTTGTTGTATGATGTGTTGTTGGTGCATTTTGTTGTATGATGTGTTGTGGGTGCATTTTGTTGTATGATGTGTTGTGGGTGCATTTTGTTGTACAATGTGTTGTGGGTGCATTTTGTTGTACAATGTGTTGTGGGTGCATTTTGTTGTATGATGTGTTGTGGGTGCATTTTGTTGTATGATGTGTTGTGGGTGCATTTTGTTGTACGATGTGTTGTGGGTGCATTTTGTTGTATGATGTGTTGTTGGTGCATTTTGTTGTATGATGTGTTGTTGGTGCATTTTGTTGTATGATGTGTTGTGGGTGCATTTTGTTGTACAATGTGTTGTGGGTGCATTTTGTTGTATGATGTGTTGTGGGTGCATTTTGTTGTATGATGTGTTGTGGGTGCATTTTGTTGTATGATGTGTTGTGGGTGCATTTTGTTGTATGATGTGTTGTGGGTGCATTTTGTTGTATGATGTGTTGTGGGTGCATTTTGTTGTATGATGTGTTGTTGGTGCATTTTGTTGTATGATGTGTTGTTGGTGCATTTTGTTGTATGATGTGTTGTGGGTGCATTTTGTTGTACGATGTGTTTTGGGTGCATTTTGTTGTACGATGTGCTGTGGGTGCATTTTGTTGTATGATGTGTTGTGGGTGCATTTTGTTGTACGATGTGTTGTGGGTGCATTTTGTTGTACGATGTGTTGTGGGTGCATTTTGTTGTATGATGTGTTTTGGGTGCATTTTGGTAACAAGTCTAAATAGTTTTTGCTAGCCAACAAGAAAAACACTGCAGCTCTCCAGTTGTTGCAGAACTGCAAGTCCCATCATGCCTCCCCATGAGAAGATTTCAGATTTTCCCGTCTCTTTCTGTTTCTGTGACAATGGTCAGCAGGGCAAATAGAGAGGGTGACCCTCCCCAGCAGGACCGGACTTCACCACTCCATCAAAAACTTTTTATCCCCCCCTCCCTCCCCCATCAAGAAAGATTGTATTTGAGAGGGACAAAGTTTCTCAATTTTTCCTAATTGGGAACAACAAATAAAGATCAAAACAGAGAGACTTATACAGAACACAAAATGATTACAATGCAATCTTTGATCTGTTACAGACATATCCTTCGAGAACTTCCAGCAAAACCAGAAATACAGCATGTCCACATTAATTCCATGTAATTACAAGAGAAGAGGGTTACATTTGTAAATAAAAGATGCAAATCTGACAATTTTCACAAATTATTATAAAATGATAACATGAAATATTATACAAAAATAAAAAATATACAAATATAAAATTATGAATTGTATTATATATTATTAAATAATAATACTACTAGTACTACTACAATATATTTTTTTTATTTTTTATCTTTATCATTTATAATAATAATAATTATATTTTAATATAAAAAATATAAACTAAAAAAAACATACAAATATAAAATAATGAATAAATATACATATTTAAAATTATGAATTGCACATATATATATATATATATATATATATATATATATATATATATATATATATATATATATATATATATATATATATATATATATATATATATATATATATTATTAAATAATACTACTACTAGTACTATTACTATAGTTTTTTAATTAATCTATCTTTATCATAATAATAATAATCATATTTTATTATTAAAAATTTAAACTAAAAAAATACAATTACAAAATTATAAATTGTATTTATATTGATAAATACTACTACTACTACTTTTTTTATTTTCTATCTTTATTATATATAATAATAATTATATTTTATTAACAAAAATATTAACTAAAAATATAGATACATATAAAATTATGAATTGTATATATATATATATATATATATATATATATATATATATATATATATATATATATAAAATAATGAATAAATATACAAATATAAAATTATGAATTGTATATATATTATTAAATAATACTACTACTAGTACTATTACTATAGTTTTTTATTTTCTATCTTTATCATAATAATAATAATAATAATAATCCTATTTTATTATTAAAAATATAAACTAAAAAAAATACAATTATAAAATTATGAATTGTATTTATATATTGATAAATACTACTACTACATTTTTTTATTTTCTATCTTTATCATATATAATAATAATTATATTTTATTAATAAAAATATAAACTAAAAATATAGACACATATAAAATGATGAATTGTATATATATTAATAAATAATAATACTACTATATTTTTTTATATCTTTATCATATAATAATAATAATAATATTAATAATAATATTTTATTATTAAAAATATCAACTAAAAATGTATACAAATATAAATTTATGAATTGTATTTATATTAATAAATACTACTACTACTATATTTTTTTTATCTTTATCATATATAATAATTATATTTTATTAATAAAAATATAAACAAAAAAAATACAAAAATAATACATTTTGTACTAATTAAAAATCTATAAAATACAGACAAAAGATTATATTTACAAATTTTTAAAATTGTGATTGGTATTGTTGTTACAGTAGGTAGCAGTGGAAACAAATAGTGAGTGGAGGATCAGAGCAGCTGTCCGCCCCCGGGAACTATAAATACTACTACTACTACATTTTTATTTTATATCTTTATCATATATAATAATAATTATATTTTATTATTAAAAATCTAAAACAAATATAAAATTAGGAATTGTATATATATATATATATATATATATATATATATATATATATATATTATTAAATAATACCACTACTATATATTTTTTATTTTATATCTTTATCATATATAATAATAATTATATTTTATTATTACAAATATCAACTAAAAATATATACAAATATAAAATTATGAATTGTATTTATATTAATAAATACTATTAGTACTAGTACTATATTGTTTTATTTTATATTTTTATCATATTCAATAATTATATTTTAATAAAAATATTAACAAAAAAATACAAAAATAATCATTCTGTACTAATTAAAAATCTATAAAATACAGACAAAAGATTATATTTACAAATTTTAAAAATTGTGATTGGTATTGTTGTTTCAGTAGGTAGCAGTGGAAACAAATAGTGAGTGTTAGAAGGATCAGAGCAGCCGTCCACCCCCAGGAACTATATTCATCGAAAAGTCTATTCATGACTAAAGCAGGTGGTGCAGATTTGGAGGCATTGTCATCTATGCCAGATCTTTATAAATGTTGGTGAGCCACCTCTACAGGTATAGGTTACGCTTCTCCTATCTAAAGAGGAGCTTCACCCCAATGATATTCTCGTCTCCGCCTGCTCCTCTTCTGTGCCGCCATCTTCAAATATCCCAGGTGTATGCAGATAAAGCATGTCTGCAACATGCAGGGGATTCCTGCTCATGTGAGACAGTGAGCACCCTACAAGGGGGCGTGTCTGAGAATTCCCTTGCAGGATCACAAACAGGGGTTCCCAGATCACCAATAAAAAACAGTGGGGTAGATAAGTGTCCTCCAATGTGTATATCAAGCTTTCATTTTCACAGTTTTGGTTGGAGCATACTGATCATTTCTAGTTAGTTTGTAAAGCTCCCACAAAGGATAATAAAGATTACTTAAAGTCAGAACTTTTTTTTTTTAATGGAGTATTGCACAGAGTACAGAACCCCTGTTAGGTTTTTATTGCTATCTGTGATTCACCCTTTGAATTTGTCCTAGACACCATTGTCACCAACACAGGAAGTGATGGGAAACCCAACAATTTACAGTTGTCTCCAGAGCAGAAATAGAAGGAAAATCCTCCAATGGGGTCACCTGTTGGGGTGACCACTGTCCAAGAGTGGATTTTTTTTAGTTCCTGTTGAATCGGATTCTGAAGTGAAGGGAAATCTCCCCAATGGGACACAAATGGGAAAAAATGACCTTTTATATTCTCGAAGACACGTTCACATAGAAGTAACTTAGAAGTAAAGATGCTGGATAAAAAAAAAAAAAAAAAAAGATGCTGGCAGGACATGCAGAGACTTGTAGTTCCAATCCTCACCAGCTGATAAAAATAATATAGATTATAAACTTGAGGATCCCTGTTCCATAGAGACTGACAGCCCCCCTCCCCATGTCTGTCCGACAAAGACAATACCATGAATAATACATTGGCTGAATCAGAAACATTTTTCACAAGTCTCTTCCGTTCTGGAGCTGAAGTCAAAGTGAGCCCCATCACTAATTTATGAGCTGCCAGTATATTCCACCATGAGAGGGGAAGAGATGCCATGAATATTACATGAGACCTCTAGATGGCTCTGGATTCAGGTTTGCATCAATACACAGCAAGTTGTTTCACAAAGATCGCCATGACTTTGTTAAAAGTTGACGCTTAATTTGCTAATATTTTGTGATTTCTGGTCCCTACTGCCCCCTCAATGTTACCCAGTGATGACATCATGAGTTTTCAGTGCTTCTCTATGCCAACCTTTTTCAACCAGTATGCCCAGATACCCTGGTGTGTCTTTTGTATACAAGCAGACGTGTGGATGAAGCCTGCTTTTTAGTTACACAAAGCCACATGTTTTTATTGTACTCCATTATAATCTTCTAGCTGGCAACCTCCTAAAGACCAATGGCATCATCAGTTGATAAGATGTCAATTGCCTGCATATCATCCTTGTTTGAGCCTCCCTTGCCTCTGTCCATCAGCTTTGGGGTATAATTAGCTAAGTGATGGAGAAAAACTGAGGGAGAAGAGAAACATTGGAATACTAGTCAGTACTAGTGTGCAAAAGAGTATTTGCTTTGGAAGAATAAATCACCTTTAACATTGGGTGTCCTATGTGTATTGATGTTGCTGCATTATGTAAAACTTTCAGAATAGTTTTTACATTTTATAATGGGGTGCCTCAAGACTCACCATAATTTTGGAGGGTGCCTCGAGATTGTTTATAGTTTTAAAGGGTGCCTTGAATAAAAAAAGATTGAGTAACGCTACTCTATGCAATGCAGGCAGATCATGGATGGCTGGTGGGAGGAGCCGGCAGGGTGCTGTGCATAGCCTTCTGAAAACATCCCAGCACCGTGCCTCAGTACACCTCTCAAAGCCCTGATACAAGCAATGGGCCGGCTCTTGGGAGGAGTTATACAAATCTAAAAAAACCTTGATGGGTGATGTCAGTCTGGAGGAGTGGGAGTTCCTAGGCAGCCAGACTTTGCATGAAGACCACTCTAGGTAATACCCACATGCATGGCCGGGACACGGGGTGGGCAGGAGGGACGGCTGCCATGGGTGCAATGCTTTATTGCAAGGAAGGGGGCACCAGATGCTTCTGTTACAAGGCTGACATGAGTAGTGACAGCGACATCACTGTTAACCTTCTTAGCGGTATTCCCGAGCGTGTCTCGGGGTTACATTTCAGAGCCAAAAGCGGTAACCCAGAGCCACACTCGGGGTATCGCCAGAAGCATCGCTGGATCCTGTAAGAGAGGTTACTTACCTTGTCACCGGGATCCAGCGATGTGTCCCGGCGGTGTCTCGTGGCGGATCTTCCTCCCGATCGTCTCCATGCCCCAGCTTCCATCTCCTGCGACGTGACGTTCGCAGGGGGGTGGAACCGGCGGCAAATTCAAATGTAAAAACACACCAAACACACTGATACAATGCAAAATAAAAAAAAAAATCATATTAGTTTGCCCCCCAGTGCCCTTTCCTGTACTTTTTATGTATATATATATACACACACACACATATATATATATATATATATATATATATATATATATACGTAATTCTTGTGAAGCCCAAACCAACTGTATACATTATATATATATATATACAGTTGGTTTGGGCTGCTCATTCACAAGAATTACATGCAAATTAATGGTGCCGCTTTCAGCACCTAAAATCCAAAAGAATCATACCGCCAGGGAGGTTAACCCTAACTTTAAGAGAGAGGGGTGCAGTTTTCTCATCTTTGCCCTGGAGGACCTTGTACCAGTACTGCCCACATGTGATGCTGAACCTTCAATAAATTAAAAATCCAATGACTAAAAGGTGAGGGCCAAGAACAGTCAGACTGGAGAAGAGAGGGCTAGATGAGTCTAGACCTTCTCCCACCAGGAAATGAAGTGGGTTCTATCAGACCTCTAAGTAGAATAAACACCAGAGGGCAAAATCTCAGTGGAGTATTAAAATAGCATTTATTAAATACAAAGATATATGACAACGCACAGACCCAGGGATGAAAAGTGCATGTCACATAACATCCCTGAGCCAGCTTCTCTCTGGCTTACTGCAGCTTCTAGTGCACACTTCAAAAAGCTCAGAGTGTGCAGTGAAATCAGAGAAAGGAATTTCAGTACAGGAGAGGATTCTGTACCAATGTGCAGGACTGAAGGAAAGGCTGGAGGTCAGATTTAGGATTCTCAGTGCAGAGGCTTCCTGCTGGTAAAGTAAGAGGGCTTTGTGACTAAGCACTCTACTGTAATTAAAGATCAATGAAAATTTGGGTTTCAGCTTTTGGACAGAGTGGGGAAAGCTTAAAACCTTTGTTGTTTTCTGTTGCTGTTTGTGTCTCAACCGGAGAGATTTCTTCTAATTTCCTGTCCCAAAGATGCCTGTCATCAGGACAGGAGGAAGAATCCCCCCGACGAGGGCAAATTAAGTAATACAAACCGGAATAAAGGTCCTAAATCCAAAGAAAGGTATAACCCAGACACATGCAAGTGAGCAGAGGGATGAGCACATCAGTTTGCTGCTGCTCATTCATTGTCCAATCACAAACAAGCTATATTGCTGAAATGCAGCCATGAAAAGGCATGGCATCAGCCTGGCTCTACTGCCTGCACAGCTGTATAAATCTCAGGACTGGAAGGACAGATATATAAATCCCTCATCAGTTAGTTCAGGGAGTTCTGCTCTAAGACATTTTCATCGGTAACCTTGCTTGCCAAGTAGGATTTTGGAATTGATTACTTTCTATTTTATGTCCCATGGGGGGACTGTTTCTCCTTTGGTGGGGGATCCTGGTAGAACTCGCCTGGTATTATACTGCTGTTCATGTGGGTACTGTTACTAGGATCCTATTTATTTATTTTTTTTCGGTTTTCTTTTTCCAAGTCCACGGGGTGTAAAAACATAAAAAAAATAATCAAAAAAGATGCACCTCAGCTACAGTATGTCTATAGTCTCCCCAAACAGCAGGGACCCTTCCCTGACCCCCCAGGCCACAAGATTCCTGGCAAGGTAAGGCACACTGAGGTCCACCTATCCAAAAGGCGCAGCCGACCAACGTACGAAAGGTGAGCAACCCCCTCCCCCAAGACAAGTTAGGAAGGAACCTGATGGCCCCCCATCATCCCTTCAGACCTCAGGGTAGGCTCAGAGACCCACACCACATCCTGAGTGAAGGAAAACACAGAATGAAGTGCAGGGTGACACACGTGGAGAGTAAATAAATATGCAAGGTGCCTTGACTGGTCCTTTGCATGGCTGGTTGCATACTCTTGATATAGATAGACCTCCTATTGTACAAAAAAAGTGGCAACCAAACCAACCTATAACTGGCCTTCACAGCAAGGTGCACACAGAAGGGCAATGCACATCACAAACAAACAAATGATTTCCCAGCACACTTACCAGCCAGCCTGCAAAATAACCAAATTGACCCAATCTTACAGGTTATGTTAAAAATAGAGGGTTTTGTTTGCACACATTTGCAAATATATATGCATAAGCCACAGTGCCCACACCAAGAAACCTCTGTGTAAACTGCAGTCCTACCTCTAAATTACCAAACCCTCCATAGTAGGAGCACATATAAGAATGGATAGATTAAGGGCAGGTATGTCTTTAGGGAGCCCACCCCTCCTTAAAAGCACAGGGACGCATGTGAACCCCAGAAAGAGCCCAATGGCAGCAAAGGCATACTGTTCATCACTGCACCCAATTCATACAACTGTACAAAAAGTGGGAACCACCCCAACCTACTGTATAACTGGCCTTCGCAGTAAGGTGCACATGGAAGGGCAATGCACATCACAGACAAACAAAAGATTTCCCAGCATGCTTACCAGCTAGCCTGCAAAACAACCAAACTGGCCCTGTCTTACAGTTTAAATTAAAAACAGAGGTTTTAGTTTGCACACATTTGCAAACAAAACCTCCTATGCTCCTGATGAAGCCGATTTAGGATCTGAGAAACGTGTTAAGAATATTCCTCATCCCACTGCAGGAATCAACTTCACCTGAAAAAAATATAATCTTCATTTTAGATGAATGTAAAAAGAATGGAGTTTGTTGAGGGTATATAGGCATACCTAGAACATTACCGAAATTTCACTCTGGTTGCGGAGTCATTACTGGAATTGTAACATCTCCGGAAAGTCTATTGTATACTGTGTACACATAGATATTCTATAATGCTTTATTGGGATTGTTGTGCCTGGAGCGATTACCAGTCCAATACACTTGAGGTGTTATTATCCATGTAACATGTGGCTAAAACCAAAACATTTCTGTTAAATTACTATATTGCCATATTATTATGTCAATTGTGTCCCATTTGATACCTGTTCACTTCCAGTCTTAAACACAAGAAGAAGGAGGACAGGTGTGTCCCATTGGAAGATTCGCTATCCAATTCTGTTCTGGGGGGCAACCCCAAATGTTCTCAATTTTCCCATCAATTTCTGCCCCAGGGACAGTACCGGGAGAGGTTCGTCTAGTGCACAGAGCATGGATGTGGAACTACACTCCCTCCCTCGCTGCTAATGCACGACGTTGAATGGGTTTTACTACCCTGTATCTATTCTCTGCCCCCCTGCTCCGCTTTGCCAATGGCATCTTACCCTCCTGCCCACTCCTTGTCCCGGCCCTGCCCAGGGACAGAAGTCAATAAGAGGGGGAAAAAAAAAAAAATCGGTCAATAAAACTCCATCCAACACAAATCCATCAGCTGTCACAAGTAGCTGGCTTTCTTTCATGCCCTGCCTGAAGCTCTGAGCTACTTTGTAACAAATTTGTAAAAGGCACATAGAACAGTTCCTACATGAAAAAATCTACCTCTGATCAGGAAAGGACAGTTGTATTATTAGACACTGAAGAAGGCCTTCTGAAAAAGCAGAACTTAGCTGCCCACTCAAGAATCTTATCAGATGTTCGTTATCTGGACACATCTATAGCAGAGAAACCAACTCATCACCAATGTTTACATAAATGTGTTGGGGAGATTAAAGGGCTGAAAGGAGTCGCTCAGGGCCAGTTGGGGGAACTGTGGGGGTGGCACTGAGGATGTAAGGCTGAGCCTGGTAAAACCACAGGCCACCCAACCGCTGTACCCATTACTTTAGTTATCAATTTTTTGGTGGGGGAGGGTGTTATCTGGACACATCTATAGCAGAGAAACCAACACATCACCAATTTTCACATAAATGTGTTGGGGAGATTAAAGGGCAGAAAGGAGCCGCTCAGGGCCAGTTAGGGGAACTGTGGGGGTGGCACTGAGGATGTAAGACTGATCCTGGTAAAACCACAGGCCACCCAACCGCTGTACCCATCACTTTAGTTATCAATTTTTTAGTGGGGGAGGGTGTCAAAAACCAACTGATTAATGCACCATCCACCCCCGGCATGCTCCTGGTTCTACTGATTAAAAAATAGAAATGAAGGAGAAAAGAAAAAAGAAGAGAACTGTCCCTTGAAATTGGGGCACCTTGCCACTAACTGAGCCCAATAATCTACAACTGCTGTAATGGGAGATCTCAGAGGGCGACTGACCATGAAAGTTCAGAAAAATTGTGATTATGCTTTGAGCGGGCACATGCCCAGGAGGAGGAGCGCCACACAAAATCCTTCTGCATGTGTATGACTGTTAGAGCCATAGGGATCCCACCACCAGAAAATTATGCTGGGATTACCTTATGTTAACATTTTAAATGCAAACATGCAAACATAGTTTAGCGAGATCCTTTTTTTACAATGGGTCGTTGGCGCTGTTTGTGTCTGAAAGCCCAGAGGGACCTCCATCTAAGTCCTATTCTCCGTTTAGTTCCAGTGCAATACAAGCCGGCGTTGGTACTCCCGCAGGCTGGAGTGGGAGCCACACTGGCACAGGTACTAGGAGTCTTCCTCTGCAAACGCATGCAGCCAAGTCCTCTGCTTTTCTATGGATTTAGAAGCAAAGGAGATCTGTTGGTAACTGGGAAGAACTGAATTTGCTTTGTGCGATTATCGGTTAATAATGTAATCTTTAACTGGATACGGCTCCATCGCTTCCAAATAAAATTAACTTTTATTCAGCTATCAGGTTTTGTTTGTCATGTATAAATAAACTAACAGATTTATGTTACTGTGTGATGGCTGAAGAGGCTTTGATGACAAAATCATACAACCAGGCATCCAGGTTACACAACCAGCTTTACAAGTAATATGCAGACTATATACAATACATTCCCGAAAGTATTCACATCACTTCACTTTTTCCACATTTTGTATGTTACAGCCTTATTCTAAAATGGATTACATTCATTATTTTCCTCAAAATTCTACAAACAATACCCCATAATGACAACGTGAAAGAAGTTTGTTTGAAATCTTTGCAAATTTAATTAAAAAAAAAAAAAAAAATAACATGTACATCTGGTCTAATTAAACAAAGATTAAACACTTTGGTCTGAATGGTAGGTGTCATGTCTGGAGGAAACCAGGCACTGCTCATCACCTGGCCAATACCATCCCTACAGTGAAGCATGGTGGTGGCAGCATCATGCCGTGGGAATGTTTTTCTGCGGCAGTAACTGGGAGACTAGTCAGGATCGAGGGAAAGATACATGCAGCAATGTACAGAGATATCCTTGAAGAAAACCTGCTCCAGAGCTATCTGGACCTCAGACTGGGGTGAAGGTTCATCTTCCAAAAGGACAGCAACCCTAAGAACACAGCCATGATAACAAAATGTGGAGGGGCTGTGTGAAGATTTTCCGGGTGCACTGTATGAGCAAAACTGTTGGGGTCATTCACACCTTGGTGTCCTGGTGCACGCGTGTTCAGATAAACAGCCTGTCAATGCACTTAAATGTTCAAAATACAGGCATGCATCATTGTCGGCAACAACTGCATATGCATTGGAGCTGTGCTGTCGCAAACGCATGTAACATCCGTCAGCTAGTGTTGCAGTACCTGTAGCAAAGACGTAATAAAGCTGAACTCCAGGCAGATACAAGTAATACACATGAATGAAATTCTGTAATAATTATAGTAAGCCTTCGTTCACACTGAATGCGGCTTTGAAATTGTGCAAGTTCATTTCAGTCCGACTTTGGGAGTGACTTGATAGACATCTATGTGGTTTCATGCACAGATGTCTATTGAACTCACCCCCGAAGTTGGCAAAAGTAGTGCAGGAACTACTTTTGGAAATTGATGTGGCGCCGTAAAGTCTGCATCGCACTGATTGGGACCCTCCCCCTGCTGGCAATAGGCTGCGATTTGACCTTCAGCCATTCACATATGTGCCGCGTGTGTGCAGCCATTCACATATGTGTCGTGTGTGTGCAGCCATTCATATATGAGTCGTGTGTGTGCAGCCATTCATATATGCGCCATGTGTGTGCAGCCATTCACATATGTGCCGCGTGTGTGCAGCCATTCACATATGTGCCGCGTGTGTGCAGCCATTCACATATGTGTCGTGTGTGTGCAGCCATTCATATATGAGTCGTGTGTGTGCAGCCATTCATATATGTGCCATGTGTGTGCAGCCATTCACATATGCGACGTGTGTGTGCAGCCATTCACATATGTGTTGTGTGTGTGCAGCCATTCATATATGAGTCGTGTGTGTGCAGCCATTCATATATGAGTCGTGTGTGTGCAGCCATTCATATATGTGCCATGTGTGTGCAGCCATTCACATATGCGATGTGTGTGTGCAGCCATTCACATATGCGCCGTGTGTGTGCAGCCATTCACATATGTGCCGCGTGTGTGCAGCCATTCACATATGTGCCGTGTGTGTGCAGCCATTCACATATGTGCCGTGTGTGTGCAACCATTCATATATGTGCCGTGTGTGTGTGCAGCCATTCACATATGTGCCGTGTGTGTGTGCAGCCATTCACATATGTGCCGTGTGTGTGTGTGTGTGCAGCCATTCACATATGTGTCGTGTGTGTGCAGCCATTCATATATGTGCCGTGTGTGTGTGCAGCCATTCACATGTGTGCCGTGTGTGTGTGCAGCCATTCACATATGTGTCGTGTGTGTGCAGCCATTCATATATGTGCCGTGTGTGTGCAGCCATTCACATGTGTGCCGTGTGTGTGCAGCCATTCACATATGTGCCGTGTGTGTGCAGCCATTCATATATGTGCCGTGTGTGTGCAGCCATTCACATATGTGCCGTGTGTGTGCAGCCCTTCATGTATGTGCTGTGTGTGTGCAGCCATTCACACATGTGCTGTATGTGTGCAGCCATTCACACGTGTGCTGTGTGTGTGCAGCCATTCATATATGTGCTGTGTGTGTGCAGCCATTCACATATGTGTGCAGCCATTCATATATGTGCTGTGTGTGTGCAGCCATTCACATATGTGTGCAGCCATTCATATATGTGCTGTGTGTGTGTGCAGCCATTCATATATGTGCTGTGTATTTAATCAATAAGTCGGGCAGTGAAGTACCAAAAGGGACCACATCTCGCGACTTTTAAGGTGCCAGAAACAACTCTTATAGACCATAGGTAAGATTCAATAAAACAATTTTTATTTTAGAACTTAAAAAATAATGGTTATAAAAACCATCACAGACTATGCATTTTGAACAGCAGTGCAGCAACTTCCGCTCTACATGTTTCACCCTAATGCCCCATACACACGTGCAGATTATCTGCAGACTTTTGTCTGCTGACTTACCTTTTCTATGTAGTGCAAGGGCCTGCCGGATTGCATACAAATGGAAAGTGTTTAGGTTTGACCTCATATTATATGGTTTTGGTAAGTCTGCAGACAAAAGTCTTCAGATAATCTGCACGTGTGTATGGGGCATAAGGCTTCCTCAGGACTTGAGTCTTATGAGTGCTGCAAGTTGCTGGTACATAGTGCTCAAGATGTTAAAAGTGGTGAATCCATTAAATGCCAGACTTTCCAGAGAAGACCCAGAACCAATAAGTATATTGACCACAGGAGAGATATAAAATTGAATACCTTAATTATAGTGGAGTAGATGTCAGTCATTTGTGGTTCCTTACAGGAATATATACATATCCATAACATGCATAGAGGGGTTGCCGTTGACTCCCAGGTAGTGCCAGCCCAGCCCAGGCCAGGTATGTATCCTCACCACTAGGAATAGGACTTCAGTACGAGTTCATCATACGTGCTCTGTCTGTTTGAACCCCCGGTTCAGTCATTGGTATCATACATAGGTCCTTCTAACATGGAGCCCCTGTGCTGTGTATGTGCAGTCTCTTCATCCTAGGTGACATGAATGGGACCGGGTACACGTGGATGAATGAACACCTCTGCGTCCTAGCTGACATGAATGGGACCGGGTACATGTGGATGAATGAACACCTCTGCATCCTAGGTGACATGAATGGGACCGGGTACACGTGGATGAATGAACACCTCTGCGTCCTAGCTGACATGAATGGGACCGGGTACATGTGGATGAATGAACACCTCTGTGTCCTAGCTGACATGAATGGGACCGGGTACATGTGGATGAATGAACACCTCTGCGTCCTAGCTGACATGAATGGGACCGGGTACACGTGGATGAATGAACACCTCTGCGTCCTAGCTGACATGAATGGGACCGGGTACACGTGGATGAATGAACACCTCTGCATCCTAGCTGACATGAATGGGACCGGGTACACGTGGATGAATGAACACCTCTGCGTCCTAGCTGACATGAATGGGACCGGGTACACGTGGATGAATGAACACCTCTGCGTCCTAGCTGACATGAATGGGACCGGGTACATGTGGATGAATGAACACCTCTGCGTCCTAGCTGACATGAATGGGACCGGGTACATGTGGATGAATGAACACCTCTGCATCCTAGCTGACATGAATGGGACCGGGTACATGTGGATGAATGAACACCTCTGCGTCCTAGGTGACATGAATGGGACCGGGTACACGTGGATGAATGAACACCTCTGCATCCTAGCTGACATGAATGGGACCGGGTACACGTGGATGAATGAACACCTCTGCATCCTAGCTGACATGAATGGGACCGGGTACATGTGGATGAATGAACACCTCTGCATCCTAGCTGACATGAATGGGACCGGGTACACGTGGATGAATGAACACCTCTGCGTCCTAGCTGACATGAATGGGACCGGGTACATGTGGATGAATGAACACCTCTGCGTCCTAGCTGACATGAATGGGACCGGGTACACGTGGATGAATGAACACCTCTGCATCCTAGCTGACATGAATGGGACCGGGTACACGTGGATGAATGAACACCTCTGCATCCTAGCTGACATGAATGGGACCGGGTACACGTGGATGAATGAACACCTCTGCGTCCTAGCTGACATGAATGGGACCGGGTACACGTGGATGAATGAACACCTCTGCGTCCTAGCTGACATGAATGGGACCGGGTACACGTGGATGAATGAACACCTCTGCGTCCTAGCTGACATGAATGGGACCGGGTACATGTGGATGAATGAACACCTCTGCGTCCTAGCTGACATGAATGGGACCGGGTACATGTGGATGAATGAACACCTCTGCATCCTAGCTGACATGAATGGGACCGGGTACACGTGGATGAATGAACACCTCTGCATCCTAGCTGACATGAATGGGACCGGGTACACGTGGATGAATGAACACCTCTGCATCCTAGCTGACATGAATGGGACCGGGTACATGTGGATGAATGAACACCTCTGCATCCTAGCTGACATGAATGGGACCGGGTACACGTGGATGAATGAACACCTCTGCGTCCTAGCTGACATGAATGGGACCGGGTACATGTGGATGAATGAACACCTCTGCGTCCTAGCTGACATGAATGGGACCGGGTACACGTGGATGAATGAACACCTCTGCGTCCTAGCTGACATGAATGGGACCGGGTACACGTGGATGAATGAACACCTCTGCGTCCTAGCTGACATGAATGGGACCGGGTACACGTGGATGAATGAACACCTCTGCGTCCTAGCTGACATGAATGGGACCGGGTACATGTGGATGAATGAACACCTCTGCGTCCTAGCTGACATGAATGGGACCGGGTACATGTGGATGAATGAACACCTCTGCATCCTAGCTGACATGAATGGGACCGGGTACATGTGGATGAATGAACACCTCTGCGTCCTAGGTGACATGAATGGGACCGGGTACACGTGGATGAATGAACACCTCTGCGTCCTAGCTGACATGAATGGGACCGGGTACATGTGGATGAATGAACACCTCTGCGTCCTAGCTGACATGAATGGGACCGGGTACATGTGGATGAATGAACACCTCTGCATCCTAGCTGACATGAATGGGACCGGGTACATGTGGATGAATGAACACCTCTGCGTCCTAGCTGACATGAATGGGACCGGGTACACGTGGATGAATGAACACCTCTGCGTCCTAGCTGACATGAATGGGACCGGGTACACGTGGATGAATGAACACCTCTGCGTCCTAGCTGACATGAATGGGACCGGGTACACGTGGATGAATGAACACCTCTGCGTCCTAGCTGACATGAATGGGACCGGGTACATGTGGATGAATGAACACCTCTGCGTCCTAGCTGACATGAATGGGACCGGGTACATGTGGATGAATGAACACCTCTGCATCCTAGCTGACATGAATGGGACCGGGTACATGTGGATGAATGAACACCTCTGCGTCCTAGGTGACATGAATGGGACCGGGTACATGTGGATGAATGAACACCTGTGTATCCCAATGTAGACTCACCTGACCCCGGCACAGGTGTATGTCTGTGTAACAAGGCCTTACTGTACTTTTCCTGGAATAGACCTCTATGTGTGTGGAAATAAAGATACAGTGAAACAATTTGTCATTCATGTAACCTTGTCATTCAGCTTATTGTTTTAGGCTAGCTGCCATTTTAAACTCTGCTCCTGCCAATTTCTTTTTTTTTTGTGTACAGTGCGTTAAAGAAGATGAGAAAATGAAACTGAACAACATTAAATTTACTATAGGCACTGGATTTTCATTTTTTATTACAACCCAGTGCTGCTGATCTCCTGCAGCCTCTTTGCAGGCACCTTCTGTCTCCTGTACATGCACTCCAGAGATGGCTGCATTGTTTACACCAAATTTTGACTCCCATCTGAATGTTGAAGCTGAAATGGAGGCTCATCAGACCAGGCAACGTTTTCCAATCTTCTATTGTTCAATTTTGTGAGCCGGTGTGAATTGTAGCCTCAGTTTCCTGTTCTTAGCTGACAGGATTGGCACCCAGTGTGGTCTTCTGCTGCTGTAGCCCACCTGCTTCGGGGTTCAATATGTTGTGCATCCAGAGATGGTATTCTGCATATCTGGGTTGTAACAAGTGGTTATTTGAGTTACTGTTGCCTTTCTATCATCTCAAAGCAGTCTGACCAATCTCCTCTCACCTCTGACATCAACAAGGCATTTTCCTCTACGCAACTGCCTCTCACTGGATATTTTCTCTTTTCGGATCATTCTCTGTAAACCTGAGAGATGGTTGTGTGTTAAAATCCCAGCAGATCAGCAGTTTTTGAAATACTCAGACCAGCCCGTCCGGCACCATTAACCATGTCACGTTTAAAGTCACTTAAATCCCCATTCTGATGCTGTTAGAACTTCAGCAAGTCGTCTTCACCACATCTAGATGCCTAAATGCATTTGCTGCCATGTGATTGGCTGATTAGCAATTTGTGTTGCCAAGCACTTGAACAGGTGTACCTAATAAAGTGGCCGGTGAGGGTATGTGGGTGTTCTCTAGAGTCTGCATGCAATTACAGCTTGCCTAGAAACACCTTCCCCCACCTGACTGACATCCACCTATTGTCTTATCTTCATAACTCCTCCCAAGAGCCAGCCCACTGCTTTCATCAGGGCTGAGGACTCTTCAGAGGAGTACTGAGGCAGGGTGCTGTGATGTGTCCAGGAAGTTATGTACAGCAACTCCGCTAGCCCCTCCCACCACCATGATATGCCTGCATTGCATAGAGGAGCACAGAGATGGCATCACTGGGTATAAAATAGGGTATATAATAAAAAATGGAAAGGTTCTGATGTAGGGAGAGTGGAGAAAGCAAAATATAAGCAGATTCAAGTTATGCTTTTAGTCCCGGTTCACATATATGTGATGACAGACATTGCATGTGATTCGGAGCGCACAGCTCTGCAAATCACATGCGATGTCTGTGCGATGCAAATTCAGCCATACACATTGTATGGCTGAATTGGCATTGCATTCGGACACAGCTCGCTCAGGACCCTTTTTTGGGGCCACACCTATGCGATCCGATTCCGGTCCGATCTGACAATTAACACTGCGCAATGTGAACTGATCTGGGGGTGTCGTTGACTTCGTATTGACACCCCCCTGCGATTCACATACGGCAGTGTGAACTGCCTGCGAGTTGAATGCGAAGCAGCGGATTCGCAGGGTTCCCGCATCGCATATGTGAACCGGCACTTTAGCTTGAAATTTTGGGTCAACATACTTTGACTTTGTGCACTGGCCCTTTAAATGTTGTGAGTTTGGATCCCTCTACAGGAGAATACCTGGCAGGTAGCCGAGAATCTCCATGAAGACGTTTCTAAGATGGCTCAGTGCGGCCTTTCAGAACCGGTTCCTGCATGAAATTGCAGATAAGAAGCGTGCGCTGTAGAAGAAAATAGGTTATCTAAGTCGAAACAGCAGGAACAAGGAAACAAACGAGAGCAGAGCTGACGTGGGAACCCGCTGAGACACATTACAGCATCGTGCACATAAACTATGTCTATACCGCTCATCGTCACCAACGCACACACAGGCAATGCCATGCAAAGGTTGCCGGGCAGACAAGCACATGGCCAGTGACAATGCCACCAACCTCTATATTTTCCCAACAGTGCCCACACACGGAAGTAATAGTCCAACAAATCACACACTTCGGAGGTTTAAATTAATTGTTTATGCTAAACACAACTGGGGGCGGCCAATCAGAATTGGGTAGACACAAAGGAATAGGTCATTGCAATGACAGCTTAGTTAAAAAGGTTTTTTTTAGAAAGTTTTATTTAAAAATCGCAAATGTTTTAAATGTTAAAAAATTAGAAAAAAAATTGAATTAATGTAAGAACATAAATATCGGATAGAAATCATTTGAAGAACATTTGATTTGGTATGCAGTGCCAGGACAAGATCATCTAGAGCCCAGGGTGAACATGCCAAACTGTGCCCCCCCCCAAGATGTATGAGCATTAGGGGTCAGCAAAAATCCCCCCCACAAAAAACAGCACTAATCTGCAAGCCTACTCCCTAAGCATAAATTCCCCTCGCTTCCCAGTACAAATCTGCCCCCCTGTTGAAATCCCCCCCCCTCTAAGCACAAATCTTTGCATCCCCCCCCCCCCAAAAAAAAAGGTCCTCCTAGCATAAATCTTCTACGCCTAAAACTTCCCCTCCTTGCACACATCTTCTCCCTCCCCCCAGCACAAATTACTCCCAATTCCCCCCTCCTAGCTTGAATCCCCCCCCCCTTCCAACACAAATCCCCCTAAATCACCACTCTTATCACGCCCCTCTCAAATCTCCCCAATTAGAACAATTGATAGGAAAGAGGGATGGCGCACTACAGTGTAGAAATTTCTACACCGTAGTGCGCCATCACTCTTTCCTATCAATTTTCAGAGTCTGCACTTCATCCTGTGTCAGGGATTTGGCAGCCTAGGTGTCACAGGATACATTGGTTTTACCCTTTACTCCACAGCCAATTGGTTCCACGATCCTGCAGGAACATATCCAAGGGATTAGCGCCAGGACAATTTTTTGTTTGACTCCAATTAGAACAATACATACCCCCTGCTGCCCCCCAAATTCCTCTTTTCAACACAAATCTCATCCCCCCCCCCCAATCCCCTTGTGGTGCCCCTCCACTTCACATGATACCACAGCCCCCAGGGCAGCCTCCCCTCCTGCCCCCCCCCCTCTTGTCCTGGCCCTGCTGGTATGTATATTCTGCTCCAGCTGACCCCACAGACCTGAGATGGTCATCGCCCAACCCAAGCCATTGCTGTCAGATTTGGAAAAGTTCAACGTCTAGGACAAGCAAATCCGGCTCCGTTTATGAACCTGATTAAGCCCCAGTTCACATCGACTGCGGCTTTGAACTCTTGTGACTTCATCTGAAATCGCACAATTTTAAGTACACGCATGTCAGTACGACTTCGGGTGCGACTTGGAAGACCTCTGTGCAGCTTCATGCACAGATGTCTATCAAAGTTGGACCCAAAATCACCAAAAGTAGTGCAGGAACTACTTAGTCAAATCAGGGTCGCACCGATTTGAACAGACTGATTGCTGGCAATAGGCTGCGACTTGTCATGCGGTTTGACCTGTCAAATTGCATGACAAGTCGCTCTAATGTGAACAGGGGCTTAAAAGAGGAAACTCACTTGTGCTCTTGAAAAATGAAAAGTTAGCAGCTACAAATTCTGTAGTTTCTGACTTTTAACAAACAAGTACTTACCAGCCCATGCAATCCAGCGCTGCCTTCCCTGGAGCGGATTCTTCACTAGGCTTTGGATCCCCAACTTGCCATCTTGGATGTTAGAGCTGGCTGTGAGTTCCTGATGCCTTACAGCCAGCTTCCCACTGTGCATGTGCAAGATTGAGCGTTGCTGTGAGACTGGTCCTGCAGCCTCCTCAGATGGGTGTTATGTCCCAGGAGGCTGCAGGCGAGGAGGAGGGAGGAACTGGGACTGGGTACCCGCTCCCAAAAAAATTAACTAATAGAGGTTTGAAAATGAGTTGGGGGCTTGAGAGAGGAAGGGAATGTGCAGGACTTCAGTTTTTGAGTAAACATCCACTTTAAGTCTATAGAAAGGGGGCTGAGTTAGACTGGCCATACACAGTGTATTACAGGTTCCTCCATCCTCCCTATACAGCACGCATGGACAAATCTCCCTCTGTGGTCACTGCATTTTGACAGTCAGCACCAGCGGCTGCAGGGATTTTAATAAACTTTGTTTCAGAGCCCTACCTGGTTCTACTCTGAAGAAAAAAACAGTTTGTTGTCTGCAGAGTTAGTTTGAATGGCAATGACTTTTTCATTAGTAATCAGCTGATGCACTTGCAGTGTTCCAATAAGGAAAATGTAAGGTTTGGATCCCTTTAGAAGTAATTAACCCTTTGGGAGTATTTCACCAAAAAAGTAAAGTTTGTTGCAGAAGATGCCTAAAATCTGACATTTCTGGGGGCGTTCCCTACACCAATGGTACTCCGCATTGCCATATTGTATTGGATTTTACAGAAAATTACAGAGCTGCAGATGAAAATGAAAAGGTAATTTTTAATAACATTTAATTGCAATATGACTTGTGTAGCAATTATATGTGCTATATTATTATTATCTCTTTTTTAGTGCTTTTTTTTCCCCTCGAAAATGGAAAGTGCCTAGAATTCAGCTTTACTCCATCTATTCTACATTACCTCATGGAAATAGACTTTTACTGGTCCAGCACCATCTCAAAGGGGAATTTATCAAACTGGAGCAGTCATATAGAAGCAGATTGGTTACTATGCACAACTGCTCCAGTTTTAATAATTTCCCCCATATAGTTTGTATATGCAGGGAGCCAAGGAAGTCTTAGGCTGACCATCCATGGATTGAAATCTGGCCGGTTCAGCAGGGAATGGCCGAATTTTGATCCATGTTTGGCCACTGTGGTCTACTGATTGACTTCTGTTCAAGCCCCATGTCGGTATTTTTCCGTTTGATCAGTGACACAGGCAATAGACTGCAGTGCTGATCTGTGTATTCTGACTGCAGGTAAATCTCCCCACTGTCAGAATACAATGACTCAGGGGGGAGAATTCCCATGCCTATGTAGAATGTGGGGATTTGGGAAACTGGTACGTTTTTTTATTTTTTTTCATTCAACCCGCTGGTTGAATGCAAAAAAAAAAAAAAAAAACCTGACACATTTATGGCCAGCTTTAGGCCCCTTTCACACAGTCGATTCCGATCCTGTCTGTGAAATCCGGACGGATGGAAACCCTATTTTCCATCCGTCTGGCCGATCGGATTAGATGGGAACGGACCGGCGGTCCATTCTCATCCGATTCCCCCATAGAGGACAGCGGGGTTCTGACAGCTCTGTCTCTGCACACAAAGCAGAGACAGGGCTGTCATCCACCTGCTCAGCACGGTTCCGTCGACGGAACGGACCAGTGTGAAAGGGGCCCAAGATGGACATGTACAGTGGATATAGAAAAGAATCACCCCCGTTAAAATATTTATTTTCTTGCTTTGCAGCCTGAACTGAAGACAGACACAGTTTTGGTTTTATCCAGCTGTATTTGTAGTTGTTCATTGGAAGGTGGTTTACCTTCCAACATTGTTCAAAGAGGCTGTATATACCGCTCAGATGAGCATCGGATTGCAGACCAGCATGGGTGCTCCCCTCAGCTCGCCACCGCAAAATATCCAAAATGAAAAAAAGATTGGCCGCACTCCACCACAGGGTTCATGCACAGATGTCTATTGAATGCGCCCCCAAAGTCGCCAAAACGAGTGCAGAAACTGCTTTTGGAAATTGGTGCGGTGCCGCAAAGTTGGCAAAGTTGCCAGCAATAGGCTGCGATTTGACATGTAAAATCACACCGATGTGAACGGGGGGGTTAGTGTTCAGCTGGCATTTAATCATCTTTTTATATGTTTTTGCTGATTGTACTTATTGCAAAAAGGTTTGTTTTACTGGAGAAGAGACATTCCATGTCCCCTCTGCAATAAAGAGCTCGCAGTTCTTGAAATGGAGACTTTAGAACCGCTTTGATTCCCAACTCCAGCAAACACAGTTAAGCCATTTACAGCAACAGGATTTTTTCTTATGTAAAAAAAAAAAAGGGGAAGAAGATTTAAATCATACGAATAGAAGCTGACAGTTGAAGTCACCCCGGCATTGTTATATATCTTGTCCCAACCCCTGTAACTGTCACTTTTGCTGGACAGATGGTCTGCTAGTAAATGTGGAGAAAAACATAAAGGTGTGTGACTTAAAAAAATGGAATTCATATACTGAATACCATGATTCCAGATATTAAAAGCATAGTTCACTTTTAATAATAAACTGCCTCTGCAGGTAAAGGGTGTCTGTAGATAAAAAAATAAACTGCAGCTTTGACTAAAGTGTGATAATGCCCTTGTAGGCCTTTACCATACCTCCAAAAGCCTGGCTGAAACCCCCCCAGAAATGGCATCATCCCATCCTGCCTTTTTGCTAGGATGTTGCTAAGACACTCCCAGCCATTACTTCTAGCTGCCACCATCACAGTATTGAGCTCTCAAACCCCGACACATGTCTGGTTCACCATCTCCTCTGTGGCGGTATCACTGAGCTCAGAGTAAAGCCCCGTACACACGTACCGATGGTCGGCATACAAATGTTCCTCTTTTCTCCCCGGGATGTCGGTGTCTGCTGAAAAGTGCAAAGACAGCACAAGGATAGCACAAGAATTTTGTCCGCCGACTGCAGAAGTGATGTCATGTAATGGTTAACTTTCCCTGTGTTTTCTATTTTCTGAGCATGCCCAGTCTTGCAAATCTGCGGTCTGTCGGCCGAATTGTGTACTGACAGGCGAACAATCGTCCGTTCTGGTGTCGGCATACAAATATTTTCATGTTTGCAAGAAAGACTTTTGTCCACGGATTGTGCGCAGACATCTGTCGGAGGCACCATACTAACACGCGTACAATCGGCAGATCCTTCGTCCACCGACGTTTGTATGCCGACGATCGGTACGTGTGTACGGGCCTTTACTGCGACATGGGAGTGCATGCAAGGGGGTTTGAATCTGCTAGGAGTGTCTTAGCAATCTCCAAGCAATGAGGTAGGACAGGATGATGCCATCTCTAGGAGTTTACTGGCCAGGCTTCAGGAGGTATGTAAATGGCCAACACCATTAAAGATAAATCTAAAAGTAAACCAAGTCTGACAGGGCAAATCCCAGCAGACGAGGAAAGGGAATTTTAGTGTGCCCACAATATTAGAGATAAATTCCCCTATTGTTGACGTATATTAATTGTATACTATTACATTGTATAGTATTAAGTTTATATATATATATATATATATATATATATATATACATACATACATACACACACACACACACACTTATGTATTGGCTATCTATGGGATGTTATTTTTTTTTTTTTCAATATTTTATTTATTCATTCAAGAAAGAGAAAAACAAAAACAAAAAGAAACTGACATTTCACATCAAAGTAATTACATCAATACATAGTCATCAACAATCAGTCATGTCTCTCTATAGGCATATAAACGCTCAATAACAGTATATCTATATCAGCAGGATACTAAGATATTGTCCTTCATTATGCAGTCTGACATACCAAATTTTCAAAAATAATAAAATAAGCAATATAATTCCTGCATTGATAATATTGTTCATTATGCCTTCCTTTTTCTCTCCTCTTTTTTTTTCTTCCCTCCTTTCCCCTCCTCTTCCCTCCCTCCCCCCCCCCATCCTCCCCTCCCCTTTATAATAGAAAGAAAAAAAAAAAAAAAGAAGGCAAGAAAAGAGATAGAAAAGCAAAAAAAAAAAGGAGACACCCCGAACCCCATTTAATGGGGAAGGGGGTTATAGATATGCAAATTGTTATTCTCCCATGCACCCGCCTGTAGATTTCAGACTTGAGCCTTCCCCTGACTAAGCATGTTTCGTCCTCTCTCTGAGAGGATGAAGGAGTTCCAAGAGCCCCAAGTCTTCTCATACATTCCTTTTTTATGTAGTCTTGTGAATCGTAAATCTTCCATTTTGTTAGTATCTTCAATTTTACATATACAGTCCCTAATAGTAGGTGGTGACTGAGATTTCCATCTCAGTGGAATGCATGATTTGGCTGCATTTAATATATGATATACAACTGACGTTTTATATCCTCTCATAGGGGTATCCGAAACATGCAATAGAAACAGAGCTGGGTCCATTGGAATCTCAAAGTCCGTAAATTCATGTGCCAGTTCTCGGACAGCCTCCCAAAATTCTCTTAGTTTGGGGCAAGTCCAAAAAATATGTAGGAGTGTTCCCGACTCTTCTCCACATCTCCAGCAGCTATCTGAGACATGTGAGTAGTATTTATGGAGAAGAGAAGGGACACGGTACCATCTTACCAAAATTTTATAATTGGTTTCTTGGGTTGTGGTACAGACAGGAATTTTCAGTGCAAGATTATACATAACCTGCTCCTGTTTCTGTGTAAATGTACGATTCAAATCCCTTTCCCACTTATCTAAGCATGATAACCGTGCATTTTCTGAAGTCCTTAACAATAGGTCATAGACTCTAGATAGAGGGTGGGTTAAGACCTCACTACCTGAACAGTATTCCTCAAAGCACGAAAGATTTCTATCAAATGTTTCCGGAAGTGGTAAGGTACGTAAAAAATGTAGCAACTGTACTGCATTCCAAAAGGGTAAACGGAATTGCCCCTGTTCATTAGTCAGTTGCATAAGGGTAGGCCACTTGTTTTCACATACAAAATGAGATACTTGATAAAGCCCTCTATTTCCCAATTCTCGTAATGGGCGATCCGTTATCCCTGGAGAGAAAGCAGGGTTTCCTATAACTGGGAGCAGCGGGGAATTTGCAGTAGTCAACTGTGTCTGTTTTATAATAGTGAATGCCACCCGTACTGTCGCCCCAATTGTGGGATGCTTCAAAGTTTCCCGGGAGAGATACCTATGACACCAAGGTGCACCTCCTAGATTGCAATCACTCTGTTGTTGCTCAATTTGTATCCACAACTTAAGATGGGTATGTCGCCGCCAATCTATCCATCTGCTTAGATGGGCTGCCTGATAGTATTTTAAAACGTCGGGGAGTGCCAATCCCCCTAACTCCTTAGGCAGTATAAGTTGATTGCGAGCTATACGAGATTTCTTGTTGGACCATACAAATCTTATAAATAATGAATGGACTTTCCTAAAAAAGGCTGCTGGAACCACAATCGGTAATGCTTGAAACAAAAATAAAATTTTTGGGAGAATACACATCTTAAGAAGATTACATCTCCCCAACCAGGAGTGTAAGCCCTTGTTCCATTTTTCTAGAAGTATCCGTATTTGTGACAATAATGGGAGAAAAGTAATTGCATACGTCGTATCTAATACCGCGGGTATATATGTACCCAGATATTTGAGGGATTTGTCAGACCATTGAAATGGAAGTACCTGTCGTAGATGCCTCGAAATCTTAATTGACAGCTGGATACCCATGGCCTCCGATTTAGTAAAATTAATTTTCAAATTGGAAAGCTTCTCATAAATTTCAAATTCTCGCATGAGATTCGGAGCTGAAATCAAGGGATTAGTCAAGGAAAAAAGCAGGTCATCTGCATATGCCGATACTTTGTACTCATCATCCTGTAGGCGTATCCCTGAAATATCTGGGTTTGACTGTACATGACACAAGAAGGGCTCTAATGATAAAACAAATGGGATGTTATTTGTCTATTACAAGGTGTATAATTTTTGAAAAGTCTCTAAACACGTCCGGATCCTGAGGAAGCCCAGGTTGTGGGCGAAACACGTCGATTCACCGCACTGTAGGATGTGTTGTGTTATGTAATACCCCACTCATATGCTGTACTTTTATGCGTCGACTTTATTATCTTGTTTTCAATAAAAGTTGAAAATGTTTTAACCACTTGCCTACCGGGCACTTTCACCCCCTTCCTATCCAGGCCAATTTTCAGCTTTCAGCGCTCTCACACTTTGAATGACAATTGCGCAGTCATGCTACACTGTACCCATATGAAATTTTTATCATTTTTTTCACACAAATAGAGCTTTCTTTTGGTGGTATTTAATCATCTCTGGGTTTTATATTTCTTACAAAAAAAAAAAGAAAAAAGACAGAAAATTTTGAAAAAAAAAAGTTTTTCTTATTTTCTGTCAGTAAATTTTGAAAGTAAATACATTTTTCTTCTTCACTGATGTGCGCTGATGAGGCGGCACTGATAGGCTGCACTGATGAGGTGGCACTTATGGGCACTGATGAGGTGGCACTGATGAGGAGGTACAAATATGCCGCACTGATGAGCACTGATAGGCGGCACTGATAGGTGGCACTGCTGGGCACTGATAGGTGGCACTGCTGGGCACTGAGAGGTGGCACTGCTGGGCACTGAGAGGTGGCACTGCTGGGCACTGAGAGGGGGCACTGCTGGACACTGATGGGTGGCACTGCAGTCTCTGTGTGAGGAAGGAGACCTGGCGATGAGAGATGATCTCATATGTTTACATACGAGATCATTTCTCATTGCATGGGCCGATCACGTGGTAAATGGCCGCTGTGATTGGCCATTTACCACGATCTGTGATTGGCTGTGTCCAAGGGACACGGCCGACACAGATTTTCCCCGATGCGCGCTCGCGGGAGCGCACGGGGAGCCTGTTTCCGTTTAAAGATGGCCTCCCGGAAATTCGAGTCCACGCTGTAGCCATTTTTCGGCTATAGCGCGGATCTGAAGAAGTTAAGATTTATTTTTCTCTCATATTTTGGGCACACTAAAATCCCCGTTTTCCTCGTCTGCTGGAAATTGGCCTGTCAGACTTGGTTTACTCTTAGACTTACCCAATGTTTAGTGAATTGTGATGGTATTTAGTAGATAGATATTTACTCTCCACCCAATTTTCATTTGTACACCATTATTTAACTTTGGCCAAAGCTGCACAGTAAGTTTTTATCTACGGGTGCCCTTTACCTGCATAAGTAGCTTTTTGGTAAAAGGTGACCCAACGCCCTGAAGGGTCCATTCACACCAGCTGAGGTGGGACTGCACTGGGCAGCTATTCAAGCGCAGTCCCACTGTGTGATATTTCAATAAATTTCATTAAAAAAAAAAAAAAGTGAACAGTGCGATGTGCCAAGAATGGAGCATCAGCACTGCCTGCACCGCAACACACAGTAGCCCCCAACGCATCGGCTGGTGAGAATGGACCTGAAGTCACTCTGTACAATTACCAGAATGCAATATTTTTCGCAACAGTGTGCCTTTAAGTAGAACTGTAGCTTGATGAATCAGGTCTCCAGGTCAAAACCGTGAGAAGTGCGAACGTCTCATACCGACGCCACGTCCTTCTATGGCGCAATCATCCGAGCTGACAATCTAATAATAACTCCATATGACCCCCAGATACGCTACCTTCAGTCCGTTTCCTTATCTAAACCACAAACCCCATAGCTAGCCGCCAAGCAGCTCCAGAACGCCTCACCTCTCCCCCTGACCTTTTATTGTATTGATCGCCGCTCTGAGCTTTCCTTAAGCAGCTTTGCGTCATTCGATAGATGTGGTTCTGGCGGTGTGTCCTTGTGTAATAAATGCAGGTGTTTATCTGTTCTGTGATGTAATGGCCACATTGCTTAACGTTTACTGCGCACACAGAAGCAAAAATAATTCAAACATTGTGACAAATGCTGTTCGTTAGAACTACAAGATATTTTTAATTGCTTTGCAGTACGGGATGAACCATTTCTTCTGACCTCATTGATGTCAGTGTGCCGCAAATGAGGATGTAGTTTAGGTGTCAGTAATTTACAAGCCTGCATGGAAAAAAAAAGGTTCCTGACATGTCACAATATACAGCAATAGCATTTTATTTTTTTCCAGAAAAGCTCATCTTTATTTATTAAAAAGTCACCCTGCAGCTTCAGTCAGTGACTTTGCCTAGGCTGAGATGATGTCAGTGTGCTGCAGGGCTGAGATGATGTCAGTGTGCTGCAGGGCTGAGATGATGTCAGTGGGCTGCAGGGCTGAGATGATGTCAGTGTGCTGCAGGGCTGAGATGATGTCAGTGGGCTGCAGGGCTGAGATGATGTCAGTGTGAGCAGGCAAGAGAATGCGTTTCCTGTCTCCTTTCCCTTAGGGATCACACTGCAACATTGCATCAAGTCACATGGTGAAAGGCTGCAGCAGGCGTTGATCTGTGTCACCAATTTGCGAGTGAACAGTGTCTTTTCTGAGCCGGCATCTTAGGGGTCAATTCACAAATCTTTGCCACATGCGGCAAGGGTATCATGTTACTCACTTGCATAAATTATTGCATGCGGTAAAAAAAAAAGTCCAATTCATAAAAAAAAAACAAAAAAAAAAAACAACAATTTTGTGGTAAACGAGAGAGAAAAAAAAAAAAAGGTGGGTAAATATCGCAAAAAATCGTGTGATTTACTGTTAAGTGCACTTCACAAACGAAACAGGAACTAAAAAAAGATGCAATATTTAACACCATCCTTTTAGGGGCAGGAACCAGTGTGGTACCTGAAAGAGGGGCCTATTCAAACCCTCAGAAAGGGGCATTCCACCCAAGAGCCAATTCAACCCACAGAAGACCCACAGAAAGGGGCCTAATTTCACCCACAGAACAGGGTACTATTCCACCCACAGAAAGGGTGCAATACGACCCACAGAAAAGGGGTCTAATTGCACCCACAGAAGACCCAGAGAAAAGGGGCCTAAATTTCCCCACAGAAGGGGGCCTATCTCCACCCACAGAAGACCCTTGGTAAGGGGGCCTAATTCACACCCACAGAAGACCCTTGGGAAGGGGGCCTAATTCCACCCACAGAAGACCCTTGGGAAGGGGGCCTAATTCCACCCACAGAAGACCCTTGGGAAAGGGGCCTAATTCCACCCACAGAAGACTCACGGAAAGGGGGCCTCATTCCACCCACAGAAAGGGGGCCTAATTCCACCCACAGAAGAACCATGGGAAGGGAGCCTAATTCCACCCACAGAAGAACCATGGGAAGGGAGCCTAATTCCACCCACAGGAGATCCTTGGGAAGGGGGCCTATCTCCACCCACAGAAGACCCTTGGGAAGGGGGCCTAATTCCACCCACAGAAGACCCTTGGGAAGGGGGCCTAATTCCACCCACAGAAAGGGGGCCTAATTCCACCCACAGAAGACTCACAAGAAGGGGGTCTAATTCCACCCACAAAAGACCCACGGGAAGAGGGCCTAATACCACCCACAGGAAGTGGTACTATTCTACCCACAGAAAGGGGTCTAATTGCACCCACAGAAATGGGTACAATACTACCCTCAGAGAGGGGTCACTGTAATACTTTTGGTTATATACACCATTACAACAACAAGTTAAACATGGATAGGAACATGAAAAATACTGCATTTAATCACCAATATTTTTTATTTGGCCATTAAAGAACGGAGCAAACAAGGTATTTAGAGGCAGCCGTTTACAATGACAGTGACACAATGTAGGAAGGATCTAAGAAAAAAGGCTGGCAGTGATTCTTTTTTGTTTTTACTTTAGAGCCGGTTCACACTGGGGCGACTTGTCAGGCGACTTAGTCCCCTGACAAGTCGCGCTCCATTCAGTGCAATGGAACCGTTCTAATCAGAGCGACTCAAAACGCTCCGACTTAGAAAAAGGTTACTGCACTACTTGGGGCCACTTCGGAGCGGCTTGCATTGACTTCTATTAGAGAAGTAGTTTGCAAGCCACGCTGAAGTCGCGCTGCAGGGGGCGGCATCAGAGTCGGGTGGCTTTGAAGCCGCCCCAGTGTGAACCGGATCCAAGAGTATGCTGGGAGGGTTGTCCCAGAAGATTGGTGGTCTCCTGGGAGTGCAGGGGGGCTGTGCAATGTAAAGGGGGCTTTAAAATAAAAGGAGCTGTGTACTGTGCAGGGGGAAGGGGCTGTAAAATGAAAGGGGCTGTATACTGTTATTTTTTAAATTATTTAAAATGTAAGTTTTTTTCCCTGAAACTTCCCTCTTAAAATGAAGGTACATGCTATATGCCGATAAATAAAAATGTTTAAAAAAATTATAAAAAAAATATATAGGCAAGTTTCCACAATATAAACATTGGCTGAAGCACAGAATTGGGCAAAAAAACTTGGAACAATCCAGTAAAGAGCACTTTCAACAGCTCTAGTGGGCCATACATAAAACTACACATTTTTATGAATGTATGGCATGATGAATTTAGTAAAGGAGCGCAACACAGAACACAGCTTAATAGCTATTTTAAGGCAACAGAGTTCCACATGGAAAAGACAGAGCTTGGATTACCAAGCATCAGGAGACGTCATTTGAGAAGGTGGTTCAAATTTCAATTCCTCCAAATACAGATTACTGTAATAAATGTTAAGACTAAAAAAATTGTTTTTTTTTTTGCAAAAGAAAAATAAACATATTAAAACAAAAAATGTTAAAGAAATAACCTTAACCTCTTGCCGACCGCTGCACGACTATATACGGCGGCGGTCAGCCCCTCCTGGACAAAGTGACGTACATATACGTCACTCGCCCGGGAGCCAATAGGGGGCGGGCAAGCGCGCGCCGCCGGAGGCGCGCTCCCACCCCCGCTCGTTCTCGGACACTCCAGCGCGAGTGACCGGCGGCTCGGATGTCCGCCGGTCACTCACGATCGTCCGTTACAGAGGGAGAAAGGCAGGCGGCTGATGTAAACAAAGCCGCCTGTCATTCTCCCTGGTGTAACTGCAGAGATCATACGATCCTGCTATTTAGGATCGCCCCTTTACAGTAAGAAGTACGCCCCTAGGGACACATTTAACCCCTGCCTCTCCAATAAAGTTAACCCCTTCCCTGCCAGTGTAATTTTTACAGTAACAGTGCATATGTATAGCACTGATTACTGTAGTAATGTAATGTCACTGGTACCCCCAAAAGTGTCAAAGATGTCAGTCAAGGGTACGATCTTTCCGTATCAATGTCGCAGTCCCGCAAAAAAAAAAAAAAAATCGCAGATCGCCGCCATTACTCGTTAAAAAAAAAAACATCTTTGCCTTAGTTAGTAAACGCAATAACTTTTGCGCAAACCAATCAAAATACGCTTATTGCGTTTTTTTTTTACCAAACATATGTAGCAGAAAACAAATTGGCCAAAAATGTTAAAAAATTTTGATTTTCACATTTTTATTTGGGGGGAATTTCATATAAAAAATTTGAAAAATATTGTTATTTTTTCAAAATTGATGCTCTTTTTTTGTTTATAGCCCAAAAAGTAAAAAAAAAAAAAAAAATCAAAATACCACCAAAAAAAAGCTTTGTGGGAAAAAAAGGACGTCAATTTCATTTGGGTACAGCGTCGCACGACCGCGCAATTGTCCGTTAAAATCATGCAGTGCCAAATCGCAAAATAGGCCCTGGTCAGGAAGGGGGTAAAATCTTCCGGGGCTTAAGTGGTTAAACAACCCCTAACCACCGAATGGTGCAATAAATTACTGCATGAGAAAATGCGGTAGTTATCAATCAAAAAATACCGCACGTGTTATTTATCGCTAAATTCTTAATGAACCGAACTTTCACAACTGATTCACTGCATGCGTTATTATAGCGCATTTTTTTTTGCTGTTATTTAACGCTTAGTGAATTGACCCCTTAGTCCAGTAGATGGTGACCCTGGATGATGCCTTAACAAAGATGGCACTGTCTATCTGGAGAGAAAGGCAGATGAAAGCATGGTCAGGAGGAGTACGGTGGTCTCTGTAAGAGGCAACAAATACCTTGAAGTGCTACACTCTACAGGATAAATTTACACCGTATCAGACCTGGCCACATTTAAAAGTATAACTAAAAGGCAAAACTTTTTTTTCTGTTTTGGATAGTGCAGAGAGATTAGAGCCCCTGCTAGTTTTTATTGCCGTCTGTGCCCCTATGAGGGAGATTCCTCCTCTCTATTTGTCCTGTTAACCATTATCATTGAAAGTGAAGGTAAAAGAAAATCCCAAATTTTGGGTTGCTCCCAGAAAAGTAAGAGGGGAAATCTTCCAATGGGGCACTAGTTCTGGTGACCCGGTGGGCGGGGAGGGGGTCCAAGGAATTCCTATATTTGCAGGAATTTCCGCTCACTTCCTGTTTGTCTATAGAACAGAAAGTGAAGGGAAATCTCCACAATGGGACAAAGATGCCAAAAACAAACCCTACAGGGGTTATAACTCTCCCTTGCTCTATCCAAAATAAAAAATAAAAATTTCTATAGTTCTACTTTATTAGCCGTACCCTGTAATTAACACACTACCGTACTACAACTGTGTGCATAATAGATGGTAAGAGAGCAGCCAAATTCACTTGGATGGGTCACATTTGGTGGCAGTATGGCCCAGTGAAAATGACAGGGGGTATCATTTTTGCAGGATTTATAATAATAAACATGTTATACTTGCCTGCTCTGTGCAAAAAAAAATTCACCTCCTCTTCTGCAGTCCCCAGCTGGTGCTCTTGGCTCCTCCTCTTTTCCAATAGCCCTCATACCAAGCTGCTTGCTAAGGGCCACTTGTGCAGGCTCGACCCCGAGCCGGGCTGTGTGCATCTATAGACACACACCGCGCGGCTCGGTCTCACCCCCAATCCCTCCTCACATGATTTGACTGACAGCAGCAGGAGCTAATGACTCCCACTACTCTCAGCCAAACCTGTGAGAGAGGAAAGAAGAGCTGCTGCAGACAGGACAGCGCTAGATTGAGAGAAGACTCGGGGGGAGGGGGGGAGCTACTGTTGAAAGATTTTTTACCTTAATGCAGAGAATTGAAAAAAAAAAAAAACACCTTTTTACTTTTACTTCCACCTTGGGGGGGGGGGGGTTTAAAAACATGGCTCAATTGTCTGTTTTTTTTTTATAACCCCCAACAGAAAATATAAAGGAGTCCTAACACACTACTTAGCATGCATGGAATCAGCATGAAAAAAAAAAAAAAATAATAATTTGAGTAATTAATTTTAAACAAAGAAAAAAAAGTTGGAAAAAAAATGGATGACTTATCGTAAAATCAATTTCTCTGATGTTCATTGACAGACACAGCTCGTGACATTCTTGACCATTGGGTTATGCTGCCCCTACAGGAGTAGGGGCTACACCCATGGGTAGTCCCAGGGGGTATACTCCCTCTTCCTGCTATAGGTACTCAGTTTTGTTACAAGCAGTGTCAGGAGAATTATAACTCCACAGAGGGGTGGGTGCTGTGTCCATCAATGAACATTAGAGAAATGTTTTTTGGGTAGGTCAAAAATCCCATTTTCTCTTTCGTTCATTGACGGACACAGCTCTGTTCTTGACCGTTGGGACGTCCCAAAGCGTTAAACATGAGGGATGGGAAAACAGTAAAAAATTCCCATGGCTAAACAGTAGCCAACCAGGCAAAATGGGCTTAACCAAAACAACAGGTAATAGCCATTGAAAAGGCCACCTTTTGGGACAGCATAAGCAGGGGAATCTCCCGAATATTTTCAAAGGGAGACTTCTGTAGCGCTGAATCCCAAGGCGGCAACGGAGCTCGCACTGGAGGAACCAAATGTCAGGCACCCTGAAGAAAAGTCTGCATCAGAGAGTGTGTGGCCAAAGGTCGTTGGAAAAAGCCCTCTAAGGCCGATACCTGGCCCTTGATGGTACTGAAGGCCCATTTCTGTTCAATCCCCTGTTGAAGGAAGGTTAAGAGCCAAGCCACTGAGAAGGAGTGAGGATGAACCACAAGATACTCACACCACGCAATGTACGTCTTCCACGTACGTACAATGTTGGATCTTCCTAGAAGTAGATTTCCTAGTCTTTAACAACGTAGGAATCATCGACTCAGACAAACCTCTATCCTTTAGCACCTGGCATTCAACAGCCAAGCTGTCAAAGCCAGCGATTGTAAATCAGGATGGAAGATTGGTCCTTGGGTCAGCAGATCCTCCATGAAAGGAAGCTTCCAAGGAATGTTGGCGACCAGCCACACTAAATCAGCGTACCAAGCCCGGCGAGGCCAGTCCAGAGCCACTAAGATGACTGCAATCCCTTCTGCCTTGATCCTGCATAGGAGTCTGGGCAGAAGCTTGAGAGGAAGGAAAGCGTAGATCAGACGATGTTGACCCCACGGGGCCACCAGCGCATCCGTCAGTGGATCTCTTGACCAAGCCACAAACCTCTGCACCTTTCTGTTGAGCCGAGACGCCAACAGATCCACCTGGGGGGTGTCCCACCCGAAACACAGCTGATGAAAAACCTCCGGATGAAAGGACCATTCTCCTTGGTTTAACGCCTGCCGACTGAGGTAATCCGCCTGCCAATTTTCCACCCAAGGAATGTGTATGGCAGGGAGGGCTGGAACCAACCGTTCTGCCCACCTTAGAATGCTGGCTACCTTCAGTGCCGCCAGGGCATTTCTTGGTGATTGACATAAGCCCCGGGCCAGGGCACTGTCCGATTGAATGTGCACTGGGCATCCGTGAAGACAATCTGTCCAATGATCCAGACACAATCTGATCACTCTGAGTTCCAAGACATTGATCGCTAGTCTGGACTCTTCCAGCGTCCAGATCCCCTGAGCAGAATGCTTGCCGAGGACACCCCCCACAGCCGGACAGGCTGGCATCCGTGGTGACCACTGTCTAATACAAGGGGAGAAAGGATTTTCCCAGCCTAAGCGCCGGAGAGCAAAACCACCATTATCAGGGATCCTATTGTCCAGAGAATGCAGAGTCTTGTCCCACTTGGTCAAAATCTCCCACCGCCGAAATCACCGCCCATGGGGCTCCACTGTCATGGGCGCCGCTATTTGCAATTGCAAACCCCAAAAAATGTCAGCCGAACTACACAAATATGGTCACAGTGTATAGGCTGTACATAGGCTACACCAAAATGGCGGCACCACAAGGCATACAGGGACCCAGAATTGGGAGACTAGGCCTCAGGACAGACCTAGGCAGGATAGGGGACCCCGGCAGAAGGCCCCACCAGGCACAACCCCCCCCCCTCCCCACACAATCGATCATCCAGTCACCAGCGGCGCACACGCCCTGGCCCCCATCGCCAGTTAGCACCCTGCTCCCACCCCAGGAAAGTGGCCAGACCACCCAAAAAAAATGCATCCCCCAGCATATGTGGAGGGGGGGGCAGGATGAGGGACTTGGCGGGGGGGTGCCTGCAGGAAGGAGGGGAACCCGGGGTCCGACCGTCCCAAGGAGGGGCCCATGCCCACCCCAAAACCCTAAAGGGGTAGAGGGGGGATAGCTAATCACCAAACCCGTAAACCAGATGGGCATCACTCCAGACAGATCCTCCTCTTGACTAGAGCAGGAAGAGAGAGTATACCCCCTGGGACTGCCCATGGGTGTAGCCAGAAGTTTTTTTTCTGCCTAGTGTCCTACTCCTATAGGGGGCAGCATAACCCAATGGTCAAGAATGACAGGAACTGTGTCTGTCATTAAAACGAAAGAGAAATTAGAAATATTAACATTGCCTTCGTACATTTGGAAAAGGAAAGGCGTCAATGTCTTGTAACCACATTTAACTTTCCAAACCTTTAATGAAGATATATAAAGATGACAAGAGTGGCACTGGGTGGGTAGGAAAAAGTGACAGTTTTGAAGACAAGGAAAGTAGGCAGAAGGATTTACTGAGCCGAAACAGTGAGTGGAAAAAAAAAAAAAAGAAAAAACCCCTCCCAAAAAAAAAGGGACTGCAAGTCCTAATGGTATACACATTTATGATGACTCAGGAGACACGGCCCACTAGATGAGGGGCTTCAGTTTCCATCCTGGCCTTCTTTGCCTGCCCTCCAATCCTAAATGGTAGCCAGTTTGCTTATTTTGTGAATGACCCTGAGTCTAGGTCTTAAAAAATAATTCTGTGTGTTCTTTGATTCAAGCACCACCCCTGTTTAAGCCCACAAAGCAGCCTTGCCTACATGGAATTAAACAGCACATCTTGGAATATGCACATGGAATATGGCAAGAGACTGTAGTTCTGCCTGGCCGCAGCAAATTATATGAAACTTAAGTAAAAGTTAAATGCGGGATCTTTCTGACCGCAGCAGACGATGATGAAAGCAGTACAAAATCAAATACAGGGAGTTGGTTCCCTATCTTCCATGTAAGCCTGTATTGTCTTTTCCATGGCCAAGGAGCCCGGCCATCCTTTGCCCCATGGCCAAGGAGCCTGGCCGTCCTTTGCCCCATGGCCAAGGAGCCCGGCCGTCCTTTGCCCCATGGCCAAGGAGCCCGGCCGTCCTTTGCCCCATGGCCAAGGAGCCCAGCCCTCCTTTGCCCCATGGCCAAGGAACCCGGCCGTCCTTTGCCCCATGGCCAAGGAGCCCGGCCGTCCTTTGCCCCATGGCCAAGGAGCCCGGCCCTCCTTTGCCCCATGGCCAAGAAGCCCGGCCCTCCTTTGCCCCATGGCCAAGGAGCCCGGCCGTCCTTGGCCCCATGGCCAAGGAGCCGGCCGTCCTTTGCCCCATGGCCAAGGAGCCAGCCGTCCTTTGCCCCATGGCCAAGGAGCCCGGCCGTCCTTTGCCCCATGGCCAAGGAGCCCGACCGTCCTTTGCCCCATGGCCAAGGAGCCCGGCCGTCCTTTGCCCCATGGCCAAGGAGCCCGGCCATCCTCTGCCCCATGGCCAAGGAGCCCGGCCATCCTTTGCCCCATGGCCAAGGAGCCCGGCCATCCTTTGCCCCATGGCCAAGGCACCCACACCCTCTTTTACATTGCCAGGGAAGCCACCCTATCCCAATGTAATCATCTCGACCTGGCAGAAGAAGACATGGAAGATATGAATGGTACTCACTGGAAATGATGGGGTACGAATTGTCATGCGACTTGCGCATTCCCAAGTCACAGGACAAGTCGAACAAGTGTGAAAGGGGCCTTAGCCAATGACTGGTCACAGGTGAATTGGGGCTCATATCAGGTTCACATTATATTTTTAAATTTTACATAGTCTGTGGGTGCAACAAAATAATAATAACAATAATAATAATTTCCCTTGGCACATTGCAGAGGACCGGCACAAATTATAATATCCAAGTGATTATACATGCACATGAAAGACTCTACAGGAAGCCTGCACTGCGGGTACGCTTGGAACGCTCAACAATGACAAGCTGGACATCGAACTTTCCTTGCTTACACAACTCCCCGCTGTTCCTGCAACACAGGAGCCCTCTTCACATGGTGTCACATGAGGAAACCCAGACAGGGGAAGTCACACTCTCAGAGCCACCAACGCATTCACACTGGTGATAAGTGTCACTAAATGAGTCGGGCAAGTCCTACATGTCTCCAGTATATAGGCAACCGCCCTGATTATCTGTGGATCCCTGTAGTATCACTCTACATCAACCATATTTCTTCATAGGTTGGGTTTATGTACAAAGCATTTTGATACATTTTCATGAATAGGACCCACTGATCTTAGATGAGGCACTTTCACATTGCATGTTACGAGAGGTAAACTGTAACTTAACATACAAAAAGACAGGTGGATGTAAGCCCTTAGACCCGATTTACACTTCTCTGTTCCTGTGCGTTGCGTTACGGCAGTCAATTCTTTTTGTAACAGAAACCGATCAAAAACTGGAAATTTAGAATTTTTTTCAATGCAGCACACCACAATGCACAGTAGTGTGTTTTGGTACTTTTCAATGCAAGTTGCACCTCTCCTGCCACCTATGTAAAGTGATCCTGCCGCAAATCCGCCACTGGGACCACTTTTATCTGACAGTCGGTCGCTTTACTGAAAAAAAAAAAAGATACCGGGTTATGGCAGCTAGCTGCTGCCATAGCCCCTGTATTTAACGTCAAAGTAATGACGTACATTTAGTTAGGCGGTCAGCAAGTGGTTATGACTTTTTACCAGCCTGGAAGTAAAACCAGTATGGACAGGGAGTTTTCAGTGTCTGAAAGATAAAGTATGACATCATTCGCCACACAAATTACCATTGTGCTTATTTTCAATATAATAAAAGTGGTTTACCAAACTGCACAATGGTGGCGTAATCTGTCATCAAAGAATTGACTTCTAGCTGAAGCAATATCTCCGACAATGGAAAGTTTACCTGGGGAGAGGGACAATCTACTAAATAACGTTCCACAAAAGTTTGTATTCCTTATATAATCTGGTCCATACAGACAACTAGAAAATACCTCTGCAAATATAAAATATGCCATCGTCAAACACGTGCCAAAAAGGGAACAGTGAGAATCAAAAACTTTTTAAAAAGTAATTGGTTCCCGAAGATCAAAGTGTCTGAAAAACAATTCAAACTTTTCTATTCTGAGTCTTTTTTTCTCTCCTGGGTTTATCTGATTGGCTGATATGGGTCAGTAGGCCCGAGAGAGCCAATCAGATCTAATCCCACACTGGAACATAACTGTTCTAATTTTAGACAAATGTATTCTTGTGGTTGCTGCTTTTTTAGAAGGACTGGAGCCATTTAAGGTGGTTGAAGAATATATTTGATGGATGTTTAGATATCTCTTCATGTTGGCACTTTTGTTCCCCCCTTTTTTTGTGTTCTTTTCTCAGTTGCATTTTATGTATGAAATGATGAATGCACGTGGAAGTTGAAGTTTAAAGTAGAACTTCACCCAAAAGTTCTGCTCTTCCTCCTCCTTTACACATGGCACATTTTTATTTTTTTTTAACTGGGGATTGGGGGGGGGGTACCAGATTTGGACAGGTACCCACTCCCCCACGTCCAGTCAGATCGCCCACCCCCCACTCCAGCCTTTAGAGAAAGATCACAGGTCCCAGGAGGCTGCAGGACCAGTCACAAATGCAGCACGGCTTGCACATGCGCAGTTGAAAGCCGGCTGTGAAGCTGCAAAGCTTTACTGCCGGTTTCCATTAGTGAAGATGCCAGCTTCTGAAGCCGATTGACAAATTGGCTCATGTGGGGACATCAAGGGATCCCTGGACAGGTAAGTTAAAAGTTAATTAAAAATAAAAAATCAGCAGCTCCAGTATTTGTACCTGTTGTGCTGACTTTTGGGGGGGCTTGTATTTTCTGAATAATTATTAAACCCGCGCTAAGTGTAAGGCCCCTTTCAAACACGGAGTCCGTCAGGCGGACTCCGTTTTTCTCAGCAGGGGATCGATCCGCCAATCCCCTGCTGAGCAGGCGGATGACAGCTGTCAGGTCCCCTTTCTTCTCTTGGGGGGATTGGGGGAATCGAATGGGAACGGACTGTCTGTCCGTTCTCATGCGATCTGATCCGCCAGACGGATGGAAAATAGGGTTTCTATCCGTCCGGTTTTGACAGATCGGATCAGATGTTAGCGGACATGACTCCGCTGACATCCGATGCCCCATAGAGATGCATGGGGCGTGCGTTCAGATCCGCCAAAAAAAACTATTATAAATATTAATTATTCATGTGAAAAATATAATGTAAAAAAATTCTTAAAAGTGCAGTAGTGCTAAAAAAATTGTACATAAATTGCCCAATTACTTAAAAGTGCAATAATTGCGCATGAATTTATTTACTAACAAAAAGTTCCAAGTAAAAGCGGCATGTAGAAAAGACACAGCTCTTCCGGGAACGCCGACTAGCGTGCGTTCCACGGATAACAGGAAGTGACGTCAATGGTTTCAGCGTATTTCCGGGTATGCTGAAACCATTGATGTCACTTCCTGTCCTTCGGGGAACATACGCTAGTCGGCGTTCCCGGAAATTTTCTACATGCCGGTTTTATATGGAACTTTTTGTAAGTAAATGAGTTTATGCGCAATTAAATACTCTTTTCTATGGACTTTACAATGTGGGCTGTCTGTTTATTTTGAAAGATTCGTTATAAGGCGATATACAGTGACAGAGTGCTATCATCTAGTGGATTTACGTCTCATCTCACCAGTTCCAAGCCTATCTGACCCCCAGACTGAAACAGCTGAGGGTCCATTGTTTCTGGTGAGTAGGGATACAGGAGGGGAGTGGAACACTCTGCACCGCTTGATTCGTTTGAAGCACCCCAGCACCTTTGTTAGGCACTCCAAGCACTTTCTATTACCAAGCACAATTGCACTATTTATGGACTTCCTTTTTTTTTAGCACTAATGCACTTTTAAGGAATTGCACAATTTATGGAGATTTTTTAGCCCTACTGCACTTTTAAGATTTTTACACTATATTTTAAACATGAATTATTAATATTATATGATTGTCAATTGTATAATTGCAAGCGCTGTTTTATTGTTAGTCATGGGCTTGCGTTTTCACTTTTCACAGGATCGTCTGCTGTCATTTTAGTCAGAAGGTAATGAGAAACCAAGCTCAGCCGTCCTGCACTAGGGATTTCCAACTTTGTTAAAGGTGAACTCTAGGATAAGCAAATATTTTCCATATACATGAGTCCTGTGTATTCCTACATCAATCGTGGTGTGCTTTGTGCATTTCTTCCAGATCAGTGCAGTAATCCAATGTGAGACTTCACCCCCATGCAGGAGCTTCCTATTATAAAGATCGGTCAATGCTGCTTTTGCAGGGTGACTGGTCCTGTCTCTGCTCCTTCCTGTTACTTTCTGCAGGCAGCCTAAAGTGGGTGGGGCCTGCTGAGCCCCTCCCACAGCTCTGCACAGCACAGTGGTGAGGTCACTGCTACTTTTACAAGGTAATATCCATGTTTGCAAAAGACACATGCTGCACATGAATTTAGATAGACTTTTATTGTTATTGAGGAACATATCTGAAAATGTTTTTGTGCCTGGAGTTCAGCTTTAAAACAAAAAATGTCAAATAATGTCTGACAGCACAGTGTTAAAGTGGTTGTTAAGCCACTATGTTATCTTTACATCATCCCCTCTGTCAGATTACATCCTGTATCCTAGTTCCTGCACTTTACAAAAAAGACAATTTCTACTGGTTTTCACAGCTCATATCAGCGATCACCTGACTCCCGACTCTCTCCTTTCCCCATCTGACATCTCCAGTGGGTGGGGCCAAGAACTTCCTCTGATGTCAGGCAGGGAGGAAGGGAGGAATGGAGGAGAGAGCAGGGAGTGAAAACAGGTAGAAATCTGATTTTTTTTAAATAAACCACAGGAACTAGGATACAGGTTGCTATCTAACAGAGGGGACGGTGTAAAGATAACATTGTTTTGTAGCAGCTGGAAGGGGAGCAGATCGGCACTAGTAAGCGGACAGGCGGGGGGGGGTCAGCGGAAGAGAGAGGAGAGCAGCAGATAGCAGCAGATGACAGAGGCACGTACACTGACCACGGTCTCAGGGCTCAGCAGCCATGATACACCGTGGTCAGTGTACAGAGGGGAGTGCAGAAACTGGCAGGCTCAGCCAAGTTTTTTTTAGGAGATACAGGGGGCCAAATTACACAGCACAAGCACTGTGCTATATAACATGCTTTAATGGAACAGGATATTTTTTTTTTTTCTTTTTTAGGGTAACAAAAACAAACACTTTAAGCAACACATAACTCTGTAGCTGAAAATGATCTGCTTCCCTATGTAAGCGGTATGTAATAGACAGAGTAACCTTGTTAGCACTAAATGGACACAAATTGCCATGCATTATGGAGCGATCACTATGCACTGCAGACAAACATCCAATATTCTGTATATAGCAATGTTTTTAGTTTTTGTACAGTAAAAATGGCGATGTTATATACAGTTAGATCATCAAACGGGAGCATCGTGTGTTATTATTCAACAGCATAAAACAACAAGCTTAGCTCACTACACAATGATAGAGAAAGCTTTTTTAAAGGAACATGGTTCCCATTGACCACCAATGCAAGGAACATTCTCCTCATTAGTTGCTCACCAATGTAAGGGTCAATCTTCTCACTAACCACCAATGGAAGCAGCATTCTTCTCAGTGACCACCAATGTAAGGAACATGGTTCCCATTGACCACCAATGAAAGGAGCATTTTAACCATTGCCCACCAATGTAAGGAGCATTCTTCCCACTGATCACCAATGTAAGCAGCATTCTTCTCAGTGACCACCAATGTAAGGAACATGGTTCCCATTGACCACCAATGAAAGGAGCATTTTAACGATTGCCCACCAATGTAAGGAACATTCTTCCCACTGATCACCAATGTAAGGGGCATTCTTCCCACTGACCACCAATGGAAGGAGCATTCTTCCCACTGACCACCAATGTAAGGAACATGGTTCCCATTGACCACCAATGAAAGGAGCATTCTTCCCAATAATCACCAATATAAGGAGTATTCTAACCATTGCCCACCAATGAAAGTGTCATTCTAACCAATAATCACCAATGTAAGGAGCATTCTCCTCACTGATCACCAATGTACGGAGCATTCTCCTCACTGACCACCAATGTAAGGAGCATTCTCCTCACTGATCACCAATGTACGGAGCATTCTCCTCACTGACCACCAATGTAAGGAGCATTCTTCCCACTGATCACCAATGTAAGGAGCATTCTCCTCACTGATCACCAATGTAAGGAGCATTCTTCCCACTGATCACCAATGTACGGAGCATTCTCCTCACTGATCACCAATGTAAGGAGCGTTCTCCTCACTGACCACAAATGTAAGGAGCATTCTCCTCACTGACCACCAATGTAAGGAGCATTCTCCTCACTGACCACCAATGTAAGGAGCATTCTCCTCACTGACCACAAATGTAAGGAGCATTCTCCTCACTGACCATCAATGTAAGGAGCTTTCTCCTCACTGATCACCAATGTAAGGAGCATTCTTCCCACTGTTCACCAATGTAAGGAGCATTCTTCCCACTGTTCACCAATGTAAGGAGCATTCTCCTCACTGACCACCAATGTAAGGAGCATTCTCCTCACTGACCACAAATGTAAGGAGCATTCTCCTCACTGACCACCAATGTAAGGAGCATTCTCCTCACTGACCACCAATGTAAGGAGCATTCTCCTCACTGACCACAAATGTAAGGAGCATTCTCCTCACTGACCACAAATGTAAGGAGCATTCTCCTCACTGACCATCAATGTAAGGAGCTTTCTCCTCACTGATCACCAATGTAAGGAGCATTCTTCCCACTGTTCACCAATGTAAGGAGCATTCTCCTCACTGACCACCAATGTAAGGAGCATTCTTCCCACTGACCACCAATGTAAGGAGCATTCTTCCCACTGACCACCAATGTAAGGAGCATTCTTCCCACTGACCACCAATGTAAGGAGCATTCTTCCCACTGACCACCAATGTAAGGAGCATTCTTCCTACTGACCCTTAAAAAATGTATTTAGTAGTGGGTTCCCTGAGAACTGAACATGTGTTCAAAGGTTCCCTTGAGGTAAAAAGGCTTGGAATGGCTGATGTGGAGTGATACGCTCAAGCAGGAGCTCTTTTGAAGAAGGATCACACATTTTATAGAAGTAGTGTAAATAAATCCTGAGAATTCCTTTTAATACCCTACCTACAACTCGTATTCTGCTCCATTTCTACAGACAATGAGGAAGGTTTGTGACACATCTACTTGTCAACCTAATACATGCGCCATTTTTTTTTTTTGTTTTTTTTACACTGGCTTCTAAAACATAAAGAGCTTCAGGAGGAATTTACTAAACACTGTATAAACCTTCACAAAGCTCAGCTCAGTGCTTTGTAAATGATTTACGAAGCTTACAAAATGCTTGCCAAAGCCACGGCCAGCAATCTAAGATGTGTATTCAGCAATTTTAAGTCTAAAGCTGAAGGGTCGTTTACGGGCTTCAAGACTTCAGCTCCAAACTTGTTAAATGCTTCCTAACTGCCTGCTGAACGCAAAGCCCATCAGACAAGATTAAAAACTGCTCCTGTATATTTAACTTGAAGGCCTCCATCAACAGGTTGTAAATATAAGTTAAAAAGAAAGATAGCAAATAAAAATGAGACAAAATGTATTGCTATCACTTTAATGACAACACGGCTTTTTATTGTAGGTTGTAAACTGCTGCAAATAATTACAAAGTGTCGAAGTGTCATAACCGTTCTTCAATAATAAATTCCACATGAATAACCCATCCCTACATTAAATGACAATTCACTATTGAATAGCAACAGCTGTGGACTAACATACACACCTCATATGTTTGTGATAAGTTTGGGAGATACGGTATACTCAAAAGGTAAAAAACAATATTATGTATACCTTATATATTCACCTCCCTCAGACAGAAAAAAAAAACACTATTAAAAAAAATAATAATAAAAAATTGATAATTAGTGACAGTAACTCTTATTCCAATGTTGTGCAAAAAAAAAAAAAAAAAAATATATGTTTAAAAAAAAAAAAAAAGTAATTACGTATATCATAGGTTGAACTTGATGGACTGATGTCTTTTTTCAACCTCACTAACTATGTAACTATGTATACTATATGAAAATAACTTTCTGTTAAGTTGCTGCAAAAGGGAAAAAAAAAAAAATAGGGGGGGGGGGGTGGAGAATATATAATCACTAATGTTCTACAAATAAATAAATAAATAAAAAGTAATTCATAATATTACGCAGCGCTTTACAACATAAGGGTAGACAGTCCAAATACAATACACTTTAATACAGTAGGAATCAGGGGGTCCTGCTCGTCACAGCTTATAATTTTATATATACACATTATATATATATTATACACATATATATATATATATATATATATATATATATATATATATATATATTTTTTTTTTTTTTTTATTTGTTTATTTCAGGTACTTATATAGCGCTGTCAATTTACGCAGCGCTTTTACATATACACATTTTTTTTAATATATTTTTTTTTTATTATAAAAAATATATATTAGGAAAAAATGTATAAAACATATATTAGGAATAATATTCTAATTTTATATATAATTGATAATAACTGACAGTAACTTTTCAGAATGTTCTGCAGAAAAAAAAAACTAAAATATTTTGACTTGCGAGCTACAGATGTCTCCTGACATTAATCAATTCCTTTTTTTTTTTTTTAAGCCAGTTTACAACTTTTTCCCTGCACTCGAGCTGAGTTGGCCCCTCTGCGCTGCACACACATTCTTGCCACATTACTGAACACTTGAAACTCTTGTTGCACACGTCTTAAAAAGAAAAAGGTTTCTACAACTCAGCAAGCAAAGCTCTCTGTTGCAAGGCTGCACATCCCAAATTATTGCTTATAGGTTACAGAATTGCCAACTAAATCTTAGCGCTCACAAGAAGTTGCTAACCCTCACACTGAAGCTGCACCCTCCAATATTTGCAAGTCATTATTTTTTAGACGGATGCTACGCTTCCAATAGATTTTGCAGCAGCCGTTCCAATGATAACTTGCCCAACTTGGCCAGCCACAGATGGAGACATGCCAACGGCGATAGTCCCCGTTAGCACTGCAGCTGTGCGCTCTTGTTCGCTGCAGAAGCTTTACAATGCGTAACGCTGCTAAATATTCAGCAAACGTGCCAAATGCCGGCCGCACTATGTGCAAATCATTCATAAATTTCTAAGACCCCCCCCCCGGGTATTAGCGGACAAGACACAACTTACGCCCTGGCTTTCGGGAAGCCCATGGAGAGAAGGATTTCAAGGGAAGATCCATGCTTGATGGTTCCTGTGCGTTGCTGCCTATTCCTTCGAGGGATGATCTTGCTGTACATCTCATCCTTGGCTGCCATGGTGGGAGGGTGGTGGGGAGAGGGGGGGGGAGCAGTTTACTGTCTCATTCAGCCATGTCACAAACACAAGCTGGTGATAAGAGGCAGCTTGTAGTGTCAGCAGCTGCAGCAGCTTCCTGCAGTAGTCACAGGCAGCGTAGGAAGTGACACATTGTATCAATGATCCAGCACGCCTGCTGTGACCTCACAATTCTCCAGGAGAGCACCCCCTGCACTTCCTCCAGCCAGGTAATGGGCTCCCTCCTTACAAGTCATGTTTGAATGGATCAAAAAGATGTGTCTTCAGGCCACGCTCCCCACTCCCTCCTTCTTAAAGGGGCAGCAATGGAATCCAGTGTGTCAGTAAGAAGCAGCGCATAGTTGCCCATTTTATGCTCATTTACTGCCTCTGACAATGATTACTGCATCCGGGCTGCCACCTGGTGGTGGATAACTGGAGCTGCTGGGAAGACAAGGAATAAAAGGTATGAGCAGGTAAAGTGATTGTAAAGGATCACCTTGTCAAACAACCCATTCTGTGTAAAATAGAAATGAAAAGGCAAAACATTTGTGTTTAGATATAAAAATAGATTATAAATACCTTTATAAGTGATCACATCCCCTCTGTTCTCAGCTGCATAAGAGCTGGGGGAGGAGAAGGAACAGTACAACGATCTTTCCAGTAAAAGGCTGTGCAGGGGGGGGGGGGGCGCATGGCAGGCCAAGTCTGATCATTGGAGGAGAGCAGGCTGAGTTCCCAGCATAGCTAGAGAACTGACCACGCTGTGCTCTCATGCCCATTGTGGTCAGTTTTTAAAAGAAAAGCAGGGGGACTGGCAGTAACACCAGGGATTTCACACAAAGGAAGAGATACAAAGAGAACAGGAATAATGGAATTTTTGTAAAATCTTACCGTAAAATTCCTTTCTCTGAGTCCTCCGACAGTCGCCGCCCCTTCATAATCTTCACCAATGGGTATTGACCTTTGCTCCGTAGGAGTAGCTAGGCAACAAGATTTGTTAATACAAAAGCTTTTAGCATAATCACACCCCTAGGGGGCGGTCCCCTCAGTCAATACCTCCCTGCTTCCAGCATCCTCAACTCAGTTTGGTAGCATAGCAGTAGAGTACATAAACAAAACCCCAAAAGAGGGGCGGGGGCGGCGACTGTCGGAGGACTCAGAGAAAGGAATTTTACGGTAAGATTTTACAAAAATTCCGTTTTCTCTTACGTCCTCCGACAGTCGCCGCCCCTTCATAATCTTCACCAATGGGACGTCCCAGAGCAGTGCAGACATGAGGGGTGGGAAACGCAGCCGCGCACAAAGCAACGCAGTACCCACATCAGAGACAGGAACCTTACCAAAGTAAGAGAACCAACTGGGCAACAGGAAAACATGCTCAACAGGAGCAACAACCCAGGAAAGAACAAGTAACCCAGGGGTAAGACACCCCAACAGCCAAGGGCCCAAAAACAAGGGTCCCTAAGGCACCGCCGCACTAAGAACCTTGCGGCCAAAGGAAGCATCAGCCGGTGCCTGAACATCCACTTTGTAAAATTTTGAGAAAGTGTGAACGGACGACCAGGTCGCCGCCTTACACACCTGGGCCACAGAAGCCCGATGATGACAGGCACAAGACGTACTCAGAGATCTGGTAGAGTGCGCCTTCACAGGGAAAGGAGGAACCTTCCCCCTCAAAGCATATGCCTGCTCAATGGTCTGTCTGATCCATTTGGCGATGGTCGCAGCCGATGCCGCCATGCCCTTCCGAGGTCCCTCAGGAAGGACGAATAGGGAATCCGACTTGCGAAAGGATTTAGTCGACGAAAGGTAAACCCTGATCGCCCGAACAACATCCAAGGAATGCAGGGCAACTTCCTTTGGATGCTTAGGCTTCGCGCAAAGCGAAGGCAAGACAATGTCCTCATTAAGGTGAAACTCCGAGATCCTTTTCGGAAGAAAGGAAGGGTTAGGTCAAAGGACCACCTTATCCAAGTGAATCACCAAGTAAGGAGAGCTGCAGGACAAAGCCGCCAGCTCCGACACCCTGCGAGCCGAAGTGATCGCCACCAAAAAGGCAACCTTCTTGGACAACAGAGACAACGAAATCTCCCTGATCTTTTCAAAAGGAGCCTGTTGCAACACGGACAGAACAAGGTTCAAGTCCCATGGAGGTAAAGGTTCCCTCCTAGGAGGGACCAAATGTCGCACCCCTGAACAAAGGTGCGAATCAACGAATTGGACGCCACCGGGCGTTGGAAAAGAATGGCCAGCGCAGAAATCTGACCCTTAATCGTGGCCAGCGCCAAACGCTGGTCCACACCAGTTTGGAGGAAAGCCAACACTCTCGATACCGAGTATGAGCGAGGGGAATACCCCCTGGACTCACACCAGGCAAAGTACGCTTTCCAGGTACGGTAGTAAATTTTTCCTGAAGAGGCTTTTCTAGCCTTAATCAAGGTGGGAATGACCTCAGGGGAGAGACCCCTATCCTTCAGGACCTGGCTTTCAACAGCCAGGCCGTCAAAGCCAGCGACTGTAAAGCAGGATGGAATATCGGCCCTTGAGACAGAAGGTCGTCTCGAAGCGGCAGACGCCACGGAGCGTCGACTGCCAGATTGACGAGGTCCGCGTACCAAGACCAGCGAGGCCAGTCCGGTGCCACCAGAATTACCGTATGCGGTTCTGAAGCCAGTCTGCGAAGGAAACAGTTGAATCAGGGGAAAGGCATACATCAGACGATACTGACGCCAGGGCGCCACCAACGCGTCCGAGGCGTCCGCCCGCGGATCGCGCGTCCTTGCCACGAACCTTTCCACCTTGTTGTTTAGACGAGACGCGAACAGGTCCACATCTGGAAGATCCCACTTCGCGCACAACATCTGGAAGACATCCGGGTGAAGGGACCATTCTCCCTGGTCCAGGGTCTGGCGACTCAGATAGTCCGCCTGCCAGTTCTCCACCCCCGGAATGTGTACTGCTGATATCGCCGGGACGTGCGTCTCGGCCCATGACAGAATGTCGGCCACTTCCTGAGCCGCTCGGGCACTCCTGGTGCCCCCTTGATGGTTGATGTAGGCCACCCCCGTGGCATTGTCCGTCTGAACCCGAACTGGACGGCCCTGAAGCCGTTCCGACCATTGCAGAAGGCAAAGCTTTATCGCCCTCAATTCCAGAATGTTGATCGGAAGAGACGACTCCTCCTCCGACCAAGTTCCCTGGGCGGACAGAACGCCCAGAACACCACCCCAGCCCGACAAGCTGGCATCCGTGGTGATCACCGTCCACAAAAATGGACGAAAAGACTTGCCCCCAGACACCGCTGGGGACTGGAGCCACCACAGAAGACCCCTTCTGGTGCGATGGCTCAATGAAATCCGTAGATCCAGAGATTGCGGTCGCCCGTCCCACTCGGCCAGAATCTCCGCTTGAAGACCCCGCGTGTGAAACTGGGCAAAGGGAATCGCCTCGAAAGCCGATACCATCAAACCCAGACATCTCATGCATGTCCAGAGAGACGAGTATTGAGTGTCCCTGAGGGACCTGACCTCGTCCTAAAGCGTCCTGAGCTTGTCTTCCGGCAGGAAGACCTTCGCCTGAACAGAGTCCAGAATCATCCCCAGGTAGGGAAGACGAACCGACGGACACAGCGTAGATTTCGGAATGTTTATCGTCCAACCGAACTCCTGCAGAGTCTGCATCGTGGCGGACAGGTGGGTTACCAGATCCTGACTGGCAGGGGACCGAAGTAGGATATCGTCCAGATACCCCAAGACAGAGATGCCCTGAGCTCGCAATAGAGCCAGGACCGGCGCTAGCACCTTGGTGAATACCCGCGGAGCTGAAGCGAGACCGAAAGGTAACGCCACGAATTGGTAATGATCCTCCCCAACGGCGAATCGAAGGTACTTCTGGTGACCCTCGAAAATGGGGATGTGTAGGTACGCATCCTTCAAATCGATGGAGGCCATGAATTCCCCCGGAACCAGGGCAGCCACCACCGAGCGCAGGGATTCCATGCGGAACTTGCGAACCCGCACAAAGCGGTTCAGAGCTTTTAAGGCCAGAATCGGACGCACCTTGCCCTCCTTTCTGGGCACAGTGAACAGATTGGAATAAAACCCCCAAAACCTGTCCTGATGAGGCACCGGAACCACCACTCCTTGGGCCCGCAGGTCCCGCACCGCCAGGTGCAGATCCTGCAAGCGCTCCGGAGATAGCTGAAGATTTGAGGGAAAAAATCTGCCCGCCGGCCGAGAGAGAAACTCGATCTTGTAACCAGATCGAACGATTTCCTGAACCCATCTGTCCCGAATGTGGGCCACCCAGGGCTGCAGAAAAACGCGCAAACGTCCCCCCACCCCAGAATCGGGTGAGGGCACCCCTTCAGGCTGAGTTGGCGTGGGAAGCGGAACCGGACTGGCCGGACTTCTGCTTACCCGCCCACGGCTTCTTCTGGGAGCCTTGGCCTTTGAAAGGCTTGCCTTTGGATTGCGACCGAAAGGCACGAAAAGAACCCTGAGCGGGCCTAAACGAGGAATTCCTTTTACAGCGAAAAGACTTATTCTTGTGAGAGTGGGGCAAGAGAGTGCTCTTACCCCCTGAAACACCTTTTATCAGTGAATCCAACGCCTCACCAAAAAGGCGAGACCCCGCGTAAGGAAAATTAGCCAGCGTCTTGCGAGAAGTTTGGTCAACCAACCAACTCTTCAGCCATATCAGACAACGGTTCAACACCGCTACACTGGATAGGCGCGCCGCCAAGGGGACCAAATCCAAGTCCGCATCACACAAATACATGACACCCTGATGAATTTGATCCACCATAGCCAACGTGGTCGGCGGAGCTGAATCAGTCACCAGGGTGCGCCTGAGCACCTGTGTCCAATCTGCAATAGCTTGGGCTGCCATAATGGAAGCAAAAATAGGCTTCAGCATAGAACCAGCAACCGTATAAGCATGACGGGCAAGGGACTCCAATCTCCTGTCCATAGGGTCCCGGAACACCGGGGTATCCTCAGCAGGAATCGCAGTAGACTTATTCAAAACGGCCACCGCGTGATCCACCTGAGGCGGTACACACCAACGCTCTTCGGTGGAGGGTGAAAATGGATAACGCAGTTTGAACCTATTTGACACAGAAAAGGGCTTTTTTAAATTGCGCCATTGCTCATCAACAGCGTGTTCAAATTCCGCAGGGCAGGGAAAAACCTGCGCTGATTTGCGTTTCCTTTGCGTCCCATAAGAGGACATCAGAGCAGGAGGACTCGGTTCATCCTGCAGACGCAGCGTTTCTTTAATAGAAGTAATCAACTCATCCATGAGTGCAAGCTCTTCAGGCGAGCCAGGGGGAGAAGTATCAACCCCCTCCACCTCAGCCTCCCCCTCAGACCCCATAAGGTCCAGAGAGGAGCGAGACCCTGAGAAGGGCACGCCAGCCACAGCAGCCCCATCGCCCTCTGAATCAGAGGAAATGGATAATCTGGCCCTATTTGCGGATCGATCAGCCATCAGCATCTGCACCTGAGAAGCCAAGTTCGCTACAACAGCAGCCAGATCAGCCCCCTCGGGGGGTGCAGCAGCCCCTTGGCCCCCCACCAGGGCGGGAGGAAACTTGCAATCCTGAGAATCCATGCCCCAGTAATAAACTGAAATAAAGGAACTGTCCCTTTAACACAGCGGCGAGCGCAGCCCACCGCACACTACTGATGTACCGACCCCGCAGGGAAAATGAGCACTGAGCAAGGAAATGCAGGATAAGGAAGGTAAAAACCTGGAGAGACCACACAGGCTGCTGCCACCGATCGCTGTTCCAGTGAAAAAGGAAGTGATGCAATGGCTGACCGACCTATATAGCCTATGAAGGCTCCACAAACATGGCCGCTCGGCCGAGGGATTCAGGCCACAAGAAAATGGCGCCGACATGTGCTTGCTCGATCGTTCGTCGGCAAAATGGCGGCGGTTTGGTGCCATTTACACAGCGCTGTACTAGACAGGGCCGGTCACCACACATTAACCGAAAAAAATGGCGGGCCGCATCAGCGGCCGCCACACAGCATGTCTGAGCCCAGTCTGCCCCATACATTACACACAACAGAGCGGGAGAGCCCCCCCCCCCGCCGCAGCCCACAAAAAGGCAGCTACACAGGGATCTTAGGGAGCCCGCACTTACACAGACATGTGGGTCACACAGTCACAGACCGACACCCATACAGACAGGTCCCCCCATAGAAAGTTACTTACCGACCGGATGGCGTGGGGAGCCGTCACCAGCGAACAAACCGCTATACAGATGACAGGGAGTGTCGCAGCCAGGACGCAGCGGACTGTGGAGCGAAACCGCAAAAATGGCGTCCAGTGAGGTAGCCACCTCACAGGCAGCATCCCTGCAGCGAACAGGGATGGGTCGTTCAATATGCCAGGGAAACCTGAGCTGAACGCTCGATGGCAGGCTGGGGAACCTTCTGAGTTTCAGCCCTGGGATTCAGGGCGGCCAGTCCAAGACCCAGCTCCGCACAATCATCTTCATCCGAAGAAAACTAAACTAAGGCTGATAAAATAACAGCTAAGTAAAAGAAAGAGAAAAATACTTAAAATAAAATCAAAAAAGGATAGAAGGCTGAGACTGAAAGCCCCAGCACAGGAACAGCCAGCTACTCCTAAGCTAGGCAAATTCAAACTGAGTTGAGGATGCTGGAAGCAGGGAGGTATTGACTGAGGGGACCGCCCCCTAGGGGTGTGATTATGCTAAAAGCTTTTGTATTAACAAATCTTGTTGCCTAGCTACTCCTACGGAGCAAAGGTCAATACCCATTGGTGAAGATTATGAAGGGGCGGCGACTGTCGGAGGACGTAAGAGAAATTTTGTTTATACAAGTACATGGTACAGCAGGCACATATCAGGAAGATAAAATGTTGGGGTAACAAACACTTTAAGCTGGCCATACACACAATTTTTCGCTCAATTTGCAGACTGAATATAAAAAGATCTAACAGATTTCTCCATTCACGATATACATGGATCGGGGCTGGCACAAGACATTGTGCTGCCTGGGTCCAAAAATTAGATCAAGCCCACCAAAAAGGCCCACACAATTTTATTTTATATCATGATAATTAAAACTATAATTAAATTTATCAGGAAGTCCAATTTATATGCAACAGCACCTTGTCTACATGCACAATTATATGACATTCCATTATGTTCAATTCCAAACCACAAACTCCGGTATTATTTTGTTTGTCTGAATGTCTGACATCATTGTGCACACCACAATCACATAAGGAACGTTCCCCGGAGGAGACCCTCCACCTCCTCATACTCATCAGTTTGCACTCCGGGCAGCAGGATGAGATGGGGAAATGCCGCCCATAATGCGCCGCAAACTGATGACACACAAAACTGCTGGAAAAAAAAAATATATACAGGGGCATCAATTTGCTGCCCCTCTCAAAGTTCTGCCTGGGTCCAATGGACCCAGCGGGACCCATAGTAGGGCCGGCCCTGACATGGATGAATCTTCCCATGCAACCATTGTGTTTTTGGCAGTCAGCACCACCACCTGTCAAAATATTAGAATGGCGGCTGATTGGATGTAGACACTTTTCAACCGACAATATTTTACCCAGCTTTTCAAATAAAAGATGCCGGGTGGGAGGATGGTAAAAGGGCCACCAAACTGATCTAAATTTGTACAGTGTACGACCAGTTTAAGGTTTGTGTTCATGTTTGAAAAAACTGTAAATTTGACCCAACATTGCAGCTTTGCTTCTGAAAAGCTAGAACCAAGCATCTACGATATTCTAGCACACTCACTTTGGGTGACGTCATTGGCCAAATTTGTCTGAAGATTCCCAGGGGTATTATTGTGGCTGGGAATCTGTCATGTTTTGGAGGGAGAGTAGCATGTACAGATCAGTGGGTGATGGATCATTGTGATTGATGTAGATTACCTCTCTGGACATGATTGATGCTGGATTTACTCCAGGAGACATTTATCTTTTTTTTTTTTTAAACCAGTCAGTATGTTTTTTTTTTTTAAGTGAATAAAATCAATCAGCGCAATCAGACCAAATATTAATCTAAAAAAAAAAAAAAAAAAATTAATCCATCTAGTTCCTTGCTAAAAAAACTAAACAGTGATTCCACCCACCATATAAAACAATGAAATAGTGTGATGCAACACCTTACCAATACATACTCAAAATCAAGTGTCAAATTTTAACCACTTAAGCCCCGGAAGATTTTACCCCCTTCCTGACCAGGGGGTTTTTCGCGATTTTTTACTGCGTGACTTTAACGGACAATTGCGCGGTCGTGCGAAGCTGTACCTAAACGAATTTGACATCCTTTTTTTCCCACAAACAGAGCTTTCTTTTTGATCACCTGTGCGATTTTTACTTTTTGCGCTATAAACAAAAAGAGAGCGTAAATTTTGCAAAAATAACGATATTTTTCACATTTTTTTATATGAAATTCCCCACAAAAAATGTAAAAATCAAAATTTTTTAACATTTTTGCCCAATTTGTTTTCTGCTACATATGTTTGGTAAAAAAAAAAAAAAAAATCGCAAAAAGCGTATTTTGATTGGTTTGCGCAAAAGTTAACCGGTTGCCGACCGCCCTTACTAACTAAGGGAAAGATTTCTGTCATTTTTGATGTTTTTTTTTAACGCGTAATGGCGGCGATCTGCGTTTTTTTTTGTGGTACTGCGACATTGCGGCGGACATATCAGACCCTTGACTGACATTTTTGGGGTTACCAGTGACATTACTGCAGTAATCAGTGCTGTACATATGCACTGTTACTGTAAAATGACACTGGTAGTGAAGGGGTTAACTTTATTTGAGAGGGAGGGGCTGTGTGTGTCCCTAGGGGCGTGATTCTAACTGTGATTGGCTGTGGCTACTAGTGTAGGAACAGTGATCAACGGTCCTACATAGTAGAACCGTATGATCACTGTTTCTACACAGGGGAGAATGACAGGCGGCTTGTTTACTTCAGCCGCCTGACTTTCTCCCTCTGCACCGACGATCGGCAAGTGACCGGCGGACATCGGGTCCGCCGGTCACACGCACTGACTTCCCTGTGAACGAGCCGCGGCGGGCGCGCGCCTCCGCGGGCGCGCGCTCGCCCGCTATTGGCTCACAAGGAAGTGACAGGCAAGTGACGTATATAAACGTCACTTTGCCTGGCCGGGGTTGACCGCCGCAGTATATAGTCGTGCGGCGGTCGGCAACCGGTTAACAAATATATAATGCATCACATTAAAAAAAAGTCCAATATTCTATGATCCCCACAGTTCAGTGTCTCTATTATAATCATATCAGTGAAGCAAACCCCTAAGTATCTTTAATCTATATTTATGCTTCCATGCTCATCCTTCCTAAAAAACCTGCTCACTTCAAGGAACAAGGAATAAGCATAGGCCTACTGAAGAAGCCCAATCACAGGGCGATACGTGTCTAGGGAAGGAGCAAAGCTCGGGACGTCACTCTGTTCTTGTGCCAGGGAGCTGAGTTGGCTGATGTTTGTATTATTAGAGCGCTGTAGAAATAATTTTTAAAGTAAGTGTATATGCTGTGTGGGGAATAAGGTGTCCGCTTAGGGGCCCCAACTCAACGTCCGAGGGTGAAGGGGCTCACACTCAACGTCCGAGGGTGAAGGGGCCCACACTCAACGTCCGAGGGTGAAGGGGCCCACACTCAACGTCCGAGGGTGAAGGGGCCCACATTCAACGTCAGAGGGTGAAGGGGCCCACACTCAACGTCCGAGGGTGAAGGGGCCCACATTCAACGTCAGAGGGTGAAGGGGCCCACACTCAACGTCCGAGGGTGAAGGGGCTCACACTCAACGTCCGAGGGTGAAGGGGCCCCAACTCAACATCTGAGCTTTAGCACAAGTTCACACTGCTCTGACATGAAAGTTGCGTAACTTTCAATCCAACTTTGACTTTCAACTTCAGTCGGACTTAATGTGACTTTCTACACTCTATGGCATTGAAGTCGTATCAAAGTTAAACCAAAGTAGTGCAGGAACCTTTTCTTTTTTTTTTTTTTAATTTCTTTATTAAAGATTTTCCACATACAAAATTTATTAATGCAATCCCTCCCTTAGAAAAGGGAGGATAAACTATGTGCATATAACAATTTTAATTCCCCCCCCCCCCTCCCCTCCTCCCCGTTTCGGAAATCAATATGTAAACCCTTGGTTTTCCTTTTTATAATCTTGCCATTCCTCCAAAATCTCTACTCTAGTTTCATACTCCTGTTCTCCCCAAGGCCTTAGTAATTCTAATTTTCTTGTTTTCTCCACCCTTAGCACCCATTCTTTATATGACGGAGCTTCTGTTTTCTTCCAGTTTAATGTTATTAAACTTTTTGCTGAGTTTAACAAGTGGGGGATTAAAGTTTTTTTATAATGTTTAATCGACATTGACGTCCCATGGAAGAGACATGTCCATGGATCTTCTTTAATCTCTATATTGGTGATTCTTTTAATTGATGATAAAACCTCTTTCCAACATATCTTTATTTTAGGACAATCCCACCATATGTGTGTCATTGTACCTGTTTCCATACATCCTCTCCAGCAGAATTTTGAGGTCTCCATATGGTATCTCCCCACTATATCTGAGGTTTTATACCACCTGGAGATCAATTTATAGTTCATTTCCGCTGTACTAATATCTATCGCAGAGTTATGGGCCAGCCTTATACATTTATCCCACTGGAGTCCCTCTCTGCGAGTCCCCAGTTCGCTCTCCCATTTCTCTACCATTAGAGGGATTACCTGCTGCTCTCCCTCATTCAATATTTTGTATAAATTTGAGACATTATTCTTATTTTTTCGGAAGTGCATATTTGTTCGTACGGGTTCAGGTCATTTATTTCTCTTATTGGATGGGGTAAGGATGCTACAAAATGTTTAAGTTGGCGATATCTCCACTCATCTAAACTCCAATTGATTTTCTTTTTTTTGAGCTCAGATAGGGTATATATTTTCCCCTTCTCCATTATATCTTTTAATCTGATATCTCCTTCTCTTAACCAATTTCCATGTTCTTTCCCTTCTCCTGGTGCAAAAAATGTTGTGCCCTGTAGTGGTGTTAATGGTGAATTGTACTCCCATTTTCCTCTATTATATATTAAATCCCACATTTTTAGTGCTTGTCGTGTAATAGTGTGTGTGGTGTCTTTTTTCAATTCTCTATATTTTGGTGGAATCCAAATGATTTTACCTAGATTTGTACCACTTATTGTGTTTTCCATTTTAACCCAATTTTTCCTACTTTCTTTTTTTCCCCATTCCATCACCCTTGTGAGAATTGATGCTTGGTAATATTTTTTAATGTCTGGTAGTGCAAGTCCCCCCTCATTTTTACTTCTACTTAGTGTTGTATATTTTATCCTAGGTTTTTTATTTTTCCATACGAACTTAGTTATTTGTGCCTTTAGTGTCCTAAAAAATACATTTGGGATCTGTATTGGTATCATTTGGAATTTATATGAAATTTTTGGGAGAATCGCCATTTTTATAACATTTATTCTACCCATCCATGATATAGCCCTTGGGATTAATCTGTTTATTTCTGCTTTTATTTCATTCAGTAGTGGGATAAAATTAGCTATGTATAGTTTTTCTGGTGAAGGTGTTATTTAATTCCCAGATATTTTAACTCCTCACTTCTCCAGACAAAGGGAAATTTGTTTTTTAACTCATCTCCCTCTTGAGTGCTCATTTTAATACTTAATATTTTCGACTTTGTTTGATTAATTTTTAAATTAGAGAGTTCTCCATATTGCTTGAAAATTTTAATTATATTTGGCAGGGAGATCCTTGGGTTGGAGACGTAGAGCAACAGGTCATCGGCAAATGCCGACACTTTATGCTCTACCCCCCCAACCCCCACCCCTTTTATATCTGGGCATTCTCTTATTGTTGCCAACAGGGGTTCCAAAGAGATCACAAACAGTATTGGGGACAGTGGGCATCCCTGTCTCGTTCCGTTAAACATATCAAACGATTCGGACATTGTCCCATTTATTTTTATTTTTGCTGATGGTCGACTGTACAATGTACCGATCCAAGCCATCATTCTTGGACCAATGCCCATTTCCTCTAGGGTTCTCAACATGAACCCCCAGCTGACCCTGTCGAATGCTTTTTCGGCATCAATCGACAGTATCAAACTGGAGCCCCTGTTTTTTAACATTTGATCTATCAATAGGATTGTTCTAATCCCATTATCTTTCCCCTGTCTGCCAGGTGTGAAGCCGACCTGGTCATCATGAATACAATCTTCCAACAGCCCTTTCATCCTCGTTGCTAGTATTTTCGTAAATAACTTAGTGTCGGCATTCAAGAGAGAGATGGGCCTGTAACTTGAGCACAACACGTAGGATCTTTCTCTTCTTTTAGGATAACTGTTATCGAGGCTAAAAGTGCCTCTCTACTCATATCGAATTGAGATCCCAGTCCATTCATATGTCCCCTTAATCTTGGGATTAAAAGATCTTTATATTGCTTATAATAACTGATGGTGAAACCATCAGGTCCTGGGCTTTTTCCTGTCGGAGTATCTTTTATAGCTTTTTCTATTTCTTGATCCGTAATTGGTGCCTCTAGGAGTGTTATTTTTTCCTTCTCTATTTTTTTCATTCTTGCCTTTTTCAAATAGTTTTTAATCTTCTCTTCTCTTTCGGGGTTATTTTCTTGTTTACCCACTCCCCCCCCTACTGCATATAAGTTACCGTAATATCTTTGGAACTCTGTTGCTATCTCAGTGGATGAATGGACCAAGTCCCCACCTCTATTTCTAATTTTGTCTATGACATTTATTGATTTTTTTTTTTAAGAATTCTTGCCAAATTTTTTCCTATCTTATTACCCTCCACATATTTCTCTCTTGCTACTTTGTTAAATTCTTGTCTCATTTCCTGTTCTATTAATTCTTTTAAATCCTCTTTTTTTCTTTCTAGCAGAGGGGATAGATCTTTTTTATTAGTTGTTGTTATTGTTTTTTTTGTTTTTGTTCCAATTCATATTTTTCTCTCATTAATCTATCTTTATTTTCAGATCTTTCTTTTTCCCTTTGTGCTCCTTTTGAAATTAATATACCCCGCATATAAGCTTTTTGTGCTTCCCATATAATATTTTTAGGTGTTTCTTCAATGTCATTGTTTTGAAAATAAAATTCCAGTTCTTTTTCTATTTCCTTTCCCCATTTTTTATCTCTAATCAATTCCTCATTAATTTTCCAAGTGGGTCTTCTGGTTCGATCTTTGCCCATTTTTATTTTAACTGATATGGGGGAATGATCTGACCAGGTCCTAATCCCAACCCTAGCCTCTGACGCTTTCTCGATCCATCGGTGTTCTATTAAGAGATAATCAATTCTGGAATATGTCTTATGGATATTTGAATAATAGGTAAAATCTCTCTCTTTTGGGTTAAATATTCTCCAAATATCTGCTAATTGATTCTGATATAATTTTGTCCTAAGCTCCTTAATCTGATGATTCGAGCACCTTTGGTGTCGTGATGTATTATCCATCTTAGGATCAAGGCTCAGGTTGAGGTCCCCGGCTAAGATCACTCCTCCTTTCTTAAAGTTTGTTAGTTTCCCTAAGATCTTCCCTAGGAAGGCTATTTGTCCCTCATTGGGGCTATATATATTTACTAATGTAACCTCTTCTCCATTTAATGTCCCCTTCAAAAAGAGGAATCTGCCCTCCGGGTCGGCTAGCCTATCTTCTAGATTGAATCTAGTCCCTCTAGCGAGACCGATAGCTACCCCACTTGATTTTTTTTTAAATGTGTATGCATAAAACCACGTCGGATGGCTAGGGGAATACAGTCTAATATTTGATTCATGCGTAATATGGGTCTCCTGTAGGAAAATTACATCTGCTTTTAGGTACTTAATTTCCCCTAAATTTTTTTGTCTCTTTATGGGTGAATTCATGCCTCTTACATTATATGATAGGTAGTTTACTACACTCATTTGCTTTTATATGGTTTGCCTGGTGATCTATGTCCAAGAGTATGTAACCACGCTATATGCCAGTGGTATTTGGTTTTTGGGCAGGTTTTTCCTTTCTTATTGTTTTTCTTACTTCCACCCTCCCCCCCTCCTCTTCCCTCCCCCTACCTCCCCCACTCTTTGACCCTGTGGGCCCCTAGTTTTCTCTTTTCCCCTTTACTAGGGTAGTCGATTTACCTCCCCTCCATTTCGACATTCTCCCAGGGTTGAGCTCTGCCCCTGCTCGCCCTTCCCTTCCCTCCCTCTGTAATGTTCCGGTACCTTTGGTACCCTAAATTACACTTTCCACAAGTGTATGCGCCCCACCATTTACTTTTGGAAAGGTGCGCATACACCTTTAAGACTGGAGCTGTCATCACCCAGCGCCGGACTAGATGGCTATTTAAATCGCCGGTTCTCACTCACATGTGTTCGTTCAAACACCCTTACCTGGATGCTAACCTTGCTTGAAGCTTCCATGCTTGCAAGCTTACCTCGCTGACGGAACCTCGCTGCGCTGATCCCTGTATCCCGCTACTGGATCATCCGCCTCTCCTGAACCACCCTTCGGCTGTATCGCTAATAGTGCTAAGTACCCCGCAGGGGAATTCTCTATAAACTTATACTAAGCTTACACTATCTAGCTCTGCATAGTAAAGACTGTTTATCACATCTGCATAACTAGATTGCTAGCTCTTGAGACTACTGCTACTTTTCTGCACTGGGTTGATCTCTTTTGTATGTCCACCTGCTATTCTGTCATCTGCTACCATACAACATTGCTAAACCTTCCTGCATCCATCTGCTACACGACTACTGACGTGGAACTATTTCTGCAGCTGAAAATCCACACCATATAAGAAACGCAGGAGCGTTACACCCTCCCGTATTTGGGGAGAAAGGTTTCCGCCTGCTATCTCGCCACAAGGCCGTCCTTTTAGAGTTCCTAACTATTTCCCCCTCTTCCCTCCTCCGCCCTCCCTCACCGCCCCCCCCCCCCCTGATCTCTTGCTTATTAATTTATTTTTTCTTTAGTTTTCATATCCTTCTTTTTCTTCTCCTGCCACTGAGTTTCCTCCTCTAATTCTTCGTCGGATTTTCCTTGTTATGTCCATCCTGGAACCACTATATCTGGTATCTTTAGAATCTCACAGAAGGTTGTAATATCTTCAGGGAACCTCAGTAAACCCGTCTTTCCTTCTCTTCGTGCTCCCAATCCTGGCGGGTGACTCCAAAAGTACTGTATATTTTGCTTCTTTACTCTTCCACCACCGGTTTTAAAATCCGCTTTCTATTCAGTGTTTCCTGTGAAAGATCTGGGAAAATTTGTAAATCTTCTCCCTCATATCTCAATGTTGGTCTATCTCTCATTTTTTCCCAGATTTATGCTCTCACTTCATATTTATGAAACCTCGCTATCACGTCTCTTGGCTTATCTTTAGGGGCGTTTGGAGGTTTCCGTATTCTGTGTACTCTTTCAAAATTCTACTTTATCAGTAATTGGGTTCCCAAGAATCGGATTAAATACACTTTCAAGCATTTGTTGTAATTTTTCTTCTTTATCCTTTTCTGGTAGACCTCTGATCCACAGATTCTTCCTTCTATTTCTATTCTCTTGATCCTCCATCTTGTAAAGAATATTCCTCTGTTCTAGTTGCAATTTCTTCATTTGTTCTTTTAGATTTGATAGCTTTTTCCCGTGGGTATTTATCTTTTTTTCCGTTTCCTCAATTCTTATCAATGTATGACCCAGGTCTCTGTATAGAGTGGCCATTTCGGCTTTAATTGATCTATCCAAATTGGAGAACATTTCAATCATTTCTGATTTTGTCGGGGGTTGATCGTTCATTCTTAGGTCATCTTCCTTCCCGGGGTCATTGTCCTCTGTTGTTTTTGTGCTCTCTCTGGATAGGTCTAGGCTTTCCTCTCCTGTTACACCTGATGCCTTTGTTCCTTTTGTCTTTTTATTTCCTTCACTAGTTTGTTTTGATCTTACCCCTGGTTGGGTTTCAGGTATCCCATTTTGACCTTTCCCTTCCTGAGTCATGTACATTTTAATAGTCCCAGGACTAGCCGTGATTTTTGCCATTTTCCCAGATGTCTCCTTTGTCTGTTTGTTCTTAATTTTAGACATGTTGGCTCTTTCTGTATATAGTTGTTGATTGTCCCTTGTAATTTTATCTGGTTATTCCCCTTCAGTCTTTAGGGAGCTGCCTATAGGGGAACCCAACACTTTTCATACAAAGGGGCTTATACCCAGTTATTGAATTAATATGGGAGTTGCTTCTAGAATGTCAATCTTTATGGGGGTTTCCCCTACTGTCTTTTGAGGGGCTTCTCCTATTTTCTTGCTGTGTTTTTCCCAAGGTGCTCAATTTTCATTCAGTCCTGCTCTTGCTGGTAAGCACCGAGAATAAAAGATACGGCTTGAGTAAAAATTTTGGGGGTTACACCTCTCCCCATACTCCCCTCAGTCCCGGCTGGCCATATACCGTAGTAAACAGGGATTAGACATTAATAAGGATATCCTAGAAAGTCCTCTCCACTCCTGCTATCTTGTGGTTCTTTTTTTCCACGAATATTAATTAGGATGTTAACTCATAGGGTGGGTTGTTTCTACTGTATATTTAGGCCCTCTGTATCTCATCCTGCGGGTTTTTGAGCTGGTTCACGTTATGCACAGGTATTTTAATTGTATCAAAATAGTCCTCTCACCAAGGAAACCGATAAGAAAAATACACATAACAATAACCAGCTTAAGAGTATTTGGGGGGGGGGGGGGGTTCCCCCTCTCACCAGTCCATGCAGCTTGTTCTGGGATCTCCCCACATGCTATCTTATAGCATTTTCCCTTCGGGACTATTGCCTACTGTTTAGCTCAGTGAGCAATTTGTTTTGGGATAGTTTATATCTCCTCCTTCCCGATTGTTTGCACTGGCTCGTTTTTTTTTTTTCATCCACTCATATCAGTTTTCTCAAACTAGTCCACTCAGGGAAAGAGATGTAGAAAAAAAAACACAAAGATAGCAAACATTAAGAATAATTGGGGGGGGGGGGGGGATTTCCCCCTCTCACCAGTCCATACGTCTTGCTCTGATGTGCTCCTAGGGCTGAAGTATGGGGTCAGTCCAGTTTCAGCGCTGCTCTTCCTGTCCGTCGGTTGTTTTTCCTGTGCTGTTCGCCGGACTGGCTACTAGGCAGCGGGCAGGCAGTCGCTCTATCTATCTCCACGTCGGCTTTTCCCGATGCCGCAGCAGTGGTCAGCTGTTGCTTCCCCGGAGGTCTGGCTGAGCTCGCTCTGTGAAGCAGGTAGCGAAGCCTTAGCGAACCGTAGCCCCCATGGGTTCTAGCTGGAGCGTGCGGAGGGGGGGTCAGCGGGACCCGGTCAGGCGGGTGCGGAGGTCGGGGGTATCCGCTCGTCCTCAGACATTCAGGACGGCGTTCCGGCGCTCTAGCCTGCGGTCGGGTCTGGCGCCATCAGCAGGCTCCTCCCCTTTTGCAGGAACCTTTTCTAAAGTCGGACAGACTTGTGTAGGATCCGTTAAGACAGCTGTCATGTATGCCACTACCCTGCCCGCTGATCTCTGCCCGGAGGACCTGCAGCAGCTCCTTGACCCAGTGGCCCTGGGCTGGTTATCAGATTCTGAGCGCTCTGATTTGGTTCGGCCGGTCACGGAGGAGGAGGTGGTGATTCGCTCTATTCCTGGAGGCAAGGCCCCTGGCCCGGATGGGCTACCCATCGAATTTTACAAAAACTTACTCTGGTGTCCTGGCCCCTCTCTTGGCAGAACTGTACAATGACTGTCTGGAGACGGGCTCGCTACCACCCTCTATGGCAGAAGCTCATATTATCCTGATTCATAAACCTCCGAAAGACCCTAAACTGTGCGCTTCCTACCGCCCAATAGCTTTACTTAATAACGATCTCAAAATTCTCACTAAGATACTTGCCTCCAGACTCCGCCCCGTCCTCCCCTCCGTGGTTGACCAGGACCAGACGGGCTTTATGGCCCACAGGTCCACCGATGTCAACCTCCGTAGGCTTTTAACTAATTTGCAAACACAGCACCTGAACTCCGGTACGAGGGTGGTTGCCTCTCTAGATATAGAGAAGGCATTTGATTCAGTGGAATGGCTCTTTTTGTGGAAGGTTCTCAGACGGATGGGTTTCCCCCTCCTGTTTATCAGGTGGTTGCAAGCTATCTATAGGTCCCCGGTGGCGGCTATTCGACTGGGGGGCAGGCTGTCCCCCTCATTCCCGTTGTCCAGAGGCACGCGGCAGGGCTGTCCTCCCTCTCCGGCCTTGTTTGCCATCGACATGGAGCCACTGGCCGAGGCGCTCCGGACTTCGCCGGAGGTTCGGGGGCTGCGGGTGGCGTGGCTGGAGGAGAGGGTGGCGCTGTATGCGGATGACCTCCTCTTATTTTTGCAAGATGCGGGTCCCTCCATTCGGGGGGATCTGGCTATAATGGACGGTTTCTCCAGGGTGACGGGTCTGAGGGTGAATTGGACCAAATCCCAGTTGCTCGCAATCGATGGGGCGGCCAAGATTGACGCCCCGTCTGATCTCTTGCTACAATGGGTTGACAGCTTTATGTATCTAGGGGTGAGAGTTTCCAAAGACCCAACAGAGTTCATATCCCTTAATCTAGACCCGGTGGTGAGGGACCTTCGGGCTAAGCTGAAGGCATGAGAGAACCTTCCCCTCTCCTTATTGGGCCGTGTGAATCTAGTAAAAATTAAGATCCTCCCTAAACGAACTTACCTCTTTCGTCACTCGCCCCAATGGATCCCCAAATCCTTTTTTACTAATTTGAACAAAATCTTTTCCTCCTTCCCGCCCCCCCCCCCCCGATACAAATTCTCCACGCTGATGAGACCTCAGTCGCAGGGGGGCTTGGCCTTCCCGGACTGCCATAAGTACTTCTTGGCCTCCCAATTGGTCTCCGCGGTGTGGTGGTTGTCTCCTGACACTTCTAATTCCGCAGTGGTGACGGAGGCGGCGGTGTTGGGGTCTGTGGAAGCGTTGTCACACCTGCTATTCAGGGGCCCCAAGGCTCCATATGCCTTGATTTCTTCCATGCAGACGACGCTCAGGGCCTGGCGTCAGAGCCTGGCGTTGGAGGCGTACCCGAGCACCGTGGTCTCCCCTAATGCGCCTTTGTGGATTAACCCTACCCTACCTCATCTGTACTCCCTTCCTGATCCAGCAGCCTGGACCAAATTTGGCATTAAAAAAATCTCGAAACTGTCCACGGACCTCTCTCTTCCCACGTTCAATCAACTCCTGGACTCCCACGGGGTGCCACCATCCTACTTATTCCTTTACCTACAGTTGTCCCATGCCTTCAGGGCCCAGTTCCCACAAGGGGGGGTAGGGGCGGTGCAGTCGGATCTGGAGCGGGTCCTCCGGTATGACTGCTCTAGTCGTGCCGCCTCCGTCCTGCATGCCCATCTCCTTCGGGTGTTCTCTCCGGAGCTCTCGGGTCTCCGGGATCGGTGGACTCGGGATGTCCCGGACATGGACACGGAGGACTGGCAGGTGTGGGACTTCCCCTTTAAGATCCTAGTCTCTCTCAGAGATCGTATGGTTCAATACAAAATTGCTCACCGGGCCTACCTCACCCCTCATCGCCTGCATAAGATACATAGTTCCCACTCCCCGGAGTGCTGGCGGTGCGGCTGCACTCCCGGGGACTTTATTCACATCTTCTGGACCTGCCCAGATCTGTCGGATTATTGGTCGCTGGTATTTACAGCTGTAAATGGCGTTATGCAGGTTTCAATTGACCCCTCACCTAAAATAGCTCTATTGGGCCTAATGGATGACCTGTTGCCCAGGGTGGCAGGCCGCACTCTTGTGGGTCTCCTTTTCTTCTTCGCCAGGAAGAATATTGTGCTTCGCTGGAGACAGCGGTCCCCCCCCCCCCCGCGGTGGAGGGCACTGGTGGATTCGGTGATACCACTGTACAGGGACACGTACTTTCATAGGAGATGCCCCCAGAAGCACGACAGAGTCTGGGCCAGATGGTTGGCGGACTCCTCCATTCCGTTGCTTGCTGCGTGCCTGGGTGGTAGTGGTCCGGGGGTTACTTAACCGCTGACTGAGAATCGGCTGAGCGGCCACTCATGCTGCGCTCTCTGTCCCTTATTTATTGCTGTGTTGTTAAATTTTGATGCCACTGTCATTTCGCCCCTGTGTGGGCACCCCATGCTCTTGAATGCTCTCCCTGTTGATGGCCATGTGTTGTAAGGCTGCTTAGTGAACCTTTTGCACCTGTTGTTTGTATGTTTTTGTTGAAACAATAAAAAGAATTAAAAAAAAAAAAAAACAGTTGTCATAGGGAAACATTGAATTTCATATGTCACCTGACTTGTGCTCTCACAAGCCAGATGCCTTGTCGCACCAGTGTGAGCCGGGCCGAAGGGGCCCCAACTGAACATCTGAGCACGAAGGGCCCCAAATGAACATCAAAGTGGCCCAAATTGAATGTTTTTTTGTGGCTGAAAAACAAGCAATCCTGACACCCCAGGCTATTTACCCCCCAAAGAACAGGGCCTGTCATAGGAAGACACAGCAACTTTTTCAATACACAAATGTAACACAGCAAATAAGGAAAACTGTGTGAGCAGTACAAAGCACAGCAGTGTGACTAGGCAAAGATAAAATTCCCACAGGCTGAAATGCTGAGAATGTCTGCGTTTTGCATATTTGTTTCCTCAGTGAATTTGTCTTGTATGGAGCACATTATTTATATAACTGCATACTTCCTACGCTGCAAGGTCACTTCAACAAAACACTTATTTTTAGTAGGGAGCAGAGAATGCCCAGTGCAAGTTTTATACAGTCTTTGGATTGTAATTACTGTGTAAGAATGTATAAATATTTCCTGCAGACGGATCAAATCCACAAACAAATGAAACTATTTAATCTCCTGATCACACAGAGGAGGGTCACTTACTAGTGTGGAAAATTGCTGTGGAACCTACTCCAGTACAGGGGGGCTGCTGGTTACAGGAGGACCCCAGAACAGACACACTGGCAGGCTGCAGCTGATACAATGTTCAGGTGTTTCTCCACATAATTAAGCCCAGGCTGATGCAATAACCAATCAGGTGGGTGTCATTTGTTCTGGATCAGGCTAGGGGGGGGGCTGCAAGTGTCTTTTAGTCTAGGTTCACACTGAGGCGGGTTTAAAATCGTGCGAGTTCATTTTCAGTCTGACTTCGGGAGCGATTTCACAGACATCTGTGCGGGTGCAAAGTTGGCATCGCTCCGATTCGGACGGTGCCATTGATGGAAATTGGCTCAGATTTGACATGCGATTTGACATGTCAAATAGGACCAATGTGAACATGCGCTTAAATGCACTGTGGCCAATGCACTTTATGTCATTTGGGGACATCTATCAATTCTGTTAGTTAGATCTGTTCTGTCCCTCAAGATAAAACTGAACAGCCAACACCCCCCTTTCTGAACTATCTATTCTAAATCAATATCAGGATACCTTTACAGAAACAAAACTGTAAGGCCCCTTTTACACTTGTGCGACTTGTCCTGTGATTTGGGACTGCAAAGTCACATAACAAGTCATACTCTATGATTTCCAATGAGTACCGTTCATATCTTTACGACTTCAAGTCGCAACGACTTCAAAGTAGTCCCTGCACTACTTTGGGTCGATTTTATTGTGTTTTGAGGTCCAAAGACATAGGCATTGCTTCTAGTCCAGTCAAAATCGCGGTAAAATCGTGGCGAAAAAAATTAGGCTACTTTTAGGTCGCACAAATGTGAAAGGGGCCTTAAAGTGAAGGTACAGATTATTAATAAGGTTACCTGTTTAGAATTCACTAAATTCTAAGGGTCCATTCACACACGTAATAAATGCATGTCAGCACATATACATTTTAAAAGCAATGCATTTCGGATCACACCAGTGCATGCATCTAAACACAAATGCAAGAATGCAAGAGTCAAAACAGTCATTTGAAGCTTCCCTTACAAATAAAGCTTAGGGAATTTAATTTTTTACAAAAAGTACTGCAGCACATTTTAAAACGCAATGCATGTCACCAAGTGTGGTTACATGCACTCAACACACATTGCAGTGTGAATGGACCTCAAGGCCCCTTTCACACAGGGAGTCCGTTCAGATCCGCCTGTCCGTTTTTCAGGGGATCTGAACGGGTATCCCATGCATCTCTATGGGGCATCGGACGTCAGCGGAGACATGTCCGGGGGCATCCGATCTGATCCGTCAAAACCGGACAGATGGAAACCCTATTTTACATCCGCCTGGTTGATCGGATCGGATGAGAATGGACAAACAGTCCATTCTCATTCGATTCCCTCAAAGAGATGCATGGGGATCTGACAGCTCTGTCTCCGCACACAGCACGGAGACAGAGCTGCCATCCTCCTGCTCAGCGGGGGATCTCACCCGCTGAGAAAAACTGAGTCCGCCTGACGCACTCCCTGTGTGAAAGGGGCCTAAGGCCTCATTCACAAGGGCGGCTAGGGGGCAGTAAGAACAGCCTGTTGAGCCATGATCTAACACCAACCCCCCCCCCCTTTTTTTTTTTACCCACCAAACAGAACACGTAGCTGTTTTGTTTCGTTTAAACCCCCCAGGGCCTTCGGTGCGTAGTACTGCCACCAAATAGGAGCAATTCTAGCGAATAGGGCTATGCTGCATATGCTTGGCTCATGGGTGAGGAATGGTTTTCACATAAATGCCCATTCTGATGTCAATAAAAAAAAAAAAAAAAAAGGCGGTGGCAGTATCACCTCCTGAAAGCATGTCAGCTGCCAACATATGAAAAGCAATCCACTACTTATCATTTTTCAGAGGCACAGCAAGGGTCACCCGCAGGTGTAAATAAGCCTTCCAACATGACTCCCTTATGTAAGCTACACAATACTCGGTGCCTGAACTTTTTCCAACCTCAGAGCTTTATTAAACCTAGAATTAGTCACCTGGCACAGAAGCAAACCCTGCCCAGGTGGCTTTAATCAAAAAGAGAAGTTTGGAAGTCAAGCACTCTGCTCTTTACACAATATTGGAGGGCCTACAAGAAGTGTGTTCATCAGGTATGGGTGTATTAGGGATATGCATCTATAAAGTGTATTGAAAGCCAACATTTTTATATTAGTTTTGGATGAGGGGTGAGGGAGTAGAACCCGATAGGCAAGGTTCACAAGATAATGTGTCAGGTACGTGTACAAACATGTGCATTCACACAAAAGAAACATGCTGTTCTTTAGCAGACGTGTGCTGTGCTCCTGCTGTGCCATTGTATTCTACAGAAGTCAGCCGAACAGCCAGCTTCTGTCGGACCTGCTGCCGTACACACGGGCCAAATGTCAGCCGATTTCTATTGAACTGGCTGATGCCACTCTGTGTGTATGGATGTTGTAGGGGGCGTGGCTATTGGAATTGTCAGTGCTGCTTCACAAGCCTGCAAATGGTCAATCATCACCTGACTGCACCTAATCCCACCCACTGCTTCCTGGATATATAGCTCTGCCCCTCCCACTGTAAACTGCAGTGCCTGGGAGGGTCAGCGTATGTTTACTTTATAAGTCTTGTGTATCACATAGTGACTGGATTTGGGACTTGTCATACAGGGGACTGTGGTTGCACTTCAAACCTTTCCCGTGGACTGCCTACCGGCCTTTTAAGAGTTCTAAAAGCCGGGAGGTGGGCAATTGGTAGTACGACCGATGTGTTTGGTTGTCACGTGATCGGAAAGCTCCCAATGGCAAGTAAGCATCGGGAGCTTACCATGCTGGGAGCATGCAGGGAGAGCACTGTTAGCACAGTTAAGTTGTAAACACAGTGCCCACTACCTGAAAAGCGGTGTATATGCGTACGGCCACGCCAAGGGGTTTACAGTGTAAACACCTAAATAACCTCGTTTTGGCTTCTTGCAGCCTAGTTATACAACAGAGTTGACATACTTGCCAGCTGTCCTGTTTTTGCCAGGACAGTCCCGGGAAATAGGAGCCTGTCCCGGGTAATTTACATTGTCCCGGCAAGCGCCCGTTAATCAGGCTGCCCTTAAATGCGCGTTACGGGCAGCCGGTGCCCATGAAAAAAAATTGTTGCGGGCCGACATCGTAACTGCGCATAAGCCGCTCCGACACCTGATGGGCTTGGGAAAGCTCGTACAAGCTCGGCCGGGCGGGCGCATGCACAGTTGCGTAATGACACTGCCTGGCGTCATTTTTAAATCAAAGGCGCTCATTCTCGGCAGCGCCTCGCCGGCACCTGTCGCCACAGCAGAGCAGAGAAGGACCCCTGGAGAGTGAAGACCCATTCACAGACATGAAGGTAGGTAGGATGAAAGCAACGATCTTATGTGCAAAAAATATCTGGTAACAGACATGTTAATAAAGTGTCAAATGTGCTCAGGTTTGACCATACAAAAAATGTAATATGTAAATATAAATAAAGTGCAAGGTGTAAATAAGTACCATAAAATCTAATTATACCAGATAGTATAATCGTACTTATTTACACCTTGCACTTTATTTATATTTACATATTACATTTTTACTATGGTTACACCTGAGCACATTTCACACTTTAGAATTGCAGGGAATTGTGATGAGAATTTTAAACTTTAGGCAGAAGTAGTGCAGCTGAATGGGAGAATTATTCCAACTCTGCTACTTTGGCCTTAAGTTTGAAATTCCCTTTTCAATTTCCTGTAATTCTCTTTTTATTGAGTAGACCCTATAATCTGATAAGTAGGCGGAGATTAATTGAGGAGTGGGCAGTCTGCAACAGGAAGTACTGTGTCAGGATCTTCAGGTAAGAAATGGTTACAGTCAGACATGACTTGGACAATTAAGCTGAAAATTAGGATTTTTGGTTTGCCTGTAAAATGCTTTTACCCAAGAAGCACTTACAAGTACAAACCAGAGGCCCATGGTGCACCAACTCAACCCCCTCCCACTCTACCTCTTCCTGTCCTTCTCCTGACCCCCATTCCAGGCTGAAGCTTTGCTCCAGGTACTCTCTACTCACCGGCTGAATCCAGGTTCCCAACCTGGCCAGCAGGGGGCGGTTGGGGGGAGCTGGAACAGCTTGGTTGGGGCTGGCCAGGGGAGGAGAGTCTCCACTGGAGCATGGAATCGGCCTCTGCTCAGACACAGTTTACACCATCCATGCTGGGGAGGAGGCCTGCGCTCTGTCCTTGTCTTCAACCCGCACTCAGTAGGTCAGTGGAGGGGAATTTTTACTTCTCCTCACCAGGAATCCTTTAGGCATGTCTGTGGCAGACACGGTGCAGCCTTTTTACAGGACATCAGAGAGGCCCAGGGGGCAATTGCCCCCCCCCGACCCGATCCTCCCCTATGCACACAGAATGTTTTTGTATCTTAATGCATGGAATGAATTATGATAAAAAAAACTTCTGCCTTTACAACCACTTTAAGGATAGAGGCCTCAACGCCACCTTATCCTGATGAAGAACCAGGAATGGTTCCTTGAAGGAGAGGGCAGACAACTCTGATACCAGAAAAGCTGAAGTAATGGCAACCAAAAAGACAACCTTGCACATGAGTAGATCAAGGGAATGTCCCTTGGAGGCTCAAAAGGAGAAGTCTGCAAAACGGACAAGATCAAATTAGGTCCCATGGAGACAAGGGGGGCTGCACAGGCAGAGCAATCAATGTGACACCCTGCACAACGGCTTTTACCAAGGAATGAGACATGATCGATCACTGAAATAGAATGGCCAAGATTTAGATCTGCCCCATTGATGGTACTTATAGACAAACATTTCCACACCAGATTGGAGAAAAGCAAAAGTTCTCCAAATCATATTGTCAGGGATGAAACTTAAGAGCTTTATACTAGGCGCAAAAGGCTTTTCATGTACGGCGGTACACCTTCCTGCAGGTCATCTTGGTGATGATTACAGAATAATGAACACCCCTAACCATAAGGACTTGAGCTTTAACAGTCATGCCATCAAAAGCAAGTGTTTGTAAAGTAGGATGGAAGATTGGACTCTGCAACAGCAAATCTGGTCAATCTGGAAGAACCCAAAGCTCATCTGCCAAAAGATTCAGGATGTCGGAATACAACATTATTGTAAGCCAAGCAGGTGCAATCAGAATCATTGGAATACCCTGTAGCTTTACCCTGCAAAGCAGATGAGAAAGAAGCTGAAGTGGATAGATCAGGGAAAACTGATCCCAAGGATTCACCAGGGCATCCATCTCGTATGTTTGAGGATCCTTGGTCTGGGGACAGAAACCTATCCAGTTTGTTGTTGAATATGGATGCCAAGAGATCCCCATCCAGCATCTCACACCACAGGCAAATCTCTGTGAACAGCTCAGGGTTAAGGGCCCATTCCCCAAAAATAAGCTGCTGATGGATGACAAAGTCTGTCTGCCAATCTTTTATGCCAGGAAAGTGAATGGTGCAGGAGGCCGGAACTTAAAAGGTCTGTCCAAGACAAGATCAGGTCACCTTCTTCCTGAAGCAGCATGACTTTGTCCATCCTTAAACACTTAAAGCGGATTTCCAGCTGTTTTTTTTTTTTATACACCCCTGTGATGTCTGCACCTAATGCTATACCAAACTGTATTCATAGTTAATGTAGGCTTTCTAAATGTGTTTTTTTTTTCTTAACCTTCCTAGCGGTATTCCCGAGTGTGACTCGGGGTTAGATTTTAGAGCCAAAAGCGGTAACCCCGAGTCACACTCGGGGTAGCGCTAGGAAGATCGCTGGATGCTGGAAGAGGTTTTACTTACCTTTTCTCCGGGATCCAGCGAAGATTGCGAGCAGTATGCGGCGGCGGAGCTCTCTCCCGATCGTCTGCGAGCCCCGGCTTCCGTCTCCGGCGACGTGACGTCTGCCGGGGGGTGGAACTGGCGGCAAATTCGAATGTAAAACACACCAAACACACTGATACCGTTCAAAATAAAAAAAAAAAATCACATTACATTGCCCCCCAGTGCCCTTTACTGCAGTTTTACTGTACTTTTTATGTAAATATATCTATATATACATATATATATATATATATATATATATATACACACACACATATATATATATATATATATATATATATATATATATACACACGTATATATACGTGTATATACAAATACGTGTATATACATATATATATATATATATATATATATATATATATATATACATAATTTATGTATACAGTTGGTTTGGGCTGCTCATTCACAAGAATTACATGCAAAATAATGGTACCGCTTTCAGCACCTAAAATCCAAAAGAATCATGCCGCCAGGGAGGTTAAACTCACTTTGCTGTCCCCTCCAAGCGCTCTCTCATCTTTTAGTGTGGGCATCTAAAGCCGACTGGTACCTTCTTCTGGGATACGCCACTGCTGGCTACCCTGCATGCACCTCCTGATCTCGCGCATGCGCATAAACTACAAAGCGCGGTGCACTCATTGTGCATTGACTCCTGGGATTGACGACACTCGTATTCCAGGAGCCAATGGGTGGGCGGACATGAGGCAATGTACTGCAGACAGGCAGACCCACGGAGACGAATCAATGTACTGGAATGTCGCATGCCTGTCAACACCTGCTGTGATTGTACACAGCGGGAGTCTGTCAGAAAGTTCTGGCCAATAATTCATGGCCGGGACCTGCTGATCAGCTGTGTGCAGGCACAGCCCAGAGCCCTGTATTCACAATCAACACAGAGCTCTGTACAGAGGGAACAATATCTGTTAAAAAGATCTGTTAGTAAAAGCAGCACATTACACATAGTTAGGTACGCATTTAACCCCTTGATTATCGTAGATGCTAACCCCTTCCCAGCCAGTGACATTAATACAGGGACAGTGTATAGCATTATCACTGATGACTGTAAGCGTCACTGGTGGTGTCAGTGGCAGTTAGCCCACCCCCTCCAGTGTCATTTAGTGTCAGATTGCCCGCCACACTATCACAGTCCCATTATAGGTCACTGATCACTGCCATTCGTAGTATAAAAAAATAAATAAAAAATCCAATATTTGTACACACCATAGCTTTTAGATGCTATACCTTTCACGCAAACCAATACACTTATTGGGATTTTTTTTTTTTTTACCAAAGACATGTAGCAGAATACATTTTGGCCAACATTTATGAAGAAATTTGACTTTTCTTTTTAATTGGATGTTTTATAGTAAAAGTAAAAAAAAATACAGTAGTTTTGTTCAAAATTTTCGGTCTTTTTCCTTTAATATCACACAAAATAAACCCATTGATGACCAAATACCACCAAAAGAAAGCTCAATTTGTGTGGAAAAATATATAAATTTGTTTGGGTACAGCTTTGCATGACCGTGCAATTACCAGTTAAAAGTAACACAGTGCTAAATAGCGAAAAAAGACCCTTGTCATGAAGGAGGTAAAACCTTCTGGAGCTAAAGTGGTTAATGGCTTATGTATGCCACAGCGGCGGCATTGTCTGAATGCATCCTTATGGGGATACCAGTATACAGGATCACTGTAGAAGAGCCAACCAAGTCACCAAGTTCCAGGACGTTGGGCCACAATTTCTGCTCCTCTGGTAACCAATTTCCCTAAACTGAGAGTTTCTCCTTAACACCTTCAAATTCATCAAAAGGATCTCCTAATATCCAGCATTCCTAGGTCTATTAGTGGTCGGCCCCACATCTCTTAGATCGCCTCAAACACTTCCTGATTCAGGCTCCATTCTGTGTGAAAGCTTCTCTCTGCCGAAGAAGTCCGCCAGTGAATTCAGCTCCCCTTTGAGGTGAATGGCTGCCAGAGAGAGGGTGTTTTCTTCTGACCATAGAAGGATCAGCTTTGCCACCTCCATGGGGGAGGGAGCTTGCATACCCTCTTGTTTGTTTATGTAGGATACTGCAGCCACATTGTCCGATAGGACCAATACATGTCTTCCTTTTATGTTGGGTTCAAAGGAGATAAGAGCTTTCCATACTGCCTTTAACTCCCTTACATTGGAAGAGCAGACAGCCTCCGTTCTCTCCCATTTTCCAGCATAGCCAGATGTTCCATGTGGGCTCCCCAACCACACGCACTCGTATCCATTGTTATCCGGACTGGATTTTCCTGCATCCAAGATCTCCCTTTTGACAAGTTGTTTTCCAGAAGCCACCAATGCAAAGACTCTTTTACTTGATTCGGCAGGGTTACTCGATCATTCAGGGTACTCTGTTGCCCTTTCCACACTGACAGGGAAAAATTCTGCAGTATTCTCATGAGAGAGAGAGAGAATTTCTCCTACAAAAGTAGTACGTTTGCCTAAACTGGAGCCAACACTTTGTTAAACACTCTAGGAGCCATGGATAGGCCAAGGCACAAACTGATAATGGCGATCCACCACTGCAAATCGCAGAAACCATTGGCAATATAAAAAAAAAAAAATCAGGATTTGTAGTTCTTACCTGTTAACTTCATTTCCAGGACAGCTTAATGAGAGACAGGTTCCTCCCACCTAGCACAGGAAACACAATCCACATTTGTTTAAATACAGGTGTGAGACAATAGTCCCTCAGTACAATAAATTAATCGAAGGCACAGAAAATTTCACAGTTACCACCCATACTACAACATACATAACAGGGCGGGAAGCAGCGCCATCCTGGAAATCAAGATAACAGCTAATAACTTTTTTTTCCCCAAGATTATTGTCCGATAGTGGTAAAAAAAAATATACTCCAAATGGTGTATATTCCTCGTGCCTATGGATGTCCTATTGGGAGGGGAAATTAAATATTGTATGAATATACAATATTTAAATACCTTAAATATCGGGACCTTAAATACCATATTTAAGGTCCCGAGTAAGCGTAAGGCTCCACCTCTGAAGACGTCATACGCTTTGACGAAACGCGCGTCAGGTGGAAGGCACGCTGCACGTTCTGGGAGCCTGGTGGAACGCAAGCTGGTAGTTACCGCTCTCCACTCACAGGCACCATTTTTGGCAGACGCTATCCCGAGATTTTATACTTTTTTTGTACTGTGCATTCAGCAATTATTTATTAAAGGATTTTTTAAGGATTTAAGGATTAGGATTTATTTTCTATCCAGGATATTGACAAGCAATTGTCCATCCCTGGTTAGTAGTAGCAAGCGCTATAACAAATCCCAAATACTTTGGGATTTTACTTATCTATCCACGTTGTCCGATTGGACCAATACATGTGGGTTGGGTTCAAAGGAGATAAGAGCTTCCATACTGCCTTTAACTCCCTTTGCCACCTCCATGAGGGAGGAAGCCCGCGTTCCCTCTTGTTTGTTTATGTAGGATACTGCAGCCACATTGTCCGATAGGACCAATACAGGTCTTCCTTTTATGTTGTGTTTAAAGGAGATAAGAGCTTTCCATACTGCTTTTAGCTCCCTTACATTGAAAGAGCAGACAGGCTCCGTTCTCTCCCATTTTCCAGCATAGCCAGATGTTCCATGTGGGCTCCTCAACCCCACGCACTCGCATCTATTGTTATCCGGACTGGATTTTCCTGCATCCAAGATCTCCCTTTTGACAAGATGTCTTCCAGAAGCCACCAATGCAAAGAATCTTTTACTTGATCCGGCAGGGTTACTCGATCATTCAAGGTACTTTGTTGCCGTTCCAAAGCCTTATCTCCCTGATGGATACTGCCTGCCTCAGTAGGAGATTGAAAGTTTCTATCTTCAACAGACCTTTCTTTTCTCCTAGTAAAAATATATTTTTGCTTCCACCGAATCCAGTATGTAACCCAGGAAGACAACTTTCTGCGATGGTTGCAAATTTGACTTTTCTGAGTTCACAATCAACCAAAGCGACTGCAGATGGTTCATTGTGTAGATTAGGTTTTTCTCCAGCTCTGTGAAGGACTCTGCAAATACAAGCAGATCATCCAGGTAGGGTATTATCTGGATACCTGAGGTCCTTAACCCCTGTAAGTCTTCTGCCAGGACCTTCATGAGGATCCTGGGAGCAGACCCCAACTCGAAAGGGAGGACCTTGAATTGAAAAACGATCGTCTGGCCTGGTCCTTTCACTGCAAACCTGAGGAAAGGTTTGGAAAAGCTTCTGATCGGAATATGCAGGTAAGCATCTTTTAGGTCAATCGTCGCCATGAAAGCTCCTCTGAATAATAGCTCTCTCATCGTGGAAATCGTGTCCATCTTGTATTTTTTGTAAACAACACTTTTGTTGCCTTCCTTTAAATTCAGGATCAACTTGTATTTCTCCGAAGGTTTTCTCATAATGAACACATGGGAATAGAACCCCACGTACCCTTGCTCTTGAGGGATGGGGGAAATGACTCCCTGATCCAGAAACTCCTAGATTAGATTCGTCGTTGCAGCTGCCATGTCTGAGTCCTTCGGCAGTGAAGTCACAAAAAAGCGACTTGGGGTTATATGATGGAATTCTATTCTGTATCTGTTATCAATTAAATCAAGAATGAACCCGTTGGTTGTGACCCTTTGCCAAGAGGGTAGGAAGCCCCCCAGCCTCCCTCCTACCCTGCATGGGGAGGCATTGGCTTCAGTCTTTGGTTTGGGAGGGATTAAACAGAAATCCCCCTCTACTTTTACCCTTCCTGTGTAGCCAGTCTATTTTGGTCCTTTTTACCTGTGTCCCTATGACAAGTTTTCCTGAAAGAACGAAAAGGCATTTCGGACAGTTGCTTCTTCAGTATTGAAAAACCTTTTTTATCTGCAAATCTCTCCAAAACCAAATCCAAATCTTCACCAAATATTAAGCTACCCTTGAACGGTAATGAGCATAATTTCCCTTTAGAAGCCCCATCCCCTGCCCAGGCTTTAAGCCAGATCACTCATCTAGCCTCGTTTATGAGGGCTGTACATCTAGCCAAAAACCTGATGGCCTCTGCAGAAGCTTCTGCAATATAAGTGACGGCCTTGTTGAGAATGGGGAGAGAGTCCAAAATTTCCTCTTTTGGGGTGTCCTGTTCTAGGATGATTTTCAACTGCTTCAATCAGAGATCCAGCGTCCTGGCTACACAGGTGGACGCGATGGCTGGCTGAAAGTTAGCAGCCTCTGCATCCCATGCCTTCTTTAAATAACCTTCAGCCTTTCTATCCATGGCATATTTTAGCGCCCCTGCATCTTCAAAAGATAGATCTGATTTTCTGACCACTTTAGATAGCGCTGATTCCAACTTTGGACATTTCTCCCATGCCAATCATGAACACTTAGCATATGCTAACGGCTAAGCATGCATGATGTCTTCAGTAACAGCCAATGCTGACGCATTTTGTCATCGGTGACGTCTTCCCAGGAGCAGACTGAACATCAGATACCATGCTCTATTGAAATAAATAGTAACACACAGTCTGCGGTAATTGGCTATGCTAGTGAGATAAGGGATCGTATGCAAATGGATCTAGCGTAGCTACACACATGTGGTACATAATTAGGTGTGCAAAAGAGGCTGCTCCATCTAGTGGTAAAAATCTATAGGACCAATTAAAAAACATGCAAGAAAAAATCAAATGCAAAGAAGTGTATGCAAATGGAACTAGCGCAGCTACACACATATGGTACATAGCTGAGTGTACAAAAGGTGCTGCTCCATCTAGTGGTTAGAATCCATTTGACTAATTAAGGAATCAAATTAAAAGCCCTAGAGCCAACAGTTTGTTGTTTACAATTAATCCATGACTGGTATTTGTACATAATGAAACAAATGATCATTAAAATATAAATTGCTTATGTAAACCACATACAGAAAAGTAATGTGATGTGTGAATAATATTATCACAGTGACATGTGATAACCCACCTATCCTAAACGAAGTAAAAACATGTAAAGGAAGGAGGGGGGAGGGAAGGGGAGAGAAGAAGAGACAAGGGAAAGGGGGTGGAACAAGGGATTGTTTGTTGAAGCAAAGAAAGGTATATTTTTCACATGAAAAGTACCATCCAGTGATTGACCAGTAGACAAACCCATGGTGAAAATGTTTATAACACAGTTAGCGGTTATTAATAAAACAGTTTATGGCCCAGTTGACCTTCATGCCGAATGGGACATAGGTCTTAAGATTATATATGCATATTAAAGACTTATCAGAACTAGACTACTCAAAAGTCGTTTTCTAGAAAAAGGGTATGATCCAGTAGATCTAGATACTGTAGATAGGACCATTGCGGAAGTAAAAAATAGAAATCATCAACCATTTCTGATGGTTCTTTTGAATGGGCGTTTGTCACTTCCTATTCTAGTCCGCATTGGGCAGTCAAAAGGATTATCAAAAAACACTGGACAGTGATTAAAAACGATCCTATACTGGGACCACGATTGCCCAGTAGACCAGATGTGGTGTTTAAAGGTGCACCCTCATTAAGAAACACACTAGCTCCCAATGTTATACAAAATCCCCCAGAATTAGCTTTTTTCATGACCTAAAAGGTTTTTTTTTTATGTCACAAATGTGAGGGGTGTAAAATCAATCACTATAAAGAGAGAAAAAAACACTTAATTTAAATCTAATCAGACCCTTAGGGAATACGACATCAAGTCTTTTATAACCCGTAATACTAAGAATGTGGTGTAAATTATTGTCTGTCCCTGTGGGAAGCAGTACAAAGGAAGGACGGTCAGAAAACTAGACTCGATTGAATGAACACATCAACAATATAAAAAAAAAGGTTTTCCAGGTCACTGTGTTTCAAAACACTATGTGAAATACCATGATAAAAACCCTATGGGTACTACTTTTCTGGCAATTGATTGCTTCTCTCCACATTGGAGGGGTAGTAATATTAGGAGGGAAATCTCTCGCCGTGAAACTCAATGGATATATAATCTTAAGACGCATGTACCATTCAGCATGAATGTCGACTGGGACATAAACTGTTTTATTAATAACAGCTAACTGTGTCATTAACATTTTGACCAGGGGTTTGTATACTGATCAATCACTGGATAGTACTTTTCATGTGAATGGTCTTATAAACATTTATTTTTTAGCTATATACAGTATCTCACATAAGTACACCCCTCACATTTTTGTAAATATTTTATTATATCTTTTCATCTGACAATACTGAAGAAATTACACTTTGCTACAATGTAAAGTAGTGAGCGTACAGCTTGTATAACAGTGTAAATGTGCTGTCCCCTCAAAATAACTCAACACACAGCCATTAATGTCTAAACCGCTGGCAACAAAAGTGAGTACACCCCTAAGTGAAAATGTCCAAGTTGGGCCCGATTAGCCATTTTCCCACCCCAATTTCACTCTTTAGTGTTAGAAGGTCTCAGGTGTAAATGTGGAGCAGGTGTGTTAAATTTGGTGTTATCGCTCTCACTCTCTCATACTGGTCACTAGAAGTTCAACATGGCACCTCATTGCAAAGAACTCGGAGGATCTGAAAAAAAAAAAAAAAAAAAGAATTGTTGCTCTACATAAAAATTGCCAAGATCCTGAAACTGAGCTGCAGCATGGTGGCCAGCGGTTTAACAGGACAGGTTCCACTCAGAACAGGCCTCGCCATGGTCGACCAAAGAAGTTGAGTGCACGTGCTCAGCGGCATATCGAGAGGTTGTCTTTGGGAAATAGATGTATAAGTGCTGCCAGCAATGCTGCAAAGGTTGGGGGGGGGGGGGGTTAGCCTGTCAGTGCTCAGACCATACGCCGCACACTGCATCAAATTAGTCTGCATAGCTGTCATCCCAGAAGGAAGCCTCTTCTAAAGATGATGCACAAGAAAGCCTGCAAACAGTTTGCTGAAGACAAGCAGACTAAGGACATGGATTGAAAGAAGGAATAAATGCTCCTGCGCTTGAATGTTGCTATGCGGCTTGATCTATAGAAGAGCGACTCCACCCGTTTAGTCGCAATTTTGGCTGTGCTGCCACTCCAAACAGGTCAAGAAAACCCAAATAGGCTCTAAAAACCAAAAGAATACAGAGGGCACACCAGCCTAGCGCATTACCTTTGCAACAATTTATTATAAAAAAGAAATTCTGTACATCAGACTCACAAACGAGATGACTTATTTTTTTATATATATATATATATATATATATATATATATATCCACCAAATGTCCATTCAGCATGATCTATTGGTAAGAAACAGTTGTGGGAGGTAAATCTCCAAATTAAGCTGATGCGTTTCAAGGGTGACCCCTCTTTAGGTATGAAGACGAGGGGTCACCCTCAAAACACGCCAGCTTCATTTGGAGATTTACATCCCACAACTGTTTCTTACCAGTAGATCATGCTGAATGGACATTTGGCGGACTTATATATATATGTATATCACACACTGAACAAAATTATAAAATGCAACACTTTCGTTTTTGCCCCCATTTTTCAGGAGCTGAACTCAAAGAACGAAGACTTTATCTATGTCCGCAAAAAAACAATTTCTCTCAAATATTGTTCACAAATTTGTCTAAATCTGTGTTAGTGAGGACTTCTTTGCCGAGATAATCCATCCACCTCACAGGTGTGGCATATCAAGATGCTGATTATACAGCATGATTATTAGGCTGGCCACAATAAAGGCCACTCTAACATGTGCAGTTTTACTGTATTGTTGGGGGGGGGGGGGGATTGGGGTCCGAAAACCAGTCAGTATCTGGTGTGACCACCATTTGCCTCACGCAGTGCAACACATCTCCTTTGCATAGAATTGATCGTGTTGATTGTGGCCTGTGGAATGTTGGTCAACTCCTCTTCAATGGCTGTGCGAAGTTGCTGGATATTGGCAGGATCTGGAACATGCTGATGTATATACACCGAACCAGATCATCCCAAACATGCTCAATGGGTGACATGCCCGGTGAGTATGCTGTCCATGCAAGAACTGGGATGTTTTCAGCTTACAGGAATTGTGTACAGATCCTTGCATTATCACCTTGCAAAATGGGCCCGTGCATTATCACCTTGCAAAATGGGCCCGTGCATTATCAACATGAAGTGATGGTCGTGAATGAATAGCAGAACAATGGGCCTCAGGATCTCATCATGGTATCTCTGACATAAATCTCTGTGCATTCAAAATGCCATCATTAAAATGCACCTGTGTTCGTTGTCCAGAACATATGCCTGCCCATACCATAAACCCCATCGCCACCATGGGCCACTCGATCAACGTCGACATCAACAAACCGCTCACCCACGCGGCGCCAGACACGCTTGTCTGCCATCTGCCCTGTACAGTGAAAACTGGGATTCATCCGTGAAGAACACCTCTTCAAAGTGCCAGACATCAGCGAATGTGAGCATTTGCCCACTCAAGTCGGTTACAACAACGAACTGCAGTCAGGTCCAGAGCTCGATGAGGACGACGAGAATGCAAATGAGCTTCCCTGAGAGTTTCTGACAGTTTGTGCAGAAATTCTTTGGTTATGCAAACCGATTGTTGCAGCAGCTGTCTGGGTGGCCGGTCTCAGACAATATTGGAGGTGAAGATGCTGGATGTGGAGGTCCTGGGCTGGTGTGGTTACACGTGGTCTGCGGTTCTGAGGCCGGTTGGATGTACTGCCAATTTCTCTGAAACGCCTTTGGAGATGGCTTATGGTAGAGAAATGAACATTCAATTCACAGACAACGGCTCTGGTGGACATTCCTGCAGTCAGCATGCCAATCGCACACTCCCTCATAACTTGTGACTTCTGTGGCATTGTGCTGTGTGATAATACTGCAACTTTTAGAGTGACCTTTTATTGTGGACAGCCTAAGGCACACCTGTGCAATAATCGTGCTGTCCAATCAGCATCTTGATATGCCACACCTGTGAGGTGTATGGATTATCTCGGCAAAGGAGAAGTGCTCACTAACACAGATTAAGGCTGGCCATACATTATACAATTTTCTTGAAATTTACCTTCAACTATTTAGTACAAAAGCCTGCCAAATTGGATACAAGTGCAAGTGTTTGTTTAGCTTTGACCTCATATCCTCAGGAGGGATGTGTTGGAGCTGGAGAGAGTCCAGAGAAGGGCAACTAAACTGATTAAGGGATTGGAGGACCTGGATTATGAAGAGCGTCTGCAAACGCTTGATTTATTCTCCCTGGAGAAGAGACGCTTGAGGGGGGACATGATAGCAATTTTTAAATATCTCAATGGGGATCTCAGCTTAGAAAAAAAGCTGTTCAGTCGAAGGGATTGCATGAGGCCTCGGGGGCATACAATGCGATTAGAGGAGAAGCGTTTTAATCTCAGGCAGCGTGGGGGGTTCTTTACTGTTAGGGCTACAAGATTGTGGAATTCTCTACCACAAGAGGTGGTTTCTGTGGGTAGTATGGTGGCTTTCAAAAGACTATTAGACGTACATCTCAAGGATCAGAACATTCAGGGGTATGTGAGATGATTACAGCCACACACACCTACACAGGTTGAACTGGATGGACTATTGTCTTTATTAAACCTCACCTACTATGTAACTATATAACTATATTATGTGGTTTGTTGTAAATCTAACAGAAAATTGTACAAGAAAATTTAAACATGTATGGCCAGCTTTAGACAGATTTGTGAACAATATTTGAGAGAAATAGGGCTTTTGTGGACATAGAAAAAGTCTTAGATCTTTGATTTCAGCTCATGAAAAATGGGGGCAAAAACAAAGTGTTGCGTTTATAATAATATTCAGTGTATATATACATTTTTTTTTATCACGAGTGATTATGATGTACAGAATTTTTTTTAAAACTAAAAATTGTAGCAAAAGGTAATGCGCCAGGCTGGTGCACCCTTTTTATCCTTTTTGTTTTTAAGGACATGGATTACTGGAACCATGTCCTGTGGTCTGATGACACCAAGATAAACGTATTTGGATTAGATGGTGTCAAACGTGTGTGGTGGCTACCAGGGGAGGAGTACAAAGACAAGTGTGTCTTGCCTACAGTCAAGCATGGTGGTGGGAGTGTCATGGCCTGGGTCTGTATGAGTGCTGCCGGCAATGGGGAGCTACAGTTCATTGAGGGAACCATGAATGCCAACATGTACTGTGACATACTGAAGCAGAGCATGATCCCCTCCCTTCAGAGACTGGGCCCCAGGACTCCAGTGGCAACCTGTGAAGCTCTGGTGAACTCCACGCCCAAGAGAGTTAAGGCAGAGCTGGAAAATAATGGTGGCCACTAGACATATGCCGGTTTTCGGTAATTCGATATATTGCGGTATTGCATACCCACGGTATTGTTATTGTGGCATTTTTAAAATACCGAGTTTCTCTGCTCCTCAGTCTGACTTGTGAATTGATACATTTGGATGACTCATTCCTCACTCAGCAGTTCACTCACTCAATAGAAAACAGCTCTGGTAATATGATCCTAGAGTGAGAGACTTAGCTCCTCCCTGTAACCAATCAGACAGCTCCCACTCAGCACACACCCACATGCTTCTTCCAGGGCTCAGAGAGACACAGTGAGAGACACAGTGCCTTCTACAAGCAAGTGTCTGCAAGTTTTATTTTACCAAACACTGTCACTAGATAGATAGATGGAGAGATAGATAGAGATGGAGATATAGATAGATAGAAATACATACACGGGCATAGCAGCATATATATATATATATATATATATATATATATATATATATATATATATATATATATATATATATAGAGATAGATAGATAGATACACAGGCATAGCAGCCCACATTACATTAGTATATAGCCATCAAGCAGTGTCTGGTGATGACTGGTCCTGGCACTCCGATCCGATGGCCTGGTCATTAAGGGGGCAAATCCTTGCGGCCCAGAAGTGGTTAAACCTGCAGGAGGAGCGGTGTTTTTATTTGTAAATTACTTTACTATTGCTTTAGGCCTGGTTCACATGTATGCGGGTTAGCGGCCCATATTTGCACAGGGATAGGGATAGCAGCCCATTGATTTGAATGGGGTTGGGCTGCTATGCCTGCGTTTTCAGCTGAAAAAAGCCACATGCAGAATTTTAAAAAATGCAGTGGCCATGAACCCCATCCTGCTTTTGCACCATGCAACTTACTTGCAGTTCCTGCACACGCAAACTGTGTTTTTAAATGCTGGGCCCGTGTATTTAAAAAACGCAGAAAGCTTGCCAGAGCAGGAACTGCAGGTAAGTCGCATGGTGCAGAAGTAGGATGGATTTAAAGGCCACTGCATTTTTTTTAAAATGCTGCATGCACATGCACCTTTTTTCTGCGTAAAATGAGGGCATAGCAGCCCATTCAAATCAATGGGCTGCTATGCCTGTGCAAATGTGGGCCGCCAACCCGCATACATGTGAACCGCCAACCCGCATACATGTGAACTAGGCCTAAAGCATGTGAAAAGTAATTTACAAATAAAAACCACTCCTCCTGCAGGTTTAACCACTTCTGGGCCGCAAGGATTTAGCCCCTAATGACCAGGCCATCGGATCAGAGCGCCAGGACCAGTCATCACCAGGTAGGCCAGACACTGCTTGATGGCTTATTTTAGGCCTGGTTCACAGAGTCTGTACTGACTGACTATATAATTATGTGCAAAAGTGAACCAAAGTCCCTAAATTCAGCAATGAAATTGAAGTGAGGTAGAAATTTAATAATTTAAGTTTAATAATTGAATACCGTATACCGTGACAAAACCTTAATCAATTAATCGCAGCATGGAAATCTGATATCGTCACATGCCTAGTGGCCACACAAAATATTGACACTTTGGGCCCAATTTGGACATTCTCACGTAGGGGGTGTTGCCAGAGGTTTAGACATTAATGGCTGTGTTGAGTTATTTTGAGGGAACAGCAAATTTACACTGTTATACAAGCTGTACACTCACCACTTTACATTGTAGCAAAGTGTCATTTATTCAGTGTTGTCATATGAAAAGATAGAATAAAATATTTATAAAAATGTGAGGGGTGTACTCACTTTTGTGAGATGGTTCAACAAACAATCCCTTATGCCACCCCCTTTCCCTTGTCTATTCTCTCCTCTTCTAAAAGCCCCCCTCCTCCTCATTTCCTTTACATGTTTTTACTTAGTTTAGCATAGGTGGGTTATCACGTCACTGTGATAATCACACATTACAATAATTTTCTGTATGTGGTTTACATAAGCAATTTATATTTAAATGATTATGTTTCCTTATGTACAAATACCAGACTGTTGGCTCTGAGATTTAGATTTTTAATTTGTCATATGGATTATAACCACTAGATGGAGCAGCACCTTTTGTACACTCAACTATGTACCATACAGCGTGCTCATAAGTTTACATACCCTTTCAGAATTTACGATTTCTAGGCCATTTTTCTGAGAATATGAATAACACAAACTTTTCTTGCACTCATGGTTAGTGTTTGGCTGAAGCCATTTATTATCAGTGTTTACTCTTTAAATCATAATGACAACAGAAACTACCCAACTGACCCTGATCAAAGGTTTATATACCCTGGCGATTGTAGCCTGAAAACATGCACACAAGTTGAAACAAAGGCGTTGGAATGGCTATTAAAGGTAACCATCCTCACCTGTGATTGGTTTGCTTGTAATCAGTGTGTGTATATATATATATATATATATAAAAGGTCAATGAGTTTCTGGACTCCTGACGGACCCTTGCATCTTTCATCCAGTGCTGCACTAACGTTTCTGGATTCGGAGTCATGGGGAAAGCAAAAGAATTGTCAAAGGATCTGCAGGAAAAGGTAGTTGAACTGTATAAAACAGGAAAGGGATGTAAAAATATAGCCAAGGAATTGAGAATGCCAATCTGCAGTGTTCAAACTCTAATGAAGAAGTGGAAAATGAGGGGTTCTGTTGAAACCAAACCACAGTCAGGTAGACCAACTAAAATTTCAGCCACAGCCATCAGGAAAATTGTTCAGGATGCAAAGAAAATCCCACAAATAACTTCAGGTGAAATACAGGACTCTCTGAAAACATGCGGTGTGGCTGTTTCAAGATGCACAATAAGGAGGCACTTGAAGAAAGATGGGCTGCATGGTCGAGTCGCCAGAAGAAAGCCAATAATACACAAATGCCACAAAGTATTCCTATTCCAATACACCAAACAGCAGAGACCAGCCTCAAACCTTCTGTCACAAAGTAATTTGGAGTGATGAGAGTAAAATTGAGCTTTTTGGCCACAACCATAAACGCTACATTTGGAGAGGAGTCAACAAGGCCTATGATGAAAGGTACACCATTCCTACTATGAAACACGGAGGTGGATCGCTGATGTTTTGGGGATGTGTGAGCTACAAAAAGGCACAGGAAATTTGGTCAGAATTGATAGCAAGATGAATGCAGTATGTTATCAAAAAAATACTGGAGGAAAATTTGCATTCATCAGCCCAGAAGCTGCTCATGGGACACACTTGGACATTCCAACATGACAACAATCCTAAACACAAGGCCAAGTCAACCTGTAATTGGCTACAGCAGAATAAAGTGAAGGTTCTGGAGTGGCCATCTCAGTCTCCTGACCTCAATATCATTGAGCCACTATGGGGAGATCTCAAACATGCAGTTCATACAAGCCAGCCCAAGAATTTACAGGACCTGGAGACTTTGGGAAGAATGGGCAGCTTTACCATCTGAGAAGATAAACAGCTTCATCCACAAAAGACCAAGCTGTCATTGATGGTAAAGGGGGCAATACACGGTAATAAGAACTGGGGTATGTAAACTTTTGATCTGACCTTCAGCCTGCCCCTGGGAAGATGTCACCGATGACAAAACACATCAGGATTGGCTGTTACTGAAGACATCACGCTTGCTTCGCCATTAACTCACAGCTTTCCTTTCTCAGGAGCCGACAGTCTTCTGGTTTTTGACTCATTTGTGCCTGTTTACAACTCATCAAAAGTACTATATTTTAAATAAAAAGGACTTAGATGTTAGCAGGCTTCACTATGCTTGTTCATTTTTTTCCCCCAATCCATTTGGAGCTGCTGCTGAGCAGCCACTGCCTACCTCAGATGCAGGGTTATTTTGTGCTTTCATTACCATTTTAATTTATGGTCCATGCCATCTGGTAAGAAGCGTATGCGAAGTGTTGGTGGTGGATTTCGTCAATGTTACTTGTACACTTTTTTGCACTTTGTGGACACTCTTGTTTAATTTTTAAAAGGACTTTATGTTTACCTAAACACTGGATTTTGCACCTATTTCTCTATATCGCTTTCATATGATTGATTTTTTCCAATTATATATTTTGCTCATAATTTATTCACTGCATGATTAGTCGTTTTCATGTAACATTATTTACCATATGATGATTCATAATTGTACTATTAGGATTTAGCGCCGCTTCTTATTTAGATTGATCATTTATAGCTGTTATAGTTTGTAAAGTGGCTGCTTACCTTTTCGTTTTTTGCTTGACCTAGCATGGATTTTTTTTCTTGTTTTATACTTCTCCCATAAAGCCAAATCGGCTTTAAAGGAGAAAACCTTTTCAAACTTCTGGGGAGAAAACAGAAAATGTTATACTTGCCCGACAGTAATTTTCCTTTTCCTGACGCATAAGCATGACAGCTCCGCCCCTCACCCAATCAGGACTGGTTGGACTATATGAGTCACCTCCCCTAAGGCGGCATTCTCATAACTAGACACAAATGCAAAACCCCCAAAGGAGGGACCTGTATGCTGTCATGCTTATGCATCACAAAAAATTACCGTCGGGCAAGTATAACATTTTCAGTTTTCCTGACACAAGCATGTATACACGTATGGCATGTAGCACGCCAACAAAACCCAAAAGGGAGGGCCATACTGAAGTGTTTTAGTCAACATATCCTTAAGACTCATTTAGAAGTAAAGTCAACTCCCCCGTTTCCAATGCTGCTTGATTACCTTTGTAATAGGCTAAAAATGTTTAGTATATCAATCTAGTTGGTATCCTGTAAAAATAATTCTGGACCTATGAATTCTGCCCATGAGCATGGTACCGCGTCTGATGAAGTGGGCTCTGCCCTAGATTGATGGATTCATCTTTGCCCTATAAGCCCCTGGGCTACTTTGACCCGAGAGGATGCCATCATCCTAGTGGACAGTGAAAGTCTTCTGATACCAACAGGCGTGAAGAGGCCACTGTCTGACATTCTAGAGGACCACATCCATGTATTTCTTCCACATCAAGTTCACTACCCAAGTTGGTGATGACTTAGACATTTCAGTTAAGACTTGCTCGAAGGGCAATGTTCTGTTCCAGATGCAAGGATGCACACTTTTGTTTGGTGCTGGAGAAGGAACTAGAGCCATTTTGTTTAATAATGGTAGCAATAAGGTAGTTTAGCGCTTGACGCTTGTATATCTGAAATCCTTCTCCCAGGCGCTATAGCCTTAGGAAATACTGCTTTAGTGTCACGAAAAATATTGAGGCAGTCTTGCTCAGAAGAAATGAGGCGCAGGACAACCTTCCCAACATTAGTTGCACTGCAAGTGGTTAGGTGAAAGAACGATCTGTACAGGCCTTTCGGAATTGGGTTTACCAAGATGTGCGGCAGTCCTTGGATCTCAGGAAGAGAGGACCTGACCACGACTTTACTACCACTTAATCCTTAAGCTTGGCTTACTTGCAGAAATCTTAATCCTTACAGTCGGGAGCAGAGGATTCCATCCTTCAATTCTGCAAGGTTTCCCATGTTCTAGTATACCTGGAGTTTGTAGCAGGTGCCCTGGCTTCCACAGGATTTCAAATACTGAAAAGGTGAGATCCCTAGATGAGCCTTCCATCCTTGGTCTCGCAGCTGCTAGATCTAACTTGGATGAATTTGGATCTCAGGAAGGAGAATAGGAGGTTCTTGGGCCATAGTTTGAGGACACCACAGCCTTCAAGGCCACCAGGACATTAGTGCCCTCATCACAGCTGGACAACTACAGATCCTGATGAGCTTGGAGAGGCCACTGGGTCTGGTGCCTATATAGGTTAACCTGCCGGCCCAACTGGACATTAGTAGATCCTCTGCTTCAACTTCTGGAAAGCTCCTTGCAGGAATAACTTCCATTCAAGACCATAGAGGTTACACTCAGGTGGAGATCCATTGAACTGCTTGTTGGTCTAGGGACACTCTTGACATCCAAGACTTAGTATTTTACAGTGTTTCCTTCAGAAAGTTCTGGGAAGCCAGAACAAAAAAAAAAAAACGATGCTTGGAGACAGGATTTACTGTTGGCAAACCTGAATGGGAGATACCTTTGACAAAAGTTTAAATATTGTATGCCTTATTGCCATGAAGTTAGATCATCATTACCGTCTGTTTGGAGCATAACTGAGGCCACCTCCTAGGCTGTGTTGCCCAAATGGCTTCAACACTTGGGAATCACTGCACCCCTGATGTTAGCCACTTCATCCTCCATTGGTATACGTCATTGACCTTGAGCTAGGAGGTCACTGAGGTGAACACCAAGAAAATAGATTGTAATGACTGGTATGACAGGAAGCTGATGAAAGCTGAAAAGATGATCTTTAGCCACCACCAACGGGACTGGTCTCCTCTTCTCTGGAGTAGGAAGCGAATCTTCCGTTACCTTAGAAGGTGAAATTATAATGTTCTCAATCTTCCAGTGAGTCAAACTGGCAGACTACTTCTCGATCATTTGAGACCATGGGCTATGAACAGATGAGATAGAGCTAGGACTTGCCCCAAGTGAGAACCTAATACAGTCACCTTCTGTGAGGGCAACTCTACAGTATTCTCCTGAGTGTACAAAATGTCATTATAAAAGGAGATGGCCTTCCCCAGGTGATCTGTCTGAATTTGACCCGAGTCTGAATTTGCCAGGACCTGGAGGATGTTGAGCCACCCGCAGGCTGTTGTCCAGCTAGGAAACATGCTGCCCTTGCTTCCGCAAGATGGCCACTATGGGAAGAAACGTTCTGCAAAAATGTCGAGTATGTGGAAAAGCCAAAGGTTGTTGAATGAACCTGAAGTAAAACTCAGAAGCATGGGTGTCCTGAAAAGCATATGTACACATCAGCTAGATCTAGAGAAATCTACAGCCGCTTTATCTGATGGTTTGAGTGATTGTTCTCAATAACCCTATATAAAAAGTTTTGGATTTTGATTCTTCCTTCCATTTTCTGGCTAAAACTGCTTTTCGACTAACACTGGATCGATGGCTCACTGTTGGAACAAGATTTGGTAACATTTGCTAAAAGTATAGTGGGAATTAGAGGAGTTGGGAGGAGTGGAAAGAAAATTCCAATGACTTCCTTACTGCACAGGCCCCACCGATCCTGCGCCTCCTCTGCCCAAATTTGTGATTATTCCTGCAATAACACCTACTGGGCAAATTTGAGTGAAAGGAATTTTGCTGCTCCTAGCAAGGAGCAGACTTGGATTTTGGGGAAAAAAGAAAGACGATTATGGATCTTTCAATCTCTTCTATAGCTCTTCTCGGGCCCTGTCACCAACTTTGTTCTGGGCCTAGGTGACTAGCTTAGGAGATAAGTCCCAAATCTAGACATAACTGATTCCATCTTGAATAGCAGTCGATTCGCTTTAGAAAGAGGCATATGCAGTCAGTGGGTTAAGCCATAGGGCTTCACTAGCCACACAGAATACTAGAGGAACAGCATACTGCATTGCTGGTCATTTAATTTCTGCAGAGAACCATATAGCCTTGGCTACTGAAGTGAACTCCTACACAGGCCACACAACACTAAAAATGGTAGAATAAACAATTTCCAAATCCATATTGCGGTTCCCATGCCTCTGCAAAGGATACTGCATCATCCGCTAGCAGACTGGCACTTCTGGCTAGTCTGATGAAGATTCCTTGGCCAACTGCCTCTGAAGTATAGCTGGGCTTTACAGGAAGGGTCCTTGAATCCCCTACTAGCATGAAGACATCTGGCCAACCTGATCAAAGCTCTCTGGCCTGCAGCTTTTGAGGCAGAGGGACCCTTTAAACGTAGCTGTCTAATTAGCTTCGTACTTGAGCGTTCACTAGAGATCTACCTAGTCAGTTTGTACAGTGCCAAAACATCTGCCTTTTGTTTACGGTCACCTCATATGCAACTTTACAGGCACACGTTCACTAACCACACTCTCCATACCGCCCAGGATTATCCTTTTTGTGATTTCCTTTAGTCTGCCCCTCGAATGTATAGCGGTTTTCCTCAGAGCCCAAGAGGACCTATGACAGTTGAAGGAACAAGTCACCTTTTCCTTTGGGGAGTGGTGCTGGTATTAGGGACTGAAGAGTTTTACCATTCATACTTCCCATGCACTTTATTTTTTTTTAAAGGATAAGTACCTGACCCTCGTCTTAATGATCATGGCTGGTTTCTGGGTAAGCTCATACCTCAAGGATATGAGCTAAAATGTTTGTGGTCATAATACGTGGAAGTACTGGCTAGGAAAGTAGCATTAATACACTCAACGGCTGACTACACATCCATCTGCAGACATTGAAGCAGCAAATGGACCTATATGCTATTGTGAGCTAGGATTAATCCGTCAGAAAAATTACCATTGGATGTGTAATAGACAATTTACTTAAAGTGGAGTTCCACCCTAAATTTACACTTACCTCCATCTTCTCGCTCCGGGTCACCTGAAAAACAAATGGATAATCGCAATTTTTTTTTTTTACTTACCTTGTAGAGAAAATATACTTACCTTACTTCCTTCTTCCTCCCTTCGGCGGCCATGGCGATTCATCACTTCCTGGCTTTTGCAATGATTCCTGGGAGCTGAACGTCATCGCTCCCAGGAATCAATGCGCCTGCACCAGCCCCGACGTCAGTTCCGGTGCGCACGCGTCATTCCCTTCTAAACAGCTTCTGGGCATGCCCAGAAGCTGTGGAGGGATGACGCGCGCGCACCGGAAGTGACGGCGGGGCCAGTGCAGTGCATCGTGGGACCGAAGGAGGAAGAGGGCGCCGAAGAGGATCGCGCTGGCTTCAAGCTGCCCACACCTGAGATGGCAGCTCTGGAGAATACTTTTTCAAGGGAAGTATTTCTCCTAAAAGGTAAGTGCAACCCGGGACAGATCAGAGGCTAGCCATTGTGGAATGTACTAGCCCTGACTGTCCCGGGGGTATTTTTAAAAAAAAGTATCCCCTGGGTGGAACTCCGCTTTAAGGCACTGTATTAAGCAGAGCACTGAACTTCACTGCAGCATTTAGACATGACAGGTTAACGCATAACAATCATTAAACACATAGCAGCCCTTAACATAGCAACCATCATTGTTTAGCAGCCAATAGCAGACTTTAAACATATAGCAGCCATAGAAAGCATAGCAGTTAATACTGAAAAATTACTATATCATAAGCAGCACAAGGAAGGGTTAATACACCTCAGACCAATAGCCCTGGCAGGATAACCTATACTAGGCCACTGGTCTGGAAAGGTTAAAGCCAGGTATTAGAGCATTAAACAATCCAAACCTGCAGAGCCAGGCATTGCTGAGTTAATAGGAAAGACTCAACTTTACACAAACACCAGGCCATGCATTAACATTACTGCAAACAAAACCTGTGAGGCATTAATGAAACAAACAGAACTATAAACAGCAATGAATCTACTTTGGCAGTATGACAAACTGCATAATCATGACAAACCATGACAGCCTAGGGTTTTAGCCTACCTACCTGCGCAGCACACATCCCTGACTGGCTCTAAAGTGATGGGAGAGGCTAGATTCCTGAACATGTGGCCACCAATACACCCCCCAGAGGCTCCCGCCTGCTACTACCGCGAGCCAGAAGTTATCCCAAGTCCACTGGGCGCCATCCCCATCAACACATCTATCTGGAAAGGGCAGCCTGCAGTACAGCCACAGGAAGTAAACAAGGAGCCACCTAACAATGCAAGCCTTTTGCAAGGAAAACAAAACAGAGCGCCAGACTAACCAAATAGTGTGTGGGGCCACAACTCACCAGGAAGAAGAGACTGGATCATTCCCAACCACCAAGGCAGAACAGTTTTACCTGCATCCAGAGACCAGTATCCTGCACCCCAGTACCTGGACAAGGCCCCCCTCGTACATGCGCTTTACACCCGAACGGAAGAAGCTTCGTCACAGGAGAGGCTGAACCTGTGCAGCTGGCCAGATGAATCCAGCAAGGTGAGGGCAAAAATAATCATCTTTCCATAGTTCTAACCGGTTGAGCATTTGAAGAAATTGGGGGGGGGGGGGGGGGGGCGGTGCGACGACTGATTTATACAGTATAACCAGTCCTGATTAGGCAAGGGCTGGAGCCTATACCCTTAGGCATATGCAGTCATATATGCGTCAGGAAAGACCTTTTCCGGCTCCCTTCATTCCTGCAGTATGATGTCTTAATGCAGCGTGTACAGGGAACGTTCTTGCCTATTTTGACTGTTACTTAGAGGATACTATGAATAGCAAGTGTAAGCTGGCAGAACAAAGGTATGCCTAAAAGCCTATATACCTGAGGTTAAACTTTAAAACATAGCTGTGCTAAAGTCATACCATTGCTTAATAAAATGAGGCAAATAGGGCATGTGTAATTCTGTTTTCTGGCCTAGAAAGTCCATATTTGCATAATAAGACACGAGGAAGTTCTTATAGGGCATAACAGCTGTAAACTCCTGTAGGTGCTAGTGTTAAGCATACTCTTCTGTATGCAGATATCCCATTTTGTCATTCTTTAGTCTGGAGTCCCAGAACACCCCAGCCATTCCTACTGCTTCTTGCAATCTGCACTGTCAACCTTTAAACACCAGATTCATGAATACAGTTCCTCCATTTCTGAAGTATACTGTGCCCAGCAGCAGTTGGGAAAATAATTAGTATTTTGATGTGAAAGTTACTCTGAAGCAAGAAGAGATAACAGAACACAAATGTACAGAATGGAAGTTTAATAATTGGTTCATACAGCTTTTATGCTACCAGCACACAAGCACCGCCGACACCTTTAATCTTCTCCTCGGCACGTCGGCTGAAGAACTTGGCTTTTACAATGACTGGTTGCTTGGGGAGCTTCCCTTTGCCGAGCACCTTGAAATAACCCTGCCAAAAGAGCAAGAGAGTAAAAAGTCACTTGAGTCCTGCGAGCAAAAGAAAATGTATGAAAACCCATTAAATGTGTATACATTGCATTTTTTTTGCCAAGGGATGTTATGCAGATTATAAAGTATGAGTGACTAATGCTACAACTTAGCTCCAGAGTAACCAAGGTGCATTTCAGCAGGCCTTCTGCAAGACCCCATCACCACTGCACCCCAGGCACAGCAATGCACATACCATAGGAAAGCCAGCTGCTGGTAAATGCAACATGCCCCTATCATACAGACCAGGTCTTTCAGACACTGCCTTCAGCAAGCACCAAAGGGGAGGGGGGGGGACCAGGCCACCTCCTCCCTGTACCAAGGAGGAAGAATCCTGGAGGGCAAGGCAACAGGTAAACCACCACCTCCACAGCGAGTGCGGTAGGTGAAGGGATGACAGGAACGATACCCAGTGAGACAGAAGCTATCTATCCATCTGTTGTGGGTTACTATGAATGGTTCTATTTGGAAATCTGTCCTATTCACAAATACTATAAATTGGCTTATTTATGTACAATTTATGTGAAGTAGAAATCTACTGAATTTAAGGTCCTGTTCACAACTAGTGAGTTGGGACTACAGGGGGAAATCGCTGTAAATCCAAATCACGCTGCAATGCCAGCAAAACGCAGCATGTGCATTGGTGTTCCTTTTTTTTTTAAATGGCGCGTAAAACACTGGTTTTACCACGATGATCAACCACATTGAGCGTAGATTATCACCCAAATTGAGCTCCTGCTCCTTTTTGGGTGATAAGCTTTGTGTGATGTAATTTGCATGGCAAAAGTTTTAAGCGCTAGTGCCTATAAAAATGAAGAGAAAACTTGCATGTTGCATTTTGCCAGCATTGCAGTGCGATTTGGAATTGTGGGCACAAACGCAGCAATTCCAAATCGATGATGTGAATGGGGCTGTAGGGATTTTAGTGCAGTTCACTTTGACATTAAAATGACAAGTGGGGTTTAAAGGGTTTGTAACTTTGGGTTGCGATATGCTGCAAGCCCCTCTCGTATTCAGCTATAACACACTATAAGTATGTGGAAAACAAAGCTTTTAAATTCCATTTTTGCAGATATCTTCAGGCCTGTCACGTGACTCCAGGCTGCTCTTCCAGTCTGATCCAGGGCTACAGCAGGAGGAGCAGAGATCTCCTGACGATGTCAGCCGGGAGGTCAACTGACAGATGTGCTTGCCTGCTCGGCTCCTCCCGCTGTTGCCCTTCGATAGGGGCGGAGAGCAGCCAGGATTCACGTGACCGGCCTGAAGCTATCTGCAAAAATGGTATTTAGAAGCTTTGCTTTCCACATACACTTACATAGTGTGGTATAGCTAAATACAAGAGGGGCTGGCTGTCATTTTTAAAAATGTTTAAATGAATACTAAAAATGGCAGAGGGAGAGGGGCAGCTCTTCCACAGCTGACAGGCATATCCTGACCACGATCCTATAGCTCAGCAGCCTTTATTAACGTGGTCTGCCTCTCGGGGGCGGGGGTTTGGTGTCAGGGCCAGGCAGGATCAAACAGTTATTGTAGGGGATACAAAAGGGCAATTTAAAAAATGAAAGCACCATGTTACAGCCTGCACATTAAAGGGAGAGGAGCATTTTTTTGGGGCAACAACTACTTTAAAGTACTACATGCAGAAACCATTTGTCCCTACACAGGAGCATATAAATAGCAGAGCTCTGTAGCCAGCTCCATCCCCAATGTAGACAAGAAAACAAGCACTTACGGCGTGCACTGCGTCAATGACTGGTGCTGGTCCATCTGGGTTCTTAGCGTGGTTCAGTCTGGTCTGTTCACTGACCAAAGTCCACAGTTTGTCCAAGTTAATTGTGGGACAAAAATGCTGATTCTTCTTCAAGTGGTAATGCCTCATGCCGACCTTACCGAAGTAACCAGGGTGGCTAGAAAACAAGTTACACATTATATAGCTTCTGAAACTCCACCAAAAAAAGCTGGAAGATGCATACGTTTGATATTGTCAGTTTTATACCTGATCCAAGTTTTACAGAAACAACTTCCGAATAAGAACTACTCAGCTTGAAAAATAGCTCAGGGTACATTATCCCATTTAACCACACTGCTCAGTAGATGAAATGCTGAGTTCTGATCACATTTTTCCCCCAGCATCAGGCACTTGCCCAAGAAGTTTGGTTACTACTCTTGCAGGGTAGAGGGACATGCAAGACTTGCAGGGGAAAAACAGACAGGCAATTAAGCATGTCCCATTACCCTATGCAGTCCACTAGACTGCACCAATGCAGGTGACAGAATTTCATATGCTGGGGTACATCAGAGGGGATGGAAGAAACAAAACTCTGCTTTAGCTACCCAATAGGAATGCCCACAAGTCAGGCTTGGGCAAAGGCGACATTTACAGGCAGCAATTGAGGAAAAAATTTGAATGGAATTGCTAGTGGGGAATGTACTGTGAATTTGTAGGAGGTTTGGGGGCATGTTCAACATATCTTGAAGTGGACCTTAAAGGAATTTTAGATTTCAGTATCTTTCCCCTCAACCTCTAACATAACATTTTTTTCTCCCTTTTTGTAAATACTTTCTCTGGACACTTTTCTACTAAACTTCCTAGTTCCTTGCCTAGGCAAGGGTGATGTAACCCTTCTCCATCCCAGGACTCCTAGGATACACACAATGAATCACTGAAAGCTGCAGGGCCATATATGCCAAACGTGTGTGTATGCAGTGGGGCTCTGCTGACACTTCAAGGGGAGTTGTGTCAGGAGCAGGGGGGACCGGTCTTGCAGTCGGTGGATCAGTTAAGTATATCCCCACATAGACGAAAATAAAGTTAACCCATGCAGTGCGGGCATAGCCCCATTGCAGGGGAAATACCCCCCCCCCCCATCCAGAGTTCTTCGTTAAGGGCTGCTGTATATATGTATTGAAAGGGTTGACTATACCTTTATTTTACAAAGAATGCATACGACATTACAAACGCAATTTTGGAAATGATGCACGGGGGGAGGACAGTAAAGTTAGCCCAATTTTCTTCTAGAATGTGAAATGGCGACAAACTTGGTACTTACAAATCTCCACAGGCAATGCTTTAAAAAAAAAAAAAACTCTACAGGTTACCAGTTTAGAGTTCGAGGTCTAGTGCTAGAATTATTTCTCTCACTAATGATTGCGGTGATACCTTACGTGTGGTTTGAACACTATTTACATATGTGGGCACGACTTGCGGCAGCTATCTGATGCCATAACCTTGGCATTTAACATCAAAGTAGTGACGTAAATACACGGTGGGCGGTCCAGTGGAGATTTGTCAGCACAAGTCTGATCAATTGAAGCGAGAAAGCACAGACACAAATCTGAACCCGCTGTGCTTGCATGCCTAGGAAAGCAGAGGGACTGGCAGGAACATCAGGGATTTCACACAAAGATACTTTTTCATACAAATCCATGGTACAGCAGGCACATATCAGAAACATAAAATGTTGGGTTGACATTCTTTAAAGTTTTTTAGAAACTTACAAGTGTAAAAGGACATCATGAAGGAATAAAATGTAATCGCCACTCACTATTTATCAAAGTTGATTCTGTGATGATGCAAACCACCGGCATTACCGCGACCACCAGGATGCTTTCTGTGTTTGCCTAGAAGAAAAAAAAATTCAGAAATTCACTAATTCAACCTAGCTGTGTAAAGTGCTGTAAAAACTTGCCCACTAACAATTTAAATATGTTGTAATGTGCTGTTTATACAAATGGTAAAACCAGTGATGTTACTGTGGCACTTGCACATCAGACACCACAGAAGTTACAAGCAGAACTCCTCTTTCACACATCATTCCTCCCCATACAGAACTGCAGATTAGAGCACAAATGTTGCTGTACCGGTGACTGGTTGAGCTACATGGAGAACCAACCAGTGAATAAAGTTCAGCAATTGCTCTTCGAGAACTCTAGCACACCAAGGCCACTAGGAGTGCGGAGGTGTGACTCTAGTCTCGACACACTGGGGCACAAGAAGCCGACAAGAAAACAAAACTTAATAAGCCATTTATCAGATCCAAATGTTTCCAAAGCTTCAGGCTCCATTCACATATTGGCGTCCCAGAATCGCTGAGATTCTGCCCACCATCCAGAATCATGGCAAATCGCAGGACGCCCGCGCAATTCCCATCACTTCCAACGGTACCCCAAACGTGGCGTAATTTTGCCGCGATTGTTGCCCTATGAATCACAGTAAAATCATGCAAATAGTACAACGGGACGCCGGTCACCCAAAAGAAGTTCTGCATTTGGGGTGCCATTGGAAGTGATGGGAATTGCGCTGGCATCCTGCAATCTGTTGTGATTTTTTTTCTGCCCACAATCCGGGATGCCAATATGTGAATGAAGCCTACACAGTAATAGAAAGTTGATCAGTTAATAGCCTCATGCATGAAGTTCTGGTCTCACCTCTAAATCCAGCCCCCTGCACCCCAACACACAAGGTTTAATAACTGCTACAGAATGGAAATCCCGCTTATTCGCACCGCTGCACTCTATTGGACACAAGCCATCAGTTAAGCATGAACCAAAACAAAGAAGTACCTGAATGTCTAAACAGATTATGGGATCCCATGTGATCCATGCCTTATTCTAGCGCCTGGGGTAGAAGGCAGCAAATTAAAGGGTACTGGTTACAGTTCTTGTTACCTGGCACAGCCAAGGGTCCCATGACCCATCATTGAGTAGCAATGCTTTATCTGCAGCACCATGTGCCATAATTAGCAGGTGCCATAATTAGCAGTTGAGCCCCAACAGCCTTTTGCACTGGATCAAACCTTGGCTTCAAGCAGACTACAACCAAACTGACATGTTAACTAATCTAGAACGCTCTGGGTTGCCAATTCAATTTTAGGTGCCACCCTCCACAAAATAAAGGTTTGAAAAGTGATGCACCAATTGTAGAATTTGTTTAACCCCTTGGAGGTGGCGCCTTCTGGCCCTATAAAGGGTTTAGGATACTGGGAGGCTGGGCTTACGTTTATGATAATGTGACCGCCGTGATTGGCTGTCACAGGATTGGAAAGCTCCCAATCCCATGTAGCGACCGAGAGCTTTCCGTTAACCGCCAGTAACTGCTGGGAGCACGCAGGGCGCACACACTTGGCACAGCTGTACTTACACAAGTTCACACAACTATGTGGCTGCTTGTTGCCAAGGCATACCTGCTGAGGGGCCACATATTTGCATGCAGCCATCACCAAGGGGTTAAAGAACTTTTACACCATGAACCCTGGGATATGTCATACCTTGGTTCTGGACCATAAAGTAGACCTCAAAAACCAAGAAAATAGTCGTCCCATAACAAGCTATCTTTTTCCAGCCTGCACTAGCAGGATAACTAGAACGTTATTAGTTGTAGTGGGAAACCTCATCCTTGCCTCCTGTCCTATAGTAATCAACTCAGTCAAAAACTGATCCATACCAAAGTGATATTTCAGTTGTGAGCAAAATGATGGGCCAAGCTATCCCCTGGCTGAGCTGTCTCCCAGCATCTTTCAAGAACCTACAGCTGTAAAAGCCTGTATTCATATGCACTTCTCTCTCCTATAGAATATTCTATAAAAGAATTAGCAGAGACGGAGCCCCTTGACTTTTGCAGGCCTACAGACATGGAAGTCCCTAAAGAATTTCGTCATTCCAAGGTACATGGAAAAAAAAAAAAAAGAAGATTTAACATTCCAACATTTCCCAGAAATAGCCCTTTCGGTGGATTGGCTCTTAAACATGAAATTCTACTTACCAACACGACCATGGCCGTGACTAACATGTCCACGGAGCTTCCTCGTCTTTCTTAGCTTGGTAGGCTGTAAAAACACAAAAATCACAATCAGCACAACTTTGATCCCCAGCTTCTTGGATAAACCCATCAGCCAATTCTCTTGTGTTAGATGTTGCTGTACCGGTGACTGGTTGAGCTACATAGAGAACTAACCAGTGAATAAAGATCAGCAATCACTCTCCGAGAACTCTAGCACACCAAGGCCACTAGGAGTGCAGAGGTGTGACTCTAGTCTCAGGCAATCCCAAAGGGATGCAGGATAAGGCCTTGATGAACACCAATCAGACCCAACCTGACATCCGCAACATTTGGGGAGATCCAAAAATATACAGCCAATAAACATTACATTACAGAACACATCTGTATTAAGGAAAACAAAAATATCCCAAACTTTTCCTTTTTTCATAAAGTGGAGCAGTATGAACTTGCTAGACTTATGCCCCATACACACGTGCAGATTATCTGAAGACTTTTGTCTGCAGACTTACCAAAACCATATAATATGAGGTAAAACCTAAACACTTTCAATTTGTATGCAATCCGGCAGGCCCTTGCACTACATAGAAAAGGTAAGTCTGCAGACAAAAGTCTTCAGATAATCTGCACGTGTGTACGGGGCATTACTGTGTCCCCACTAGCAAGATCATCGCTATGGACAGTCTACACTTCAATGGAATGTTAGATGCAGTCATTTTGTTGCCACTAATGTACTAAATGCTGACATGTAAACAGACTCCTGGCTTTGCTACAATCATTTTTAGTGCCCACCAGCACCTTTTGAGTGGCTGTAAAGCTGGCTGATCACTTCTAAATGCTGTGAAATGGGCATAGCCAGCCTGTCATCTGCAATATGCTATCGCATGATGTGATAAAGGAAGACTGCATAAAAAGAAAAAAGGCTATTGCTGCACATGCCAGAGTGTGATAAATTCCAGGGACCACCACTTACTGAACTCTACACTGATGACCACTAAGGACTTTTAAAGTACTACCTCATGTTTGGTTCCGCAGTTTGTCCACCATTTCACAGGTTAAGGCTTGACATATTTGGCCTCTATAAAATTTCATAGCCACCTTATATTTTACTAAACAATTGTGTACTATATTTGTTAATTGTGCAAACTTAGGCCCCTTTCACATGAGCAAAGTAGTACAGCCTTTCAGTTTTTCCTGATCGTACCCCTTCATTCTCTATGGACCGTCAAGTGCAAAAGGACTTGTGTCCGTTTACACCCGCCAACATACAACCCAATTCACTAAAAACAGACGGATGGGGATCCGTTCCTGTTTTGCGGGTCGCAGTCGGGTGTAAACAGACAGGCAATGTGCTTACATTAGACCGCCCACAGAGGAAAGCAGGCCGCCTCAGCATAGGTGGAAAGGACACAAACCAGCCATCCGCCTGCTCGGAAGGGGGGGGGGGAAATCCCCCTGCTGAGCCCACCCAGTGTGGGGTTATGCAATTTGAGCGTTTTTTTTCTTTTTTCTAATAAACCGTTCCACCATATTACTTTTCAGGGTCTCTGCTTTAAAAATAGGGGGTTTAATCTTTAGATCCGAAAAATAAATTGAAGTCTCCAGAAGCAAAAGGATTCATACAAAATGCCTTGAATTGACATGGTGATGCTTTTTTTTTCCATAGAGACCAAAATAGTTACAGCTGCAATACATCAAGAGCATTTTGCTGCATCCCCCATGTTGCTCTGAATTTGGGCCTACTGGAAGCAATGGATTGCTGCTGTCACTTGCACTGGGCATACATTAACAGCTGGTTACATGGTGTAAATGGGTTTTGAACTAAGATAAAAGACCTTTGATGTCACTACCACCATTAAGTCCAAGTTCACCTTTAGGAGAATGTTATACTCATTTAGGGCTAACATGCCTCCTATTCACCCACCGCCAGCACTCTATGCTCTATGCCAGCGGGTGGGGGAAATATTCTCACAGCTGTCATCACAATTCAAAAAATGGAGCGGCTTTGTAAGGTTCCACCCACACAGTCCCATCATTCATTCACAATTTCCTGTGAATGAACAGAGTATTGTCATCTATTGCAGCTGACAGCTTGTACTTCTCAATTAACTGTGAGGATGCTAATGAGCGTTGTCAGTTTATCGATTCTCCTGCCCCCTCCCATATCGGCAGTATACTGAGAGTTTACAGGATCCAAGCAATGCACCCATGATCTGTTCATCCCAAGTGCAATGCAAAAAATAAATCCATGGTTTTCTTATCCTCAAAAAGATGTGACATTATTACTTAAAGTCTCAGCTATTTTGAAAAGGTGCCTGCACTACTTTGATGAGACTTTTGATGCAACTTAAGCGGGGTACACACTAGTAGAAAATCTGCCGAAAATTCCCGTCCGAGGTAAAATCGTCCGATTTTCGGCTAGTGTGTACACAACTTTCCGCAGCCGATGCCAACATTTTCAACGAGACGACCGATTTTCTTTTAATGTGTATGCAGTACGTCCTTGAAAAATCATATATGAAAGACCGCGCATGATCTGAAGTTGCTGACAACCCGGAAGTCTAGGAACAAATGTGCCAAAAAAAAGAAAAATCGGACGAGAAGTTTCATGAACATTTATGCACTGTCGACTAAAAACGGTAATGAACGCTAAGACAGAAAATTCGGAGGATATTCCGTCCGATTTTCATCAAGCGTGTACAGCCCTTTAGTTCTATTGAGTATAAAGTTGCACTGGAAATCCTGCAATTTTATGGAGTCGTGCTGGTGTGAACACAACCAAAAAGAAACCAGACACAAAAAGACATTCAAATAGGGACAAAAGCCCTTATGTAAAAAAAAAAAAAAAAAAAAAAAAAAATGTAGGTGTAAAAGATAAGTTACCCCCCCTCCCTTATTTGAACCTATAGGGTCACAAGCATAACCTATGAAAAATTCAGGGCAGTGAAATTGGTCGCCGTTTCACAGGCACATGCAATTTTATGGTTTAACACGTTGGGTATCCATTTACTCTGCACAACTACATCTTAAAGTAAAAATCTGATAATATATTGTGTGCCTTAAAATTAGACTTGGTGCTTTTTTTAACATTTGCACTAAAAGGTGACAAAAAAAAAAAATTTGGAACTTCAACTAGCGGTGCACCGAATGGAAGTTTTAGCCCCGGTTCACACTTGTGCGTGTGCGGGGTTCGCATGTAATATCGGAGCGCACTGCTCCGACATTACATGCGATCGGCTGTGCGGTGCGAGTTTAGCCATACAGTTTGTATGGCTAAATTCGCACCGCAGCCGCACCAAACACGCACCAGGACCCTTTTTTCTAGCCGCATCAGGATCGGATCGCACAGTGGTTCACACTTGTGCGATCCGATCCTGTGCGAGCTGCACGATCGCACTGCGATATGCGATCAAACTGGGGGTGTCGTTAAGATTACATTGACACCCCCAGCGTATCGCATATGGCAGTGTGAACTGCCGGGGGTGCGTGTGCGATGCGGGAACAGGCTGCGAATTTGCAGCCTTCCCGCATCGCATATATGTGAACCGAGCCTTACTGCCAAAACCAAAAACATAGGCTGCACTTGGCCCAAAAGTTTAGATTTGTATCATCTTCGACTTAATGACTTAAAAAAAACAAAAAAAAAAAAAAATCAAAATGAATTTGTCGGCCATTATCAGCACAAGAAAAAAAGTATCCCTTTAAATTCTATGTAGGTCTTCACACTGGTCCCTCGCAGTGTTAAAATCCCTGCTTACTGCATTTATAGTCAGTTAAAAAAAAAAAAAAAAAGGGACCAAAAACCACACTTTCCCATTGAAATGCATTGAGAATGCATCAACACACCTATGTTATGTTTTTGATGCAGTTTGAATCACATGACCTATGAAAAACAAGCACAGTAAAATCATGGCTAAATCACATGCATTTTTCTCTTATTGTCTAAATGCCGATCTCACCATTCTTCAGCCACATACATTTGGTGAATCGTTAACACCATTTTATTCTCTGGGGTCTCTGCTTTCAGAAAGAATATATTGCTTGGCGGTTTTATGGGAACTTCAGGCCCAAAGTTATTTGATAAAATAGTGTGCAACCGCTCCTGGCAGTGAAAGGTGTTACTTCCCACCCTAAAAACACCACAGAAAGTGGTGGAAATCCCTCCAGGTGATAACTACATTCTGGATCTCATCACAATGGTCTCTAGGATAAAGCCAATGAATTTCCCCAATAGGGACACAGCAATAAAAACCTGACCGGGATCTAATCCATTTATGTGATTCCTATGGCAGATATTTGCTCCCCCCACACAGCAGGCCGTGTGTGTTCGCAGGGCTCCCGGGTTATATTCCTCCATTGTGCAGCTCAGAAGGTGCCGCCACAGAGAAGCAGGCGCCCCCGGTAACCAATCAAGTGCCGCCATAGAGAAGCAGGCGCCCCCCGGTAACCAATCAAGTGCCAGCCCGGCTGCTAGGGGAATCCTCTCAGCTCCTCACACACAGGCCCAACGAGACCCGTGGCCGCTGACTGAGCACATGGCTGCCTCCTCAGCCTCTCAATTCTCCCTTCACCCGGCCCCGTCCCTCAATGAACCCCTCCTTTACACCCCGGACTTTCCCCCGACATTCCCCTTCTGCCCCCTGCGCACTTCTCCCCGGTCCTTCACACCACGCTCCGCTCCCAGCTACCTACCATGGCGGCGGCTGCGAGAGAAAGAGGGAGATCCCGGAAGCTCTCGCGAGAACTTAGAGCCAGCCCCGGGCGCACTTCCGGCCCGATGACAAGTTAGTGACGAGGAAGGGGCGAGATCTCGTGGGATCCTGGCTGAGCTGGGGAGATCTCGCGAGAGGAGCGGGCCGCGGACACTAGGGCGAGCGCGGTGAGGCTGGCGGCTCCGGGCGGCGGACATTTTGTGGAGGACACGTGATCTGGTAGAGTGGGTCGTTCAGTGTGTACTAGTGACTTGGACTAGGGCCACTTCTCAGAGCTAGGGGCCACCCTGACCTAGGGTTACCACCGCATCCCTTTAAACTAGGACACATTATTCACACAGGTTCTGGGGCTGATTGAGATGTGCCTTATATCAGAATCTGTGTAATTATTATGTGTCCTGGAATAAAAGGATGAGGTGGCAACCCTACCCTGACCCTGTGTATGCAGAATACACCGACCTGAGAAAAGCCCCACAGGTCACAAATCAGTCAAAGGCCACGTAGGCCTGGGGGAGGGAACCCAGCACAGGGGGTGCTGGATGGGGCGGGGCAGCAGCACAGGGGGTGCTGGATGGGGCGGGGCAGCAGCACAGGGGGTGCTGGATGGGGCAACCCCACACAAAACATTCATTTCTCAAGTGATTAGAACACATCAGATTTGTATCGCTGTCTGTATTCCCTCTGGGGAGATTCACACTCTCTATGTGTCCCAGTGACCACCATCACTGATACGGGAAGGCCAGAATTATACATGGAGCAGAAGGGAAACCTTCCTATTCCTCTCACTTCCTGCTGTGTCCCCAAGACAGGAAATTAAGGAAAAATCTCCCCAGTGGAACACCAGCTGCTGAAAAAAGTAATTATTCCCTAATCCACCCGAAACTGATAGGAACTGAGCAATGTGTGTCTTCCTCCCATCCCCCAGAGGGCGCTGACTTACATTCTTAAGGCCTGTCATAGGGTTCCTTTACACTGGAGGGGCACAAAAAAAACCCCCGCAGTTGAGCTGTGTTTTTACCACCTCTTGAGCTCTCCCCCCTTTTAGCTGGGAAGGCAGCGGCCGGAGGTGTACACATCTATAAAGAAGTGCCCCATCATTGGTGTCAGTAGGAGGAATGGTGCCCCATCATTGGTGTCAGTGGGAGGAATAGTGCCTCATCATTGGTGTCAGTGGGCGTAATGGTGCCCCATCATTGTTATCAGTGGAAGGAATAGTGTCCCATCATTGGTATCAGTGGGAGGAATAGTGTCCCATCATTGGTATCAGTGGGAGGAATAGTGTCCCATCATTGGTATCAGTGGAAGGAATAGTGTCCCATCATTGGTATCAGTGGAAGGAATAGTGTCCCATCATTGGTATCAGTGGAAGGAATAGTGTCCCATCATTGGTATCAGTGGAAGGAATAGTGTCCCATCATTGGTATCAGTGGAAGGAATAGTGTCCCATCATTGGTATCAGTGGGAGGAATAGTGCCCCATCATTGGAGTCAGTGGGAGGAATAGTGCCCCATTATCAGTGTCAGTGGGAGGAATAATGCCCCATCATTGGAGTCAGTGGGAGGAATAGTGCCCCATCATTGGAGTCAGTGGGAGGAATAGTGCCCCATCATTGGAGTCAGTGGGAGGAATAATGCCCCATCATTGGAGTCAGTGGGAGGAATAATGCCCCATCATTGGAGTCAGTGGGAGGAATGGTGCCCTATCATTGGCTTCAGTTGGAGGAATGGTGCCCCATCATTGGTGTCAGTGGGAGGAATGGTGCCCCATCATTGGTGTCAGTGGGAGGAATAGTGTCCCATCATTGGTGTCAGTGGGAGGAATAATGCCCCATCATTGGAGTCAGTGGGAGGAATAATGCCCCATCATTGGAGTCAGTGGGAGGAATGGTGCCCTATCATTGGCTTCAGTGGGAGGAATGGTGCCCCATCATTGGTGTCAGTGGGAGGAATAATGTCCCATCATTGGAGTCAGTGGGAGGAATAATGCCCCATCATTGGAGTCAGTGGGAGGAATAATGCCTCATCATTGGTGTCAGTGGGAGGAATAATGCCCCATCATTGGAGTCAGTGGGAGGAATGGTGCCTCATCATTGCTATCAATGGGAAAATCAGTGCCCCATTGTTGTTGTCAGTGGGAGAAATAGTGCCTCAAATCATTGGCAGTAATAGTGCCCCAATGGCTAAGTAAAAGCCAAGAAAAGGGCCACAGTTTGGAGACTCCTATCTTAAAGGGTTAGTTCACCTTTACCAAAAAGCTGCCTATGCAGATAAGAGGCTTCTGTAGATAATAATAAACTGTGCAACTCTGTCTTCATTTGATCAATGCCCTTGCTATAGATGTAGGCCATTGAGGTACATCATGAAGCCTGACTGAAAAAACTCCTAGGACTTTGCTAAGAGACACCCAGCTGTTACTGTTTACTTCCACTATCACAGGATCGGGGGGGGGGGGGGTGTAAGTTCACCTTTTCTGAACTTTTACTTTGACCACTTGAAGACCAGTTTTTTTCTGGCACATTTGGTTACAAGTTTGAATCAGTATTTTTTTTAGAAAATGACTTAATACCCTCAAACATTATACATTTTTTTTTAGCAGAGACCCTAGAGCGGGGGTCTTCAAACTACGGCCCTCCAGCTGTATCGGAACTTCACATCCCATGAGGCATTGTAAAACTCTGGCATTCATTGACATGATTAGGCATGATGGGAATTGTAGTTCCTGAACAACTGGAGGGCCGTAGTTTGAAGGGCCCTGCCATAGGGAATAAAATGGCGATTGTTGCAATCTTTGTATGTCACACGGTATTTGTGGAGCGGTTTTGCAAATGCAAAAAATACACTTTTGTGAATTAAAAAAACAATAATTACCTCATTTTTTTTGTATAATGTGAAAGATAATGTTACACTGAGTAAATAAATACCTAAAGTCACTCTTTTAAATTGCGCACACTTTTGGAATGGCGACAAACCACAGTACTTAAAAAAAACTCCATAGGCGATTCTCTAAACCCCTTTACAGGTTACCTGTTTGGAGTTACAGAGGAGTTCTAGTGCTAGAGAAGGGGACTTCAAACTACGGCCCTCCAGTTGTTCAGGAACTACAATTCCCATCATGCCTAGTCATGTCTGTGAATGTCAGAGTTTTACAATGCCTCATGGGATGTGTAGTTCTGTAACAGCTGGAGGGCCGTAGTTTGAGGATCCCTGTAGAGTTTTTGCTCTCGCTCTAATGATCGCAGGGATACCCCATATGTGGTTTGAATATCGTTTACATATGCGTGCACGACATATAAATGCATTCGCTTTTGCTCGCTTGCATGGAGGGATGGGGGTGCTTTTTTTAATTATTATTTATTTCACTTTTTTTTTTTATCACTTTTATTCCTTATTCCTATTACAAGGAATGTAAACATCCCTTGTAATGGAAATAGGGATGACCGATCCTCTTTATTGAGAGATCTGACCCCAAATCTATTCTTTACCTTTAAAAGCAAAAGATAAAAAAAATATATATTTTTCTGGACCAGAAGTGACGTCATGACGTCGCTCCAGTCCTCTAAGGGCCATAGAGTCTATCAAAGAGTGTTAACTCTTTAATTGCTTATGGGAGCAGATGGCCACACCAGCAGATCATTTCTTGGGTGAACCAGCGGAAACTGTAAGCCAGAGAAACAGCGGCGTGGGGGGGGGGGGGGGCGTCTGAGGGGGCGGGGGCATCCCCTCCCACTGCTTTGGAAACCATTCTAGCAGATTCATGAGAAAGCCTGCCGTGTGCAGAAAAAAGACAGTACCAGGGTTCTGGCCGACATCTTCAGCCATAATCCCGGTAAACTACTTGCAAACCGCAACCTATATATAAGTATTGTGGTCAGTAAGTGATGAGAAACACCTACAGGGTACTGCTGGGTCCATTGAACCCAGGCGGTACTTTGAGAGGGGCGGCTCTTTAACCACTTGGCGCCCGCGCTATAGCCGGAAGACGGCTACAACGCAGGCTTAAAATGCTGGGAGGGCGTCCATGGACGTACTCCCATTCTCGGGGACTTGGGACTCGGCTGATCACAGCGGGCCCTTTACCACCTGATTAGCTGTCAGCCAATGACAGCTGATCACTGAAGTAAAGTGAAGCCATTCATCCTTTTTTTTTTTTTTCCCTCACGCTGTCAGCGTGAAGAAAAAAAGAAAGCTGTTCACCCGCTTCTGTTAGAGGGACATCGGTCCCCTTGGTGCCCTCCAGTGCCATTTATCAGTGCCTCATCATCAGTGCCACCTATCAGTGCCCATCAGTGCCACCTCTCAGTGCCCATCAGTACTGCTAATCAGTGCCCACCAATGCCATCTATCAGTACCACCAATCAGTGCCCTTTAGTGCCTCATCAGTGCCACCTATCAGTGCTCATCAGTGCAGCCTCATTGCTCATCAGTGAAGAGGAAAAATGACCATATCGTGATATAAAATAATGGATGTGGGGGGCCTTTTGGTGGCCGTGATTTTTTTTTGGGGGGGGGGGGGGCAGCATTTCATTCTTGGACCTAGGCAGCACAATGTTTTGGGCCAGCCCTGCCTACAGGTCCTCCCTCCTCCCCCAGCCTGTGACTGGACAGAAGGAGAGGTAGACCGGAGCAGTCAGTGTAGCGGTCCAAGGATTTTAAATTCTCTTCTTCCCCTTCTTTCTGCTGGGCTTCCAGGTCCGGTTCTGATTGGTTAGTGCTAACACAGAGAATCGCAGTGATCCGTCTAAGAAGCCCTGCATAAAGAAGGAGAAGAACGAAGATTCCAAACCTCTGAACCACTGCATCACATGGGTACTGATAACTCCTCATCCATTGAGGTAAGTACAGCAGGGATCAGGGGGGAGGGGAGGGTGCATGGGGTTAGTTCACATTTTATTATTTATGAAAAGGTGAACTGACCCTTTAACTGTAGCAGAGAAAGATTTTGTCTTCTGGCCAGCCAGATAGGACTGCGCTGTGTGACAGAGCTGTGTAAACCCCAGGACTGGGTAGAAAATTGTTACCTCACCCCACTGTCCTCCTCCTTTCCTGATAGAAACCCCGCTGCCAAAGGATCTAGGCTGAGTTCCACACATATTTACAGAATAGCTCCGATATAATAAAAAAGCCTTGAACTTTATTCCCCGGGTCATTAAGCTACTGTTACAAAGCACAGCTTATACCAATCAGGACCCCTGCAGGGCAAAGTACCAGGTGCTCTTCATTGGACGCCCATCCTATACCCTGATGCTTGGCCTTCCTCCACACTCTAGTATTGGGCTTACATTGGGATTTGAGTCACCTCCCACCACAGGCGAATGGAGTGGTGCAGTGCAAGGAAGGCATATTATTGCATTATCCTCCTTATAAAGAGAACCTGTCACTTTACCATAAATGGGCAACATTTAGAACGGTTTTAAATTGCATCTAAAACCCAGAAAATGGAATATAGCACAGCTTTCCAGTTCTTTGATGTGGTGGCTGTGTTATTTTCTCGAGCCTTTTTCGCCTGGTGATTCAGCCAGTAGATCGCAAGGAAAGCTGATTGTTTGAGATTTCAAGTCAGTGCACAGAAAGTGACAAGGGCAGAAGGGAGATTTATTCCCCTCAATGTTTTGTGTACACTGGAAGGGATGTTTCATCGTAGGTAAGGTTGAATAAAGACAATCGTCCACCCAGTTCAACCTGTGTAGGTGTACGTGTGTCAGTGTCGATAATTATTTCCCATATCCCTGTATAGAAAAAATATACTAGGTTTATATTCCTCGTGCCAAATGGACCGGGGTAATGGTTAAAGTGATCAGTTTTTTTTTGTTTGTTTTTTTAAGCCCGTGGTGTGTGAAACACACTCAAAAGACTTACACCCGGTGCATAAAAAAGTGCACACACGCAAAACGTGAGACACACAAAAAGTGCACAAGGCGTACACATAGCCCTCCTCCGAAGAGGAAGGGCCCTGACCCTGATCCCCCGGGGCGCAAAGCTCCTGACGGGGACTGAGGTACTCACTTTGGTCCGCCCAGCCGAAGCCAGGCAGACCCCGTTCTCCAGGGGGACTGCCGAAACAGCCCACCCCAAGGGTGGGGCTCCCCCGAAGGGAGACCCCATGAGAGAGGGTGAACTAAGCCAGAAGGCCATATCCACCCCCTCCCAAGACTTTCAGGGCAGGCCCGAGGACCTACGCCATACCAGTCGTGCAAGTGACAAAACAACCAAAAAGGGACAAACGTGAACACACAACAAAGAAAAACAGAGTGGGGAAAAGGGAAGTGTAAAAGTGCTGGGTAGTGCCAAAGTGCGAGACCTTGACAGGCTCCCCCGGCCAGGAATAAAAAAATTCCTCTGGTGCTGGCCAAAAGGCCCGCCCCAAGAGGCAGGTGCAGAAAAAGTGTGATGGTGCAGTGACCAAGGTGCCGAAAAACTCAGGTGGGCTGCCCCTCACCAGTGAGAATTAAGGCACCCCTGGGCTGCCACCCCAGGGGCACGTACACCACAGGCTTTTTCGGTCTCAGCCCCCAAAGTGATCAGTTAATTAAGCTAAAAAAGGGGGTGCAGCTGCTATAGTAAAAGTAGAGGTATAATGTAAATAGCCACAAGGGGAAGGGGCTACCTATAGCGCTTGCTGGGGATGTGCAATATAAATGAGTCGGTTAAAGTGCTGTCAGTGCATCAAATTCTATATAGTGTTGCAAGGAAATAAGTAAAAGGAGAGATGGGTACACCTGTAGTGCTAAATGGTTTTAAGGTGCTGACAGTGCAACAAGACAATAAATATATGCAAATTTGATGGACACACCTAAAGTGCTTAATTAGGATATTTAAAAATGAGATGCTTGGTGAATCAAGGTAATAATAAAAAAAATAACAGTAAATAAATACAATATTAGTGATACAAATTTTAGTGCACTACTATAAGTGATTAATAATGTTCCATATGTGCTCAGAAAAATATATTATATTAATAGTTCATAAAGCTCCTCATAAAAAATCAAAAAAAGATCAAAAACAAAGATCATAGGTGACCTGTAGTGTGAATCCTTAGGTAATTCCTGAGTGCAATAAGGTGAAGGTGCTCTGTGCTCAATTTCCAAACGGTCTCGTGATGGTACTCTTTCCACTGTGGGTAATAATGAGAAAACACACTCACCTGACAAAATGGGTCTTAAATACCATATAGTACCAAGACCAGCAAGGCTTGTTGACCACCTGGGCCAGGGGGGATCCCACCAAGGGGTGTTGTGCCTCGATCCTCAGTGTTGGCAGCTCCTAACCCCTCCATCCATGTGTCCGGGCGGTTTATGGAATGAAAAAAGGGGGCTCCAGATGGTGTGTTATGGTTTAAAAGGATTTTATTGTTTTCCACAATAATAAAATTAAAGAAAAACACAGTAAACGCCAGCAAAGTGAAGCCCGAGGGTGGAGAGCGGTGATTACCGTACTGCAATCCACCCGGCTCCTGTGACGTATATGGCGTGCATTCCACCTTACGCGCATTTCGTCATAACGTTGACGTCTTCATATCCCTGTATGTTGTGTTCTTTAAGATGCACGTCGAAGAGTATTTTAAAAATATCAATGCTCCCTGTTGACACCACCAATTGATGAAGTGAGTTCCACATCCTTATCGCCCTGACAGTAATAAACCCCCTGAGCAGCTTATGGTTAAACTGCTTCTCCTCCAATCTCAGTCTTTTTCCCCTTTTTATTTTCTCCTGGCGATTCAGCTAGTAGATCGCCAGGAAAGCTGATAACATTAAGATTTCAATTCAGTGCACAGAAAGTGAGAAGGACACTGGATTTCTGGCAGTATCAACAGATCTTTTTTGTACTTGCAGAAAATATTATTGGCCTGAAAAAAAGCTAATGGAGCCAACATGTCTACCACGTTTGTTTCCTCGGTTTAGATGCAAATTAATTACCATGTGACACATACTAGATAAACCCCTGAATGGGCAATATGTTCAGTTGGGAACAAATACATTTATTCATAATACATATATGTATATAATGTCTTTTCTTTTCCTTCTAGTGGACCTGAACAATCCACAGAGGCAAAATGACCGTCTGCGCCATGTTCGGGTGCAAGAACCGCATGCACAAAGGCTGCGGGAAGCATTTCTTCAGGTAACCGGCTCATCCTATTTCTTCCAACGAATGCTCCTGCAGTCGATAATTTTACAGATCCTTTAAAGCGGAGTTGGGCCGTTTTTTTTTTTTTTTTTTTGTACCCTGGAATTGTCTCTGCTTGTGCTTTAACATTTACAGTGCCTTGTGAAAGTATTTGGCCCCCTTGAACTTTTCGACCTTTTGCCACATTTCAGGCTTCAAACATAAAGATATAAAACTGTAATTTTTTGTGAAGAATCAACAACAAGTGGGACACAATCATGAAGTGGAACGAAATTTATTGGATATTTCAAACTTTGTTAACAAATAAAAAACTGAAAAATTTGGCGTGCAAAATTATTCAGCCCCTTTACTTTTAGTGCAGCAAACTCTCTCCAGAAGTTCAGTGAGGATCTCTGAATGATCCAGTGTTGACCTAAATGACTAATGATGATAAATAGAATCCACCTGTGTGTAATCAAGTCTCCGTATAAATGCACCTGCACTGTGATAGTCTCAGAGGTCCGTTTAAAGCGCAGAGAGCATCATGAAGAACAAGGAACACACCAGGCAGGTCCGAGATACTGTTGTGGAGAAGTTTAAAGCTGGATTTGGATACAAAAAGATTTCCCAAGCTTTAAACATCCCAAGAAACACTGTGCAAGCGATAATATTGAAATGGAAGGAGTATCAGACCACTGCAAATCTACAAAGACCTGACCGTCCCTCTAAACTTTCAGCTCATACAAGGAGAAGACTGATCAGAGATGCAGCCAAGAGGCCCATGATCACTCTGGATGAACTGCAGAGATCTACAGCTGAGGTGGGAGACTCTGTCCATAGGACAACAATCAGTCGTATACTGCACAAATCTGGCCTTTATGGCTTTATGGAGGAGTGGCAAGAAGAAAGCCATTTCTTAAAGATATCCATAAAAAGTGTCATTTAAAGTTTGCCACAAGCCACCTGGGAGACACACCAAACGTGGAAGAAGGTGCTCTGGTCAGATGAAACCAAAATCAAACTTTTTGGCAACAATGCAAAACGTTATGTTTGGCGTAGAAGCAACACAGCTCATCACCCTGAACACACCATCCCCACTGTCAAACATGGTGGTGGCAGCATCATGGTTTGGGCCTGCTTATCTTCAGCAGGGACAGGGAAGATAGTTAAAATTGATGGGAAGATGGATGGAGCCAAATACAGGACCATTCTGGAAGAAAACCTGATGGAGTCTGCAAAAGACCTGAGACTGGGACGGAGATTTGTCTTCCAACAAGACAATGATCCAAAACATAAAGCAAAATCTACAATGGAATGGTTCACAAATAAACATATCCAGGTGTTAGAATGGCCAAGTCAAAGTCCAGACCTGAATCCAATCGAGAATCTGTGGAAAGAAGTGAAAACTGCTGTTCACAAACGCTCTCCATCCAACCTCACTGAGCTCGAGCTGTTTTGCAAGGAGGAATGGGCAAAAATTTCAGTCTCTCGATGTGCAAAACTGATAGAGACATACCCCAAGCGACTTACAGCTGTAATCGCAGCAAAAGGTGGCGCTACAAAGTATTAACTTAAGGGGGCTGAATAATTTTGCATGCCCAATTTTTCAGTTTTTTATTTGTTAACAAAGTTTGAAATATCCAATACAATTCATTCCACTTCATGATTGTGTCCCACTTGTTGTTGATTCTTCACTAAAATTACAGTTTTATATCTTTATGTTTGAAGCCTGAATTGTGGCAAAAGGTCGCAAAGTTCAAGGGGGCCGAATACTTTTGCAAGGCAATGTAAGTGGCCACCCGTGTTCACCTCCTTCAAAGTCCCAGGGCTACATTTTCCTTCGTTTGTAGGGGGGGATTAGTTCCCCTCAATGTTTTGTGTATACTGGAAGGGATGTTACAAACAAAGTTGAATAAAGACAATCGTCCATCCAGTTAATCCTGTGTAGGTTTACCTGTGTCAGTGTCGATAATTTCCCACATCTCTGTATGTTGTGTTCTTTAAGATGCACATCGAAGTGTATTTTAAAAATATCAATGCTTTTTGCTGACACCACCAATTGTGGAAGAGAGTTCCACACCCTTATCGCTCTGACAGTAATTAACCCCCTGCGCAGCTTATGGTTAAACTGCTTCTCCTCCAATCTCATTGTGTGGCCCCTTGTTCTATTAAACTCCCTGAGACTGAATGGTATTTTTTCCTATGCTGGGATCACCATTGAGGTATTTGTAAATCACTATCATGTCCCCTCTCAAGCGTCCCTACTCCAGCGATAATAAATTTAGTGCTTGTAGTCGTTCTCATAATTGAGGTCTTCCAATCCCTTTATTAATTTAGTTTCCCTCCTTTGGACTCTCTCCAACTCCAGAACATCCCTTCTGAGGACTAGTGACCAGACCTGGATAGATTATTCCAGATGTGGCCTAACCAGAGCTTTATAAAGTGGCAGGATTATAGTTTTATTTCTGAAGTATATCCCCTTTTTTATGCATGCTAATATTCTGCCGGCTTTGGTAACTGCAGCTTGGCATTGCATGTTATTGCTCAGTCTCTCTTCTACTAGGGCCCCCAGATCTTTCTTCATTCTTGTTTCCCCCAGAGGTTCTCCCCCTAGTGAGTAGTATGCATTTATGTTATTAGCCCCTAAGTGCATTACATTTTTCAACATTAAACCCTAATTTGCCATGTAGTTGCCCACTCCATTATTTTGTGAGGGTGTGACCTCACAAATGATGTGTTTGCACTTCTGTCAGTGTGAAGGTTCAGGCAGAGCTGTTGCAACCCTGTCCAGCCTTTGCCCACAGCACTACAGGCAGCAAATAGATCACTATTAGAAATGATCTGTTTCTGCACAGCAGCATGGGGTAGACCTAGATCAGGTTTGCACTGACTAAATTCAGACCCTCCATGAAGGGAAATATTGTAGCTGCTGACTTATTATACAGACCCTTACCAGCTCAGGGATCCAGCACTGTCATCACCCAAGCTGGTTCTTTACTGTTTTTTTTTTTTGGGGCCCCGGCACCGCCATCTTAGATGTGGAAAGCCAGCTGTGACTTCCTGGAGTCTCATAGCCAGCTTCCCACTGCGCATGTATAAGATGCGATGCGCATTGAGACTGGTCCCGCAGACTCCTGGAACCTGTGACATGTCCCAGGAGGTTCCGACCTGGGGAGGGGGGGGGGGGTGGGGGTGAGAATGCAGTCAGAAATATGTACCCATTCCCGGAAAAAAAAAATTGCAATAATTGGAGTGGGGAAGGGTTAAGAGGAGGGGGAGGAGGATAAAGAAAGGGGAACTTCCTTTTTCCGATGAAGATCTGTTTAAATTATGTAAATGTTATGTTGGCAAAAATTTTATGAAAATGCATTTTCTTTTTGTTTTTTTTTACAATTTATTCCCTAGAAAAACCAAGGAAATAAAAATTAATTTTCCCAAATTTTCTACCAATTTAAAACCGTATCTGTCCAGATAAAGATAAATGTATAATATGTAGACTACAAACACAACAAGGTATAAAAACTGTAAAGGGACTGAGACATCGCTGAAACAAAAAAAAAAAATGCTGCTCCAGGTGATTTAGGGAGAAAAAGGCCCGTGGATTCAGTGGGTTAAAACAGAACTCCTGTCTGGCTCAAAAAATTGACTAAAAAGAAATAATACAAATGTAAATCCTGGACTTCTGCTTAAAAAAAACAGCCCCTTGTACTACTTTCATCATGGGTTTCCTTAAAAATGTTCTCATTACTCTGCAGGTTCCCCATGAAGGACACAGTGCGCCTTCTCTGCTGGATCGAAGCCGTGCAGCGCGATGACTGGAAACCATCAGTTCACAGCAAAGTCTGTAGTGACCACTTCACAGAAAATGATTACATGATCCGGCCCGGGGCAGCCTGCCCATACCTGCGGACGGACGCAGTGCCTACTCCTCTGTTTACCCAATGCAAGAAAAAGATCAAGAGGAGGAATTACACAAAAAGTCCTGCAAGTTGTGCCTCAGAATTGTATGTAATGGAAGTCGAGATGCAGGTGGAGAAGGCTCAGAGCGAGAGCCAGATAAAGGACCACCCAGTGGAGGATAATTTAATGCAGGATGCAGCAGCACCAAGCATGGAGACCCAGGAACCACTAAAACCAGATCAGACTCCAGCGGCAGAGTCTCAGAGCAAGGAGAAGGAAGCCGAAACACTAGACAAGTTGCCAGGAGCAACTGAAATAAATAGAATGCAGGAGAAAGTGCCAGAGGCTCAAACACACGGAGAGGAACAAACAGCAGAAACACAAAGCCAAGAGCAAATAAAAACTTGGGGACCTACCACAGCAGAAGAAACGGAGAGGCGGATGCTGGAAACGAGGGGCGAGCAACTGCCAAGACATGACAGAATGATAGAAATTGACGTCAACAGCACTACACAAAGTGAAAGGCAAGTGGCTCTAATATTAGCCGAACTGGAGGACACGCACTGTGAGATGCGTGCCGCGGAGGCCAGGGCCGCAAGAGAGGCCGCAATCAACAATAACCAATGCCCTGGCGAGAACATAGCTACAAGCGAGGCCGCTAGCAGTGACAACCAGTCCTTAAATGACTATCCGGCAGATTACATCCCATTTGACCACGCGTATACGCCACTAATTATGAGCGGCAAGGAAAGCAACATTCCGGCACCCAGCCCGGCCCCAGTCCTTGCCCCTGCTCTTGCTCCTGTCCCTGTTCCTGCCCCCACCCCCAACCCCGTTGTGAACCCAAAAATTGTTAAACTACGGAAGAAAATCAAGACCTTACAGAAGCAGGTTCTGCGACAGGGTGTAAAGATAAAGGGCCTAAAGCAGACGCTGGGGGAATTACGACGGAACAGCCTGTCAGAGAAGGACCCGGAGCGGGTAATATCTGAGCACTGCAGTGGACTGGCACTGGCCCTGTTTACCACCCAGCTGAAAAACCGCAGGAAATACAGTGCCATGCAGTACTGCAACCTTCTGAAGGATTTTGCCTTAAGCCTGTACCAAGCTTCTCCAAAGGCGTACAAGTTCTGCAGGCTGTTTCTGTCCCTGCCGCACCCGGTGTCACTGAGGCACTGGAAGACTTCAGTGGAAGCCAACCAGGGGGCACTGCAAGAGGTGATAACACAGGCAGAGGCGGAACAGGCCGAGGACCCGCAGGGAGAGTTGTCACAGGAAGATATTTTGGCTGGAGCATTAGAGGCCGTGGCATTGGAATCTGAGACCTCACGAGAAGAGGAGCTGCAGAATGAAGCCCAACCAGAGCCACAAACGCAGTAGCGGACTTTGATATTTGTGAACTCTGTTCATTTAGGAGCTTTAATGAGCAAGCCAATTCTACTTAGAGCCATGTCAGACTAGCGATCCTGTCTCTGGTGACTTATTGCCAGCAAAGGGATTTCTAAAGAGCACCTTCTTTTACGATTTATCTGACACTGACCCAGAAAGAACTCTTTAAGTGGGACCATCTATAAAAAAAGAGAGAGTCCACTTCCCTACTAGCCCCCCACTGTCCAAAAGTTAGCAATAGATTTAAACCCTAAAAATGAAAAAACCTAAAATAAGATTAAACCTCAATCCTGGCTTCTGGGAGGCACGAGTGACGTTACTGTGCCTTACAGCTACCTCCTGCAATAGCTGGGCATTCAAAATGCAAAAATACATCGCAGCTCTATGCAGGAATGCATTCTTCTCCAATGGCTAGGAGGCAGCAGTGAGGGGCAGTGATGACACCCACACTTCCCAGCAAGCCTGGACTGAGGAGAGTAGATTTTTATCTTATTTCTTAGGAATTCCTTTATTGTTGAAGTTTTATTTAGTTTATCTGTTTGGGTGGTTGGGAGCTGGCAGTGGCGCAGACCTCTTATTTGCATGGAAGGTTCACTTTCAGCCCTCAGCATATTAAAGGGAATCTAAAGTTTCTTAAATACACTGTAAGCATATGACGCTGATCGGCAGAATATACAGTAAATACCTTTATCAATGTGTAATAATGCTCAGTGTACAGGTGGTAATAAAATGGGTATAAATAATTAAAATACACAGAATCCTCCACCCACTCACACCTATTAAGAGGAATGGGGATACTTGTATAGCATTTCACTGCTTCCTCCAACTGGACTGGGTACCTCCAAAACTAAACTAATAACCTAAACCAATTTAAAATAATAAAATAGGTACCTGAGAGCAGTTCATCATTACATGGGCAGGCTAATCGTCCTGTGTAGTAGTGCAGCACAATGATTGGGCTGGGAACAGTTCATAATTAAATGGGCAGGCTGTTCGTCCTATTACTAAATAATGCAGCCCAATGATTGGCTGGAAGCAGTTTCCAATTATATTAGCAGGCTCATCTTCCTGGGTAGTAGTGCAGCACAATAATTGTGCTGGGGGCATCTCCTAATTACATCGGCTGGCTCATCTTTCTGTGTAGTAGTGCAGCACAATGGTTGAGCTGGAAGTTTTTCTCAGTGCAAGTCTACAAGTGAAAGTGTAATTGGTTTTCTTTAGCTTTCATTCGAGTAGAATTCCAACCTCAACCTAATGTCTCTTCCCCTTTCCAACACCTATGCTGGCTAACGTGTAAAAAAGATTTATATACTTGCCTAGTCTCCGCCTGCTCTGGTTTAGGCATGTGATCCCGTGTCAAGTCAGCAGCAGCTGCAGGGGAGAGGCGTGAACGCTCAGCAATAGCTGGAAATGCCTGGGAGTTGTAATATTACCCATGCCCCAGTTATCGTTGGTCCTCCCTCCTCTCCACTGCAGCCTCTGCTGACTGACACAGGGGTACCAGATCACGTGACTGAACCAGAACAGAACGATTATAGGGAAGTATAGGTGTTGGAGGGGGGCATTTTTATTATAATTTAGGCTGGGTTCACATATGCTGCGGCTGAGGCTTACAGCAGGGGTCTGGTGTGTTCCTGTTCACCGATTCAGGTGCGAATCTGGACCTAATTTTTGCCTGAATTCGGACCTAAATCGGAACCAAAGACGCACAGGACCCTTTCCAAAGGCAGACTGCGGCCACCCCGGAGCTGTGTGTACCGGCTCCATGGAGAGCCAGGCACACTCTCCTGTCATGTGAATCTATTTTGCATATATGTGAACCCAGCCTCAAGCTTAGGCTGGTATTCTACTTTGAGGGATAGATGAGTTCATAGACTGTTGGGTTATACTGCCACATACAGGAAGATTTGGACAAAAGAAGCACAGCGCAAGCCCAGTATATCCTCTGCTACTCCCAGCATCCCTTCATTTTTTTTTCAGATGGATTTTCAAGCCTCTTCTGCTTCAAGCTTGAAATATGAAGCCCTTTAGGTAGCCCACAATTTAGTTGTATTGTTACATGGGACTGTTAGTGTTTTGTTGCTGTTGCCCATCCCTTAGTAGGACTGCCATTGAATGTCCCAACAGTCTCTGAACTCCTATGTCCCTCAATGAATGAGAAAGAAAATGGGATTTGTGTACTTAGCATAAAATCTATTCCTTGTAGTTCATTAGGTAGGGCACATAGTTCCTGCCTTCCTGTATCCATGATCATGGTACTGCCTTTTCCCTAGACTGAGTCATACTGGGAGTAGGAGGGGTTATACAGGACTTGACACTATTGTTTTGTTGCTGTCTGCCCGTGTTCAGTCCTGTAGGCAGCAGCATAACCCCATAGTACATAACATTCGGTGTCCCTCAATTAACTACAATGAAAGGTTTTTACGGTGAGTGCAAAAATCCTATTTTTGTTTTTAAAATTTTATTCAGCAAAGATGACAATTGCAGCTCATAATGTCTCATAATGATGGCAAAAATTACTTTCAGGTAAACTTTATAATATTATTATTAGTAAAAAAAAAAAAAAAAGTTTTCTTAAGGCTCGTTTACACTTGCGGTTGGGAGGTTGTAAAACCCCACGAGTGAGCCACAATTTTAGCACCCCTCATCCGCTCTCTCTTTAGCTGGAAGGGGAGCGGCTGGGAATGTGCACATTCCTCGTCAGCAATGCTTTGCTTCGCAGCTGCAGCAGGAACTATACCCCCTGTTGCTCTCAGCTATACCGCCCGCCAAACATGACCCATGCAAACGATTTGGGCTGCACTGCAAACGCCCCGCACCCGTGCACAACGCACCTGGTCGCGTTGTGGTAGTCTGGCATTTAGGGGGTTAAATCAGCCAGTGAGGAGGATACAACTCCTGAATGCAGATCGCTCTTTGGAGATCAAAAGCAAGTGTAAAAATAAAATATGAAAATGTTTCCATTTAACTTCCATAGGAGAGTAAAAGCAGACCTTCACCCAAAAGTTCTGCTTGTTTGCATCCTTCCCCCAACACTGCCACATTTGGCACTTTTATTTTGGGGGGGAGGAGCGGGTAACTGATTTTGACAGTTCGGCCTCCCTCCTTCCCCCTGTTGCCTTCTGGTGTGACCATTCAGAAAGCGCAGTGCGGCTCGCGCATGCACAGTAGGAAAGCCGCTGTTAAGCCGGAAGGCTTCACTGGCAGTTTCCCTTACCTAAGATGCTGGCACCTGCACCCGAAGCCAATTGGGTGAGGACATTGCTGGTTCTCTGGACAGGTAAGTGATCTTATACTAATAGTCAGCAGCTACAGTATTTGTAGCTGTTGAATTTTAATATTTTTTGGGGGAGACTGGAGCTCTGCTTTAAGGGCTGTTTGCAGTTGAGCATCTGTTTAAAACCAGCCATATAATGATGTAGCTGTATAGTAAGGCAATGCCATTAAGGGTCCATTCACAGGGTTGATTTGGGATTTCCAGCGGCAAGAATCTGCAGATTCCTGCATCCAGAATGGACAGGTATGTGTGAGTAGCTTTGGCTGTCGTCGCATTTTGCTGGCTGATATTTACTCTTTGTGACTGTTCACACAGCCAGCCTTTAGCTGTGGTGATCATGGCTGGGCGCAGACAGCATGCGTCCAGCTGCAATTGCTGCAGGTAATCACAGCTATTCACACACACCTGTCTTTCCAGATTCTGGACTTTGCAGATTCTTGCCGCTGGAAATCGCAGGGTGTGCTAATCTTAGCCTGTGTGAGTGGATCCTAATACTTGTGATTGGACAAGACCTTTTATTACCCAAGGTGAAAAAGACAAAATGCACCACCACTAACAAGATGTGAGTGAACTACCCTAGCAGCATAAATTACAGGTACTGCCCTTTCCGAGCCACATTCCTGCTGGCCACCTATTCCGTCTACTCCTTGGCCTGGTCCTGATACTCATGCCAGTCCCCTACTGACCTTTCCTTATGACTGATTTCAGAAAAGGGCTCAGGAGCATATAACCCTTAGCTCTGCTATGAAAATGAATGGGCTCACAACAAAAAGCAGTTAACACTCTCTAAATGCAACTGATCCCCAGGAACCTGTATGAAAGCAGATACCTGTGTGAGAAGCCTTGGGAGGCAGCTGTCACTTTTGGATTTCTTTTGGGTGTGCAGGACTTCAGAGTCAGTATACAGGTGCTGAGTGATAGGACTGCTTCCATCTGAGGAGGCTTATACAGGTACCCTGCTCTGTGACAGAGAACCTTTACTAATGTACTTTTTTTTTTTTAATGTTCTCTTCTAAGTTCTGACCTCTGCAGATATAGGGATGGCTTGGGGGGGGGTTACAGAAATGTTTGCAGTCTGGGTGATAAAATGTTGCCTCTTCTATTTTGGAGGGGGGAATTGCTATAGAAGCCTAAAGGGGCCCATGGATACAAAATGATAAATTGACGAAATTCTATTTTCTTATGTATTTTTTGTGCCAATAATGACTGTTTTCACACTTGTTGGTTTCCATAGAAATTGCTTAAAGCGGAGTTCCACCCAAAAGTAGAATCTCTGCTTATCTGTCTCCCCCTCCAGTGCCACATTTCCCACCTTTCGGGGGGGGGGGGGAGGGGGCAGTGGGTACCTGACAGGTACCCATCCCCACTTCCGTTGGACCTCGCCTCAGCGAGGTCTGTCAGAAGTTCGCCCCCCCTCCCTCCCGCTGCTGGGTCATTCAGAAAGTGCAGCGCCCTTCGCGCATGCGCAGTAGGGAATCAGCTGTGAAGCTGCAAGGCTTCACTGTTGGTTTCCCTTACAGGCTATGGTGGCGGCAGCACCCAAGAGCCGATGGAAACATCAGCTGGGATGCAGACATTGCTGGATTCCAGGACAGGTAAGTGTCGTATTATTAAAAATTTTTAATTGTTTTGTGGGGGGGCTGGAGCACCGCTTTAACCAGACGAACAGCAGGGCTTACAGTGTCATTGTTAAAGTAAGCCTTCTACATGCTTTACCTGTCTGCTGCAGCTGATACAGCGATTGGATTAGAACTTCAGCCTAAATTCAACTAGTCTTAAAAAGTCCCCATCCCCCTCTCAACACTTATGCTGACTAACCTGTGTTTAAAAAAAGAAAGATATATATATATACTTACGTATTTTTAGTCCACTCAGGTCCTGTCATGTGATCCCCTGTGTCAGCCAGCGGTGGCTGCAGGGGACAGGAGGGATCGCTCAACAAGGGCTGTGACCTCACCCATAGGCTTCTATGTCACAGGTGCTGTTGGCGCTCCCTTCTCCTCCCTGCAGCTGCCGCTGGCTGACACAGTGGATCCGGATCACGTGACCGGCGCAGAGCAGGCTGAAAATAGGTAAGTATGTGCATCTTTTTTACACAGGTTAGTCAGCATATGTAATAGGAAGGGGGAGGGACATTTTTAAGACTAGTTAGGTTTAGACGGGGGCAGAGCAGAGAGCTGCTGATTGACAGTCAGCAGCTATCTGCTTGGGGAGCTGTCAGAACCAAGCGATCCGCAGTGTTCAAACGCTCGGTTCTTAGTGGAAAGGCGCCGGGGGACAGATGCAGCATTGGATTGATGCTGCATCCACCTAGGTAAATATGAATATAAAATAAAAAAAAAAACATACATCTCCTTTAATGACATATTGGTTTATCCATGGTCTGTTGATGCTTCCTCCATATTTCTGATGGATCTCAAGTCTTTTATGACTTTTGTTCTGGGGATTTTAGTTTTAAACAAGCTGTGAGCGGATTCAGCACTACTCAAAGTTGTTTAAGGCCTGCTAGCAAATGACAGTCAGCACTCTTATTAAGATCTGCGTTTAATATCCCCCGAAACTGAAGATTTATTTTAAAGGCTTCAACAAAGTAGCTCAAACCTTGGCAAAAGCTTATGAATGCTTTGCAAATGGTTGCTGCACACACTGCTCTGCTCATATACAATCTGAAGCCCAAGCATACACGGCTGGTAGGGAACATGGATATATATGCGCGAAGTCGTAATGCAGACATGTATACATATATTTATATATACGTACATACATACACAGTATATCGGGGAAAAAACCAAGCAATTTCTGTGGTTGTTTTGAAAACAGCCATTGTGTGTACTTAGCTTATATGTTGTATATTTGTTTATTAGGTTGTGAATAATTTGTGTATATAGATGTTCAGTGTTTGGCTTGCTTTTTGCCATGATACAGATGTTGTATACCAACCATAATAATAAAATTCCTGTGTTAAGTCTGCTGTATCCTGTGTGTGTCTATGTTCTTGTGGCTGGAGAGTCTCCTGTGAACAGATTTCTAAGCTGGCCATAGACATGAGATGATAAACTCTGGGATGTTTGTTGAGGTGCGCCTAGTACAAACACTCAGAGATCGTATTCAGAATGTGTATTCATCATTCAATTACATAATTGCATTTAACTACAAGTCATTCCACATCCACCATTTTTAGCCCCGAGGAAGGGCATTTCCGCTGAAAAGCGTTGGCTTTACCTGATGTACTCTATGAATAAACATTTCAAAATGGGGTGTGGCTTGCGGCGCATGGAGTAAGACACCCTGATGGCTGTCTCTGCCGAGGATCCTGCTTCTTCTTCTGTCCTTCACCTCCTGAAGCACCGTTCACGCCGCTACCGACCTGCTCAGGCTCCACTACACTCAGGGCCTCTCTTTCGCTGTCCAGAGCTCTGCCAACATAAAGGCCCAGGACGGGAAAAGACTTGCAGGTGGCGCTGGACCATGTGGTCCAAGATGGCGGCCGCTTGTCCTGCTCGGCCAAGGAAGCAGCCCAGAAACCATTTGCAAACTCCACTGCTAAGGACACCCCTGTAAAATCGGTCTTTTCACTGCCAGCTGCTGTCCCTGATGCCTTACAGGGGGAAGAGGGTGATTCTGCCTGGCTGGAAGAACATGAGGACCTATCCTCCTGGGACACAGTGAGTGCCCCTGCTTTACTAGCTTCAGGCAGTGAGCCCAGCGACACGGGCACACAGGATCCTGAACCCACTCTCAGGGAAATCTTTGCTGCAGTCACCTCCTGTAATACTACCCTCACTAATATGACCACAGAAATTAAAGGGATGAAAATAGAACTGACACTAGGCAGACAAGATATGCAAAAATGGAGCGTTCGCACGGCAGCTCTAGAAGGCCGTATATGGACAGTGGAGGATGATGTGGCTCACAGAAACCTTTGGCAGAGAGGCCTTTCCTATATGTTTGTGATAGAGCGGGCTCACCGGGTCCCTGCAAAGCCCCCACACCCTGGCGAACCGCCGTGGCCATTTCTGTTCAGGTTTTTGAACTTTAAAGATCGAGACACTGCCTTATACCTGGCCAGAACCAAGGGAGAAGATACGATTGTGGGTAATGTTTGGATTTCCTTCTACCCAGACTTTTCTGCAGAACTGCAACCAAAACGGGGAAAATTCACCAAAGTCAAAAAGTGGTTACGAAGCTTTGATGTCACTTACGTTATGCTATACCCAGCTGGATTGCGAGTAGCTGCAAATATTGATACCCATTTTTTTTTTTTACAACCCCAAAGCGGCATCTGACTGGCTCGATCAGGTGGAGCATTCTCTAAAGAAGACGGGTAATAATTTAAGGACAGTCTACAGCAGGCATGTCCAACCTGCGGCCTGAGGGCCGCATGCAGCCCAGAACTGCAGCCAATGCGGCCCACTGACAATTTTTTTTTTTTCTGGGGAGGAAGGAAGTCAAGTCGGGGGCAAGGCCACAGCGGCTTCCAACCAACTGTAGGCAGAGGCTGCAACTGCATTGGATAGGCACGCACTGGTGAGGCTGCACTGGATGGGCATGCACTGGCGAGGCTGCATTAGAAGGGCACTGATCAGGCTGCATTGGATGGGCATGCACTGGTGAGGCTGCATTGGATGGGCACTGATCAAGCTGCATAGAATGGGCACTGAACAGGCTGCATTGAATGGGCACGCATTGGATGGGTACTGTATAGGCTGCATTGGATGGGCACGCACTAGGCTGCAAAGGCCGTGCGATCTCCTGGCTGCTGCGGGAGACTTAGGATGTCTGCAGTCAGTGACAGAGCCGCTGCTTCCTGTATAGTTCCAGCTCTGTCACAGGCGGAGTGACATGAAATGCACTCACGCCTGTGACAGGAGCCATACAGAAAGCAGTGGCTCTGCTCTCTACTGCAGCCGCTGCTTCCTCCAGCAGTACCCGCATGACCAGCATTACCCGCCAGCAGTAACCACCAGCAGTAACCACCAGCAGTCTGCAAAATAAGTAGAAAAGGCATTAGCGTGTGTAAATTGTTGCAATATGTTTTTTAATAACTAGTTGTGTTTTGTAAATAATATGTCATGTCCTTGTTCATACATGTACATTTTCTGGCTGCCTAAGTCATATGTGCTAGGGGTGCAACTATCCCCCAGCACATAACTGTAAATATCCCAGCATGTGCAGTGTTTCTGACTCCTACCACCATGACTTCAAATCAATGTAGTGGTCATGGTGGTTAGAGTGTTCCTTTAATATCTCTCAGAAGAAGTAAACCTCCGTATACTGATTCCATTTCATTGGTCATCCTCTAGTTGTGTTAAATTAGTGCGGGGGGGTTGGGGGTTGGGGGGGGAGGCGGCGCGGGAAGGGCGCGGTGGCGTTTTATTACTTATATACCTTAACTATAGTATATATTTTATATGTGGCCCGAGAAAATTTCTCTACACTCAATGTGGCCCAGAGAAGCCGAAAGGTTGGACACCCATGGTCTACAGCCTTTGTGTCGGTGCCTAGCGGCAGAAAGCAATCTACATACTTTCAAGAGAATTTATTTTCAAAAAATATTTTTACTTTTTATTATTTATTTTTCTCCTGTAAGGCAATAAGAAAAGTATGATACTCCAGTTTTAGTTACAGTATTAACTTCAGTAGACTCTGCAAGTTCCTTCGGATCTACGGGTAACCCAGTGATGCTAGGGCCCCCTCATTATCTATCCTGCGTGTACGTATACTTTGACATTTGCTACCCAGTTTTGAGGACTATGGACATGGCCCGTTGTTTTGTTTAGTCCTGCCCTTATTGTGTTATAGTGGCCCACAATATTTTTCTGAATTGTGCACACATAATCTTTCTTATTTGCTTTTTTTTGACTGCCTCCTTAAGCGGTACCAGAAGTTTCTATCTGTCCTTCCTGATGACGTCTGATAACCATGAACTTCCTGTGGTACCTTTGGAAGGTTCTGGACTTCACTTTTAATGATCAACAGCCACCTCATTCCCAGGTTGGAACTTGCTCCCCTGGAATGTGAGCGAGTTGGGCGATGGAGTGAAGTTCTCTGAAGTTCGCGCTGTTCTCTGCTTTGAATTCTTACCGCTCGGCAGTGGTGTTTTCGCAGGAAACACATCATCAATCTTACACACTATCCCTGCTTAATAACTGCACCTATTGGACACCGTTTCATTCCACGCACACCACCTACTCCAGGGGAGTCAATATAATCATTTCAAACCCTATACCCTTTCATCTAATACAATCTCGTGTGGATGATCAGGGTAGATATATTTTTTCTGTTATGCAAAATTGCTGGGATTTTATGCATTATAGCAAATATTTATGTCCCTCCTCCTTTCTCTCTGGACAGTTTAAAAAACTTGGCACAATTTATGGCCCCCTATCCTAACCTAGGAGACTTTAACAACCTCCTGGATAGAAGCATGGATAAATTCACGCCTTTAGGGGGACGGGCTACTGGTTCGGGTGGTCCCACCCTATTTGCCAGATTGATTTCGGAGCTGGACTTAAAAGCTGTGTGGAGGGAAAAATATCCAGACAAGAAATGTTACTCATGCTGGTCAGCCACTTATAAGGGCCTCTCACGTATAAATCTCTGCCTGTCTAGCCCTATGGCATTACTTAAGGTCACTCTGGCTGACTGCCCCACGCAGCATCTCTGACCACTCTGTTGTGTGTATCAATCGCTGTCCTTGGTTGTACTGGGGAGAAGCTATGGAAGGTTGACCCTTTTTGGCTTAACCTTTTCCCAGCTGCTGACCCTATTCCCAAAGCGATACAACTGCAATATCATAAAGATCTAGCTGCACCGGGAGTAGTTTGGGATAAGTCCACCTCAGAGGTCTCATCAAACCTTGATACTTAGAGAGGCTAGGAAGGCAGAAGATGTCTATATTACAAACCCTTTACCCGCATCTGAAGGTAGTTGGGTGAAGGCACAGAACATTTATCCACAGGTTGTTCTTACAACTGCTAAAAATAAACGATTTTCATGCAGCAACGGTATTTCGACGAGGGCGAAAATATGGGGTACTTACTTGCTGTGATCTCTCAAGGGGTATCCAGGGGCGGACTGACAACATTTAGGGCCCCCGGACCAAGTAAAGCAAGGGCCTTCTGTCAGATCCTGCCCATGACTCACCCCTGGCCCCGCCCCTGATCCCGCCCCTACATTTTGCACAAAGTACAACTTCTGCATTTTTTTAATGGGACCTGAAGTGGGGTCTCTCTCTAACATTGTTCATTAGAGACTACAAAGGAGTCTAATGGGACCTGGAGGGGGGTCTCTCTCTAACAGTGTCCATTAGAGGCTACAAAGCAGTCTAATGGATCCTGGAGGACCCATCAGTGCAGCCTGGTCAGTGCCCATCAATGCACCCTCCCCAGTGCCCATTAATGCAGCCTGATCAGTGCCCATCAATGCAGCCTGATTGTGGCCTATCAATGCAACGTCACCAGTGCCCCTTTGTTGCAGCCTCACCAGTGCCCATCAATCCACCCTCACCAGTGCCCATCAAAGTAGCCTCACCAGTGCCCACCAATGCAGCATCACCAGTGCCCATCAATGCAACCTGATCAGTGCCCATTATTGCAGCCTCGTGTGATCTGGCGGCACTTGCCCTCCCCCTTTTCCTCTGAGGCAGCACTGGGGCCCGGCTGGGCCCGAAAAAGATGGTTGCGCCACAAGTCTTTTTTTTTCCCTAGATGTTGGACCGGCCCTGAGAGTTCCAGCAGGTGATCCTAGCAGGCCCCCTTTAGCGGTCGGACCCTTGGACCAAGGCCAAAGTGCCCAACCAGTCAGTCCGCCCCTGGGGGTATCCCATATAGAGTCTATTTGAAACCCCATGGGGGATCTGGTGCAGGATCTAGATCAGATACCCTGGATTTTTCATGACTATTTCAAGGATGTTTACTCTTCTAAGGTCGACCCCCTCGGAGGAGGCTTTGGTGCAATTTCTGGACCATTGTCCCCTACCCAAACGAATAGTGACCGTAAGTTGTTAAATGCCCCCATTACAATAGAAGAGCTTACTGAGGAAGTGGCAGCAATGGCCAATAGTAAGTCCCCAGGTACTGACGGAGTGCCAGCAGAAATATATAAACGATATAGTGACTTCCTTTTGCCTAACTTGTTGTCTACTCTTAATGCTGCAGTATGTGATAAATATTTACCCTCTTCTATGAATGAAGTGGATATAGTAGTACTCCCCAAACCTGGCAAGAACTTGATGCTACCAAACTCATATAGACCCATATCGTTGCTTAACACCGATATTAGGTTACTGGCTAGGGTACTCCCTAATAGTTTCGTTTCCAGGTTAATCCACCTAGACCAATCCGGTTTCATACCAGCTAGGTCCACGGCACTGAATATAGGACTATTGTTTCTGAATATTCAACTGCCAGTGGATAACCTGGGAAATAGTGCGGTGTTCTCCCTCGATGCTGCAAAAGCTTTTGAAAGAGTTGAGTGGAAATTCCAGCTGGGAAGTGCCTTTATTTCCTGTGTTAAACTAATTTACTCAGCTCCTACAGCGAGAATTTGAATCAATGGTACCCTCTCAGAAGCCTTCCCGCCTTATAGGGGGGGCTAGACAGGGGTGTCCCCTCTCGCCCTTACTTTTCACCCTTACATTGTAACCACTGGCAACCAAGGTGAGGTGCCTCTCCGTACATAGTGGGGTTCCATAGGGGAAACAGGGAAGATAAACTCTCCCTTTACGTAGACAGCACTCTAATATATCTAGGAGACACAGTAGGATCTTTGAAAACCCATGCAGCTTACAGAACAATTCGGGCAACTTTTGGGGTTCGCCATTAATTGGCAAAAGTCGTCCCTATTATTGTTAGACCCACTCCCAGAGGAGGCGTCTCAGGTGGAAGTAGTCTGGTCCTTCAAATACCTCAGAACAGTAGGGACAGGAGATGTTGGGGACTACATATCCTTAAATCTTAAACCCCTATTGCAGAAATTCAAACATTAATGTGTCAGTTGGTGCAAGCTGCCTTTATCGGTAACAGGTACAGCTAACCTTATCAAAATGGTATGGGCACCTCAACTACTGTATGTCCTTCATATTACCCCAGTATGGATACCTCATTATTGGTTTGAGTGCATAGACTCTCAATACCACTCCCTATTATGGAAAAACGGAGTGGCACAAATTAAGTTAACTACCCTGCAATACCCTAAGAATCATGGTGGCATGGCAGTCCCTCACTCTTTTACGTACTTTCTAGCTGCCCAGCTACAACATATGGCAGGCTGGGATTTACCAGTTGTGGCTGACCCTTGTAGGACTCTACTGATGCATTCCATGGTGGTGTACTCGGCTATGTCCCAACTGGATATGGGTCTTCCGGAGACACCATCAGACTGTCCTACAGTGCAACTTCTCCTGAAACACTGGACAGAATTTAAGCATATAATGGGTATAGTGGGTTTTCTTGCAAACACTTCTATCTGGGATTATAGATCTTATAGAAAACTAGGTAAATTGCCCAATAAATCGGTATGGCTTGCTGCTGGCATCAAATATCTTGCACAAGTACACGACGGGTCGGAATTGAAATCCTTTTCCCAACTATGTATTGAATTTCCAGTATTACATAACCGGTATTTCATGTTTTTGCAACTATGCCATGCCCTGAGAGGGCAAAGTAGACACTCAGTACTATGCCTCGACGACTCTGGGTTTCTTGACTCTATATTCTCTACTACAGACAAAAAAAGGTATAATCTCTCGTATATACGCCTGCCTGATAACTTACAAACAAGCTCCTGATTTGTTGCTATGTAGAGAAAAATGGGAGGCTAATGTGGGTTCTACAGACGGAGATAGCTGGGGACAGTTTCTAGCGGCTGGCCCGCTGGTGTCTGTGTCAGCGAGTCAAAAATTGTCACATATGTTTATCTTACACGTGTCTATAGGCAATCCGATACATATGCTCTGATAATGTCTGAAACTGGTGAGGTTCTGGGAGGACTGATTAGGAACATCAATGGTATATACCAAGTCCAATTAAAACTGAGTCCACGTGTATGTATACTTGGTAGCTTGGTGGAGGAGCTTTACCCTCCCTCTACGTACATTGCACTGGTTACGCTCCTATGCTTAGCCAGGAAAATGGTAGCAAGATTTTAGCTCTCTCTCCCCAAGCATGTGTCACCAATGGATTCAACAGGTCAATAACATACTTATCCGAGAGAAAAACACTTATCAGCATAGAAATACTGGCATGAAATTTATGAACATCTGGCACCAATGGTTGGAAACTCCCGGAGTGGCTCCTCCACAGCTTTTTCTAAATAGATTACTGCAGGGGTGAACAGGTCAGCAGGAAGAGTCATTGCATTGTACATATGTTCAGGAGGGGAGGTAGGCTGTCCTACTAGATAAGGTACTACCATGGGAAAGGTACCTGTTAAATATTGAGTATGATCTAATTGAAGTTTGCGCACACTAAAGTTGTTTGTGTTTTCTTTCCCACTCAAGTTTTTTTCTTTTTTTTTTCTATATCTTATTGTATCTCACTTGACCCTTATGTATATGTTGGTTAATTGTATGAATGTTGATAACATTACATTAACATGGAAATTGTAACGCTATTGTATCAAAAAGTTCCTTATCTGAAGTCTGGCTCCAAATGTTTGGAATATGTGATTTTATGTACAATAAAAACTTTTCTGCTTAACCACTTTACCACCGGAGGATTTTGCTGTGTTACGTCTGGGCCACTTTTTGCGATTCGGCACTGTGCGACTTTAACTGACAATTGCGCGGTAATGCAACGCCGTACCCAAACTAAATTCACGTCCTTTTTTTCCCACAAACAGAGCTTTCTTTTGGTGGTATTTGATTACCTGTGCGATTTTTACTTTTTTGCGCTATAAACAAAAAAGAGCGACAATTTTGAAAAAATAACAATATTTTTCACATTTTCATTCATGAAATTCCCTCCCCCAAAAAAATGTAAAAAACAAAATTTTTTATCATTTCAGGCCAATTTGTGTTCTGCTACATATTTTTGGTAAAAAAAATCGCAATAAACGTATTTTGATTGGTTTGCGCGATAGTTATTGCGTTTACTAACTAAGGGAAAGATTTCTGTCGTTTTTGGTGTTTTTTTTTTTTAACGAGTAATGGCGGCGATCTGCGATTTTTTTTTTTTTTTTTTTTTTTTTTTTGCGGGACTGCGACATTGCGGCGGACAGATCGGACCCTTGACTGGCACTTTTGGGGGTACCAGTGAATTTACTACAGTAATCAGTGCTATAAATATGCACTGTTACTGTAAAAATGACACTGGCAGGGAAGGGGTTAATTTTATTGGAGAGGAAGGGGTTAATGTATGCCTGGTGCTTACTGACATGTGTGGGGGGAGGGGACTATGTGACACAGGGACAGATCGCAGGTTCAGCTATGCTGAACCCTGCAATCTGACCCTGCCTGTCACTTAGGAGATCCGCCCGCTTGTGTTTACACAAGCGGGCGGATCTCCACACTAGATCCCCGACGATCGGGGAAGAGCAGCGGCATTTGCCTCTGCTCCTCCCCTGGCCCGACTCCCGCTGTGACCGAACGAGGGGGATGTCTGGCGACGTTTTCGAGCCACTTTGCCGCAGTAGAGCTCTAGTGAGCAGTGCGGAAGTGGTTAAAAAAAAAAGAAAAATAGACATTTCAAATAAGATCTGTGAGTTTCAAAACAAGGCCTGTCCACACTATGAGCCGGTTCACATATATGCTATGTCAAACATTGCATGTGTTTCGGAGCGCACTGCTCTGCAAATCACATGCGATGTCTGTGCGATGCAAAGTCAGCCATACAGTTTGGCTGAATTTGCATCGCATTCGGACACAACTTGCACAGGACCCTTATTTGGGTGCGCACCAGAATCTGATCGCATGGGTGTTCACACCTATGCAATCTGATTCATGTCCGAACTGACAGTTTGCACTGCGCTATGTGAACTGATCTGGGGGTATCATTAACTTTGTATTGACACCCCCAGTGATTCGCATATGGCAGTGTGAATGCCCTGCAAGTTGAATGCGATGTGGGAACCCGCAGTGGATTTGCAGGGTTCCCGCATCACATATGTGTGAACCGGGACTAAACCTTCATTACGCAATAGCCCATTTCAAAGGAAGCCTCACTTCACATCAGGCCCACCTGATCCAATACCTCACTTTTACTATTCCAGAGTGATCTTATACACATAGACATGAGATGGGGCTTAAAGCGGAACTTCACCCAAAAGATGACATTCCGCTCGTAATCCCCCCCCTCCTAATTACACATGGCACTTTTTTTTTGGGGGGGGGGGAGCGGGTACCTGATTTTGACAGGTACCTGCTCCCCCACTTCCGGTCACTTCCCCTACAGCCTTCTGGGACACAGTACAGGTCCCGGAAGACTACTGGACCAATCACAAAGCAGCAAGGCTCGCGCATGTGCAGTTTCCCTTAGTGAAGAATTGGCTTGAGTGAGGACGACGCTGGATCCAGGGGCAGGTAAGTTTCCTTATATTAAAAGTCAGCAGCTACAGTATTGGGGGGGAGGAGACTGGAGCTCCTCTTTACCATGCTGCTGCTACTATTCTAGCTGTTAAACAATATTTTTTTTTATTCTGTTCATTGAAGGACACAATTAAGCTCTTTAGATCCTAAATGTAGGAATTTTAAGCAGATTTTTTAAAATGCGTGCTAAGGACCTATAAATTGGCTGCTGCCTTACCCCAATTCCTCACAAACAAACAATGATATGTGCAATGTGTTTTAATATCGTATACTATTCCCTTATGAAAAAAATGTGTAGTTTAAGGGTTAAACCGCAGTGTACTGGTAAAAAAATCATTCATGTAAAAACTTCTAAATGGCAAAAAGTGTGACAGAAAAATAAAGACAATAAATACATTTTAAAAATCAACAACAATAAGTATAAAAACATTTATGAAAATATGCATGTGCAATGTCCCTTTAAATTCACTAAGGGCTCTTTCACATGGGCGATCCGTTCAGATCCGCCTTTCAGTTTTTTAGGCGGATCTGATCGGATCCTCCATACAGCTCTATGGGGCAGTGGATGTCAGCGGAGACACCTCCGCTGACACCCGCTGCCATCTGTATCCGATCCTGTCCGTGAAATCTGGACGGATGGAAACCCTATTTTTCCATCCGTTCAGGGATCGGATGAGAGCGGACAGGCGGTCCACTCTCATCCGATCCCCCATAGAGAGCAGCGGGGGCTGTGACACCTCCCTCTCCGCACTGCAAGCAGAGACGGAGCTGTCATCTGCCGGCTCAGCGGGGATCGATCCCCGCTGAGCAGCACGGATCCGCCTACGGAGGCGGACCGTGTGAAAGAGCCCTAAGGCCCCTTTCACACAGGGAGTCCGTTCATATCCGCCTGTCAGTTTTTTTGGCGGATCTGAGCGGACGCCCCATGCATCTCTATGGGGCATCGGATGTCAGCGGAGACATGTCTGCTGACATCCGATCCGTCAAAACCGGACGTATGGAAACCCTATTTTCCATCCGTCTGGCGGATCTGATCGGATGAGAACGGACAGGCGGTCCGTTGCCATCCAATTCCCCTATAGAGATGCATGGGGACCTGACAGCTCCGTCTCCGCACACAGCGTGGAGATGGAGCTGCCATCCGCCTTCTCAGCGGAGGATAGGCGGATCGATCCCCCGCTGAGAAAACCGGAGTCCGCCTGATGTGTAAGGGGCCTAAGAGTCCAAGTAAGTTGTTTCAATCCAAAGTGACTAGTGTTTCAGAGTTCATGCAGCAGTATCCAACCAGTGAAAAGGTGAAGACACTCGTGTTCCCCCTGAAGGGCTTGCACTCACCGGATGGCTGCACCCCTGCAGGGGCAAAAGGCACTGTATACTAAAATGGCAATCCCTTTGTGGTAATGTCTGGTCTTTCCTCCTCCTCCTCAGTGGATATTGGTGGATATATATTGGTCATGATGGTGGAAGAAGATTTAAAGAATCTCGAAGCGAAAGGATCAGTCGTTAGATGTGCTGGTTGCTTTCGTTTTTTTTTTTTCTTAGTTAGTTTTTTTTTAGGCATTCTTTCGTTTTCATCTGATGATCCTGCCAGTAAGTTGGGCTCTTAATGTGTCTTTGAACTTGTTCAAAAATTTACAACTTTAGGAAAAATTTGATTCCTAGCATAGTATTTAGGAGTGTCTAGTTACTGTCTGTGCTGGCCCAGCCCCTCTGCCCCTCACCTTCCCTCCCTTCTAAACTTTTTATGTAGCAACCAGCCTCTTGCAGACTTATCAATCATCATGTAGTATGAGGACCCACCAGGATATAATCTGAACCGATTGTTTAGTCAAAAATGAATTTTGCACACCCGCAGAGTAAGGGCCGTGAACCTAGGAGGCTGTTCAGCCACACTATCTCCCTGTCTCTGAGTTCCCGTAAGGATCGCCTTTCAGCACACCTATGGCTGATTTGCACATAATATCAAGCCCTTACTCTGTGGGACTATATGCAATCAAAGAAATTTCTGATACAGCATTCTTGGAGATTCGCTTGAGCAGTTTGATTACCTGGTTTTAATATCTTGCCGGCAGGCTTACAGTTGTAACCATCACAGCAGAATATACCACTATCCAGGGTTTTCCCTGAAGAAGGAGTATCTATCGTCACTCCAAAACGCGTTGGGTTAACACCCCAGGATTATGTGGTCACTATTTAACTGCTGATGTGATGTATCATACTTAGCTTGCCATTTTTTATTCAATATTTCTGTATTTCTCTCAATAAAATGTTAATTTTTTAAATCTTTATAGTGTTATTTATTCAATTTTATGAGTGCCTACAAAGTCCCATAATCAGGGGAATTTTTCTCTTGTCTACTGCTGGGAAATGTCATTGACTGTCTAGGAATCCCTACTAATCTGGTTAAACTGTTAATAAACCCAAAGCAAACATTTGGTATATTGCAGCTTACCAATTCTTAGATGCGATGTATGTATACGTTTTCTTTTTTAGGCTTCCTTTCTTCTATTTTCAGCTGCTAATCCATCCAGCATGGCTGTTGTTTTTCACAGTGCAAACTCTCCAGCATAATGTATCAGTTTACATGGATGAGACCAGAGCTTTTTTTTCAGCTGGAACTTGGTGGAACTCAGTTCCACCACCTCTGGCTCAGGTCCTGTGCTCCCTGCTCACCACTATCACCTGTAAACACAGAAATCCAGCTTTTGTGTTTACAAGTGACAGCTTGTCTCCCAATGGCTCCCGTAGATCTGACCTCCCAAGTGGCTCCCACTAAGTGAAGGATGGAGACAAGGTAGATGCTGGTGCCCGTGGTGCAGTGTGGATGCCAACGCCCCCACTAGATGATCTCCCTGCAAGTGAGAGAGGTGGAAACCTACAGTTTGCGGGGAGGTACAAGAATCACCTGGGTGCTTCAGCCTAATGCAACAAGAAAAGTAAGGTGGAAGATGGTGGAGCTTTTAAGGAGGGGTGGGGGGAGAATATAGGGGGAGTGTAGGGGTGTAGCATGTAGATGTCAGAGCTGAAGAGGGGTGAAAGTAAGATGTGGTTAGGGAATACAGAGGTAAGCAGCTGTGGAAGAAAGCTAAACTCTGCACTCTGTGTGTAGCGCACCCCTGAACTCTGCATTCTGTATGCAGCGAACCCCTGAACTCTGCATTCTGTATGCAGCGAACCCCTGAACTCTGCACTCTGTCCATAATTCATCCCCGAACTCTGCACGTAGCGCACCCCTGAACTCTGCACTCTGTCCATAATGCATCCCCTGAACTCTGCACGTAGCGCACCCCTGAACTCTGCACCCTGTATGTAATGCACTCCTGATATTTAATGCCCTTGTAGGACAACAACCACTATTTGATGCAGCTTTGAGTGTGTGTGTGTGGGGGAATGGGGTTTTAGGGGGTCGTGGTTGAGTTCCTGCATCTATTTTCTGAGAAAAAAAGCCCTGGATGAGACAAACTATTTCACACTGGCGGGGTTGAAATTGGGGTGTAAATGTAGCTGAAATCCATTTGTAGACCAATCTGGACTTGTGCAGATAGCATCTGCTGCACAATATCTCTGGTTTTCAGTACTGACTAGAACCAAGCATGGTGTGGGGGTTGTTCTGGGCTCTCCACTTGGGCAGTGGTAATGAGAATGCGAGAACACACATACTGTGGAAGTTTGGATTTAGGCATGATGCAACACAGCTGGTGCATGGAGATGAAGAAGTATTAGAGCCCCTTCACATTATACATTCCATTGATGTGCGATACAGCACAGTGCGGTATTTCACCTCCTAGGCTAGGTTCATACCTATGCATTTTGCAGTGCGTTTTCAGATTTGCAGAAACGCTCTACAGTAAATTTAACATGATTTCCTATGGTGCACGTTATATAGTAAGTGAGGTTGAGAAAAGACACGAGTCCATCCAATTCAACCTATGATGTGTGTGTGTGTTTCAGATGTGTGTGTTGACTTCAACTGGTGAATTTTCTGGAAAGGGTCAGGAACATTTTTGCCTGCAGCAGGTTGCATTTTTTTTGGTTTCTATAGACTCCAATGGAAAATCATCAAAAATGCAGTGCCTGCATTTTAATGCGTTTTTGCTGGTATCTCCTACGTGGCAACAGACGCCTCCTCCTAACAAAAAAAAGCAAAACGCGTAAAAAAACAAGTGTGCAAAAACTGCAAAACGAACCAGCAAAATGCATCAACTAAAACCTGCATAGATGTGAACCTAGCGTCAATGTGCATTGAGTTGTACTGCGATGGAAGAAAAAAACAGCAGCTACTGTACTTATGTATTGGGTTGTCATTCTGAATAAATGACTCTGCATTACACCATAACACATATGTGTGAGGCCAGCGTTCGCCCTCCAGAATAAACTGTAAATGTATGTATGGCTGTTCTGTTCTGACAAAAGTCAACCGGTGGATTGCTGAATTTGCACCAGCTTGTGGCTGACCTCATGGAAAAGCGGCATTGCACTGTCACAGATATCATAACACTATTTATCACTGTCATGCCAGCCTGTACTCAGCCTGCTGGGCTCACACTTTAAAGCGATATTAATCCCAAAAGCAAATATTTTACTAAAAAGGAAGGTCCAGCCATCACTCCATCTTGTAGTGGTGGCTCTTGATGTGAATCCTTATACTGTTTGATTTTATTGTATATTTTCTATTTTATTTTATGTACACTGTAATTCATGTCAGTGTTACAAAAATACAATTTTTATAAAATTTTTAAATATTTCTTCATACTACACCATGAGCCTCTTCCTTTTTTCATTTTTAACTCTAATGTGACTTGTTGAGTTGATAAACCTTTTGGAGATTGTTCCTGAGGCCGGATGTCGCTGAATATTCAGGTGTCCAAAGATCACGAGGCCTGTTGAATAATACCTTATCGCTGTCCTATAATTTAGACAGCACCTGGCTCTGGTGAGTTTGTATTTCATTCATTGGAGGTGGACACAGCAATGTTTATAAACCCTGTTTTTCATCCTCTGCACCGGAACTTTATTATATCTTTTGAATGAACATTCATTACATGATTTGTTATAATCCCCTCACTGGGATAATGTATGTAATTGTTGCACTTTACTAGGTTTGCAATGTACTGGTTTTAAGCGCTGCAACCACCTTTTTATATAGACAAATCTGCAGCAACGGCGTGATGCCATCATGTCACTATGGACCAAAATCTCTGAGGAATGTTTCCAACACCTTGTTGAATCTACGCCATGAAGAATGAAGGCAGTTCTGAAGAAAAATGGGCGTCCAACCCGGTGTTCTAAAATTTCATCGGACCCATGAAAATTGCAGACCCTCGTCACTTCCGGTGACGCTACGTCATCACCAGCTGGTGGGACAGCTGGTGCGAGCATGCGCACAAGACATTTTCCAGGTCCGATGAAATTTTAAGACTTTGCGAACAGCTGACTGAGAGGAGGAGGGGCTGAGGTGGGATGCACACACCGCCACGGGAAAATTTTACAACACCGACACCGCATCATCGAGCAAGGAACATGTTGCAGAGCTGACTTAGAGGAGGCGGGAAGGAAGTGAATATATATATATATATATATATATATATAATTTTAAAACACCGCCTGAGGTCCCTAGACTTCCGCCCTCACATAGAGCCACTTCCGCCTGTTCTCCCGATACTTCCGCCCTTACTGACACATACCTCCGTCTGAGGTCCCTAGACGTCCGCCCTCACATAGAGCCACTTCCGCCTGTTCTCCCGATACTTCCGCCCTTACTGACACATACCTCCGCCTGAGGTCCCTAGACTTCCGCCCTCACATAGAGCCACTTCCGCCTGTTCTCCCGATACTTCCGCCCTTACTGACACATACCTCCGCCTGAGGTCCCTAGACTTCCGCCCTCACATAGAGCCACTTCCGCCTGTTCTCCTGATACTTCCGCCCTTACTGACACATACCTCCGCCTGAGGTCCCTAGACTTCCGCCCTCACATAGAGCCACTTCCGCCTGTTCTCCTGATACTTCCGCCCTTACTGACACATGCCTCCGCCTGAGGTCCCTAGACTTCCGCCCTCACATAGAAGTGAATTCCGCCTTCTCTATGGAAACGTCCGCCCTCACGTAGAGCCACTTCCGTACTCATTATGATTATTTTCTGTCCCCGACATCCACATTTCCACCATTAATTTCCAATGGACAGTCCCCTCTAAGTCAGCTCTGCAACATGTTCCTTGCTCGATGACGCGGCGGTGTTGTAACATTTTCCCGCAGCGGTGTGTGCGTCCCAACTTAGCCCCGCCTCCTCTCAGTCAGCTGTTCGCAAAGTCTTAAAATTTCATCGGACCTGGAAAATGTCTTGTGCGCATGCTCGCACCGGGGCTGGCACCAGTTGTCGCACCAGCTGGGTTATGACATAGCGTAACCGGAAGTGACGAGGTCCGGAATTTTCATAGGTCCGACAAAATTTTAGAACGCCGTTACTAGCAAGGTGTACCTAATAAAGTGGCCAGTGTGTGTATAACATTCAGGAGTTTTGACAAATCTTCAGGCCTAAAATAATTATTACCAAAGGATACAAAAACAGCACAAGCAGTGAAAGGGTTAAAGGTCCTTTATAAAATCGCTGTTACAGTTTGGGTTTAAAACAGGGGCGGACTGACCATTCGGGGATTAGGGCACTGCCCGAGGGCCCAGGGTCAGTAGGGGCCCCATGAGAGGCTACACACTACAGAAAGAAGCCAGGAACTTCCATGCAGGCTATGCTGTGGTAGATATTTAAATGCCCACTCTATGTGGCTGAGCTGCAATTTGTAGGTGGGGCTTTGTGTGGCTTGAGTGTGGACACAGGGGGCCCCATGATCTCTGATTGCCCGGGGGCCCCATGAGTTGTCAGTCCACCCCTGGTTTAAAATACAATCGTTTGGCAGTTCGATTTTAGAACTTTTTTTTTCACACCTAAAATAGTGACAACTGAGGAGCACAGAATGAGAGCTCTGATTACGCCTTCTCCCCAGCGGCCAATCACAGGCACCCTCAATTTCTGGCTAATACAGCCCTTTCACAACCGCAGCCAATCATAGGCCGCCTCCGTATCGGTTTGCGTAGACTCCAGCACGGCTTCAGTCAATCACCACGGGCAAAGTACTACAGGTTGCGTTTGCGCATCTCAGCGTGCATGCTGATTGGCTGGAGGTGGGATCGGTGTAAGGGCGGAAGTCTCTTCCTCATGGAGGACAAGTGCTCAAACCTACTGGAACGCATATCGGCCATGTTGGACCGCATAACGCATGCGCAGTAAGTCATTCTAAAGTGAACGTCACTTCCGGTTGCTGAATCTGATGGGTAGAGGTACAGTATTCTGATTGAACACTGGCGCGGCTGTACAGTGCATCAAAGAGATGTCCGGAAGTGCAGTTTGAGTGGACACAGTTGGTTAATTCTGGGTCAGTGCAGCTTGTTTATCTTCATATTAATTTAAATGACGTGTTATATTTAATATAATGTTATACAGCGCAGAATATGTCAGTTTATTGTTCAGAGGACAGTAATGGGGGGGGGGGGGTTGTTAATGTGAAGAGGGGCTGTGGTACTGGGGGGGGTGATGTGAAGTGTGCATAAGACACTGTAATGAAGGGGGGCTGAGGACAGTAATGGGGGAGGGGGGGGGGTTATATGAAGGGTGCTGAGGACACAGTGATGAAGGGGAACGGAGTACAGTAATGGGGGGGATGGGTGATGTAAAGGGGGGCTGAGGACAGTCGAGGGGGGGATGCGAAGGGTGCTGAGCACACCGTAATAAAGGGGAACGGAGTACAGTAATGGGGGGGAGGGGTGATGTGAAGGGGGGCTGAGGACAGTAATGGAGGGAGGGGGTGGTGTGAAGGATTCTGAGGACACTGTAAAAAAGGGGAACGGAGTACAGTAATGGGGGGGGTGCGGTGATGTGAAGGGGGGTTGAGGACAGTAATGGGGGGAGGGGGTGATGTGAACTGTAATAAAGGGGAACAGAGTACAGTAATAGGGGGAGGGATGAGGTGAAGGGGAGCTGAGGACAGTAATGGGGGGGGGGGGGGGTGATGTGAAGGGTGCTGAGGACACCGTAACAAAGGGGAACGGAGTACAGTAATGGGGGGGAGGGGTGATGTGAAGGGGGGCTGAGGACAGTAATGGAGGGAGGGGGTGGTGTGAAGGATTCTGAGGACACTGTAAAAAAGGGGAACGGAGTACAGTAATGGGGGGGGTGCGGTGATGTGAAGGGGGGTTGAGGACAGTAATGGGGGGTGGGGTGATGTGAAGGGGGGTTGAGGACAGTAATGGGGGGAGGGGGTGATGTGAACTGTAATAAAGGGGAACAGAGTACAGTAATGGGGGGAGGGGTGAGGTGAAGGGGAGCTGAGGACAGTAATGGGGGGGGGGGTGATGGGAAGGGTGCTGAGGACACCGTAACAAAGGGGAACGGAGTACAGTAATGGGGGGGAGGGGTGGGGTGATGTGAAGGGGATCTGAGGATAGTAATGGGGAGGGGCGGAGGACAGTAATGGGGGGAGGGGGTTATGTCAAGGGTGCTTAGGACACTGTAATGAAGGGGAATGGAGGAAAGTAATGGGGGGGGGGGGAGTGTAGTGAAGGGTGCTGAGGACACTGTAATGCAGGAGAACTGAGGACAGTAATGGGGGGGGGTGGGGGGTGATGTGAATAGTGCTGAGGACACTAAATAAGGGGTGAAAATACAAAGCAAAGAAAAGGGCGCACCAGCCTAGCGCATTATCCTCAGCGAGTTTATTTGTATAAAATTTAAAATCAGCTACTCACAAACAATCGTGAAATTCAGGCACATCAATTCCATACACCTGCCTCCTGCCAGAGGATCAACGTCTTTACTGACCCCTACCTCCTGCCAGAGGATCAACGTCTTTACTGGAAGCAGAGGGCTGACGCGTTTCGAGGCCATGCCTCTTCCTCAGCCTCTGAGGAAGAGGCACGGCCTCGAAACGCGTCAGCCCTCTGCTTCCAGTAAAGACGTTGATCCTCTGGCAGGAGGCAGGTGTATGGAATTGATGTGCCTGAATTTCACGATTGTTTGTGAGTAGCTGATTTTAAATTTTATCCAAATAAACTCGCTGAGGATAATGCGCTAGGCTGGTGCGCCCTTTTCTTTGCTTTGTATTTTCAGTGTTTGGTCGACCGCCCTGGTCGTAAGGGGCAGCAAAGCCTAGCCATCATGGATGCCTAATATCAGCACGAGTTCCGGGATTGAGGCAGCCTGAGGACCAGGTTCCGAGCGCAGGAAAAGGGGGTGCTGTATAGCACTTATCTTTTTTGGAACACTAAATAAGGGGGGCTGAGGACAGTAATGGAGGAATTAAGTGAAGGAGGGCTGGGGACAGTATTGGGGGGGGTCAGTTGATGTAAAGGGGGGGCTAAGGACAGTAATATGTGAAGGGGGGCTGAGCACAGTAATGGGTTTGGTACATGCACAAATGTGGAACATATGCTGCTGCATGAGGTTCTCATTGAGAATCAAACATGCCAGAGAATCGCTGTTGAGAAGAGTAAAAAAAATCCAAAATGTTTTTCAAGTATAATAAAGTGATAGTAAATGCTTGATTATTATTTTTTTCATAAATAAAATGATAAACACGTCATACTTACCTGCTCTGTGTAATGGTTTTGCACAGAGCAGCCCGATCCTCCTCTTCTTCCCCGGGTCCCCCCCCCCCCCCAACTGGCTGCTATGATGGCCTCTTGTGTGCGCTCGCTTCCAATGTATAAGTTAGAGGGATGAGCGAAAGCATTTAACCACTTGCCGACTGCCTAACGCCGATCTACGTCGGCGGTCAGCCCCTCACAGGCAAAGTGACGTAGGGCTACGTCACTAGCTTGTGAGGGTCTAGGGAGCGAGCGCGCGCCGCCGGAGGCGCGCTCCCGCGGGGTCACGGACCCCCCCGCGCGTGTGACCAGCGGACCCGATGTCCGCCGGTCACTCAGCGATCGGCGGGGGAGAGGGAGAATGTCAGGCAGCTTGTGTAAACAAGCCACCTGTCATTCTCCTCGCTGTAAAGACACTGATCACACGGATCTACTATGTAGATCCGTTGATCAGTGTCCTTACAGCTCAAGCCCCAGCCAATCACAGTTAGAATCACGCCCCTAGGGATACACACAGCCCCTCCCTCCCAAATAAAGTTAACCCCTTCACTACCAGTGTATTTTTACAGTAACAGTGCATATGTATAGCACTGATTACTGTAGAAATGTCACTGGTAACCCCAAAAGTGTCACAAATGTCAGTCAAGGGTCCGATCTGTCCGCCGCAATGTCGCAGTACCGCAAAAAAAATCGCAGATCGCCGCCATTACGCGTTAAAAAAAAAAACAACAAAAATGACAAAAATCTTTCCCTTTGTTAGTAAACGCGATAACTTTTGCGCAAACCAATCAAAATACGCTTTTTGCGATTTTTTTTTTTACCAAACATAGGTAGCATAAAACAAATTGGCCGAAAATGTTAAAAAATTTTGATTTTTACATTTTTTTTTGGGGAAATTTCATATAAAAAAAATGTGAAAAATATTGTTATTTTTGCAAAATTTACGCTCTTTTTTGTTTATAGCGCGTGATCAAAAAAATGCACGGGTGATCAAATACTACCAAAAGAAAGCTCCGTTTGTGGGAAAAAAAGGATGCCAAATTTGTTTAGGTACAGCATCGCACGACCGCGCAATTGTCCGTTAAAGTCACGCAGTGCCGAATCGCAAAATACCCCCTGGTCGGAATGGGGGTAAAATCTTCCGGGGCTTAAGTGGTTAACACTGACGGGAATGCTGACAATGATTTTCTTTTATTTATTTATAAAACCTTTATTCCAAAAGAAAAAAATGCTGTCAATAATTATAAAGCATTAGCTGGAGTTTGGCTTTAATTATTTGTTGGTGTATCTAAATCTGCTAGTCCATCTAACACTTCCCTTCCCCCACACTGACCTAGCTGCTGTGGAGATGTGTCTGTTGCTCCTTCATCCAGAGTATGGGCACCCTAGTACAGGTGGTATGTTACTGGCCAGATCACCAGGCTAAAAAAAAAAAGACTGCAGCCCCCACATCTAATGATTGGTAAGTGGCAATATATGAAATTTTTGTTTTTTTATTTAATATCGCTTTCAGTACATTTTTTTCCTCGAAGGTAAAGGAGGTATATAATAAATAAGACGGTAATATTAATAACCTTGTATTGAATGTACGCGTGTGGCTGACGTAAACCAGTGTTAAAAAAAGACTAGAAAACCTCAACCTGTATAAATCCTGGATGGTTTGGCACATGTGTGGTGATTTACGGCTCAGTATATTTATATTTCACTCTCCTGGTTCTCACTATTCCAGCGTTCCTGTGCCAGCCATGAATCCGCCATTCTTGTCACATTCCTCGTACCAGGATGGGAAAATGAAATCAAAGAAGAGAAGTCACAAAGAGAAATATCGGCTGAAGTGTCTGCGGCTCCGACGACAGGCGAAAACCATGGTGTTTGTGAGTGCAGTGCTCCCGCGTATCGCTCTCATCTTGTGCTCCACATCCTATATACAAACTGGTGGATGGGGAGCTGATCTATACCAGAGGGAGCAGTCCTCCCAGTCATGTACATCAGTCCCTATGGTTTCAGCCATAATGTGAAACAATATTCACTGGAATCCCTTCCGCTAGTTCAGACTTAGGGGTCCAATATTTGATTTGGACTCTTGACCATTTTATTTCAGATACCTACCTATCAGTCCAATGTTTTCTGTGCTATGAAAGCAGAGTGTAACATCGGGGTCTTCACCTTAGCTCAGCTCTGTTGTTAGACAGTTCTACAGCGCTGACATATACTGTAGTGTTGTACAGAGAACACTGAGCCAGCCACATCAGTCTCTGCACAAGAGGGGCTTACACTCTAATACCCCGCTACAGGGACACGCTTTTATTATTATACATGCATGTAGCATTGTCATATACCATATCACTCCACCAAAAACACTGAACTATGTACTACAATTTCTGCACCAGAGAAGCTTACACTCTAATGCCCCGATCAAAGGTTTTTGGTGCCTCAAAACCAAGAAGAGGTGGGACTTTTGGGCAAAGAAATGAGGATAGTTTTATGTTTTAAATAAAACAATTTATTTGGAACTTTAAAACCATACGCATATGTGTGTGCAGGGCTATAGGCCCTTTGGTGTGAAGAGGTGATAAAAGGTTGAAATCATGGTGACTTATATTAATGTGTTTCTCTGTTCTCCGTGCTTGATCACAAGTCTTAGGGTAGGACAGAGAGAACATCCATAATATCCGACGCGTTTCGGCTTAGATGCCTTTGTCAAGGCTATCACCATATCTGAAATTATAACAAAGAAAGATTTGAATACACCTACTCATCCAAAGGAAAGAATTTTCATTGGGGGTGGTGTTTACATAAATCCACTTACATATTGTTTTGCCTTTCCATGTATGGAGACCTTTTCCTCTGATCCTAATTCCGCAACAAGAACTAGAGGGGCTGCTTCTAGAAATAATATATTGGTAATTAGTGTGTAGTCCAGAGGCTACTGTGTTTATGTTGACCTGCCTAGATCCGCGCGCAACATGTACCGCGCATTCGCACCAGGAAGAGGGATACGTGACGGCTGCAACAACGAAAGATCCCGCTGCGCAGTATTGCGCATCCGCGGAAGGTATATAACGCCCGGGAAAGAAGCGGTATGCCAGTTCCCTCTTGGAGAGGGAGAAGTGCAGACCTGCCGAAGCGCTGCTTACCTGGACAACAAAGCTGCCTAAAAAGTGAGTCTTTACAACACAAGCCAGCTAAATCCTATTCCACAAGGAAAAAAGTTCTGAGCTGACTGATATGCCCTCTTTGTTTTTGCTTTTGGTCCTTTGTTTTTCTTCAAATTAAACACTTGTTCACTCTATTTCAGGGGTCTTCAAACGATGGCCCTCCAGTTGTTCAGGAACTACAATTCCCATCATGCCTAGTCATGTATGTGAATGTCAGAGTTTTACAATGCCTCATGGGATGTGTAGTTCCGCAACAGCTGGACAGCCGTAGTTTGAGGATCCCTGCTCTATTTGAATAGTCAATATATTTTTTTGAATAGATGACAGTTTTCCAAAAACAAACTTTTTGACCAGAGCACAGTAAATTACAGGAATACCCCAGCAAGGCTGTATTTTCCAGTGAGTAACAACACAATAAGAAATATAGAAACACAGTAACCTCTGGACTACACACTAATTACCAATATATTATTCCTAGAAGCAGCCCCTGTAGTTCTTGTTGCAGAATTAGGATCAGAGGAAACATGGAAAGGCAAAACAATATGTAAGTGGCTTTATGTAAACACCACCCCAATGGAAATTCTTTCCCTTGGATGAGTAGGTGTATTCAAATCTTTCTTTGTTATAATTTCAGATATGGTGATATCCTTGACCAAGGCATCTAAGCCGAAACGCGTCGGATAAGACTTGTGATCAAGCACCAAGAACAGAGAAACACATTCATATAAGTCACCATGTCACCACTGTCACTATGATTTCAACCTTTTATCACCTCTTCACACCAAAGGGCCTATAGCCCTGCACACACATATGTGTATGGTTTTAAACGTTCCAAATAAATTGTTTTATTTAAAACATAAAACTATCCCCATTTCTTTGCCCAAAGGTCCAACCTCTTCTTGGTTTGAGGCACCAAAAACCTTTGATCAGTTTATAAGGGATGTTGGCAAAACATATATATAACCCAGGCCACTTAGAGAATCCTAAAACCTACACAAACACTCTAATGCCCCATCCACAGTCACACATTAGTCTTATACAGTGGGTAAAGAAAAGAATCACCTCCTTTACAATAATCACATTTTGCTGCTGTGCACCCTGAAATGAAGACAGTTTTTTCTTTTTTATCCAGCTGTATTTCCCAATACAACTTATAACATCCAAGTGAAAGATATAACACCAACATGTCTGAAAAAAATCAAAAATAGAATCCCTGAGTTGGAAAAAGGATCACCCCCTTTTATGTCAGTATTTTGTTAGACCGCATTGTGCTTTAAATGGAAAAGTGCAGAGTTGTTGGTGCCAGGCGCTACCACAAAATTGTGTGCTGTGCGTTTTTTAAAATTGTGTGCTGTGCGTTTTTTAAAATTGTGTGCTGTGCGTTTTTAAAACGTAAAAATACAAATAAAAACGTGTGCTTTGCGTTTTCAAAACAATCCGTTTTAAAAAATGTATAGAAATGTATTTAGCGGCACGGCAAATACATTCATAGGAGTTCACATGATGACCAGTTTTTTAAGGCTGTACATCATTGGCTATCTAAACCGCAAGGTGTACAAATATGGCCGCTGATTCGGAGTCAATGGTGTACTAACATGGCGCCAGCCCAGCCTATAAAAACATCGGGAATAGCGCTAGATGGCACGCTCCAGATGACGTTGTAGTGACGAAACACATAGGGCATGGCTTATTGCGTCAGTACGTCACTTCCGGTAGCGGTGGTTCAGACCCGTGGAACGCGGAAGCGACACAGCCTGGCGGACCCTGCACGCTGAAAGTGAACTCCTACAATGTGAGTTGATATTTCACCTGCTTTCATCTCACACATGATATACTACGCAATGGAGGCTATTTTCTATTACAGCAAATGAGGAGAATCGAGCCACCCATCACAAGAGTGCAGTAAGCAATTACACCCAGTGGGGACCCACGGGTTGCTATTTTCTCATTGTATAAGTATCTTACTGAGCACTTGATGCACTGGCTCACAGTAAGCACTAAAGCACTTTGTATTAACCAAGTGGTGACACTATATGGTTTCATTTAATGCACTATATGCACTTTTTTTTTTTTTTGATGGTATGATTTTAGTGCCAAAAACGCATCGTTTTAAAACGGATTGTTTTGAAACGCACAGCACACATTTTTATTTGTATTTTTACGTTTTAAAAACGCACAGCACACAATTTTAAAAAACGCACAGCACACAATTTTGTGGTAGCGCCTGGCACCAACAACTCTGTACTTTTCCATTTATATACTGCCTCAGTGGCAGGTTGGCGGCAGCTCACACCACCATTGTACAGATTATTAAATATACTGAAAACTCCTTAGTGCTGGCATTTAACCTCACCCCCCACCGCATTTTGCTTTAGTTACAGCCTTTAGTCTATTGGGATATTTCTCCACTAACTTTGCACATCTAAACTTTGCAATATTTCCCCACTCTTCTTTGCAGAACTGCTCAGTTCAGTTAAATTCGATGGTGATCATTTGTGGACTGCAGTCTTCAACTCATTCCACAGACTTTCAATGGGGTTTAAGTCTGGGCTCTGACTAGGCCATGCAAGGACATTCACCTTTTTCTCCTCCAACCACTGTGTGGTCATTTTTGCTGTGTTCTTTGGGTCTTTGTCATGTTGGAAGGTAATCCTTCTTCCCATTGACTTTCTGGCAGAGGGCAGCAGATTTTCCTCAAGAATTTGACAGCATTTTGCCCCATCCATTTTTCCTTCTATCCTAACAAGTGCTCCAGTTCCTGCTGCAGAGCAACACCCCAATAACAGGATCATACCATCTACATGCTTTAGTGTAGGAATCATGTTATTTGGATGGTGAGCTGTATTGGATTTCTGCCAGACATATAGTTTGGTGTTGAGGCTGAATAATTCTATTTTAGTCTCATCTGACCACCTTAAACGCACCTTGAAGATTCTGAGGCTTCATGGAAAAAGGTGTTATGGTCAGATGAGACCGAATTGAATTATTTGGCCTCAACTCTAAACAATATGTCTGGCGGAAAGCCAATACAGCTCACCATCCGAAAAACACCATTCCTACAGTAAAGCATGGAGGTGGTAAATCCTGGTATGAGATAGTTTCTCTGCAGCAGGGACTGTAGTATTTGTCAGGATAGAAGGAAAAATGAATAGGGAAAATACCATCAGATTTTTGAGGAAAGTCTGCTGCCCTCTGCCAGAAAGTTGTCAATGGGAAGAAGGTTTAACTTTCAACATAATGGCCCAAAGCACAGGGCCGTCTTTTCCATTGGGCATGCCCGGCGGTTGCCCGGGGGCCCCACTTGCCAAGGGGCCCCACACACAGGGCTGGCAATTACTGTCCCCCAACAGGCCACTGAGGCCAGATTACTTTGTTTACGTGGTGGTCTAGGGCCCCCCCCCCCGTTGTCCGCCGGGCCCCCCGTTGTCGGCCGGTGGCTCTGAGTCTCCACTGCACACTGGTTGCTAGGAAGGCCAGCCGATTGGCATCTAGCAACCAGTGACGTTATATACTACTACTCTTGTAGTATATAGTGTTCCCTGTAATATGTATATAGTAAGGTATATACTCCAGGTAGTTGTACTCTCTTGTAGCATATAGTGCCACTATATACTACAAGAGAGTACAACTACCTGGAGTATATACCTTACTATATACATATTACAGGGACCAATATATACTATAGTGCAGGAAAAGGATGGCACAGTCTGACAGTCGATCATCGATAATTTGCATTGCCCAGGGGCCTATAAGGCTCTTAAGATGGCACTGCCAAAGCACACAGCAAAAATGACCACACAGTGGTTGGAGGAGCAAAAAGGTGAATGTCACCCAGACTTAAACCCTATTGAAAATCTGTGGAATGACTTGGAAGACTGCAGTCCACAAACGGTCACCATCAAACTTAATTGAACTTGATAAGTTCTGCAAAGAAGAGTGGGCATATATTGCAAAGTCTAGATGTGAAAAGTTAGTAGAGAAATATCCCAACAGACTAAAGGCTGTAATTAAAGCAAATGTGGTACAACAAACTACTGACATGGGGAATGGGTGATAATTTTTCCAACTCAGTGGTTCTGTTTCAAGTTTTTTTCTGACATGTTGGTGTTATATCTTTCACTTGAATGTTCTATGTTGCCCTAATACATACAGCTGGATAAAGCGTGTCTTGTCTTTATTTCAGGCTGCAATGCAACACAATTTGGTTATTTTAAAGGGGATTATTTTCTTTTCTGAATCCTACTGTACATGCTCATACTGCAGTACTATACAGAGAATGCTGAACCAGTCACATCAGTCTCTGGACCAGAGGAACTTGCACTCTAGTGTCCCACCGTTCAATTAATTTCCTCTGCAGTGGGAACAGTATTGGTGTTCTCAGTTCAGTTGTACATTTCTGAAATGTGTGTTTTTTCTTTGGTCTTTTTATCCTGTACAGGAAAACGCAGCACTCTGTGACGAGATAGCGCGCCTCGAAAGTAAATTTGTCAAAGCAAAAGAAGAGAGAAGGTGAATTTTCAGTTCTAGCTCCATTTTCTCTGTGATACCGTTTTCAGTGGTCATGAATACACAAATACCTGAAATCCATTCCCTTCATAGCATGGGCAGAGCATGGACCAAGGAACACCCTGGAAGTCATTCTGCTTCCAGAAGCCTTGTAAATCTATACCAAGGCCTGCACAAACTCTGAAAGGATCCATGTGTCCTTGTGTGTGTCATTCAGACTTGGTTTGTCTCAATAGGGGGACCTGTAGGCACTGAGCAATAAATGTGTGTGAGATTGTATGTGTATAAAATCCTTAGTAGCTAACTCTGAGATCCTAAAACCCAGTCTTCTGAAGCATTCCTTTCCCTTTTTCAGGTTTCTGTTAAAGAGGTTCTTGCAGCTGCAGGCATTAGGTGAAGATGATCGGCCCACGACGCACAGTTCCAGCTTGTCGCTCAGTTTTGACATGCCAAGCATGAGTGATGGGAACCTGGACATGAGCCTACCCAGTGTGGCTGACAGTGACCTGGGGAAGAAGCTGAAGAAGGACAAGAGAGAAAAGGGCAAAGAGAACAAATCAGAAGGTGAGTTCTGGGCTCCTTAGGCTAGCTAGTTTGTTAAAGCAAACTTGTCCTTGCAAAAGGAATTCACCTTCTCCACAGGGCTGTAGCCCAGAAGGGCCCACTTACTCAGGCATTTGTTTACAGACCCGAGTGCTCAGTCATTCATGTAGTAAAAAGACGTCTAAAGGTTTCATAGTCCTTTTGTGACTTGGTCCTTTCTGCCTTTTACATCTCAGTACTGGGCACTGAGGTCACACATCCTACCAAGGACCAACAGTTGCTTGCTGATTGGTAGTAAACTGTCGCAGGGTTCGGTAGAGGAGGGTGACATCCAACTAAAAGATGCTAGAGAAATTTAAGTCCTCAGACCGATGGTTAAAGTAAACCGCAGATGGTAGCACAGTTGTCCAGAAAGGTTCACAGAGCAAAGACTAACAATAGCCGAGGTGGATGGTCAGGATAATTACAAATGCAGTCCAAAATCTATGCAAGAGTAATCCAGGGCATTAAAGTGAACCTTTACCCATAACAATGTGATAAAAAATAATGTTCTTTAACAAGGAACATACATTCTACAATAATATTTATCCTACCATTGTGTGCTATAAATTGTCTCCAGCATTGCTCCTGTTTCTTCTTGCTGGAGGCTGCCATTTTGCTGAAGCCCAGAGCCCCTAACCAGCAGTAAATCATGAAGTGGACCTAAACCCATTGATTTTAACCACTTTACCACCAGAGGATTTTGTTGTCTTACGTCTGGGCCACTTTTTGCGATTCGGCACTGTGCGATTTTAACTGACAATTGCGCGTTTATGCAACGCCGTACCCAAACGAAATTTACGTCCTTTTTTTCCCACAAACAGAGCTTTCTTTTGGTGGTATTGATCACCTCTGCGATTTTCATTTTTTGCGATATTAATTAAAAAATGCGACAATTTTGAAAAAATAACAATATTTTTCTACTTTGACAGTTAAAAAAATATCCAATATATTCAATTTTTGTCATATATTTAGGCCAAAATGTATTTAGCTACATGTCTTTGACAAAAAAATTCTCAATGTGTGAATTTTTAACCGCTTTATGACCGGAAAGGTTTTACCCCATTCCTGACCATGCCATATTTTGCGATTCGGCACTGCGTTATTTTAACAGACAATTGCGCAGTTGTGCAACGCTGTACCCAAATTAAATTTATGTCCTTTTTTTTCCCCACAAACAGAGCTTTCTTTTGGTGGTATTTGATCACCTGTGCGATTTTTACTTTTTGCGCTATAAACAAAAAAAGAGTGGAGGGAAAAGAGGGAAAGATTTCTGTCATTTTTGGTAGTTTTTTTTTTTAACGAGTAATGGCGGCGATCTGCAATTTTTTTTTTTTTTTTTTGCGGGACTGCGACATTGCGGCGGACAGATCGTACCCTTGACTGACATTTTTGACACTTTTGGGGGTACCAGTGACATTACTACAGTAATCAGTGCTATACATATGCACTGTTACTGTAAAAATGACACTGGCAGGGAAGGGGTTAATTTTTATTGGAGAGGGAGGGGTTAATGTATGCCTGGTGCTTACTGACGTGTGTGGGAGGAGGTGACTGAGTGACACAGGGACAGATCTCAGGTTCAGCTATGCTGAACCCTGCAATCTGACCCTGCCTGTCACTTAGGACATCCGCCCGCTTTGTTTACACAAGCGGGCGGATTTCCACACTAGATCCCCGACGATCGGGGAAGAGCAGCGGTGATCACCGCCGCTCCTCACCATACCCGACTCCCGCTGTAACTGAATACAGCGGGAGCGAGCCTCCGGCGGCGCGCGCGCGCTGCCGAGAGACGGGATTGTCTGGTGACGTAGGTCTACGTCGCCAGATGATAACAAACCACTTTGCCGCAGTACAGTCAACGTGACTGGTCGGCAAGTGGTTAACAGTTTCAAAAAACAGTTACATCCCTGAAATGCTGGGATTGCTAACTGTCACATTTGCTTGTGCCCTGTCAAACCATCGAATGGCTGGTATCGTAACTGATCACGTGCAGCACCATGGCAGTTGATGATCAAAGAGAAGCAGCTTCCTTGGCTGTAAAGAATAGGAGGGTTTAATTCTGCTTTAAAGTGATTGTAAACCTCAGTCATGGAATATGAACAAAGCATATCCCTCTATACTATAGTGTGTACTTGTCTCACTCCAGAGGACTAAGTGCCATTTCTTTTCTAGTGCTTCTCTCTATCTGCATGAATCACTTCTTACAAGTCTTCCTGACACCAAGAGAAAAAAAAGTGACAGGGGAGGGACCTCCAGCTGATTGATAGTCTCAGCTTTGTCCCTATGTGCTGTGTGAAGAAGGGTGTGTCCCTTCCCTCCAATCAGCTCTCAGAGCTCTCCTCGCTGATGTAACTTCAGCTGTCCACCCCCTGCTTTTCAGAGCTGTGAGATCCTGTGTAAATTCTGCACCTTGAAAAAATGTAGAGGAAAGCTAAACTGGTACAACTTATATAGGAAAATTTGTTTAATTTCTGTGTATCACCTGAGGCCAGTCACTTCACTGGGTATATGTGAGGGTTTGCAACCACTTTAAGACCATCAGCAAATCGTCCTCTACAAATTCGGAAGTGCCTAAAAATAGAGAGTAACTGACCATGTGCAGAGCAATGATGGAGTGTATTACTGGATTTTAAACAATATAGGCACTTATTTTTAATGTTTCACATACAGTATCTCACAAAAGTAAGTACACCCTCACATTTTTGTAAATATTTTATTATATGTTTTCATGTGACAACGCTGAAGAAGTGACACTTTGCTATAACTCAACACACAGCCTTTAATGTCTAAACCACCGGCAACAAAAGTGAGTACACCCCTAAGTGAAAATGTCCAAATTGGGCCCATTAGCCGTTTTCCCTCCCCGGTGTCTTGTGAATCGTTAGTGAAGCATGGTGGTGGCAGCATCATGCTTCAGGGGTGTTTTTCTTCAGCTGGAACAGAGGCCTTAGTCAAGATGGAGGGAATTATGAACCGTTCCAAATACCAGTCAATATTGGCATAAAACCTTCAGGCTTCTGCTAGAAAGTTAAACATGAAGAGGAACTTCATCTTTCAGCATGACAATGACCCAGAGCATATATCCAGATCAACAAAGGAATGGCTTCACCAGAAGAAGATTAAAGTTTTGGAATGGCCCAGCCAGAGCCCAGACCTGAATCAGTTTCAAAAACCAGTGGGGTTATCTGAGAGGGCTGAGCACAGGAGATACCCTCACAATCTGACAGATTTGGAGTGTTTTTGCAAAGAAGAGTGGGCAAATATTGGCAAGTCAAAATGTGCCATGCTGATAGACTCAAAAAGACTGAGTGCTGTAATTAAATCAATAGGTGCTTCAACAAAATATTAGTTTAGAGGTGTGTACACAGTTATGCAACCATAATATTTCAGTTTGTTGTACAGTTTATAGGTCACATTAAAGGTGGAAAAAGTTCTTAACGGGGGTGTGTAGACTTTTTATATCCGCTGTATATATGTGTCCATGCACATTTGAGTGTTTTACAGGCTGAAAATCCCCATCACAAGTGTGTTTTTGAGAGGTGCATTCAGGCAGAAAAATACTTAACACACCTAAACACAGTGTAGTGTATGGTTTTCCAGTGTTTTAGGGAAAAACATTTATAAAAGTAAACGCGTGAATATTATGATCTATAGGAGGGTTTTTTTTTATGTTACTTTTCTCTGCCAGCACTTCTGCAATTCCTAGTGTGCACTGATCTGACTGTCTGGATCTGTGAGTGTGAGCACACCTTGCTAACCAGAAACTTTCATTTACCTCTACAGTTATAAAGAAATTAACAAAAAAGAAGAGAATGACAGACGGGGCACCGCGCAGGTGGGTTCAGCCGATTCTTCTGGACCCATGTGGACGGCCAGTCTTCCCCATTGATTTAGACGGTCTGACTGTTTACAGTCTGGGAGAGGTAAGAATCACTTCTAAATCGAATGCCTCATTAACATGGGCATAAAAAAGCAAGGGAAGGGAGAAAACCATGCACACTTCTGGTGTAGTCAAAGGGCTTTATTTAAAAAAGCGCATATAGTCCATGAGAGAAAGCCCACTCAACACACAACATAGTCGCAAGGAAAGGATGGATGAGCAGTCAAAATTTCTGGATCACTGTGTGGCCAGCTGACAGGTGAAGAGCTGGGCTGGATGCCAGAAGTCTCTGCTCCTCCTGCTCAGCTCGCTCAATCCCAAGGACAGCTCTCAGTGGAGGATGGTCTCCTGTAAAAGTGGGGTCCCAGGACGCGTTTCGAGGACTTCTTCAGCTGAAGAAGAGGAGGAGTCCTCGAAACACATCCTGTGACCCCACTTTTACAGTTAACCCAAAGTTTTGGGATTCTCATTTACTTTCGCTCCTGGTGATAAGTCACCAGGAGAAATAGAGAGGGTGAACAGACACACAGCAATAAAAACCTGGCAGATGTTCCAATACCTCTCCACACTATCCAAAACTTAAAAAAAGTTTCTCTTTCGTTCATTGATGGACACAGCTCCTGATCTTCTTGACCATTGGGTTATACTGCCCTCCTACAGGAGTAGGACACTAGGCAGAAAAAGAACCGGTGAGTTCTACAATCAACCGTCGGACTGGGCACCAGTCCTGTGCTCACCTCAGTATGGTCAGCGAACGCATGCAGACCTCAGCTCAGCGCAAGGTCAGTCACGACATAGCCCTACCGGACGGGGGCTGGTGTGTGAGTTAAACATCTTGCCAGGTCACATACGACAAGGTCTCGGCCTGAATTGCAGCATTTATCCTGGCTGACAGCCCCCCTCTTTCCATAGCAAGGAGTTTTTATCTAGAGAGGTGCCCACCTTGTTCCTGGTATGGTAAGCAGCTAACCCCTCTCCCCCTGGAGGGTTTTGGGGTGGATGCAGCCCCCCCCCCATTGTGTCTGATGGTCCTGTGGGTTATCTATCCCCCCTGTCTGCCCACCCCCCCTCCAACTATACTGGAGTTGTATGGTGCACTCTGGGGGCTGGGGCAGGGTGCTGTACTGGCGATGGGGGTGGGGGGGTGTGCCACCGGAGATTGGCTGTGTGTGTGTGGGGGGGGGGGGGGCTGTACTTGGTGGAGGAAGGGGCTTCTGCCACAGTCCGCTCCTTCTTGCTCTGTGTCTTTCCTGGGCCCAGGGATCCGTCCTTGGTCCCTGGGAGCCTCGTGGAGCTGCACGGGGCCACCATTTTATTGTAGCCTATTTTCTGTATAGGCTGGCGGCCATGTTTGTGTAGCTGCGGCACCCATTTTGTGTTAGTCCGGCATTGAAATGAATGGCGGCCATTACTGTGGAGCCTTCTTGGTTTCCATTTCAGCTGTGGGAGCCCCTTCTTATCCCCTGGTGCTGACTCCTGGGCCTCTTTCCTTCCTGGACGCCCCACGGGGAGTGCTTTGATCCGGGTGCTGCCGGTTACTGCCTGGTGTGGTGGTGAGCACCTTTCTTCCGCTGGCTAGTAAGGGTAAGGAACCTCGTCGTAGACGTGTCCTGTCCTTCTTGGCGCACAGGCAGTTTTTCCATCCCTCAGGGTCGTTTGACAAGGGTTCAAAGCCTTTCAAGGCTTCTTCGGGGAGGATCCAAGCGAACTTGGTCTGGCAAGTCCAAAGTGGGTTTCTCCAGACCCGCAGACAAGGGTCCCTCTGCATGAAGGTGCACCCTCACCCGTGCCTGGGGTGGGGCGGTCTTCGCTGGTTGCCACACCCGTGGACCTCCTTGGTGCAAGACAAGTGGGTCCTCAAAGTGATACAGTCCGGCTACAAGATCGAGTTTCATTCTTACCCTCCAGAGAGGTTCTTTCCTTCCAATGCGTGTCTGTCCCTGGACCGATTGCAGGCCCTCTTTGGGGCGGTGCAAGACCTGTTACTTCAAGGGGTAATTGTTCTGGTTCAAACTCTGGAACGTTTTCAGGGGTTTTATTCAAACCTGTTCACGGTCCCGAAGAAAGAAGGCAAGGTGCATCAAATTCTGGATCCCAATGCCTTGAACTGCTTTGTGCGGGTACAGAAGTTCGGAATGGAGTCTGTTCGCACGGTGGTGGCATCCTTGCATCAGGGAGATTTCCTTGCCTCTGTCTGCATCAAGTACGCTTACTTACACATTCCAATATGTTTCGGTCACCAACGATTCCTCCGCTATGCCGTAGGAGAGGAGCATTATCAGTTTGTGGCTTTACCCTTTGGTCCCGCCTCTGCTCCTCGGGTCTTCACAAAGGTGTTGGCTCTGGTGCTGGCATTGTTACGTCAGCGAGGTATCGCAGTGCTGGGCTACCTGGATGACCTCTTGCGAGAACAGTCTCCTACTGCTCTGATGGACAAAGTGGACATCACTATACGGACTCTGAGGGAGTTCGACTGGCTTCTGAATTTTCAGAAGTCTGCTCTGGTTTCTTCCACGAAACTGGACTGTCTGGGTCTGACTCTGGACTCTACTCTAGCCAGTGTGTTCCTTCCTCTGGACAAACTCCAGAAGTTGCATGCTGCGATTGATCTCTTGCTGTCCAGTAGATGGTTGTCCCTCCGGACTTGCATGAGGGTGCTGGGTCTGATGGTTTCTACCTTCGAGGTCCCTGCAAATAGAGATGTTGGCCAAATGGGACAAGTGTCCGGAGTCTCCGGATATTCAAATCCGGCTAAGCCGAAAAACAAAAGGGTCTCTGATCTGCTGGCTTTGCTCTCAAGCTCCTCGCCAGGGCAGATCTTTTCTCCCTCTATATTGTACAGTGGTCACCACGGATGCCAGTCTGTCTGGGTGTGGGGGGGTGTCCTGGGTCAGAACTCCGTTCAGGGAGTTTGGACCCTGGAAAAGTCCAGACTCCCGATCAATGTCCTGGAACTCCAAGCGCACAGGCTGTGCATAAATCACTGAACGGATCGCCTTCAGGGGTGTCCGGTGCAAATCCAATCGGACAATGCCACGGCTGTGGCTTATGTCAATCACCAGGTTAAAACAAGAAGTGTACTGGCAGATCTGGAGGTAGCTGGCATTCTTCGGAGGGCAGAACGTTTCCTTCCGGTCCTCTCTGCCGTACACATTCCAGGGGTGGAAAATTGGCAAGCGGATTATCTCATTCGGCAGGCGTTGGACCAAGAGGAGTGGTCCCTTTTATCTGGAGGTGTTGCATTAGCTGTTTCTCTGGTGGGGCACCCCCCCCCCCCCGGTGGATCTGTTGGCGTATCGGCTCAACGGGAAGATGCACAGGTTTGTGGCACGGTCACGGTATCTGCTAGCGGATGCCACAGACGCACTGTATCTTCTGATTCATGCCTCCCCCCCCCCCCCCTCAAGCTTCTGCCGAGACTCTTGCACAGAATCAAGGCAGAAGGAATTCCTGTCAATCCAATGACACCCAAATTGGCCTGGTGCAGCTGGTCGCTGACGCCCCTTGGAGACTACCTCTGGGGGAGGATCTGCTGTCCCAAGAGCCAATTTTCCATCCTGTTTTACAGACGCTGGCTTTGACAGCTTGGTTGTTAAAAGCCAGGTGCTGAAGGATAGTGTTTTTTCTGGGTCGGTGATTCCCACACTACTGAAGGCTAGGAAGTCTACTTCTAGGAAGATCTACTATTGTATGTGGAAAGCGTACATTTCGTGGTGTGAGTCGCTTGGTGTTCACCCTTGCTCTTTTTCGGTGGCTCGGGTCTTGACCTTCCTTCAATGGGGGGTTGAGCAGAAATTGGCCTCGAATACCATTTAAGGGTCAGGTGCTGGCCTTGGCGGTCTTCTTTCACCGAACCTTGGCCACGCACTCCCTGGTGCATACTTTTATTCAGGGGGTTCGACATTTGACTCCATCAGTGCTGTCCCCACTACCGCCTTGGGATCTCAACTTGATGCTTTCAGCTCTCCAGAAGCCTCCCTTTGAGAACATTTGGGAGATTCCCCTGCTTAACTGTCTCAGAAGGTGGCCTTTTTGGTGGCTATCACTTCTGTGAGCAGGGTGTCGGAATTGGCGGCGTTGTCTTGCCGTTCCCCTTATTTGGTGATCCACAAGGATAAGGTGGTTTTCGCCCCTGTCTGTCGTTCCTTCCAAAAGTTGTCTCTGATTTCCATCTGAATGAGGACATTGTGTTGCCTTCCCTGTGTCCCAGGCCAAAACATTCTAAGGAAATTGCGTTGCATTCCCTGGATGTGGCTCGGGCTATTTGGGTGTACCTGGCAGCTAGGGAGTCTTTCAGGAAGTCAAATTAACTATTTGTGCTTACGGATGGGCCTCCAAAAGGAGTATCTGCTTCATCTGTGACCATTTCTAGTTTGATCAGACAGACCGTGACTGAGGCCTATTCGATTAAGGGTCAGGTTCCTCCTTTCCCTGTGAAGGCGCACTCTACATGGACGCTCAGTGCTTCTTGGGCCTTCCGTCATCAGGCATCAGTGATGCAGGTGTGCAAGGCGGCTACTGGTCGTTGGTGCACACTTTCACAAAATTTTATAAAGTGGATGTGTTGGCATTTGCGGACGCCTCCTTTGGCCGCAAGGTTTTGCAGGCTGCTATTTAGGGGGCTTGTTCCCTCTTTTGGGGGTGTAAGGTTTTTCAGCTGGGCTCCAGTTGTTTTGGTTGAGCTCCTGTTACCTGGTTGGCTACGGTTTAGCCTTGGGAAATTTTTTCTTGCTTTTCCCACCCCTCATGTTTGACACTGCTTTGGGAAGTCCCAATGGTCAAGAAGATCGAGCTGTGTCCGTTAATGAACGAAAGAAAAAATAGGATTTAAGACTTACCGTAAAATCCATTTCTCTGATGTTCATTGATGGACACAGCTCCCACCCCTCTATGGAGTTGTATTACTTCTGACACTGCTTGCAACAAAACTGAGTACCTATAGCAGATAGGGGGAGTATACCTACCTGGGACTGCCTTAAGGCATAGTCAAGTTATTTTTCTGCCTAGTGTCCTACTCCTGTAGGGGGCAGTGTAACCCAATGGTCAAGGAGATCAGGAGCGGTGTCTGTCAATGAACATCAGAGAAATGGATTTTACGGTAAGTCAAAAATCCAATTTTTGCTTTAGTTACATTTCAGCATAAATATATCTGATTGGAGTCCCCTCTGCTTCAGTTAATACTGTTCGTATAATCTCAGCATTAACCCAATCTTGTTTTTACACTAGATTGTATCCGACCGGAGCGGTTTCCATGACAGAAGTGCCATTTATCCTGTGGGTTTCTGTAGCACGAGAGTTTACGTCAGCATGCGAAACCCGGAGCAGAAATGTCTATATACATGTCAGATCAAAGATGGCTGGACAAGGCCTCAGGTGACCAATTTACACTTTCTGTTGGAGTTATATGTGACATTGTATTACAAAGTATGTAGCATCATAATACAAAGTGCCCACTTACCGAAAAGCTTTGTACAGCTTGGTACTGGCACCTGCACAATGGGAGATGTTTATAAAGCTCGCCTTGACTAAAGTGGACAGTTCCTGCATTGGGTAATGAGGGGGGCAGATTTCAATGCAGCAAAATTACAGCTGGCTGCTGAAGGGCAATATACAATTGTGTGTACACAAGGATGGATATCATAATTATTTCAGAATATATTGCGGACCTCCTCAATAAGACTTATATTCAGACACATACAATAAATTAAACTTTTATTTTTAGCAGTCATTTGCTAATAAAAAGAGAAGTGAAAAATAGATCTAATTTTTTTTATCCTGTTGATTAAAACGGAGCTCCAAAAAAATTAAAAGTCAGCAGCTACAAATACTGTAGCTGCTGACTTTTAATATTAGAACACTTTCCTGTCCAGGGATCCCGCAATGTAGGCATCCCAGACAATTTTTGAAAACGGCTCTCGGGTGCTGCCGCCGCCATTCCTTATTAGGGAAACTGGCAGTGAAACCTTGCGGCTTCACAGCCGGTTCCCTACTGCGCATGCGCGAAGCACGCTGTGCTTTTTGAATGGCCCAGCGGCGGGAGAAGGAGGAGGGGACCGAACTTCTGGGGGACCTCGCCGCGGCGGGGGGGGGGTACCTGTCCACCCCCCCCACCCCCAAATGGTGCCAAATGTGGAAGTGGAGGGGGGGGAGCAAACAAGGTGAGCTTCCCCTTTTGGGTGGAATTCCGCTTTGAGCATCCATTTTCTTTAAAAAAACATTGGTACATTCAGACAAACAACAAAACAAATCAACAATGTCCTCCCCCAATTGCAATGCACACCAAATTGCCAATGGTATAGCTTCAGGTAGATTAAAGGGATGGAGGAACCATAATGGTTAGAATACAGTGTATTCAAAGAGATAGAGATCAGTCCTCCCTAGGGGTAAGAGGTATAGGGGTTGATTTACTACCTAACTTAGTTAGGAAGCAGAAGCTCTGCTGACTTCCATCATCCAATCATGTGCATGCAAAAACATTTTTTTTTTTAATTTTCCTCGCACATGATTGGGTTTTCTATGCAAAGTGAAGCTTTACCTCATTTACTAAGCTCTGGAGCAACTGCTCTTGCAGAGTGCAACTGCACTTTGCAAAGTACACAGTCTATTTGCCTGTAGTAAATCAGCTCCATAGAGTGTTACCATGAAAGCAACAAACCGACTTCTGCAGCTGTCCACATACCACACTACAACAAGCAGTGGACCCCACACCTTTATCTTGCCTCCAGCCCTTTACCATGCTAACAGGTTGCGTGATTTCCAATGGGCAGGACCAGAGATGTATAGTAACGAAGTAGAACTACTTAAGTACTGTACTTAAGTACCGAAATGCGGTATCTGTACTTTCCTAGAGTATAATTTTTTTCTTCTACTTTTACTTCACTACATTTTTTCGATGATTTCGATACTTCTACTCCGATATTTTTTTTTTGTGCTGCATAGTTACTCGTTACTTTTAAAAAAATTACCACTGCCAGAACAGTAGATGGCAGGTTGCATAAAGCTCAAAAAAATGTGTATAATGTCATTTGCAAATCAGCGCATACGAAAATAAAGGCAGTGTATAATAAAAGCTGCTATACCAAATCTTTCCAATAAAAAGAAAATATGAAACAAACAAATAAATGGTGCTACAGCGCTTAAAGTGCATCAAGAAACTACTAACAAACACAGGTTAATCATTTGAATAAATCATTTGAAATAATAAAAACAATATGATGTTCAAAATTTTGACTTCTTTCTTTAATAACTACATAACACAGTACTTGTACTTCTACTTTCAGTACTTGAGTAGAAATTTTTTTTCAAAACTACTGGTACTTTTTACTTTTAGTACTTAAGTAGCAAATTTTTTTAAAAAACTACTTGCAATACTTAAGTAAAAAAAATGTTGAATACTTTAGTACTTCTACTTAAGTAACTTTTTCTGCGAGCACTTCCACTTCTACTCAAGTCACTTTTTGATCGAGCACTTGTACTTTTACTCAAGTAGAAATTTCGAGTACTTTATACAAGTCTGGGCAGGACAAGCTGCTTCTCACCAGGGCATGCTGCACTGCAAGTTGCAATGCACACAAAATATCTGCTTATGAAAGCCCTCCCATAACCGCATGTCCACAAAGGGGACCATCCGGCACTAACAGACCTTCTTGGTTGAATGTATCAATGTTCTTTCAGAAAATGGATGTCTTATCCAAAGGTTTTGAACATATGTTTGATAAATACATTTCAGATTTACTTCACGAACAGTTGGAGTTCTCAAAATGAAGTCCCATTTATCATTTGTTTGAATATAAATGTACAATTGTGGTTGATACAGACTCTTTACATGGCTTGTTCAATCAGGAGTCCTTTGTGGATGGTAAGTGTGTGTCTAATATACGTACAGCCACAGGAGGGGGCACTTCAATGCGTATGAAAATAGGAGTAAAAAAAAAAAAGTTTTTTTTATATATGCTGTAGCAATATCTCCACACACTTAATCCTTGAAAGCACACCAGTGTAAGAATTTAAGAAAAATAAAGCCTGAACATGTGGACTAAGGATCTCTCTGTTCTGTTCCCCTAGTTTGAGATCGTCCCTGAAGATGACCCCCAGAATACGATATCTGGCAGCTCGGCTGCAGAATGTCACAATGCTTTACTGAAGAGCATCGGGGCTGTGCGGTGAGTGCACTCCATTTACAGATTTCTCTTCTACTGCAGGACACAGGAGCTAGGGATAATGGGCTCTACCACCAGCAGGGGGCAGCAGATATCCTGTTCCAGAGAGCTATGGTGAATGAGCTTTTCTACTTGTAGGAGGCAGCAGGTAGCCTCTGTCTGGGTGCTGTAGGTAATGAGCTCTCTAACCTGAGGGGGAAACTGGTATCTGAAGGCCTTTTCTAACCTTATATGAAATGGTTGAGAAAGTCAAGGGGACCTGACATTGTCGTGTTGATTACATACCTCTTACCACAAGCAGTCCTTGCGCTGTTTTTGTTGTCCTGTTCATGTACCAGTAGTTTTCTGTTGGTAGACCTAAACTAAAAGTGAAGATTTGCAATCTTGTTTGAGAACGTCTAAGAATGTTAACTGTAACCAAGCAGTACCCTGAAACATCTACCTTTTTTGTCTTGGTTTCCTCTTAAAAAAATACCATTCTCATTTGGGTTTATATCGTTTCTGTGTATCCACTGGCAAGAAATGCCCTCATGAATAAACATTGTTTTTTCTCCTCTTAATTGGGATTTTTAAGGCAATCAATTGAAAACAAAAACAATTACATAAAATTGAAATATTTATTAGAAATTGTTAAAAAGGGATTTTTCATAAATCACATAAACATATCAACTATGTGGGTGATACTCGAGACCACCAATTAGAACAAGTGTGATCATAAAATTGATAGAATCATAAACAAAAAATAGTGGGGTGAAAAAGAAGAAAAGAGAGGGACAACAATACACCTCCATAGGGGATTCCCTCCCCCCTAGGGGGTTTTCCCCTATGGAGGTGTATCGTTGTCCCTCTCTTTTCTTCTTTTTCACCCCACAATTTTTTGTTTCTGGTTCTATCAATTTTATGATCACACTTGTTCTAATTGGTGGTCTTGAGTATCGCCCACATATTTGATATGTTTATGTGATTTATGAAAAATCCCTTTTTAACAATTTCTAATAAATATTTCAATTTTATGTAATAGTTTTTGTTTTCAATTGATTGCCTTAAAAATCCCAATTAAGAGGAGAAAAAACAATGTTTATTCTTAATTGCTTATGGGATGATGGCAACCATCTGTCACCCACAATCACCAGACAACAACTATAATACCCAGAAATGCCATCACTTCCTGTTCTGGTGACTTCACAGGAAGGAGAAATGCCTACAGGGCACAGACCACAATAAAAACCTGAGGTCTAACCCTTCCCAGTCCATCCAAATGATTTTTTATATCTCAAAGTAGTATTAAACACTTGGGTGGTTTTCAGCTTAACACACTGGGCCCAATAAAATAAACATTTCCCAGTTAACTCTTTGGTAATATTCTTACCCCAGCACTTAGTTTACATCTTTCAGTGCTGCTGGCTCCTTGTCTGCCAGTGCTGCTTCCTTGAACTTCCAGTCTTCACAGGAAAGAGTTAAGTTGACGGTACAGTCTCCAGTCCTTTTGTTAGTTTGGAAAAGGGAAAAGCAACAAGAGAGTGCTTTACCATGCTAAGTTATGGGGTTGTTTTTTTTTTGTTAATGCACACACCATGTAGGGAGATAAAACCTTAGTCCCTGCATGCAAGATAAAGTAGCTGCATACTCCGTAAGTAATTAAATGCACTGCCTAGAGTTTAAAAAAACTTTAAAAATGTATAGTTCCTTTTTATGTGTTTCCATTTCTGCATGTTTTTATTATTCTGATGTTATACAGAAAGAGCTTGACATTAAACATTTAAACTTCCCAGCTGGCACTGAGCGTATTCTGAAGCTGCTGTGAGTTGCACTGTGCAAAGACAGCAATAGACATTTTGTTTATACATTAGGGGGCTCTTTAATGCAGATTCCTGGTAAAATCTTCAAATGTACACAGAGCCAGACAGGAACAAATTCAAAGTAAAGAATCAGGAAATATAATTCTAGATAACAATAAAAATGTACTTCACTCAGCAAGTATATTAGTGGATTACCATGCTGCTTTTCTCTGCAGAGGACAGAGGGTCTCCACTCCAGAAGACGCGGGGCCGTACTTTTTTGGGTTTGCGCACCCCACCATTCAGAACTTAATACAAAGCTGCCCCGGAGCTCGCAAATGCTCAAGGTGAGATTTCTCTGCAATTTCAATATAAAGAAACCATTGTTCAATTTGTAAGGGTGAGAAGGGATAATGGAGAAAGAGAGAGAGACAGGTCTTCTTTCTGCCCGTAGATTTCAGAATCTGTGCCACATTTCTTGCTGCATAAGATGGCAAAAGAATGAAAGTTATGAGCAATGCGATTTGTCTTTCACTTCAGTTTTTCTTGAGTTTTATTGAATAGAGTAGGGCAGTGTTAAAATGTTTAGGCGTTTGTTTTTTTTTTTTGTTATTGCCGGGGCATTTTCCCTTAACTTTCTGTCCAAGAGACACAACCGGACAAAAAGATGGCCTTGAAACATGTTGGTGGAGGTACTTTGCTCCAGGGTGCCAGCTCGTACCAAAACAATATGGTGATACCACCTCTCTCCTGCACTTAGAATCCAGGCTCCCCGACCACACTTCCCACGGGACTCACATGTGGCGTCTCGGATGGCTAGTCTTGCTGCCCAAAAAGGACTGGGGTAGTCCAACAGTACTACAGGCAAAAAGAAACGAAAAAAGGGCGCACCGACCTAGCGCATTATTCTCAATAATAGGCTTTATTAGTACAACATATAAAATGGCTACTCACAAACAAAGGTAGAAAATAGTCATATCTAGCTCAATCGCTCCAATGTTAGGAATAGTCCATGCATTAGTCCATAATCCTGTTAAGATGACGGCTGAAGCGTTTCGAGGCTCAGCCTCTTCCTCAGAGCCAGCTCGTACCATCATCAGAGACTTTAATGAAGAGGCAGGGCCCTGTAACATGTAGGTGGAGGTACTTTGCTTCAGGGTGCCACCTCGTACCATTATCAGAGACTCTAATGAAGGGGCAAGGCCCTGAAACATGTAAGTGGAGGTACTTTGCTTCAGGTTGCCAGCTCATACATTCATCACAGACTCTGATGAAGAGGCAGGGCTCCAAAACATGTAGGTGGAGGTACTTTGCTCCAAGGTGCCAACTCGTACCAATATTAGAGACTTTAATGAAGAGGCAGGGCCCTGAAACATGTAGGTGGAGGTACTTTGCTTCAGGTTGCCAGCTCATACAATCATCAGAGATTCCAAAGAAGAGGCAGGGCCCTGAAACATGTAGGTGGAGGTACTTTGCTCCAGGGTGCAAGCTCATACTATCATCAGAGACTCTGATGTAGAGGAAGGGCCCTGAAACATTTAAGTGGAGGTACTTTGCTTTGGGTTGCCAGCTCATATGATCTTCGGAGATTCTGATGAAGAGGCAGGTCTCCAAAACATGTAGGATGTTGGTGGAAGCACTTTGCTCCAGGGTACCAGCTTGGTACTCCTCTAGGATATTACATACTGGAGGAGTAGTGGCTAATTTCTGTCCCGGAACATTTGGTGTCCTTTACAGTCCTGTTCTACCACCACCATTTAATAGGATTTACTTGGTTACATGTTATGGTGAAGTATCTTCTTTTCCTTTTTAGTACAATTGTTAGATTTTTTTTTTTTGATTTAATAGGTGTTCTTTCTGCACTATCCAGTGCGCTGTGTTTTGTTTGATCTTTGCTCTTAGTAATATATGTCTTTGGGTATACAGTATATGGAGTGTGCAAGGATGAGCAGACAGCCTAGCCACCAGTTAGGTGGGTTAATCTTTTTAAGATAGAGTAAGTTCGGCAACCTTGGGTACAATCCAATCCTGTCATCTCATTTTTCATTTTTTTATTTATTTATTTATTAGTTACGAATGGGTAAAGTTTGAAGTATGGAAGCTGGGGGACGGGCCAATGCCACAGGAGATTTATGAAAACAGCGTAGCCGTAAGCTTTGAGGCTTTTCAGAGGCAATCCTTGGAGGAGATGAAACCGGATCATGTGTTATCAGGTAAGATGGCTAATATCAGATGACAGATCCCACTATAAACGCACAGTGTACCCACAGCAACTGCCTACTGAAAGGCCTGAACACCTGTGCCTGAACCCAAAGACACCCACTGCACAGATGGTACCTGTATCTCTGCCAGATGCGCATAAACCAATCAATATAGGCTTACTGGGATTGTTTCTTTTTGTTACCAAAAACATGTAGAAGAATATCTACTGCCCTTAAATTATGAAGACATTTTTTTTCTTTTTTAATTCATTCAAAATTATCAGTTTTTTTTTTTTTTGTTTGTTTATAGCGCAAGAAATAAAAAATGTAGTGGGGATCAAATACCCCCAAAGGAAAGCTCTATTTGTGGGGAAAAAAGGACAGGAATTTTATTTGGGTACAGCGTTGCGTGACAGTGCAATTGTCCGTTAAAGTAACACAATGCAGTATCACAAAAAGTGGCCTGGTCATGAAGGGGGGGGGGTAAATCTTCCAGAGGTCTAATGGATAACTCCTGCCCAGTGGTTAACTTTGTTTAAATAGACATAGAAATATAGATCTATTCCTGCTACTTTCCTGTGTGTTTCTGGTGGACTACACACTGGATGGAGAGCCATCAGCCATGCAAAGTGTCAAGCAAAAGATAATTTATTATTGTGTTCTTGGCAAGGGCTATTATGCTGCTAAACCTTATAGCAGAGTTCCAGGCATTTTTTTTTTAACTGACCCCCAACATTTTTAGATTTTCTTTTTTAAGTCAGCAATGTAAATACTTTCTTTGTATGATTAATCGTCCACCTCCACTGTACCTCGTTGCAGCAAGCTACTTCATGCCTGCCTGCCCTCCCATTGGCTCCTGGGATAGGAGTATCCTCAATCCCAGGAGTCAATGGGCGTCGGTCACTTGTAGCATCACAGTGAGTGTGGCGCGCTTTGTACTATATGGGCATGCGTGAGATCGGGAGGAGCATGCTGGGTAGCCAGCAGCGCTGTATCCTGGAATGAGGAACAAGTGGGCTTCAGATGCCCACACTAAAGATGTCAGCATGCTCGCTGGGGGCTACAAAGTGAGTTTATTTCAAAAGAACATGATTTATAATACCTACATTTTATACACATTCCATTATGAATAGTATTAGGTGCAAACATCACGGGGGGTTATTTAAAAAAGAAAAGAATAAAAAAACAAAAAAAAAAAAGCTGGACTCCGCTTTAATAAACAGAGTGTGGATGAGATGGGGTTAAGTGAACCTGTTAGCCCTGCGTGGATGACTTATTTAGATTTTCTTTTAAGCTGAGCTCTAGTTTTACCTTCCATCCTGCAATCCTGCAGTTATATCAGCTCTTTTTTTGTACTGAAATTGCTTACTATGGTTTGATTGCACACTGTGAGCTTTCCACATTGGAGTTGATTTACTAAAGGCAAATAGTCTGTGCACTGCAAGTGCCATTGTGCTAGATCTGAGGGGAAGCTCTGAAATGAGGAAAAGCTCAGCTGATTTCTATCATCCACTTATGTGCAAGCACATGTTTCTCTCAGATCTGGAGCAACTGCACTTGCAGTGCACAGACTATTTGCCTTTAGTAAATCAACCCCAATGTGTATTAGAAGCTGCACCAAGTCAGCTAGAGCCCACCTCATTTCCTGGCTGGAGGATTTCCAGCACCATCTAGTCCTTTAAGCCCCGTACACACGTACCGATTGTCGGCCGTAAATATTCGGCCGACGACCGTTCGGCCAATTGTAGGCTTGTTAGTATGATGCTTCTGACAGCGCATTTTCAGCCGAACAGAATCTGGTGTGCAGGCATTAAAATTTTTGTTGGCCGTCACCAGAACGGCCGATTGTTCGCCAGTCAGTACAGATTTCAGCCGACAGACAGCAGATTAGCAAGACTGGGCATGCTCAGAAAAGAAAAAAGACAAGGAAAGTTAACCATCACATGACATCACTTCTGCAGTCGGCTGTTGTTGGCCGACAAAATTCGTGTGCAGTCTTTTGCAGTTTTCAACAGACATGACAGCCCTGGACAAAAGACGACCGATCGTTCGGCCGACGATCAGTACGTGTGTACGGGGCTTTACTCTGCAGTCTGATAATCCCTGGCCTGCCAGAGTCTATTTATTGGCTTTCAGATCTTTCAGTCGTGGAGGCTCAACAACACATGTGGGTGCTACCTAGGGTTATCTGCATGCAAATACAGTCTGCCTAGAAATCCACTCCTCCAGACTGACAATCGCCCATCAAGGCATCTGTATTATTGCAACACTGCTTGTATCAGGGCTGAGGACCCTTAAATGGATATCATGGCAGGTGGAAGGTGCTTGCAGGGTGCTGTACATTACTTCCCGAAAACATCACAACACCCTGCCAGCACCTTCCACCAGCCAAGATCTACTTGCATTGCACAGAGAAGCACAGATCTAAAGTAAGGTATATAATGAAAACAGGTTTTATTTAAAATTGTCTTGAACTTCAGCTTTAATGAGATGGTAACTTATCTTTTTCAGTTGATGCTTCCTCCATGTTTCTGCCAGTTTTTGAATCCCACTTTGTGACGTTTTTTCTTTTTGCAGGAACATTGGATCTTCCAGACATTCATGCCTCACATGATTACATCTCCACCTATCAGGAAATATTCCTGTCACACCCGCACATGTCCCGAGACCTCCAGCAACTGAAGTCTTCCTCGTCTAGCCAGTACAGCCCATCATGACCCCCCTGAGGACAATCTGTAAAGACTGTCACCCCAAAAATGTACTATATTGTATATTTTCAAGTTTATTTATTTATATATTGTTTATAAACTGCAAACCTGTTTTAGATTTTTTATTTTTAAACATCTGAATTTATTTTAACCGTCCTACAAAATTTATATTCCTTGTAGCTCATAATAATTACATTTCCATTACATATTTAGGACTACTGGAGTTGTGAGGGATTGTACATGGTGGACTTTTAAAGTCGAGTTTAAGAAAAATGTAATTTCACGTAAATAAAAAAAATAAAAACATACATTAATTACATAAGCAATTTTGTTATGTTATTTAAAGCCAAACTGTGGGCAAAAACTGTTTAAGGTCCCATTTACACCTGCTTTTCTTTGAGGAGTGAACCACATTCAGATTACTGTTCAGACAGCCTCTTCATCACCTGCTTTAACCCCCTAAATACCAGATACATTACATGTTGTGTGCGGTTGCAGAGCAGCCCCATTCACTTAAATGGGTTGCACTCAGTGGGTGGTAAACTCTGCCAATCATGACATGGGCTATAATTCCTGCTGCGCCAGCAAAGAAAAACATCGCGGTAAGGGCATGTGTATACCCCCAGCGGTTACCTCTGCAGCAAACGTAGGAGTGGTTGAGGATGGGCAGTAAAAGCACTGGTCAACCACAGCATTTTACTGCAACCAATTGCAGATATAAGCAAGCCCTAAAAGTGTGTTCTCACATTCAATAATGCCCACTTCTATCTTGACCAGTCCTGTCCAGAAGTCTGCTGTCAAAGTGCTCCAGCCTTAAAAATCTTGTCCAGGGGACCAGACAACAGTTTTTGCTCAGCAGGGTGCCCGGTCCCTGCCACTCACTGCTGAAGTCTTCAAGTAAATTGGCTGGCATAACCACATAAATACGATCCATGTTGTTGTAGTTTTGTAATTTAAAATTAAGGCCCGTACACACGTACCGATCGTCGGCATACAAACGTCGGCGGACGAAAGATCTGCCGATTGTACGCTTGTTAGTATGGTGCCTCCGACAGCCGTCAGCGCACATTCTGCCGACAAGAGTCTGTCTTGCAAGCATTAAAATTTTTGTATGCCGACACCAGAGCGGCCGATTGTTCGCCAGTCAGTACAGAATTCGGACGACAGACCGCAGATTTGCAAGACTGGGCATGCTCAGAAAAGAAAAAATACAGGGAAAGTTAACCATTACATGACATCACTTCTGCAGTTGGCTGTAGTCGGCGGACAAAATTCTTGTGCTGTCTTTGCACTTTTCAACAGACACCGACAGCCCAGGGACAAAAGACGGCCAATCGTTCGCTGACGATCGGTACGTGTGTACGGGCCTTTAGGCATCTTGTGCCCACATGTCTATGCTCATCTCTTCCCACTGCACCATATCAACCAATGTCTTCTACAGCAATGCAAATGGTTTCACGCATTGCTGTGGTGTTAAAAGCTAGCCCGCCCACACCAGGGCAACTCATGATACTGATCCAAAGCAGGCAGCATGCAGGGAGTCAGGCTCCACCTCCTGCCCTCTATCACACTGCTGGAGCCAAAAGCTAGAGCTCTGATGTAAAAGGAAGCTTACCTTACTCTTTTGCTAACAAACTCCTTAACCTCCCTGGCGGTATGATTATGTCAGGAATTATGTACCAAAAGCGGTACAATTTTTTGATATTTATAATGTGTATATATATATATATATATATATATATATATATATATATATATATATATATAAATAAAAAATATATTATAATATATAAATATTATAACATATATTAAGAATTTACAATTTATAATATTTGGTATTTTTCTGATACTAAGGTGATAGTGTTATCCTCTCAGATTACACTGTATCACCTCCTTTTTATGTGTTTGTGTTGGTGCAACATTTGAATTTCCCTCCCAGTTCCGCTCCCATGCACCATTGCTGCTGCAGGGAACGGAAGCAGGAAGTCATCAGAGCGACGGACGGCGCGGCGGGGATCTCGGCGGCGATCACAGCAATGGGAGATCATCGCTGGATCGCCAGGAGAAGGTAAGGAACCCCGCCGCAGGCTCTGCACATCTACCCCGAGCGTGACTCAGGGATACCGATCCTAGCATGAAAAGAAACACCCCGAGTCACGCTCGGGGTTACCGCTAAGGGAGTTAAACATCTAGTCTACAACCGGCTGAGCGGCCACCTCCTTGAGAATAACCTTCTTGATCCCCTTCAGTCTGGATTTCGTCCGCAACAGAAACTGTTCTCCCAAAAGTCACAAACTACCTACTAACAGCTAAACCAATGGTCACTATTCCATACACTTACTCTAGGATGTCTCCACTGCATTTGATACAGTTGACCACCCCCTCCTCCTCATAAAACTCGATTTTTTTGGTCTATGTGGCTGCGATCTCTATTGGTTCGAATCAGTGGCGGAACTACCAGGGTTTCTAGAAGTCGCACTTTCGACCGGGCCCTGAAGTTGCACCACAAGCAGTATTGCCAGCCTCCCATTATGTTGGCGACCGTTCGGGAAAACAGACTGATTCTCCCGTCCGTAGGATAGGATAATCAGTCTGTACAATTAGTGGCTGCAGCTGAGCGGAGTGTCTCTGACATTCATCTCACACAGCCCAGCCAGTTCAGTCCCCCCTCCCTGCAATGGACAGGAGAGGAGAGAGGCATACAGCTGCCTCCCACCCACCCCTGTTCCTCCCTCGTCTGCCTGGCTCGCCCACTCTTCTATCTCAGCGTACGTCTGTGCTGGACAGAGAGGGGGATTTGGGTGGAAAATATGAAGAATACACATTCCAAGCTTCAAGAATGATACCTGAGCCACCAACTTCCAGCCTCTGCCCTTGAATGAGTGAGCACTGCTTTTACATTTTGCATTACACATCACTGATCTGTCCCTATCTCCCTCCCTTGTCAACCCCCGTTCTTCCAAGTTGGGCACTTATCTTATGCAACCCATACATTGACTGTTTTTTTTTTTTATTCATTCCATCAGTACACTGAAAAAAAAAAATATATATAAATCAATATATATGATCCTATTCCCCGTCTACACATTCCAGGTGGAGGGGGAATCCTCCCACTGTGAACCAGTGGCCAAAAAAAATCAGGGTTGCTGTCCAGCCAGCTATTGACAGTGTTGGTCTCAGCCTTCATGGCAGCAGCAGCGCATTAGGACCCGGTGCTGGTTACGTTATGGGGCTGATGAGTGCATGCGCAGGTGCGCCAGTACAATTAGTTGTTGACAGCTGAGCCTCCCACAGGTCACTTACTAGCAGTAGCAATGCATAGCCTTCTCTGACATGCCGATAGGGATGTGATCCAGGTGATGCTCTCAGACAGATCTACAGTAATATTAAATATAAGAGTGGTTTTATTGATCAGAGCCCCCACCTTACTGGCATGGAGCCCACATGGCTGCTGAACATATGGTTGAAATATATGTGATTATACTCTTGATTCTTATAAATACTGTGTTTATTAGATCCTACTGGGAGCGTCACCTGGATCACACTCCGATCGGCATGCAGCGAAGGCTGCAGAAAGCTATGCAGTGTTACCGCTGCTAGGTGACTGGCGGTGGGCTCAGCTGTCTACAACCAATAGTGCCAGCTCTCACCCACATGCACCCATTAGGACCCATGTTGTCACCAGCATTGGGGCCTAATAGACTGCCATGGGGACAGAGACGCCAGATCAGTACTGTCAATAGGAGGGGCATAACATCAAGAGGAGGCTGGGGACTCCCACGGTGGCAGATCGCCAGGGCCTGGTCGCAAGTTTGACCTTTGCAACCCTGGTAGTTCTTTACTAGTATACTATAGATCTTTAGCGTATACTAGATACAAAATACCAAACTGGCAAAAGCAATGTACCTGCTAAACAAAGTCTGTAGGTCCTCAAAGAGCCGACGCGTTTTGCCAAAGGCTTCTTCAGGGCAAGAGAGACCTTCTTGACAGTTTTTTCCCATAAACAAATGCACCAAGCGTATCACCTCCGGGGCAGGCGCTCAGACTATATAGATGAGAGCGACCACAAAGGTATAGTGTAAAGGGTGTGTAAAACACTTAACTCGTCTGTCAATTCAAGGGAGGGTAGGGATGTCCAATTATTCAAAAATGTCTACCACTGATGTCGACGGGAAATATTTTCCACCAAATGAGTCCAATATTTAAAGGTAGAACACACTACAAATAGATAAATGAGTGGGTGTAAATGACCCAATAATAATAATAATACAGTGGGTACGGAAAGTATTCAGACCCCCTTAAATTTTTCACTCTTTGTTATATTGCAGCCATTTGCTAAAATCATTTAAGTTCATTCTTCTTCCTCATGAATGTACACACAGCTCCCCATATTGACGGAAAAACACAGAATTGTTGACATTGTTGCAGATTTATTAAAAAAGAAAAACTGAAATATCACATGGTCCTAAGTATTCAGACCCTTTGCTGTGACACTCATATATTTAACTCAGGTGCTTTCCATTTCTTCTGATCATCCTTGAGATGGATCTACACCTTCATTTGAGTCCAGCTGTGTTTGATTATACTGATTGGACTTGATTAGGAAAGCCACACACCTGTCTATATAAGACCTTCCAGATCACAATGCATGTCAGAGCAAATGAGAATCATGAGGTCAAAGGAACTGCCTGAAGAGCTTAGAGACAGAATTGTGGCAAGGCACAGATCTGGCCAAGGTTACAAAAAGATCTCTGCTGCACTTAAGGTTCCTAAGAGCACAGTGGCCTCCATAATCCTCAAATGGAAGACGTTTGGGACGACCAGAACCCTTCCTAGAGCTCCAGAGATGCAGTCAGGAGATGGGAGAAAGTTGTAGAAAGTCAACCATCACTGCAGCCCTCCACCAGTTGGGGCTTTATGGCAGAGTGGCCTGACGGAAGCCTCTCCTCAGTGTAAGACACATGAAAGCCCGCATGGAGTTTGCTAAAAAAAAACACCTGAAGGACTCCAAGATGGTGAGAAATAAGATTCTCTGGTCTGATGAGACCAAAATAGAACTTTTTGGCCTTAATTCTAAGCGGTATGTGTGGAGAAAACCAGGCACTGCTCATCACCTGTCCAATACAGTCCCAACAGTGAAGCATGGTGGTGGCAGCATCATGCTGTGGGGGTGTTTTTCAGCTGCAGGGACAGGACGACTGGTTGCAATCGAGGGAAAGATGAATGCGGCCAAGTACAGGGATATCCTGGACAAAAACCTTCTCCAGAGTGCTCTGGACCTCAGACTGGGCCGAAGGTTTACCTTCCAACAAGACAATGACCCTAAGCACACAGCTAAAATAACGAAGGAGTGGCTTCACAACAACTCCGTGACTGTTCTTGAATGGCCCAGCCAGAGCCCTGACTTAAACCCAATGGAGCATCTCTGGAGAGACCTAAAAATGGCTGTCCACCAACGTTTACCATCCTACCTGACAGAACTGGAGAGGATCTGCAAGGAGGAATGGCAGAGGATCCCCAAATCCAGGTGTGAAAGACTTGTTGCATCTTTCCCAAAAAGACTCCTGGCTGTATTAGATCAAAAGGGGGCTTCTACTAAATACTGAGCAAAGGGTCTGAATACTTAGGACCATGTGATATTTCAGTTTTTCTTTTTTAATAAATCTGCAACAATGTCAACAATTCTGTGTTTTTCTGTCAGTATGGGGTGCTATGTGTACATTCATGAGGAAGAAGAATGAACTTATATGATTTTAGCAAATGGCTGCAATATAACAAAGAGTGAAAAATTTAAGGGGGTCTGAATACTTTCCGTACCCACTGTATATAGGTTATATATTCACCGACAATTCACATGGGTCCCAGTAGCTCCTTAGCATGGACCAGCATATGATGGTCCCAAGACGCTGTTGCGCTCAATACCCCCTTATCCAGGGCTACTGTTAGAAATCGTGGGGCCCCATACAGACTACCTGGCAGGACCCCCCCAAGAAAATATTATAGAGATATTTAGCTAAAATTATAACAAAATCACTGTTATCAGACACAAATATAATATAACTCACATAATTCCTGCTAAATCTAAAAAAAAAACTATGTTAAATAAAAAAGATGAGATGAGAAAAATATACAGGCTGGGCAGTTGGATCTCAGTGATCAGAGAGACAGAGAGAGAGAAACAAAGTTACAATTTACAAATAAACTCCTGAGCAGAGATAAGAGCTGGGAGGGGGGCCCACACAGGGAGGGGGATTAGTGAAGGGACGACTGTCTCTTTCTCAACAGATAATAGCAGGGAGAGGGACAGATCAGATTCAGGTGCTGGAGGAAGATTTCTGTATTTGTTGTCCATCACTAATCTCCCTCTCTGTGTGGGCCCCCCTGTGTGCTCGGGCCCCCTACAAGAGGGCTGGTGGTCCCCCCCTATCAGCGGCCCTGCCCTTATCCCTTGTGTATCCAAATGTGGTCAGACATTGCTTTTGCCAGTTTGGTATTTCGTATCTAGTATACTCCTCCTACGGGAATATGTTTTTATGTGTATTATATTGTATGTATACATGCTTTTTTAGCCTTATGGAATAATAAAATTTTGATATTTTGAATTATTTGATAATGAGATCTTTATCCAGCGATGTTGCAGGAGTTTCTCAGCTGCCGGGACTCCCCTCATTGATTGAGACAGCAGCCTGGCGCGTTTGGCTCACGCTGCTGTCAATCAAAGTCAGTCAGCCAATCAGGAGAGAGGGGCTGGGTCATGGCTCCGTCTCTGAATGGACACAGAAGCTGTGACTCAACTCAGGTGCCCCCACAGCAAGCTGCTTGTTGTGGGGGCACTTGAAAGGAGGGAGGGGTCAGGAGCACAGAAGAGGGACCCAAGAAGAGAAGGACGCGGGCCACTCTGTGCAAAACCAACTGCACAAAGCAGGTAAGTATTACAGGTTTGTTATTAAAAAAAAAAAAAAAAAAAACAGACTTTACAATCACTTTAAAGTTTTCCTAAACCCAGGACCCTGCATTCACTATATCTGGTATCACACAGAACATGGAAATGCAGTTATTTTAGTAAATATAAACTGCTAAATACCTTTTCTCATCAGCAGTATATAGCAGTCTTGTGACTTCATCATCAGTGTCAGGGCGAGCACTGGTTAAAGGAGTTTTCGTTCTCCTCTGACTGTCCTATGAGGCTTCAGGACCCCTTACCCTCTGTCTGGACAGTGCTGGTTGGCCCTGTGATGATCACATGCACCTTCCCATGAAAAAAAAACAAAAAACCTCTAGCAATATACACTAAACTGAGCATGTGCAGAGTGACTCCAGAGGCTCTGTCTTATCAGGAGGAGATGGATTGGGGACTGTGGAAGAAGGGGGGGGGGGAATCAGAGAAGACAGGATCAAACTGCCTTTTCTCACAATGCAGAGCAATAACCCCCTTAGGTTCCATACTAAGGGGTATAACAAGCATGCTTTACTGCATATACAGACTGATTTCACTGTTGTGTGTTTAATAACAATTGTAAGTACAGCTAAGGTTTCTATTGTATATTACATATGCAACAGCTCAGAATTCTGCACTGTTTAATAAATAGGATGCCCTATAGCTTGATCACTCTCATACTTTTTGCAAATTATGCTGAGTTTTAGTACCCATTCACACCACAAAAATGTCCTCCAGATCCGTTCTGGATGCGTTCCGGTGTGTTTTTGATGTGTTTGCGGACAGATGCTTTTTTCCTGTTTTTTTATTTTTTCACTGTACTGGTGTGATCTTTGCCATTGGAGCCCATATAACCTACTTTTCATGCGTTTTTGATGCAGAAAAAATAAATCATTGCACTGCATGTGGTGTGAAGTGGCCCTTTGTGTTCCCATCAAAGCTTCTGAGACCCAAGGGTGTAGAGGGCGGGTTATCTACAAACTCCATGTCCCAACATTCATAGCGCTCTCTCTATGCTGTAGGGCTCCATGGAAAGTGAGCAGTGCTGAGGAATAGGTAGTTATTATATGTATTTGCTACAGTATATCACACAACCACAATAACACTAGCCTGTGGTCCAAGATAGCTGGCGGACACAAACCTTTGGCAACAGGGTATTCAGAGACAATGTGGATGCATTGTCACTACTCCAAAGAAAGCAAAAGAAATCAGACCAGATAGAATTCTGAAAGGTAGATTGTGTGACTTTACAGTACATGTCAAAGGAACAAAGACACTGATCATCCGCATTATCTTGTGTTGCTGCATGACATTGATCTTACATTTCTTTATCTATAATTCTACTTTAAATAAACATACATTGTTCTACATAAAAAAAAAAACACTTAAAAAGTATACAATATAAAGACGCTGGTAACCAGAGTTCTTTCTTCCGTAGGCTATTTTCTGCTCACTTTACTTGACATTTCTGTAAAAGATAAAAATTATAGTTTTTTATTCCCTTGTAATATAAAAAATAAGGCAAAACAGAACAATTGGCAAGGCTTAAAGGGTATGCATGGGCCCAAATTACCCTAAAGCCTCCCTTTTCCTGGCTAGAACATGTTCCATAATTATGTTTTTCTTTTACTTGTTCTTGTAGAGAGAAACAGATTTTATTACTCCCTGTGACATCATCTCCAGGCTTGTAAACTTCTATTGATGTCCACACGCCCCCAGAACTACATCTCCAAAAAGCCTTTTTTCCTCACATAGCATGCAGGCAGGCTCCTGTGAATCAAGGCAGCAGTATTGTTTTGCTGGGAAAGCAATCCATGCATGTGGAGAGGAGGGGGAATTGTTCTATAGTCCAGCAGGCAAGGCTGACAACATTGGTTGGAATATAAATTCAGAAAAGGCACTGTGTTGTCAGTGCAAACGAGGAATAAGGAACACACTAGAGTTCTGGCAGATCAATATCTATTTCTTTTTTCCCAATCTTTTAAAAAGGATAAATCATTTGGGAGATCTACGGTTTAGAAGCGCTTACCCCTATAGTCTGTGAATGTCTTTAACCACTTCTGGAGCGGAAGATTTCCCCCCTTAATGACCAGGCCATTTTTTGTGATTCGGCACTACGTTACTTTACTGGACAATAGCGTGGTCGTGTGATGCTGTACCCAAAAAAAATTGATCTTTGTATTTTCATTGGTTTGTGCAAAAGTTTTTGCGTCTACAAACTAGTGGAAAGATTTATGTCATTCTTTTTTTACCAGTAATGGCGGCAATCAGCGATTTTTAGCAGGACTGCGACATTGCGGCGGACAGATCGGTCCCCTAACTGACATTTTTGACACTTTTGGGGGGGACCAGTGACTTTACTACAGTAATCAGTGCTAAAAATGTGCACAGTTACTGTAATAATGACACTGGCAGGGAAGGGGTAAACCCAGGGGTGATCAAAGGGTTAAGTGTGAGCCTAGGGCGTGTTTTCTAACTGTGGGGGCTTTATGATATCAACACAGAGACCTATATTTCTAAATAGGAGGAACACCGGGGCTCTGTGTTGATAGCATTAGAGAACAACTGTCTGCTGTGTTTACACACTGCTGGCGAGTGGGCGCGGGCGCGCATCCACAGGATCGCTCCTACGAACCGCCGTACCGTTACGGTGATTTGCGGGAAAGTAGAACATAGAATGCATTAAGGTGAAAAACCTTGAGAATTTACAACTCCTTTAATGTGTTGCACCTAATTTAAATGCAATGCATATTGTATTATTCATGTATTATTTTGGTGGCTCAATATGTTACTTCACTTTCCTATAAGTAGCTTGGAACACATCCGGAAAAATTCAGGAATTATATCTGGATGACCTCCGACGTAAGTTCCCTTTAAATAATTTTTATCTGATTGTCTACTCCACCCTAACCCTTATCCTAAAATAAGAAAAAACTAGGATCCTTATGGTTAGGCTTAGACGTAGTTAGGTTTTGAGGGCTAGGTTAGGTTTCGTTTTTTAGGGGTAGAGTAGACTTTAGATTGGGGTTATTGTTTGATTAGGGTGGGATTGGGCTAGGGCAGTGATGGCGAACCTTGGCACCCCAGATGTTTTGGAACTACATTTCCCATAATGCTCACCTATACTGCAGAGTGCATGAGCATCATGACAATTGTCGTTCGAAAACATCTGGGCTGCCAAGGTTCGCCATCACTGGGCTAGGGTTAGGATTTGTATAGTTGGAGTAAGGGTTATGGTAGGGCTAAGATTAGGGTTATGGTTAGGTTAGGGTTAGGGTTTTTATTAAACAGTATAATCCATTGATAATTTCAGATAGACTGACTCTATGAAAACTGCAGAGATTCAACACAGGCCAGATTTAGGAAAGTGGAATCTTACCAATATTTTCCACTTTTGCTGGTGTATGAAGCTCATTGTTTGTTATGATCCCATCATACCCTGAGTTAAGGAAGGCTTCGCTGTCCTCCTCCATTCCCACCAGCAATGTCATGAAGTCCACCACCGTGTCAATGTTCTCCCGGTTCCTAGACATGTCCTTGAGTGAGCAGAGAACACTCAGGCGGCTGAATGATTTAAGCTCACATATATTGGCCCGAAGGAACAAAATAATAATATTTAGGTCATTAACTGGGCAACCCAACATCTTCTTGCTCAGGAGATCGAAGGCTGGGAGCATTTCATAGACATTCAAGAATTGTTTGTCCCAGTGGAAGAGCTTAGTCAAATTGTACAATATCACCGGCACCAAGAGGATGTAGACGGCAGCATTGACCACGCTGATTAGCTGGAAGATGGTCAATGATATCAGCTTACATCTGACAAAGATGGAGGAGGAAGTGTCTGATGTGAAAAAGTCAGATTTGATATGGCAGTTGAACTCTTCTTGATAGAAGACGCTGAGGTGGAAGAAGCCCAGGTAGAAGCAGGTGATGACAATGAGAAGAAGCAGGAGAATGTTCCGGAAGAGATAGGTGAATGCGATGAAGTGGGAACGCTGTTTCCCGCTCAGGTAACGTTCCAACAGAGGATATTCAAAGTATCGCACATGGCGGGCACTAAAAATTAGGAAAAAAAGAAAAGTGATTGATGTATAATATTGGATGATGTCCACCAAAGTTTCCATTTATGAGTTCCTCTTACAAAGTTGGGGCAACCTTACTGGGCATTAATGCATTGTATCTCAGTATATTTTCATTAGTGTTCTGTCTTTGATTTCAGAAATATGTTTACAGTTCGAATTCGACTGGAATTCGATGTAAAATTTGATTCAAGTTTCAATTTGAATTTCTGAAATTTTAACAAATTTAGTTTCGTTATTCAGAGCATTCGGTAAACCTTGTTTAACCACTTAAGCCCCGGAGGATTTTCCTGCTAAACGACCAGAGGGTATTTTGCGATTCGGCACTGCGTGACTTCAACAGACAATTGCGCGGTCATGCGACGCTGTATCTAAACAAATTTGGCGTCCTTTTTTTCCCACAAACAGAGCTTTCTTTTGGTGGTATTTGATCACCTGTGCGATTTTTACTTTTTGCGCTATAAACAAAAAAAGAGCGTACATTTTGCAAAAATAACAATATTTTTCACATTTTTTTATATGAAATTCCCCCCAAAAAAAATGTAAAAATCAAAATTTTTTAAAATTTTCGGCCAATTTGTTTTATGCTACCTATGTTTGGTAAAAAAAATCGCAAAAAACGTATTTTGATTGGTTTACGCAAAAGTTATCGCGTTTACTAAAAAAGGGAAAGATTTCTGTCATTTTTGGTGTTTTTTTTTTTAACGCGTAATGGCGGCGATCTGCAATTTTTTTTGCGGTACTGCGACATTGGGGCGGACAGATCGGACCCTTGACTGACATTTTTGACACTTTTGGGGTTACCAGTGACATTTCTACAGTAATCAGTGCTATATATATGCACTGTTACTGTAAAAATGCACTGGTAGTGAAGGGGTTAACTTTATTTGGGAGGGAGGGGCTGTGTGTGTCCCTAGGGGCGTGATTCTTACTGTGATTGGCTGTGGCTCTAGCTGTAAGGACACTGATCAACGGATCTACATACTAGATCCGAGTGATCAGTGTTTTTACAGCGAGGAGAATGACAGGTGGCTTGTTTACACAAGCTGCCTGACATTCTCCTTCTCCCCCGCCGATCGCCGAGTGACCGGCGGACATCGGGTCCGCCGGTCACACGTGCGGGGGGGTCCGTGACCGCGCGGGAGCGGGAGCGCGCCTCCGCGGGCGCGCGCTCGCTCCCCAGAGCCTCACAGGCGAGCGACGTAGACCTACGTCACTCTGCCTGTGAGGGGCCGACTGCCGCAGTAAATATACTGTGAGCAGTCGGCAAGCGGTTATACTGCAAATCAGGTGTTTGGTTATATCCGAATCTCTGAATAATGAAAAATGTGTCCGAATATTTATTCGGAAGGAAACATGTCTACGTTTAAAGCACCTTTTCAGCTCCTCCCAGAACAGCTGCGGGTCAGGACAGCTCCTGTGAGTCTTCACCAAGTGCTGGACCAGCCTGATGGATCGATTGTAGGATTTGTCCAGTTCATCGATAATGAAGAGGAGATCAGTGTACAGCGCAGACCTGGAGATATACTTCCAAAGTACCACCGGAATGTACATGGCGATAGCCACAACTGTCAGCGTGAACGGGAAAACCTGTGAAGTGACAGGACAGGGTTAAAATCCTGGCATGGGCAACCTCCTTGTTTCTTTCTTAACCACTTTAGCTCCAGAAGATTTTACCCACTTCATGACCAGGCCATTTTTTGCTATTTGGCACTGCGCCATTTTACCTGGTAATTGCCATGCAACACTGTACCCAAATAAAATTCATATCATTTTTTTTCTCGCACAAATAGAGCTTTCTTTTGGGGGTATTTGATAACCACTGGGTGTTTTATTTTTTTATTATATAAACAAAAAATAACGTAAAATTTTGAAAAAAAAAAATACAATTTTTACTTTCTGCTATAAAATATTGAATACAAAAAATGTAAAAATCTAATTTCTTCAAAAATGTATTCTGCTACATGTCTTTGGTAAAAAAAAAAAACTCTCTTTGTGTATATTAATTGGTTTGCGTGAAAATTATAGCGTCTACAAACTAGGATACATATGCACTGGAGATTAAATTTTTTTTTTTCATACCACCAATAGTGGTGATCAGCAACTTATAATGGGACTGTGATAGTGAAGCAGGCAGCGATGTACAAGCATGTCATTTTTTCCTGTGCAGGCTGCCCATCCGCAATACATTATTGGCAGGCAGTCTGCAATTAATTAAAGGGTCAGTCCACCCAAAAGTGATATTTCCTGACAGACTCCATGGCAGCATACGTATCGGGTTTGGCCCCGCCTCCAAACCTACCCATAGGACCTCACTCCCATAAATCTTTGCTCCTGTTCAGCACACGTGTTCTTTTTTTGTCCTCCAAAGGATTACCTGATATCCTACCTGAAGATGGATTCCGGGTGATGGATGGCTCTACCAGTCGGGTATGGAGCTCTCCAATAAGCCCCAGCTGCTGCGGGGTATGGAGTAGGGGCGAAGATGTATGCAGCCTTGGCCAAAAAGCCCAGCTGCTGCGGGTGGCCGGTACCCTAAGAATGAGATAAGTCCGGTGTGTGCATCCATCCCTGGTGATCTGCGGTCCGTGAGTACAAAGTCCTCCATGGCAGCTATTTTGTTTATATATTGCTTGCTTGTGCCTGTTATGTCTTACCTGGTTTTTCTCCTGCCTTCCCTGGTGGCTAGTGGTCCGGGGCCGGTCAGCGATTCACTTCCTGACCGGCCTCCGGTGCGCGCTACTGCGCATGTGCGGCGCCTCGGGATCGAGGCTTGGTTCTCGCGCATGCGCAGTGTAAGCACGGCGCATGCGCAGTAAGCTGGCGTCGGTGGCGATCGCTGATGACGTCACCAGGCGCCATATTTAAACCCCAAAGCTGTCAGCAGTGTTGTGTTTGTACACACTGCTGATATTGGGTGTTACACATACGGAAATCGTTCGTTTTGTGGTCTTTTTGCTGTGCGCTGCCGCTCTGCCTGCTAACCTTGGTTCCTGGTGAGTACTGGCCCCAGTTTGGGAGCAACCCCCCCCCCCCCCCCGCTTTGCTGGTTTTTCTGACATGCTGTCCGGCTCATTCTTGTAGGTCAGCATCAGAATGGAAGCTACTTTGCCCTCCGGTGGTCAGCCCGCCCCTAACAGGTATTTGGGGCTTCTTGGTGGGGTTGTGGGTTATAGGGGGTGGGGGTAGGAACTCAAGTGTTCCTAGCTTCCTGTCTGTGTTTTTTCTGTTTTTTCTCTTGTTCACAGCCCTCCTCGTTCAGAGACTAGGCACTCTTCTCAAAGAAGTGAAAGGCGCTCAAGCTCTCGCCACCGGCACTCTACTGGAAAGTCCCGTTCGGGCTCACATCATCATAAAGCGTCCACTTCAGCCAGCCACGCACAGAGACCTGACAAAGCAGGTTGCAGAGGCTGTGGCGCTAGTGTCCCGGAGAGGAAGCTTTTCTGTGACAGATGTTTCTCCCAGGCTGCGGGAGAAAGGGATACTTCTGATCAACGCATTGAGGCTTTGGTTAAGAGAGTGGTAAAGGACTCTTTGGCAGAGTTGGGTGTCAGTCGTTCTCAAGACACTGCAACGGCTTCCCCAAGCCCTTCCCCTGTAGCAATACAGGTACAGGAAGATTTCGAGTCAACCCACACAAGCCATCAGTCGATGCTCTTGTCGGGTAGCGACTCTGAAGATGAAGATCCCTGCTTGGGCTTTGAATATTCCTTGGTGCCTTCCCTGGTTAAAGCGGTCAGAGAGACCTTAAATTGGGAAGAGTCAGCTGTTCCCCCTCCCAAGCAGAAGAAGTACTTTAAACAGCTCAATAAGGAGCGTGTTAATTTTCCCTTCCTGGGAGAGTTGGGTGAAATCATCTTAGAGGAGTGGAAAAAGGTAGAACGAAAGAATTCCTTAGTATCCAAGATGGCTAAACTTTACCCCTTCAAAGAGGATGACGTGAAACATCTTGAGTCTCCTCCCCTAGTTGACGCAGCAGTCATGAGACTGGTCAAGCACGTGACCCTTCCATTAGAGGATACGGTCTCATTTAAAGACCCGTTGGACCGAAGGATGGACTCTGATTTGAAGAGAATCTACCTTACAGCAGGTATGGCCTGTAAACCAGTCCTGGCTTTGGCTGCTCTATCCAAAGCCATGGAGTCTTGGGCTGATGTGGTAGACGAATCGGTCAGATCGGTTTCGGAGGAGGTGGCCAGAAGCGCTCCAATCCAGGAGCTTAGGCTGGGCGCGTCGTTCCTTGGGGAGGCTTCCATAGACTTGGTCTCCGTCTATTGGCAAGAGTTATGCTGTCCTCGGTCACAGCTAAGAGAGCTCTTTGGCTCCGCCCTTGGGTTGCGGATCCGGCATCAAAGCAAGTTTGGTGCCGTATTCCCTTTGAGGGGTCCTCCCTTTTTGGGAATAAACTTGACGAGGCCATAACCCGGGCTACAGGCGGTAAGTCTGGGTTTCTTCCCCAGGATCGGCGCCAGTTCAACGTCAAGAAAGGACAGCCTACCAGAAAATTTGTGCCTGACCGGGCCAGGGAAGCTCGTTCTTATAGACCTGGTCGGGAGTTCAACCGGAACTGGAGATCAAGACAGTCTTCCAGGAAGACGACAAAGAACGTCTCCTCGGGGGACCGTGAGCCCACTAAGTCCTTTTGAAGGTGGGCCCGCTCAGACATGTCGGGTGGGTGCGCGTCTACGCTCCTTCCGACATGTCTGGGCGGCTTCGATTCAGGACCCCTGGGCCGTCAGGACGGTGTCTTCAGGCCACAAGTGGGTCTTCAAGGAGAGGCCAGGCTCAAGGTTCCTGCCTACTGCCATACCATGCCTAGAAGAAAGGCGTCAGATTTTGTTTTCTTACGTCGAAGCTCTCATTGCTCAAGGGGCTGTCATCTCCGTTCCAGAGTCCGAGCGAGGCCAAGGAATATATTCTCCGCTCTTTCTGGTCCAAAAGAAGAACGGATCATGGAGACCAGTAATAGATTTGACCTTCTTGAACAAATTCATAAAAAAAGAAAGGTTCAAAATGGAGACCCTGTTGTCCATACAGCAGTCAGTCCAGCCGGCAGATTGGATGGTGTCCATCGACTTGAAAGACGCCTACTTTCATGTCCCTGTGGACGAAGATTTTCAAAGGTTTCTCCGGTTCGAAGTGGGAGGATTACATCTTCAGTTTATCTGTCTCCCATTCGGGCTCTCAACATCTCCACGGACCTTTTCAAAAATCTTATTGGCCGTGGTAGCCCTACTGAGATTGAAAGGTATCCGTCTTCACCACTATTTGGACGATCTACTCCTGTTGTCCCAAGACAGAGATCAACTATTAGTTCATCTGGAGCAGGTCGTGTCCACTCTCCAGAAGTTTGGTTGGTTACTCAACAAGGAGAAGAGTCACCTGATTCCAACTCAGTCCCTGATCTACTTGGGCGCTCTGTTCGATACAGAGAAGGCGACTATCTCTCTTCCAGAGGAAAAGATAGGGACTCTTCGAGACAGGATTCGCTTTGCCCTCTCATCCTCTCATCTTCAGGCACGTCAATGCCTGAAGGTGATCGGGACTATGGTCGCAGTAGTCCCCATGGTGAAGTGGGCCCTGTGGAGGATGAGACCCTTTCAGAAGGGATTCCTTCAGCAATGGGATACGTGGCATCTGGATCAACGCATCTTCTTAACCCCTTCAATGAGAGCGAGTCTCCCCTGGTGGTTATGCAGAGACCACCTGCTGAACTGCCACTCTCTGAAGCCAGCTCCGTGGGTAGTGGTTACCTCGGACGCCAGCAACATAGGCTGGGGTGCCCACTGTCTGTCGGAGGTGGCACAGGGCAGGTGGGAGTTTTCCACTCGAGGAATAGTATCCAACATACTAGAACTCCGAGCAGCATTCCAAGCTCTTCGAGCATTTGCTCACCTGACAAAAGACCAACCTGTCATGCTGCGCCTGGACAACACCTCAGCAGTGGCATACATCAGGAAACAAGGGGGAACACGCAGCTGGTCCCTATTGAGGGAAGTGGAGCCGATTATGTCCTGGGCACAGAAAAATCTCTCGAATCTTTCAGCGGTTTATGTTCCAGGAGTCCAGAATGTCAAAGCAGACTTCTTGTCCAGAGTGGATCTGGACAACAACGAGTGGTCCCTTCACACGGAAATGTTCAACTGGATCCTAACATTGGGGTTTTCTCCAGAGGTAGACCTCTTCGCCTCCCCCTGCAATCACAAACTGCCGAAGTACTACTCAAGATTCAGAGATCCACAAGCATCAGGGATAGATGCACTCTCGGATCAGTGGAGATTCCACAGGGCATACGCCTTCCCACCAATTCCGATTGTGTTGCAGTTCCTTCGGAGACTCAGGTCGGAGCCAGTGGAGGTAGTGGCGGTGATTCCCTTCTGGCCGAACAGGCCATGGTTTCCCCTTCTGACACTACTCAGTGTCCGAGACCCAATTCCGCTACCCTTCAGACCGGATCTGTTGTCCCAGGGGTCTGTGCTCCATCCGTGCCCAGACCGTTTACATCTCAGGGTCTGGATGTTGAGAGGAGGAGGTTACAGGCTTTAGGCTGTCCAGAAACGGCAATCTCGACATTACTTAGTGCTAGAAGAAGCTCAACGAACAGGGTGTATCAGAGAATCTGGGAAAAATTTTCTGCACAACTGAATACAAGGCCTGATCCTCAATCTTCAATTAAGATCCAGGATGTATTGAGCTTTCTCCAATCAGGACTGGATTTGCCTCTATCAGTGAGTTCGCTCAGAGTCCAGGTCTCGGCTATTTCCGCTTTTACAGGGATCTCCTGGGCCACTCATGCCCTAATTCGTCAGTTCTTCCAAGGGGCAGTGAGAATCAGACCTCAGAGAAAACCCAGGTTTCCCAAGTGGGATCTGCCACTAGTTCTGGATTTCCTGGCGTGTCAGATTCAGGACATGTCTGATTCCTTGACCATAAGAGAGCTTACACTGATAACAGTGTTTCTAGTAGCTATAACCTCAGCAAAGAGAGTGTCGGAAATTGGGTCCTTTGGGACACAAGAGCCTTTCTTAACCTTTTTTCCTGACAGAGTGGTGCTCATCCCCATGCTGGATGCGAGACCAAAAAGGACTTCTGTCTTCCATGAAAACATAGAAACAGTATTACCAACCTTTAGACAGGAAGAGGAAGAATCTTCGGTTCATCCGCTGGATGTTGGAGTGTGTATTAAGAAATATTTAGATGCCACTTCCTCTTTCAGAAAATCAGAACATCTCTTTGTTACCTTCTATGGAAAAAACAAAGGTTCAAGAGCCTCGACGAGATCCATTTCCTCTTGGATCATCCAGACCATCCAGTGGGCTTATAGGGCTAAGGGCTTGACCCCTCCAGCAGTAGTTACAGCTCATTCGACGCGGAGCATCTCTACCTCCTGGGCAGTATCCAGACATGTGGCTCCTGAAGTCATTTGCAGAGCAGCGTCGTGGTCCTCTATTAACACTTTCTTATCCCATTACTGTGTTGAGCCAGCGGCTCTTTCTTCTGTGAATTTCGGTTTGCAAGTCCTGTCTGTTTGACAAAATGCATTAAACTTTTCTGTTCAGCACCTGCCCACCCTGTGTGTACGGCGAGTTATTTCCCGATACGTATGCTGCCATGGAGTCTGTCAGGAAAACGGAAAATTTATATCAAATACTTACCGTAATTTTCCTTTCCTGATGGACTCCATGGCAGCAGGAGTTCCCTCCCGGATTTCTGTGGAGGATAGTTACAGAACACGTGTGCTGAACAGGAGCAAAGATTTATGGGAGTGAGGTCCTATGGGTAGGTTTGGAGGCGGGGCCAAACCCGATACGTATGCTGCCATGGAGTCCATCAGGAAAGGAAAATTACGGTAAGTATTTGATATAAATTTTCCGTTTTTAGTTGTAAGTGGAGCCTGGTGGGCTAAGACAGCTCCCGGATTCTAGTGTGGCTTGGATACTCTGTAACATTTTCTGGTCATAATTCCAGACTCTTCTCCTCTACATCTGGGAGACTCGGGTGTTAATCTTTGTCTGTTCCATCCCATTATGTTACATCCTCCATGCTACAAAATAAACACCCAGCATGGATGGTGGGAGCCCCTCATAATGGGCACAGCAGGTGTGCAAAGCTGAGAACACAGCACAGAGATGGTGTAAGCCCTTCATATGGGCACAGCAGGTGTGCAGACCTGAGAACACAGGACAGGGGTGGTAGGAGCCCCTCATAATGGGCACAGCAGGTGTGCCGGCCCTGAGAACACTGGGCAGGGATGGTGGGAGCCCCTCATATGGGCACAGCAGGTGTGCAGACCTGAGAACACAGGACAGGGGTGGTAGGAGCCCCTCATAATGGGCATAGCAGGTGTGCAGACCTGAGAACACAGGACAGGGGTGGTAGGAGCCCCTCATAATGGGCATAGCAGGTGTGCCGGACCTGAGAACACAGGGCAGGGATGGTGGGAGCCCCTCATAATGGGCACAGCAGGTGTGCAGGACCTGAGAACACAGGACAGGGGTGGTAGGAGCCCCTCATAATGGGCATAGCAGGTGTGCAGACCTGAGAACACAGGACAGGGGTGGTAGGAGCCCCTCATAATGGGCATAGCAGGTGTGCAGACCTGAGAACACAGGACAGGGGTGGTAGGAGCCCCTCATAATGGGCATAGCAGCTGTGTAGACCTGAGAACACAGTACAGGGGTGGTAGGAGCCCCTCATAATGGGCATAGCAGGTGTGCAGGACCTGAGAACACAGGACAGGGGTGGTAGGAGCCCCTCATATGGGCACAGCAGGTGTGCAGAACTGAGAACTCAGCACAGAGATGGTGGGAGCCCCTCATAATGGGCACAGCAGGTGTGCAGACCTGAGAACACAGGACAGGGGTGGTAGGAGCCCCTCATAATGGGCACAGCAGGTGTGCAGGACCTGAGAACACAGGACAGGGATGGTGGGAGCCCCTCATAATGGGCATAGCAGGTGTGCAGGACCTGAGAACACAGGACAGGGGTGGTAGGAGCCCCTCATAATGGGCATAGCAGGTGTGCACACATCACCAATAGAGCCCACAATGGCTAGAAGAAGCAATCAGGTAGGTTCCATCATCTGCCAAACACTGAATTGTCAGTTTTTGGTGGACTGACCCTTTAATCTCAGCAAAGCTGACCATACATTATACATTTTTCTTGTTCAATTTCCTTTAGATTTATCTTTAACTATGTAGTGCAAGGGCCTGCCTGACTGCATACAAATTGAAAGTGTTTAGGTCTAACCTCTTATTATATGGTTTTGGTAAATCTAAAGGAAAATTGTACAATAAAATTGTATAGTGTATGGCCAGCACAAGTAAGCTGTTTATTTAGATGGATGTGGCTGGCTGACCTCCTGGCAGATATGAAGGCCAGCTTTCCTTGTTACAAAGACCTTCTAGATGAGAGGACGTACGGGGATGAGAGAAGTGTAGAATGCATTGTCAGTACAAAAGTCAGCTGTTCATTCTCAGAATTCTCCTTACCTTGTGGATCCACAGGGAGGTGATACTGTGCTGTCCACCAGCGGTGAATTCGTGGTGTGTCAGGGACTGCCAACAGTGCTTATCTACAAACTGCATTTGCTTCAATGAGAAGTTATTTGGAGGGAAGCAGATTACTTGTGAACCTGAAAGAGGAGAATGAGTTCAGGATGATAAGGGCTCATTATCACCAGTGGGCACATAGTGTATACTCGCTGGTGTGTGCAGCTTGAATATCTGTGCAGCACATCCAAAATACTAACATTATAGACACGTTAATGAGCGATAAAGGCTGCTTTAAAATTCAACGCCTGTGTGTACTTAAAGCGGTATTAAACCCAAAAGCAAAGCATTTATTATATTGCAGCTTACCAATTCTTAGAAGTGATCGCTGCATTTGTTTTCTTTTTTCTGTATTCATCTGGTGACCCAGCCAGTAGGTCTGTTGCTTTTCACAAGCACAAGCTCTCCAGTAGAATGCATCAGTTTACATGGATGAGACACCATTTGGATTTTTTTACATAGACGAGAAACCATTTGGATTTTTTACATCTATGAGAAACCATTTAGATTGTTTACATGAATGGGAAACTATTTAGATTTTTTACATAAACGAGAATCTATTTGGATTTTTTTTACATAGATGAGAAACCATTTGGATTTTTTACATAAACGAGAATCTATTTGGATTTTTTTTACATAGATGAGAAACCATTTGGATTTTTTACATGGATGAGAAACTATTTGGATTTTTTACATGGATGAGAAACTATTTGGATTTTTTACATAGATGATAAACTATTTGGATTTTTTACATAGATGAGAAACTATTTGGATTCTTTTAAATAGATGAGAAACCATTTGGATTTTTTTACATGGATGAGAAACCATTTGTATTTTTTTAAATAGATGAGAAACCATTTGGATTTTTTACATAGATGAGAAACCATTTGGATTTTTTTTTTTTACATAGATGAAAAACCATTTGTATTTTTTACATAGAGGAGAAACCATTTGGATTTTTTACATAGAGGAGAGACCATTTGGATTTTTTACATGGATGAGAAACCATTTGTATTTTTTACATAGATGAGAAACTATTTGTATTTTTTACATAGATGAGAAACCATTTGGATTTTTTTTACATAGATGAGAAACCATTTGGATATTTTACATCAGAAACCATTTGGCACTGGGAGGGGTGAATAAAATGATCAGATTTTATTTATTTATGCAAAACCTTTATTGTAAAAGCAAAACATTTTTTGCACTAACAGATTATAAAGTGTGAGCTGGAGTCAGTGTTGCCAACCGTCAGTATTTTTATTGGCAGCCAGTAAAAAATGGGCATTTTTCTCATGGCAGTAAATGCCAGTGACTGGAAAAGGTTGCCAGTAAAAAATATGGCTGTGATGCTCGGCTTGAAACCAGAGCTGGATGAGACCATCCGAGTGCCTGCTACAGTGTCCTGTCCCTAAACTAATTACTATACATATATATTGAAAATAATTTTGCTTTATTACCTACTTTAAGTCCCATCGCTAATTGCATATTGTACTTGTTTGTAGCCTAAATACTGGAATTTGCACTTAAAACTGTCATTTTGTAACTTTTGGAAATGCCAGTAAAAACTTGGCTGTGCCAGTAAATTTTGGGTGTTGTGTCAGTAAATTAAAATCTGGTAGGTTGGTAACACTGGCTGGAGTTTGGATTAAATTTATTAGTGTACCTAAATCTGCTAATACATTTAACACTACCTTCCCCCCAGACTGACAATGCTGCTGCCCCCCGTGCTCATTCCTCCAGAGTTGTGTCTCACTAATGCTTGAGGTGTGTTACTGGCCAGATCCAAAGAGAGCGGCAGCAGCCACCACATCTAATGATTGGCAAGCTGCCATAAATTACATTGTTGGTTTTGGATATATTACCGCATTAAAGATATTGATTTGGTATTTGTCAGCGGATATAAAGAAGGTTGCACTAATTATTTGATTAAGACTTGCTAGCTTTGTGGCAACAACAGATTCAGTTATACGTACAGTAGGTCACTTACCTGAAGACATTTCCCGGGCAAACGTTAAAGAAACGAGCAAAAGTGGCAGACCGACCGTCACCAACTTTATAATACGGTCCAGAGGTAACTCCAATCGCAGGGCTTTCTTGTTGGGCGGTTGGTCGGGCAGTAACGCGTCGGATAGCATATACTCCGCTGCTCTGTGTGCGATCGACATGTTGTCGGCTAATATTAATTCACAAAGAATCCAATGTATAAAAAATTTCCTTTAACTGAATTTCTGTTCTCCTTCTAGCTCACACGACCCACCAGAATGTCAGCGCCCGGCTCCTTCTCACAAAGTTTAAATACTCCCGTCATTTTCTGCCAAAAATAAAACCCTTTCTTCACTATGAAAGAGCAGGATCGCACACAAGGCAGGCAAAAATAGACACCAATGTCCCCCCCGCTATTGACAGCCTGTAATTTTCTGACCACAAAGTTGTAACGTCGTACTTTGCGAGCCTGAAATGACAGAATATTTGTGGTGGGGTTCCATGTACCAGTAGAATTTTATAGTAGAAGTTACAATTACTGAAGAACGATTTTCCCAGCTGGTTCTATATAAAGAGATCTGAGGTTTTATGTTCTTTATTCATTATTCCTCCTAACAAAGGGCCAGCCTTGTGTCGGAAAATTTGTTAAAAATCATCTTTCCTCCAATCAGGGACTCTGGCCAGGAACAAGATTGGTGTGAAGTTGATTTTCGTAGTAAAATAAAGGATGAGAGAACATTATTGTGTATTATAGGATCCCATGGGTGATAACATACGCAATGCTTCGCAGGCAAACATCCGGCTCCAGCCACCCTCATAGCCTGCATTCACAGTAAGAGTTTTGTAATTGTGTGAAAAATTGCAGTGTGTTGCCATTAATCATTAATGGCACCCGAAAAAAAAAACAATTTTGCAATAAAACCTGCTTTAAACGTGTGGTTAAAAAAAAAAGCTTGGCACCACAAAAATACATGAGCTACTTTGGCATGTTTTGTTGCGTGTATAAATGTCAGGAGCACATGTGCTTAGGGCCTTTAGGCTGGATAGCGGAGTCCCGGAGGGAGGGGGTGGCTGCCTCCTGTTCTGTAGAGGTGCCATGCGGACTCAGGTGGTCGACCTGAGGGCCTAGAGAGCTAGTGAGGAACTGAACCCAGAAGTCCTGTGCAGCTGACAAAGGGGAGACACTGGAGAATCTGTCTCTGCAGTACATGTGTCAAGGGGCCTGACCTGAGGGGGGTCACCCCTGAAGCTAGAAGAGTCAGTGGATGGGTGTCAGTAAAGGGGATGTTAGTGAGTGTCCCAAAGATAATGTAGATTCACCAAGTCTATTGCTGGAGAGAAAAGAGCAAGGAGACTTAACCCTTTCCATACATGTAGCACTATGGATGAAGCAGTGCAGCTGCTTCATTAAACAACCTGGTGAGGCCAGGTGAGAGTTATCTTTATTCATTGTGAATAGTTATAGTTGGAGTATCCGACTATTCCCTTCTCCCATCCACGTTCCAAAATAAACACTAAAAACCATTACCCCTGGACTGTTTATTGTGTGATGAGCCATCGGGAGTAAGAAAGGATGTGTGAACTGTTCCTTAAGTGACTGTGCGCTGGTAATCAGAGGAGGCCCAACCAGTCATCATTCAGCAAGCCCTATGGGGACAGGGCTACATTTGGGGGCGTCGTCTGGGATTTCCTCTGAGTTACAGCTACCGGCAACGGCCAAGTATTTGCCCAAGTAACACTATGGCTGCTCAAACAATGTACTGGAGTGTTAGCGGAGGAAGTAATGTTGGTTCCACAGCGACCAGTGAAAGTGTGCTGCTAAGTCAGGGTCACGGCAATGGTTGCTATTGGCAAGTGTTTGCTTTACGTGTGCTTTCCAGTGATGGTCAAGAAAGCAGTGACCCGGGACCCGGGGATCGGCGCGTCAGGGGTTGTGTCTGTACATGTACTGTGAAAGAAAACGTCTGCTGTGCAGCTGGTTACAGCGGGACAATTTCTAACATCAGTAAGGGAGTTTGGTTGGCTTGCGATTGTAGACGTGCAACTGAAGCTCAAATACAGACAGAAGAGGCAGATGTATGTGTATCTGTGACAGTGAACACAATCTGCATCGCAGTACCATTTGTGCCAGCTGGGCAGAGTTTTGGCAGCAGCGAAGGGGTTACTGCACTGCGCGGGAAAGTGCGCGCTCAAGAGATCTGCCTTGCAGGAAGAGCCACTGCCGGAGAGTCAGCTAGTCTGGTGCTGTGGGTGGAGTCGCCATCTGCGGGCTGCCAATCCGAGTGAAGGAAGAGGCTATCAGGTGTAGCTAAGGAGCAGACACATGTGTGGAGGAGCAAGATGGCGGATGCCGGAGTGAGCCAGAGAGCAGGGGCTATCCCATGTGTTGGCAACCCTGAGCAGACTGATTTGCCGAACTTGATCTTGTGGGACACCGGGTGCAACTAGTGCCCAAAGGAAGCCTGGCCCTGTGCAGTCGAGGCGACATGGAGCTTCTAGGACTGGTATGTAGCAGATGCCTGAATATGTCCATGCGGCTGCAGGGGTGGGGTTAGTGTGGGCACTGTGGTGACGGAAAGGAGTGATTGCCAGCCCAGAAGACTGTATGTAAGCTGGGAGACAGGAACCACTCAGGAGCTGCTGACACCCAGAATGGCAACCCCTGTTGGAAGAGGATGGAGGGTGCCGAAAGTACCGTTGGGACTCGGACCAGTGATACAAACCCGCACCGCTGTCTGTCAGACCAGGGAGACCTAGGTTTTAGAAGTGCAGTGCACGCAACTTGTGCGGGCCGAGCAGTGGCAGCAAGATGCAACATTCACAACAATCCACAGTCCAGCTCTTAAAGAGGCAGAGGGGGATCAATGGGCCAAGAAGTGGAAGGCTTCCAGTTTGTTCAGTGAGGATGAAGCCAGGGCCATCGATGTAGGGTCACCCAGTTTCCAGCATCGTTGTGGGTCCCTGGAAGAGGGAATTGATGATTGGAAGTCTGAAGTGGAGACTGAGTAGGACTGGGGAGAGAAGCAGCCCCGTGAGTCCTAGTTCACTCAGTGAAGAGACTGAAGCAGCCGTCATCTGCATGCAGTGCACAAGGAATTTGGGGTTCTGTGAGGCCTACGCCACTAGGGTCCCAGACCTCTCCCCACCTCGCAACTACAACCGAGCCCAGGTTCAGAACGACGCCTATGCCAGTCTAATCAAGAGAGTGGAGACCCTATACACCCCACCTGGGAGAGGAGACAGGCATAAACTTCCCAGGTTCTCTCGCTTTCAACGCCTTGTTCAGTGGAAGGTGGCCTTGGAATATGGATATGACTATCCGTATGCTCCCTGGGAGATAATGGAGGAGATTGAGAAAAAGATAGGGGCTTAGTGTTATGAAGCCGTCTGGGACTTTCTCTATGTCCTTAAACCATACCAGAACAAGTCCAAGCCACAGCTATGGGACACTTTCCATATGTCAAGGCAAATTGGAATCTGGGGCGGTGCATTTACATTGATTGAGTGGAACTCAACTGCCCAGTTGGAAAAGGCCAAGCCTGGGCCGTCAGCATTCGAAACTCTGAGGGAAAGATCATCCGCATACCGCATCCTGATCATTACTATTGAGGTGTGCAGAGTTCTGGTTCCTGTCAGAAAAGTTGAATTACAAAGGGTTAGTTGGCCTGAAATGTGTGATCTGTCAAGTGGAGAGAGTTACAATGGGGCTATTGTGCCTGAAAAGTTCCTTTGATACTAAAGTTGCTATTAGGGCTGGAGGCCCTGTTCCCGAATCCCCTTCCCTTCTATCCTTGCAAAAGAAGATGGGATTCAGCGAAACTGTTCACTTGGGATAAGAACTTTTGCCACAAAGAGCTTCTCCTGTTAAAGTCAAGGGCTGTTACCTGGAGGGGGCAAACCCCCTAGCTCAGAGAGATTTCCTGTTTAGAGGACTTTTGTGAAGATCTTCTTGGCCTTTAAGCCACTGTTGTGGCAAGGAGTGTTGACAAAGGGCACTTCGCGGAGATCCCTTGGGCCAATGGGCCAGAGAAATGCTGAAGGAAACTTTGTGTGAGTTGCCACCTTGTGAGAGAAGGATGGCGGCTCATTGCCTCTTCAGAGAAAGGGATGCGAGTGAAGGATCCGTTGAAGGGTTCTTACAGAGACAAACAAGTAAGGCAAGTTTTGCTCAGGCTCCAGGAACAATAGTTTGCCGCCAGGACATGATGTGTTGCCTCTGTGTTACCGAGAGAAGGAGGCTGTAAACACCAGTTGGGTGGACTCTGCAATTCTTCATCCTAACTTGTGGGTCTGACTAGAATAGGAAAGAATCAGTGCCCTGGTGTCTGAGAGGAACTGTGCCTATTACTAGTCAAACATGGTTCCCAGATGGAATCGATGAGAATGTGTTAGCTTGGCAGGATTTGTTCTGTTTGGTCTATTACAGGTGCACAATAGAGCGATGAGCCCAGCGTGCCCTTAGGGGGCTGGCTGTGCTGAAGATCTCTACGAGAATGTTAGATCTAGAGATGATGCTGGTGAGAAGGTGCCTCTAAAGAGGGCAATCGCACCGTGAGTATATAGGATGTACAAATTGCTGTGTACTCACCTTTTTCCTTTGCAGGCTTGCTCAGGCTTTGGAGAGGCCATTCACTGTCCTCATTGTGCATTTATAATATCGTCATATGTAGTTGGGATATTAACCTTTACCTGTCAAGCAGATTTTAGTTGGCTGGGGTGCATTGGTCCAAATGAACCCAGTACATATGTATAAATACTGTACAGTAGAGATATATTTTTTCACGCAATTTATTGTATTCAGTGGCCTCATATGGGGTATGCCACATGGCACTGTACATGTGTTTTTTCCCTTTTCCCCCTTTCTAAGTTTGTGGGATACTCCTTGTAAATTTTTGTACAGGTATTTTTGTAGGGGGCGGATGCCCAGAGACAATGAGGACATGGCTCAGTTTGGTGGCAGGGGGAGAATGTAGCACACTCCTAAGTATAGTTTTGAGTCCTGTCTGCTTACCAGAAGGACTGCAGGTAAATGTATATTGTTCTTTGCCTACCAGAGAGCAGGATCTTAGTAAGGTCTGCTCATTGTGCTCAGGTGCAACTCGTTCTGTCGCAGAGTGTTTCACACAGGTCCAAAAGGGAGGCATATTGGACAGTGGGAGGAAACCTGACAAATGAGTGCACAGGCGTTTGATACAGCCCTGGTGATTTGGCAGGGGAAAGTGCCTTGGTGCATGCTGGGATACGCCAGGAGCACATGTGCTCGGGGTCTTTCGACCTGAGGGCCTGGAGAGTGCTAGTGAGGAACTGAACCCAGAGGTCCTGTAAAGCTGACTGAGAGGGGAGACACTGGAGGATCTGATTCTGCATACAGTGAGTACAGAACTGTGTCAAGGGGCCTGACCTGAAGGGGGCCACCCCTGTAGCTTAACCACTTGCCTACTAAGCCTATTTTTGACATTTGGTGTTTATAAGCTAAAATCAGTTGTTTTTGCTAGAAAACTACTTAGAACCCCCAAACATTATATATTTTTTTTTATCAGAGACCCTAGAGAATAAAATGGAGATTATTGTAATATTTTTTATCACACCGTATTTGCGCAGCGGTCTTCCAAACGCAATTTTTTTGGGAAAAAAATCACTTTTTTGAATTAAAAAATAAGAATCCAGTAAAGTTAGCCCAATTTTTTTCCATAATATGAAAGATAATGTTACGCCGAGTAAATAGATACCCAACATGTCATGCTTCAAAATTGCGCACGCTCACGGAATGGCGACGAACTTTGGTACTTAAAAATCCCCATAGGCGACAATTTAAAAATTTCTACAGGTTGCCATCTTAGAGTTAGAGAGGAGGTCTAGGGCTCAAATTATTGCTCTCGCTCTAACGATCGCGGCGATACCTCACATGTGTGGTTTGAACACCGTTTACATATGTGGGCGGGGTTTCCGTGTGTGTTTGCTTCTGCGCGCGAGCTAACGGGGACAGGACTCTTTCATTTTTTTTTTTTTTTTTACTATTTATTTCATTTATTATTTTTTATTTTTACACCGTTTAAAAAAAAAAAAAAAAATTGATCATTTTTATTTCTAATACAAGGAATGTAAACATTCCTTGTATTAGAAATAGGCACGACAGGACCTCTTTTTTGTGAGATCTGGGGTCAAAAAGTCCTCAGATCTCACAAGTACACTAATAAAGTTGGAAAGGAAAAAAAAAAATAAAAAATTACAACAAAAAAAAAAAAAAAAAAAAAAAAAGGGACCTTTAAAGTGGAGTTCCACCCTATTTTTATACTTACCTCCATCTTCTCGCTCCGGGTCACCTGAAAAAGAAATGGATAATCGCATATTTTTTTTTTTTTTACTTACCTCGTAGCGAAGAAAAAATACTTACCTTACTTCCTTCTTCCTCCTTCCTCGGCCGCAGCCCGTCGTCACTTCCTGGCTCTGCAATGATTCCTGGGAGCTGAACGTCATAGCTCCCAGGAATCATTGCGCCTGCACCGGCCCCGACGTCAGTTCCGGGTCGCGCGCGTCATCCCCAGAAGCTGTAGAGGGATGACGCGCGCGACCCGGAATTGACGTCGGGGCCGGCGCAGAGCATCGTGGGACCAAAGAAGGCGGAAGAAGACGCCGAAGGGGATCTCGCTGGCTTCAAGCTGCCCACATCTGAGATGGCAGCGCTGGACAAGACGTTTGCAAGGTAAGTATTTGTCCTAACAGGTAAGTGCAACCCGGGACAGATCAGAGGCTAGCCATTGTGGAATGCACTAGCCCTGACTGTCCCGGGGGTATTAAAAAAAAAAAAAAAAAAAATCCAGGGTGGAACTCCGCTTTAAGTCGGTTGCTCAGCAACGACGTTTGCCGTCGCTCCGGTCCTCCAAGACAATAGAGTCGAGTGAGGGCAAGCTTCCTGTCTGTGAGGATCCGGGACCCGATCGTTTTCCCCGCTGCCGGCGGGTCCGGTAAGCAGGGAAAAGGACCGGGACGCGGCGGGAGGGGGGGGGCACCCCTTCCACCATCCCGGAGGGTGATCTCGCGGCGAATCCGCTGCTGGGACCACCCTTATCGGAAAGCCCATCGCCTGCAGTTTAAAAAAATAGCAGGGTTATGGCAGCTATCTGCTGCCATAACACCGGTATTTAGCTTTAAACTCAGGACGTATATGTACTATGGGCTGGTATTGAGGTGGTTAAAGAGGCAGTGGATGGGTGTCATTATAGGGGATGCCAGTGAGTGTCCAGAAGAGAATATTGTTCACCAAGTCTATTGCTGGAGAGAAAGACAAGGAGACTTAACCCTTTCCATACATGTAGCAGTATGGATTAAGAAGTGCTGCTGCTTCCACAAGCAACCTGGTGAGGCCAAGTGGGAGTTCTTATCTATTGTGAAAAGTTAGAGTTGGAGTTCCCCACTATTCCCTTCTCCTATCCAAGTTCCAAAATAACCATTCAAAACCAAAACTCCTGGACTGTTTATTGTGTGACAAGCCATCGGGGTAAGGAGGGATGGGTGAACTATTCCATAAGTGACTGTGTGCTGGTAATCAGAGGAGGCCCAACAAGTCATCATACAGCAAGCCCTACGGGGACAGTGCTACAGATATTTGCCTATCTCCTCCCAAGAACCAGCCCACTGCTTGCATCAGAGCTGAATATTCTTGAAAGGAGTACTGAGGCTGGCCCCTCCCACCAGCCTTAATCTGCCTGCATTGCATAGAGAAGAACAGAGACCCAGTGATGACATTGCTGGGTCTAAATTTGGGTATGCAATAAAAACAACTGAAAAAATGTAAGTATATGTGAACCCTCAGCAAAACAACCCATTCAATTTAGAATAGAAATGAAAGGCAAATCATTAATGTATATATAGAAAAAACAAATATACATTTATGTGTACAAATACTAACCCCCCCCCCCCTTTTATAAGGGATCATATATGCAGCTGAGAACAGAGGGTAGGTAGCTGAAGGAAGAAAAGCAGCAACACACTGGTCTTCCCAGTGAAAAGCCGTGCAGGGGGGTGAGGGCATGTCAGCAGAAGTCTGATCATTGGAGAACAGGGTTAGTTCCCAGCACAGCTAAAGAGCTGACCTTGGTGTGCCCTCATGCTTGTTGTGGTCAGTTTTTGATAGGAAAGCAGAGGGACTGGCAGGAACACCAGTGATTTCACACAAAGGAAGCAATACAAAAAGAGAACAGAATACTTTTTTCAAACAGGAAATGTTGGGTTTACATAGTCTTTAAACATTTAACAATAGACTTCTAAAATAAACAACTTCTGTGTCCCTCTAGGGCAGGGGTCTCCAAACTTTCCAAACAGAGGGCCAGTTTACTGTCCTTCAGACTTTAGGGGAGCCGGACTTTGGCCGGTTGTAGAAGAAATTGTTCTGGCATTGGTGAAAATAAACAGTTCCGTATTTCTGGTATCAGGGGATGGGATTTGTGATTAGTGGTAGAATCTCCAGTATTGGGGTTGGAATTAGTGGTGGCCAGAATGTAGAATTTTCCTGAAATACTCCAAATCAGGAAAATATTGCATTATGGCCACTAGATGGAGCTGGCCATGTTGGTGTCATTGGAGGGAAAAGTGCCCCTGTTCTATCGGATTACCGCTACCCGCTAGATCGTGTAACGGATGTGACGTTCCAACCAAAAATACTACACATGCACTATACATTGCACGGCGCTATGCGTTCCAAACATTTCCTGATCTGATGGTAGGCGGTAATCTGAGACTACCCATGGGGACATCTTACTACACCCAGCTACAAATTCCAGACTCATTTTAGAAATAAAGTAAGGATTAATAAATAAATACAGTATAGTGACATCTGTGATGCTGTTTGGTTGTTACATTTTGAAAGAAGCTGGACGCCAGCAGTAGGAAGGTGGTGGAGGCCATGTTGGTACACCCCGCACTGCTCAGTGCTAAAGCTTTAGGCTTTCAAAATGAAACATCCAAAGAGCATCACAGATATCAATATACTAGATTTATTTATATACACCCACATTTTTGCTAAAATTACTCTGAAATTCAAGACAGAGCTGGGTGTAGTAATATGTCTGCATGTTCATCAGGATTACCGCTACCCATCAGATCATGAAGTGTTTGGAACGCATGGCACAGTGGAATGCATGTTAGAACCCATAGTGCATGTGCAGTATTTTTTGGTCGGAACGTCACTTCCATTACACGATCTGGCAGGTAGCAGCAATCTGATAGAACACCCCTTCATCGGTGTCAGTGGGAGAAATAATACCCAATTGTTGGTGCTGGCGTCTCTGGCAGGAATTAGGTCCCATTGTTGGTGGCAGTGGGAGGAATAGTGTCTCAAGGCCCAAATAAAGGCCTGCAAAGGGCCACAGTTTAGAGACCACTGCTCTAGGGAGATTCCCCTTCTCTCTGTCACAGTGAAAATGGTCACCAGTGTAAAGTCATGGGAATCTGAAATGTTTTAGTACTCAGAGGAACAGATGGGAAAACTACCAATGGGGACATCGGTTTTAGCGACCGCCATCTGAGATGGAAATTCTTTACTTGGAGAGGTTTCTTCTCTAATCCAGTTATTTCTATAGAACAGGAAATCTTCCAATGGGATGCGGGTGGTAAAAAAAAAAAAAAAAAATTTAACTGGCAGGAGCATTAACTCTTTCTTATTCCATCATTTGATTGAGGTCCATGGCACACAAAGTATAAAGAAGTGGACCAGCATGACATCTCAGGAATGTCTCTATACTCCTTTGTTATCAGAGTACCTTTATTGCAGGAGTCTTCAAACTATGGCCCTCCAGTTGTTTAGGAACTATAATTCCCATCATGCCTGTGAATGTCAGAGTTTTACAATGCCGCATGGGTTGTGTAGTTCCGCAACAACTGGAGGGCCAGAGATTAAGGATCCCTGCTTTATTGTATCCCTGATGGTAGAGACTTCTTGCATTTGCAGTGACATTCAGCTCCTCTATGATGAGACAGCAGTCTCTGCTGTGCACCTTCTGTGCCTGGGTTCATGCCAGCCCTACACCACCATACCATGCCAGATCCAGAACAGAGAGCACATTCAACCTGCCAAGGGGGGAAGGCGCTGTGTACACCGGGTGATTTTAGAACACAAACAGAACAGATCCAAAATTAACAGCATATAATATTGTATGCAGAAAAACTCCTCGGCCTGGTAGGCCAGAGCAGTCAGGTTTAAGCAATTAAAGGGTAAATTCACCTTTTCACAAAAAACGTAAACTAATTCCAAGGCCCTCTGGACCCCATTGCCCATAGCAGCTGTCATGCTGTGTAGCGGTCCTTACACAGCATTGGAAAGAGTATCCATCATAATGCTCACTATAGGTATGTGCAGCTTATTACATTAGGGTGTGCACCCCAAAGCTCAAACACATGCGTGCGTGTATATGTGTGTATATATATATATATATATATATATATACATATACATATACACACACACACACACACACACACACTGACAGTGTCAGAAGGGTGAGATTGGTGGCAGCAGTCTTTATTTTTATTAATATTTTAACAAGTTTTTAGGAGCCCCATCAGGGCTCTAAACAGGGACTCTGCGCCACATGGGGTAATTCAGATGTGCCCAGGAACACCTTGTGTGCGTGCCTCTTACGCATGCAATGGCAAGCGCTCACTGGTCAGCATGACCAAGAAACACTTTACCAGAAGAAAAAAGCCTCAGATATGCATCTCATTGGTCAGCACAGTCACGCATCTGCACTAACCAATGAGCACATTATACTCACTCCAGGGCTTTGTTTTGTGGTCTATGGTGAACCCCCAGGACAGGCACCACGCAGGGTCAAGAGGAGTAGCCAGGATATTTGAAGCAAATGGCAAGTGTGAATTGGGCCTGAAGGCTAAGTTCACTTTTTCACAAAAAAAATGAAGAGGAGAACTCACCCTTTAGGCCCCATTCACACTTGCCAATGGGGCCATTAGGGATTACATGTGAGCGATTCTACAAGGGTTCCCGGCTTTTAGCTGTGGGCAGCAGCCCCATTAAAAGTAATGGGAGGCCATAGGCATGCCTAGGCACACCCTAATCACTAGGTGCAGTGCTGATCTCAACACCCCCCCCCCCCCCACACTGCCCCGGCTTCCCCCATGTTGGCCCCCCTGCAACGCTGTGCTGCTGGCTTCCCTCTTCATCTCTGCGGGGAATGTTTCAGATTGGAGAGTGGGGGGGGGGGGGGAGCTAGTAGATAGCACCTAGCTTCTCTAAAATGAACACACTCACTCATTGTGTTCATTCATAACCGAATCATAGTAAACTGTGATTACTATGCTTCAGTTTGTGAATAAACAGAAAGCCACTCAGCTCAGAGCCCTTCCCATTCATCGTCTCATGCAGCTGAGACTGCAGAGAAATGCATGGTGTTTGAGCTTTGGAATGCACACCCTAATGCAATAGGCTGCGCACAACTATGTGGGAGGCTGACCTCTCCTGCAACTCATCGCTCGTATGTTATCATTCCTGGACCAAATTACCAGTTAATGATCAGCCCTGGATGCAGCATACATAAGGTATTTTTCAGTGCAAGGTGATAGGAGGATAGGGCAGTATCCAAGAGAGATTAGCACATCACTGTGCTGCTTTTGCCTTTAGGCTGGTTGTACATGTTCAATTCTCTTGTACAATTTTCCTTTAGATTTACCTTAACCACATCCATACTGGCGCATAGTAATATGACGCCGGCAGGATGGCTTTACCGTTCCGGGCGGCCGTCATATGACGTCCGCCCGCTCTAGCTGCTACTGCGCGCCCCCGGGGGCGCGCATCGCAGCGATCAGGGATGAGGCTCGTCCTTCGGACATAGCCCATCCCTGATCAAGGTAAACAGCCAATAGAAATTGGCTGTTTACCATGTGATCGGCTGTGTCAATCACAGCCGATCACATGAGCGGCTCCAGCACGAGCCGCTCGTTCTCTCTGCCATGCGCGCCCCCGGGGGCGCGCAGAGCAGCAATCGGGGACGAGGCTCGTCCCTCGGACAGAGTCGATCCCCGATCTAGGTAAAGAGCCAATGAAATTGGCTCTTTACCACGTGACCGGCTGTGTCCAATCACAGCCGGTCACAAATGTCAACAGAGAACACGGTAACTAGCTGTCACCGTGTTCTCCTCCTCACACACTGATCCTGTGTGAGGAAGAGAGTGTGGTAACAGCTAGTTACCAAATACAGTGCACCCCAAACACACTGATTGCCCCCCCCCAATAAAGAGCACCTGTCACTAGCCCATCAAAGTACCCGAGTACCTGTCACCAGCCCATCAGGTACTCTGATGACAGGTACTCGGGTACTCTGATGGGCTGATGACAGGTACTCGGGTACTCTGATGACGGGTACTCTGATGACGGGTACTCGGGTACTCTGATGACAGGTACTCGGGTACTCTGATGACGGGTACTCTGATGACGGGTACTCGGGTACTCTGATGTCAACGGAGTACCCGTCATCAGAGTACCTGAGTACCTGTCACCTACCCATCAGAGTACCCGAGTACCTTCCACCTGCTCATCAGAGTACCTGACGCCTGAAGTACCCGAGTACTTGCCGCCTGCTCATCAGTACCCATCACTACTCATCAGTACCTATCACGTATCAGTACTGATCATCAGTACCCATCAGTACAGTATCACCTATCAGTATCAGTACTACTCATCAGTACCTATCACCTGCCCATCAGAGTACCCGAGTACCTGTCACCTGCCTATTGGAGTACCCGAGTACCTGCCACCCTTCATACAGCCACCATGTCCAAGTCCAAAAAGGTTTATATACGTCCTCCGTTTAAACCTAAATACCGTTGTTATGGCAGCAGATAGCTGCCATAACCCTGGTATTTTTTTAAACGGTGGACGGTTGGCTTTCCGATAAGGGTGGTCCCAGCGGCGAATTCGCTGTGGGATCACCCTTCCGGGATGGCGGAATAGGTGCCCCCCCCTCCCTCCCGCCGCGTCCGGTCCTTTTCCCCGCTTACCGGACCCGCCGGCAGCGGGGAAAACGATCTGGTCCCGGTGTTCCGTGAGAATTACCTACCCCTCGTCACTTCCGGCCAGAAGCATCTGAGCAGCGCAGCAGTGCGCATGCTCAGAGCGCCGGATACCTAATGGCAGAACAGAGGAGCTTACTAGTGCGCATGCGCACTAGTATAAAACGATCACGGTGTACCGTGGAAAAAAGCTACCGACGCGGCGCTTACCTAAAACAGCTGTGCTGACATACGAGTCAGCCCCGCACCTGTCCCGGTCACTTCCCTGCTCTCGGCAAGTAAATATAAAAGCGGCTTTCGGCTCAGTGATTTATGTTTTCATACAGCCGCCGCTTTTATATTTACTATCCGAGAGCAGGGAAGTGACCGGGACAGGAGCGGAGATCACTCGTATTTCAGCACAGCTGTTTTAATGTACCCGCTGCATTACATACAGTGCCGAGTACCGGAAGTGACGAGGGGTAGGTTTTTCTCACGGGTAGGTAATTCTCACGGAACACCGGATCCTCACAGACAGGATGTTGAGTGAGGGCAAGCTTGCCCTCACTTGACTCTATGGTCTTGGAGGACCGGAGCTAAGGAAAATGTTGTTGCCTAGCAACCGGTTTAAAGGTCCTTTTTTTTTTTCATTTTATATAATAATTTTTATTTTTTTTTTTTCTATCTTTTAGTGTACTTGTGAGATCTGAGGACTTTTTGACCCCAGATCTCACAAAAAAAAAAAAAAGAGGTCCTGTCGTGCCTTTTTCTATTACAAGTAATGTTTACATTTCTTGTAATAGAAATAAAAATGATAATTTTTTTTTTTTTGTTAAACGGTGTAAAAATAAAAAATAATAAATAAAATAAATAGTAAAAAAAAAAAATTAAAGCGCCCTGTCCCCGTTAGCTCGCGCGCAGAAGCAACGCATACGGAAACCCCGCCCACATATGTAAACGGTGTTCAAACCACACATGTGAGGTATCGCCGCGATCGTTAGGGCAAGGGGAATAATTTGAGCCCTAGACCTCCTCTGTAACTCAAAGATGGCAACCTGTAGAAATTTTTAAATTGTCGCCTATGGGGATTTTTAAGTACCAAAGTTTGTCGCCATTCCGTGAGCGTGCGCAATTTTGAAACATGACATGTTGGGTATCTATTTACTCGGCGTAACATTATCTTTCACATTATGGAAAAAAATTGGGCTAACTTTACTGGTTTCTTATTTTTTAATTAAAAAAAGTGAATTTTTTCCAAAAAAATTGCGTTTGGAAGACCGCTGCGCAAATACGGTGTGATAAAAAATATTGCAATAATCTCCATTTTAATCTCTAGGGTCTCTGCTAAAAAAAAATATATAATGTTTGGGGGTTCTAAGCAGTTTTCTAGCAAAACAACTGATTTTAGCTTGTAAACACCAAATGTCAAAAATAGGCCTAGGCAAGTGGCTAGGATGCATGATGATGCTCCTTGGATGTTGGGCCCCTCTATATGGCTAGGCTGTGAAAAAGTCTCACACATGTGGTATTGCCATACTCAGGAGGAGTGGCAGAATGTATTTTGGGGTGTCATTTTTGCTGTGTACATGCTATGTGTTAGGAATATCCTATAAATTGACAACTTTGTGTAAAAAAAAAAAAGTTTTTATTTTTTTCCCACATTTTCCCAAAAACTTGTGGAAAAAAATGACATGTTCAAAGGACCCATAATGCCTCATAGAATATACGTTGGAGTGTTTGCTTTCCAAAATGGGGTCATTTTGTGGACTTTTCCATTGTATTGGTGCTCTAGGGCCTTGAAAAATGTGATAGGTAATAAAAGTGTTTTTTTTTCAAAATTTTTGCTGTTTTTTTGCTTATATCACGAAGAAAAAAAAAACCCAGTTGTGATCAAATACCACTAAAAGAAAGCTCTATTTGTGTGAAAAAAATGATAAAAATTTTGTTTGGTTACAGTGTAGCATGACTGAGCAATTGTCATTCAAAGTGTGAGAGTGCTGAAAGCTGAAAATTGGTTTGGGAAGGAAGGGGGTCTAACTGCTCTGTATTGAAGTGGTTAAACTATGTAATGCAAGAGCCTGCCTAACTGGATACAAATGAAAGTTGTTTAGTTTGACCTCATCTTATATGATTTTTGGTATAAAGAAAATTGTAAAAGATGATTGAATATGTATGGCCAGTCATGAAATGAGGGCTGGTGTACTGCCGAAAACTCCCAACAACGTTACTTCCGGTGAGTGTACACCAGGAATAATGGAGATTTCCACCACTTGGTGTTTTCACACAACACTGGCAGCCTATACACTCCGGTAGATGCTATAATTAGTGCAGAATGTTAGTCCACCCGCTAGTTGTCACCGACTTGGAGGCGGCCAGGTTTCGGTTACTATCAGGTGGACTAACAATCTGCACTAATTATAGCATCTACTGGAGTGTATAGACTGCCGGGTTTGTGTGAAAACAGCAAGTGGTCAAAATCTCCAATTATTCCTGGTGTACACTCATAGGCAATAATGTGTTTGGAGACCTCGGCAAGCTTCGGCAGAACACCGGGCAGGGACCTGTAAGTAAAAGTGAAACTGCAGCAGAGAAAGATCAGGTCCTCTCATCTGCCAGAGGGGACTATGCTGTGTGTAAGAACTGCAAAAAAAAAAAAAACTCAGAGCCAGATGGACAGAAATGCAAATTTTTAAGCAGGTAAATCCTATGTATCATAAATATAAAAATCATATGTAATTCATCTCAGTATTTATATTTGCCATACTGCACTGGGCACAAAGTTCCTGTGCGCAAAAAAAAAAAAAAAAGTTTAGCTCAGCATGTGAATTATCCCACTCCACAGAAATCAATTCTTTAATCAACATATTGTAAACATTTCCATTGATTAGCAGCTGCAGCCAATGATCAGTGTATTCTGATAATCAAAGGTCCAGCTGTCAGAATACAATGTCCTTGTGTGTCCAAAGAAAAAAAGGGCAACGTTCCAGTGTCTCCTCTTGCCCCAACATAAGCCGGCCATGGCTATTACAGAATGTTTAGACATACATTATGTTGTCAAAAGTATTGGGACTCCTGCCTTTACATGCACATCATGAACTTTAATGGGATCCCAGTCTTAGTCCGTAGGGTTCAATATTGAGTTGGCCCACCCTTTGCAGCTATAACAGCTTCAACTCTTCTGGGAAGGCTGTCCACAAGGTTTAGGAGTGTGTCTATGGGAAAGTTTGACAAACATTCTTATAAATACACTCCTAAACCTTGTGGATAGCCTTCCTAGAAGAGTTAAAGCCATCATAGCTGTAAAGGGTGGGCCAACTCAATATTGAACCCTACGGACTAAGACTGGGATGCCATTAAAGTTCATGTGTGTGTAAAAGGCAGGCGTCCCAATACTTTTGACAATATGCACAAGCACTTTTAAGAGATGGAAAACTTCTTTATGTATAATTACCCCCAAATAAACCCAAGTTTTTTTTTTTTTTTTTTTATAGTTTGCCGTCTTTAATCTGGATATAGGCATTATGATTTAAGCCAGGGGCCATGCCCGTTTCCTAGCCTACCAGAATGGCTAGCTTCGCGACAGATACATGACAGGTATCTTTTACCACACACCATTAAAGTAACGATCCTGAGATTATCAGTGTGCAAAGTTCCCGTTTACCAAGAAATGGAGGTCAACTGCGTAAGCATTTCTTACTTAATATCGCAGTACACCATCAAAAAAAAAAAAAAAAGCGTTCAAGTGGTAAAATATTTCACAAAAAGAGGAGCAGGAAGTTGCTTTTGGGCGCTGTAGAGTGAACATCGCTTGTACTCGCATGGCCAGTCATTCCAGGCATAGCGGACTCCTTGAACATTCGGGCATCCTTTAAATGAGATGGTGACTGCTTTTGCAGATATAATCAGATCGGAGGCCTTTACAGGTACCCACTGGTAGCTTTTGCCTTTGGCAGTGCTGCAATATACCTGGAGACAGACAGAAGGGAGGTCACTGTTATGGCAAGCACACACTATTTTGTAGTCACAATTTTCAAAGCCCTAGTCCACCAAAAACATTTTGCTTTAGACAAAGAAACGATCTTTTGGCTGGCTAGACTCACAATTGTGCGTCTGCATTTTCATACTTTGATGAAATTGCTCAGAAGAACGTTGTATAAGTAGGAATCAGGCCTTTGGATAATAAAATTATTCTTCTTGTGCATGGTCACACAAATGTGAATAGTGGTTAACGGTTTTTTTGCAGTCTGTACCCCCACCACCATCTCTCTATTAGCAATAAAGGACAAAAAGCACATTTTAATGCTGGCCCCCCCAAATACTTGATGGGGGTTATTGCTGGCCCCTTAACACTTGCTGGGGGTTATTGCTGGCCCCCCAACACTTGCTGGGGGGGGGGGTCCTTGGTCTGAACAGGAGTCACATCCCAATCCTTCCAGGCATGGCTACCCTCAGTCAGCTCTTCAGAACACATGGGTCAGCTCTCCAGCCTGAGGCCGCATGGCAGCAGGTGCTGAGGAGGGCAGCGCACCCCCTCCGCCCTGGACTCTCCTCTCCGGGCAAAGGATCATTTCCTGTGTCTCCCCACTGAATATAAATACCACTTCCCAGCATGCATAGGACCCTATGCCGGAAGTTGGTGCGGGTGGCATTTATATTCATGCCACTGACCTGCATGAATCACTACAGTCCACCCAGAAATTTCCAAAACTGCCTGGATGCAGATAAGCGAATACAAGATCCAGTAACACTTGTTAAACACACAGAACTCCCTGGCTACACCAATTCGGTCTTCCCGTTAGGCAGGAAAACTACTATATTTTGCCTTAGTTACCGGTTAAGCAGGAGACCACACTATTCTAACTATATACATCCTAGCAACCTACCTAGGAGGGTGCTACATTTAAAGTATAACTAAAGGCAAAACTTTTTTTGTTTTTGTTTTGGATAGAGTGGAGAGGGATTAGTACCCATGACCCTTTTTATTGCTGTCTGTGCCCCCATTATAGAGATTCCCCCTCTCTATATTTGTCCTGTATTCCATTAGAATTGAAAGGAAATTATATATTATATAAAAAAAGAGAACATTTTGGGTTGTCTCCAGATAAGTAAGAGGGGGGAATCCTCTAATGGGGACACTAGTTCTGGTGACCTGGGGGTCCCAAGGAATTCTATAATTTTGCAGGGATTTCCTCTCACTTCCTGTTTGGCTATAGGACAGGAAGTGGATGGAAATCTCTGCAATGGGACACAGATGGTGAAAACAAATCGGACAGGGGTTATAGCTCAATTACTCCATCCAAAAAAAAAAAAAAGTTTTGCCCATAGTTCTACTTTAATTCACACTCTACAAGCCATACACCAAGAAGAATCACCCACTTTAATGCATGGCCAAAAAGTGAGCATGCGAAGTAAAGAACAATAAAATGTTTATTTGCCATTCCTTCAAGGTGTCACTCCTAATCTGTTAATATTTAGGCATCTATGGTTTACTTTTATGCCCACTGACAACAAATCTAGAACTGGTTTTTGTACTTGCTGACCAGCAATGACAGACCATTATATACTCCTGAACACTGCACTCTGTACTGTTAACTGTGCTTCAAAGGGACCGCAGTTTGCTTTACTACACTGTAGATGGTATAGAACCGGGGTCTCCAAACTGTCTTAACAAAGGGCCAGTTTATAGTCCTTCAGACTTTAGGGGGGCCAGACTGTGCAGAGAGTGGACATTTTCCTGGCATCAGAGAGAGTAAACCTCTCCATATTTGGTATTAGAGGGAAAATTAGTGCCCCATCATTGGAAGGAATTGTGCCCCAATATTGGCGTCAGTGGGAGAAATGGTGCCCCCTGTTGGTGTCAGTTGGCAGAATAGTATCTTGTATCAGTGGGAGGATTAGTGCCCCAGGGGCTGGATGTAGGCAAGCAAAGGGTTGCAGTTTGGACAATGCATCTTACATTTTCTGACTTAAGCCAGCCATACATGGATTGAAATCTGGCCAGTTCAGCAGGGGCCGGCTGACATTTTTTCCATATAGAAGTAGGCTGGTTGTACAGAAGTCAATCAACTGACTGCTTTACAACCACCCCGTCAGATTTTCCCTGCTCGATCGCCGGCAGCATTGATCAGTGTATTCTGATGGTGGGGGCCTCCCCTCTGTCAGAATACATCAGCAGAGAGGATTTCCCCTTCTACTTTGAATGTGTGGATGAGGGAATGGAGTCTTTTTTTTTTTTCATTCAACCCAATGGTTGAACAAACAAAAAAAAATGACTTGTCTATGGGCTTCTAGGCATTTCTCATGGTTTTATGTCTGCTATAAAAAAACAAGGATTTCATAGTCTGGGACATAGCTCCCCACTTATACCCCCAACACAAGCACAGCACTCCCCCCAAACAAAATTACCTGGAACTGCTCCCGTTAGGCTGGTCGAATCTTGAATGGTTAATGGGCAGGCCGGATGTACCAAGTTGATCGATCAACTTGAGTACAACCAGCCTGCCAGATTTGCTTCCGATTATTGCAAGCGGCTGCTATAGCCGCTAGCAAAAATCACTGTCTGGGGGGGGCTTCCCCCACCTACCGGGAGAAGATAATTGCTGATTCCCGTCAGCACTGTCTGTGTTGATGGGAAGTCTTAGTTGAAGGAAAGAAATTAGCACCGTGTATGGCCAGCCTAAAGCCCCGTACGCACGTACTGATCGTCGGCCGAACGATCGCCCGTCTTTTGTCCAGGGCTGTCATGTCTGTTGAAAACTGCAAAAGACTGCACACGAATTTTGTCGGCCAACAACAGCCGACTGCAGAAGTGATGTCATGTGATGGTTAACTTTCCTTGTCTTTTCTTTTCTGAGCATGCCCAGTCTTGCCAATCGGCTGTCTGTCGGCCGAAATCTGTACTGACTGGCGAACAATCAGCCGTTCTGGTGTTGGCCAACAAAAATTTTAATGCCTGCACACCCGATTCTGTTCGGCCGAAAATGCGCTGTCGGAAGCATCATACTAACAAGCCTACAAATCGGCCGTCGGCCGAATATTTACGGCCGACAATCGGTACGTGTGTACGGGGCTTAAGTCAGGTGATAGTTTGTTCCATCAATCACTGTAGATCTGTACAAAAATGTAATCACTTCTTCCTTCCTCACCTCAAACATATTGTCACAGGTTCCAGTGATTCGGAGCTTCTGGTCGTATGTAATATTCATGTTCAGGTATTCATAGTAGACGTCAATACGAACTGGAAACGGACCCTGAAACTGGACTTTTTTCTCGCCATAGGCGATGGCGCGTGCCCCTAGATAGAGCCTGTACCCTACCGTCCCTTTATCCCGTGGGTGAACGCTGCAAAGGAAAAAAACACTTTAATTCGGTACAATCTGAGGTTAAAGCTGAAGTTTGCTGCTGGTTAAATAAAAACACACACCAAACCACCACTATAGATATTGTCTTGGTCTTTCGTCAGCTTATTTTACATGCGGTACTCACTAAAACTGGCCATAGATGTATGGAAATTCGGACAGTTCCAACAGGGACTGGCCGAGTTGCGATCCATCTACAGAATGGCCATTTCCACTCAACAGAAAGCGATCCAACAATCAACTTCTGTCAAAACGGGACTGTTGGAAAACCTTCATCTGAGCAGCAACTGCAGTGCTGATCAGTATATAGTGACCGAGTCCCGCTGTCAGGATACAATAGCACTGCAGGGGGGGGGGGGGGGGGAGCTGTTTCCTCCATTCACCTCGCTTGTGTGGATGGCAGAATCAATTGGTTTTATTCGATTAGCTCCCTGGCTGATTGAAAAATAAAAATCTATGACCAGCCCTAAAGTGGGGTACACTACACAGAGAAATTGTGAACATTTATGCACTGTCAACTAAAAACTGTAATGAACGCTGAGCAAGAGAGAAAAATATCGGAGGATATTTCGTCCTATTTCCGGCAAGTGTGTACGAGCCTTAAAGCGGTAGTATCATGTTTTTTTACACTTTTACCTACAGGTAAGCCTATAATAAGGCTTACCTGTAGGTATAATTAATATCTCCTAAACCGGCACGGTTTAGGAGATATTTGCAGTGCATGCAGCCGCGCATGCGCTCTGAAGGTCCGGGGGGACCTTCAGTTTTGGTTGCCGGGAGCTTGCCAGAAATTCACTCCCGCGCGCATGCGCGGGAGTGACGTCATCGCAGCGCCGGCCAATCACAGCGCCGGAGCCGCCGAACCCGGAAGAGATGGCGAGGGATCACGGTGGCGCCCGCAGCGATGTCCGGGGGTCCGTGTCGGGGCTTTGTTCTAAGGTAATACATAATGAGCTAGCATGCGATGCATACTAGCTCATTATGCCTTTGTCTTGCAGGTTTTTTTTTTTTTTTTTTTTTTTTTTTTTTACTTTTTGGGTTTACAACCGCTTTAAGTCTAGTACACACCATCAGAAAATTGGACTAAAATACAGCTTTCCACAAGATCGTGCGATAATCTGAGTGTTAGTTCACAGCCAATCATGACAGTTCATCTGAAATTGTTCGAAGGGACAAAACACAAACATTTTTCTAGTAGAATATCAGATGGTACATTTCGTTTATTCAGTACAGTATTTGTCCGGGGAAAAAAAAAAAAAAAACCACACACAAAAACACACACACACACACACACACACACACACACACACACAATGATCAGGTCTCATTATCTAGATCATCAGCATGTGGCTTCTCATTTTACTGTCCAGTTACATGACAAGGGTCTTCTGGCACTGTGCTGTGCGGCAGAGCTGTGTAAATCTCTAGACTGGATGGACAAAAATAGAACTACTTTGATGGGTAAAACGGCTGCCATATGATTTCATCTGTGGATTTAGCGGTATTCCTGAAGTTCAGCTTTTTCAAATCAGAACTTCATGACACAGAAAACAGATTGGTCAGAACAGAAATGCATTCCTTTCGTCTGACCTGCCGTACGGTGACGTTTCATCTCCGAGGTCCATGGTCACAGCCATGAATGTGTTTGGCATCTTTGGGTTAGGTGCGTAGCCAAAATCAGCAGTCTGGTGCCATCGGATCACAGGATAGTTGTCTTTTTGTTGGGATTTCTGGAATGTAGATAGCTGGGGGAACAATGAACAAAAAAAAAAAAAAATCAGATATAGTACAACACGATACAATCTGGCTGTACAATCAACTTTAGGATTTACTAAAACGGAGGGGAGAGCACAGACAACGGCTGGGTCATGGGGGCCTATGGGTGACGGCACCGCTCCCGGACAGATCCTGCCCCAGCCAGGAGGGAAAGAGTTAACCTAATTTCCCACACTTCTTGCTGAACTTTGTCTCTCTCCCTGTGCTGTTAATAAATAAGAGGGGAGAACTCTGCCCAGACAGACAGATTCTGCATGGGAAGAGACAGTTGCTGCAGCTGCCAGAGAAAGCTTTGCCTGCCTCTAGGAAATTTCCACATGTAGGGGGGATTGCTGGGACCTGCAGTCCACCCTGAACACCACCAGCTGCTGGATACTGCCAAGATGGACTCAACCAGTTACAGACTCTTTCCTGTGCAGGTATGCTAGGGCAGCCACAAGCCTAAGTTAGGGACGTTAGGAAAAGACTGTGCACCCGTTTTGAAACAAATATGCTGACAGAGAAAATAGTATTTGACTAGAAAATATTTGTGAGTATTATAGCACCAGACACTGAAACAAGTTAAAGTGTTATTAAACCCATAACAGTAAAATCAGTCTGTATATGCAGTACAGCATGCTTGTTATACTCACTGTGGAACCCAAGGGGTTAATCCTCTGCATTGTGTAAAAAGGCTGTTTGATCCTGTCTTCTATTATCCTCCCCCTTCTTTTACTGTCCCCAATCCACCTGCTGATAGTACAGAGTCTTGGAGGCACTCTGCACATGCTCAGTTTGGTGTGTATTGCTAGAGAGTTTCTTATTCTTTTGGGAGTGCGCATGTGTTCAGCACATGGCCAATCAGCACTGTCCAGACAAATTCAGGGGTTATGCAGCCTCATAGGACAGAGGAGAATGAAAGCGCCTCCTACAAGCTTTAAACCAGACACTGATAGAGGTCACAAGACTGCTAAACACCTTTCCTCATTAGCAGTATATAGCAGTGCAGCACTACTCCCTTGGGAGCTGGTTACCGGTTCCCCTGGGTTACCATTAGCAACATGACAGTTCAACATTTTCCCAAGTGTCTTAGCTCAGTCAGGAAACAGTCCAGTAGCTTTGTTTTTTGTGTTTTTATTGAGAACTTGGGTAGGAGAAGGGAAGGAGTGGGATACTCCCAACTTTATACACTATGCACAATCGGCTGGGATGACTGAATATTACTGAATGTGGCAAGGCTGCTGCTTCACCTTGGCAATAGCGCTGAAGTAGTGATAAATGGACTGCTTTAGAGAAGCTGTACTGTAGAACACACTTCAGGGCCCTTCCTGGCACCCCTTTTGTTCATATTCTTCAGGGCTTTGTACTTGGCACCCCCTTTACTATCATACTCCCTGTGTGAGTTAGCTCCTTGATCCCCTGACTTCACTGGAGTGGTCCCCCTTCCTGGGCCAGACCCTTTGGCAGGTCCATCAGTACTCACGGACACTGTTTTCCCCAAGAGACTGCCAGCAACTCCACTGTCAGCACTCTGGATCCTCTGCAGCTCCGCTCCACACCCGGTTCACTAGGCCGACCGCCCAAGACCACCTTCCTCACACTCTGCAGGAGGAGAGACAGCCGTCCACCTGCTCCTGGGACTCTGCTTCCTGCCAAAGACGCCCTGTCACATGTCCCCTCTGTATTTATGAGCAATCCCATGATGCATTGCAAGAATGCCCTCCCACTGGGACTCCCATAAAAGCCAACGTGTCACTGGCTGGGTTTCCTACACTGTCCAACAAGCTCCCTCATTGGATACAGTGGGGATATACCCAGTGAATCACACCTGGAGACATGCGACAGGCAACCTAATAGATCCGGCTCCCCTGAAGCAGAAAGAGCATAGATGCTTTTACCTAGCACCTACCTAACTAGGAGGGTGCTACATCTGTTTAGATTTACTAATATAATTGCATTTCCATGTTCTGTGCATTTTGGGAGACCAGATATAGTGAATGCAGGCTCCTGGGTTTAGTAACACTTTAAGTGGTCATTTTAACTCTACATTTGACGATTTAAACAAATAGTCGACGGAATTCAAAAGATGTGGCAAAGTGTATATGTGTGAAAGAAATTCAATAATAAAATATCGGTGTGTTCGGTGGGGACTGTCAGTACAAGTAAGCCAAATTCGACTTGGCGAGAATTTTCACATGGCTTAAGGTAACAGTATAGACTGCGCCTATAAGTGCTGGTCTGTTTATATAACTGATGCATTCATTTAATAAATAAAAATGCTGGGCTGGACCAATCTTTAGGATACAGTAAAGCCTACACTTCGGGAGTGTGGAGATTACAAATGGTTCTGGTAGGGAATGAGTGGTGGACTAATGGAGATGGATCTGCCTGCCAATAGCAAAACTTCCTCTGCTTGTATTAGCCTGGTAACCTGGACCCCCACTTCTCATGGGCTTCAGGTGTTGCTAGGACCTTCTTGTGAACTAGGCCTGTAGTCTCCGAATAATTAGAGGCCTCTCAAATATGTAAGTGCGTCATCTGAGGCGGTGTATACAAGGAACCCGACAAAAGCAGTGAACCTGAGGGATAGTTACTGACGTTTTGGACTCGCCACCACAGACTTTTTACTATAGGCCTCGGCATAGGAACTGGCTTTACGACCCACAGCTAGGTGGTGGTGCTACAGAGAATCCATTTTAGAAAGGTTTAGAAAGGCAACACAAACCTGTGATACAAAAGAAGAGAAGCTGCATACATAAAGTATAAGGAACCCCAACACCCCCCCATCTTCCAGATATTTTAGGTGCAATCCATGCTCAGGACTCTGCTTTCTCAGAATATAAAAAATAAAATTTGTTACCTGAACAAAGCCAAAGGGGAAGTTGGGGTCTGTCTGGCCGAGGGAGCCCTCATGGAAGCTACGTCTCCAGTCTGAGATGAGGGCCGGAAAAGTGCAATTATACAGATTGGTGTTCATGCCTGTGTTCTGCTCCCCTGCAATCAGCATAGAAAAACAAAAACTTGTTACAATGTGGCAATATCATGGGAGTGATCTAGTGAAACTTGCATTGGTGCTCCAACCTAAGATAGAGATTCCCCCGCCGGTTACAGTGAAGGGGCACCGCTCACCAACCCAGTGCAATAGTATGATGATGAATGCCATTGCAGCCACACCCTGGCGCGTTTTGTCATCCACATACTAATGCACTGGGTTGGGGAGCAGTGCTCTCTCTTTCCATTGAAAATTCCATGGGAGTGTTATGAAGTTTTGTTTTATAAATCTTTTTCAAATAAAATCTGCTCTTTACCATGCTAACATTTTTCAGGTTTAAATTACATGAGGGCAACCACATTGGTACATGAGCTATGCAGGCCATGTTTTTGGATTAGTACTGCAGCACAGCAACTGTCCTTGTCTCAGCACACGATTTGTATTCTACTTTAATTACAATCGCTAGTTCCAGCCATAAACAATATGGTCGTTTGTTTTAAAATGTTGTGATAAAAGAAGAGTATCTTTCAGAAAGGGACGGTGCAAAAGTGAGAAGGTTCAATCAATACAGCATTATTACCGAAAAAGGAAAAGTTTGTCCAGGTCGAAGTGTGTGCAAAACAATATTTTCCTTTGTTATATTCAATGATTGTTTATCATTATATAAATGGTCATCACAGGTGAAGCTTCATGCACGGTTATGAAGTTGATTTCTTGCAGTGCACTTGCATAGTTACATAGTCAGTAAGCTTGAAGACAATAGTCTATCCAGTTCAACCTTGAACATCCCAGCCCAGAATCACAGCCATTAATATGGAACTGGTAGCCTTTTGCAACTATAACATCCTCCACTCCTCTAACAAGGCTTTCCACAAGATTTTGGAATTGGTCTGCAGAATGTGCGCCCATTTCCAAGGTCAGGTACTGAAGTTGGATGGAGAAGACCTGGCTCACAATCGATGATCCAATTCATAACAAAAATTCAGCTCAGTAGGGTTGAGCTCAGGGTTCTGTACAGAATACTTGAGTTCCTCCACACCAAACTGGTCAAACCAGGTCTATATGGAGCTGACTTTGTACATGGGGGGGCAAAATCGTGGCAAAATAGTTAAAGAGCCTTCCCCAAACGGTTACCACGAGGGTGGAAGAGCACATCTCTCTGAAATGTGAACTCAATGAGAGCGGAGTTTACATACTTTTGGCCATATAGCATATGACTGAAATGAAACACCCAGTAAGCAGGATTTGCCTTTGATTGCTATCGCTTATTTGTACAATGGCCAATGTCATGTTAGAGCTTTTATAACGGGTCATACTGCAATCATAGAATAATATTTACCTTGATACCAGATTGCTCCTTTAATTGTCATGTTGAGGAGGGGGTGAATCATGGCATTCCACAAGACGGAGTAATTGCACGGACCGGCCAGAATGTCAAAAAATGGAAAACTTTTAGAGAAAGATATAAAAAGGATGCAGTTAGTGTACAGTATAGAAAACCATAATAGACAAGTAAACCTCAGAGCAAAATAAATCTGAATACTAAATTTTGTATGTGATTATCTGCACACAAGCATGTGAAAAAGGCTGCAAGCACGAAGTGAAAAAAAATCACTTGAATGTGTAGGAAAAATGTATATCACCAATAGTCTGTGTGTAAGTAATAACCATTGCATGTGAACTGATAGATGCGTTTCCAGCATCAAATCAGAAAAAAAAAAAAAAAACCCACACACACACTTAACTAATCATAGAATAAAATAAAAGCCATATAAAATTGTGGATATGGTAGTCCCATACAACTTGTGATCTATACTCAGCAGCCACTTTATTAGATACACCTGTTCAATTGCTTGGTACCACAAATTGCTAATCAGCCAATCAAATGGCAGTAACAATGCATTTAGACTTCTAGACATGGTGAAGACGACTTGTTTTAGTCAAAACCGAGCATTAGAATGGGGAAGAAAGGGGATTTAGGTGACTTTGAACCTAGCATGGTTGTTGGTGCCAGACAGGCTGGTCTGAGTATTTCAAAAACTGCTGATCTACTGGGATTTTCACACACAACCATCTCTCGGGTTTACAGAGAATGGTCCGAAAAAGAGAAATATCCAGTGAGTGCAGGTTCTGGAAGAAAATGCCTTGTTGATGTCAGGATAATGGGCAGACTGCTTCGAGATGATAGAAAGGCAACAGTAACCACTCGTTACAACCAAGGTATGCAGAATACCATCTCTGAATGCACAACCCATTGAACCTTGAAGCAGATGGGCTACAGCAGCAGAAGACCACACCGGGTGCCACACCTGTCAGCTAACAGGAAACTGAGGCTACAATTTGCACAGACTCACTAAAATTGGACAATAGAAGACTGAAAACACTTTTGCCTGGTCTGATGAGCCTCGATTTCAGCTGACACATTCAGATGGTAGGGTCAGAATTTGGTGTAAACATGAAAGCATGGATCCATCCTGCCTTGTATCACCGGTTCAGACTGGTGGTGGTGGTATAATGGTGTGGGGGATATTTTCTTGGCACACTTTGGGCCCCTTAGTACCAATGGAGCATTGTTTAAATTCCACGGCCTCCCTGAATATTGTTTCCGACCATGTCCATCCCTTTAAGACTACAGTGTCCCCATCTTCTGATGACTCCTTCCAGCAGGATAATGCTCCATGTCACAAAACTCAAATCATCTCACCACTGGTTTCTTCACCATGACAATGAGGTCACTGTACTCCAATGGCCTCCACATTCTCCAGATCTCATCCAAAAGAGCACCTTTGGGATGTGATGGAATGGGAAATTCTCATCATGGATGTGCAGCCAACAAATCTGCAGCAACTGCGTGATGCCGTCATGTCAATGTAGACCAAAATCTGAGGAATGTTTCCAACACCTTGTTGAATCTACGCCATGAAGAATGAAGGCAGTTCTAAAGGCAAAAAGGGGGTCCAACCCGGTACTAGCAAGGTGTAACGAATAAAGGGGCCGGTGAGTGTACATCACTCCTAGGCAAGCGCTGCAAAAACATGCAAGTACTTCTACTTGCACATTGCAGTCACAATTATATGGACTTTTACGGATTAGGATTTGTTAATAGTTATTTCTAAATTTGAGTTTCTATGCAAGAGGAACAAACACGCGAGTTACTAACAAGGTCTGGTTCCTTTTTTTCTGCTGCACATCTTCCTACCTAGCACTCCACCCACTGCCATATATATCTCAAAGTTTCATCTAAGGAGTCTGAAATGCAGCAATTCTGTAACTCAAAAGAGGTCAAGGCTATCCTTAGGGCCCTACAAGCTCCACCTTTTAACATTAAAAAGTCTCCCTTGAGTTACAGCAATTTCCCCTAGGCTAAGATAAGGTCATCAGTCTGCTGCAGGCAGGAGAAGCATTTTACTCAGTTTCCTGTCGAGTGATCAAACAATGACAATGCGACTTGTAGTAAATCACAAGGTGAGAGGCGGCAGCAGCAGGGGCTGATCTGTTGGACATTTGTGAATACAGCCATGAACAGCACAGGCACAGCATGATTGTGTTATCTCTGAGCTGGTATCTCAGCCCAGGTACAGAGGGGAAAATAATTGAATCCCCTGCAAGATCTTGTAAGTTTCCCAACTTACAAAGAAATGAAGGGTCTATCATTTTTATCATAAGTGTATTTTAAATGATAGAGCCAGAATATCAACCAACAATTCAGAAAAAACACATGATACAAAAGATTATAAATGGAGTTCAGTGAGGAAAACAGTATCTCACAAAAGTTAGTACACCCCTCCAGGGCCGGTGCTACCAGTAAGGCGACCTAGGCAGCCGCCTAGGGCGCAGTTTAGCAGGGGGTGCCGGCAGAGCCTGACCCAAGGTAAGTGACTTACCGTAAGTCACAGAAGGGGTTTTAACCAGTGGCGGGCGACCAGTCCATTAGGGGCGCAGGGGTGCCGCCCCCACCCATCCATGCATCCGGCCCCCTAATCTACATGCAGGACGCATGGGTTTTTTTTTTTCTTGAAGCACGCGATTAGAGCCAGGCTCTAATAGGTTTCAAAAGAGGGTGGGCTCGGGGAGCAGAGCACTTTGCCCTGGGCCCACCCAGTTGTGTGACAATAGCAAATAGATATTTGCTATTGCCACACCGATTCTCCTCCCGGCCAATCAGGAAGCGGGTCCTGAGATCAGTTTCCCAATTAGCCAAAGGAGAAGGCATTCTATTGGCGGGGAAGGAGGGAGGAGACTGAGGGGGAAGCCATTGCCGTCCGGAGGAAAAAGGTAAGTGGACTGGTGCCCGGGGGGGGGGGGGGTGATATGGTGTGGACTGGACTCTAGAGTGATGGGGGGGTCCATATGCTGCCCCCCCCGACCGATGGAGCTCCAGCCGCCACTGGTTTTAACCCCTTCAGCGACTTGGGATGGGGCATGGGAGAGCATATAGGGGGGCAGCAATTTTTATTTGCCTAGAGCGGCAAAAATCCTTGCACCAGACCTGCACCCCTCACATTTTTGTTAATAGTTATTCTATCTTTTCATGTGACAACACTGAAGAAATGACACTTTGCTACAATGTAAAGTAATGAGTGTACAGCTTATATAACAGTGTAAATTTGCTGTCCCGTCAAATTAACTCTCAGCCATTAATATCTAAACCGCTGGCAACAAAAGTGAGTACATCCCTAAGTGGAAATTTCCAAGTTGGGCCCAAAGTGTCAATATTTTGTGTGACCACCATTTTTTCCAGCACTGCCTTAACCCTCTTGGGCATGGAGTTCACGAGGGCTCACAGGTTGCACTGGAGTCCTCTTCCACTCCTCCATGATGACATCACGGAGCTGGTGGATGTTCGCCGAGACCATGCACTCCTCCACCTTTCATTTGAGGATGCCCCACAGATGCTCAATAGGGTTTTGGTCTGGAAACATGCTTGGCCAGTCCATCACCTTTACCCTCAGCTTCTTTAGCAAGGTAGTGGTCGCCTTGGAGGTGTGTTTGGGGTCATTATGTTGGAATACTGCCCTGCAGGCCAGACTCCAAGGGGGGGGGGGGGGGGGAAATCATGCTCTACTTTAGTATGTCACAGTTCATGTTGGCTTTCCTGGTTCCCTCAATGAACTGTAGCTCCCCAGTGCCAGCAGCACTCATGGAGCCCCAAACCATGACACTCCTCTACCACCATGCTTGACTGTAGGCAAGACACACTTGTCTTTGTACTCCTCACCTGGTTTCCATCACACACACTTTGACATCATCTGAACCAAATATGTTTATCTTGGTCTCATCAGACCATAGGACATGGTTCCAGTAATTCATGTCCTTAGTCTGCTTGTCTTCAGCAAGCTGTTTGCGGCTCTCTTGTGCATCATCTTTAGAAGAGGCTTCCTTCTGGGATGACAGCCATGCAGACCAATTTGATGCAGTGTGCGGCGTATGGTCTGAGCACTGACAGGCTGATCCCCCACCACTTCAACCTCTGCAGCAATGCTGGCAGCACTCATACTTCTATTTCCGAAAGACACTGTAAGAGCGGTAAGGATGTGGAATTCTCTTCCGCAAGCAGTCGTATCAGCGGGGAGCATTGATAGTTTCAAAAAACTATTGGATGGACACCTTAAAGACCACAACATACAGGGGTATACAATGTACGGTTAAAAGCAAACACACACACACATCATAGGTTGAACTGGATGGACTTGTGTCTTTTTTCAGCCTCACTAACTATGTAACTATGTAACTATGTAACATCCTCTGGATATGACGCTGAACATGTGCACTCAACTTCTTTGGTTGACCATGGCAAGGCCTGTTCTGAATGGAACCTGTCCTGTTAGACTGCTGTATGGACCCGGCCACCGTGCTGCAGCAGCTCAGTTTCAGGGTCTTGGCAATCTTCTTATAGTCTAGGCCATCTTTATGTAGAGCAACAATTCTTTTTTTCAGATCCTTAGAGCAGGGCTTCCCAAACTTTTTTGGGCCGAGACCCACTTATGAATACAGATTTTTTTCGGGACCCACTTGCTTGTAATTGAATATTGTAAAGCGCTACAGAATTTATTGGCGCTATATAAATGCAAATAATAATAATAATTTTGCATATTTTAAAGGGAGGGGGATGTTGAATTAAAAATATCAATTTACTACTTTTCAATTTATTATTGAATACACTTAATTAATGGCACAGGGCAAGGCACAGGAGATGGCACAGGCCATATCACAGGAGATGGCACAGGCCATGGCACAGGAGATGGCACAGGCCATGGCACAGGAGATGGCACAGGCGATGGCACAGGAGATGGCACAGGAGATGGCACAGGAGATGGCACAGGAGATGGCACAGGAGATGGCACAGGAGATGGCACAGGAGATGGCACAGGAGATGGCACAGGTCATGGCACAGGAGATGGCACAGGTCATGGCACAGGAGATGGCACAGGAGATGGCACAGGTCATGGCACAGGAGATGGCACAGGTCATGGTACAGGAGATGGCACAGGTCATGGTACAGGAGATGGCACAGGTCATGGTACAGGAGATGGCACAGGTCATGGCACAGGTCATGGTACAGGAGATGGCACAGGTCATGGTACAGGAGATGGCACAGGTCATGGTACAGGAGATGGCACAGGTCATGGTACAGGAGATGGCACAGGTCATGGTACAGGAGATGGCACAGGTCATGGTACAGGAGATGGCACAGGTCATGGTACAGGAGATGGCACAGGTCATGGTACAGGCATGGCACAGGTCATGGTACAGGCATGGCACAGGTCATGGTACAGGCATGGCACAGGTCATGGTACAGGCATGGCACAGGTCATGGTACAGGTCATGGTACAGGCATGGCACAGGTCATGGTACAGGTCATGGCACAGGTCATGGTAAAGGAGATGGTAAGGGCATGGCACAGGTCATGGTAAGGGCATGGCACAGGTCATGGTATAGGCATGGCACAGGTCATGGTATAGGCATGGCACAGGTCATGGTATAGGCATGGCACAGGTCATGGTATAGGCATGGCACAGGTCATGGTATAGGCATGGCACAGGTCATGGTATAGGCATGGCACAGGTCATGGTATAGGCATGGCACAGTAGGTACAGGCATGGCACAGTAGGTACAGGCATGGCACAGTAGGTACAGGCATGGCACAGCACTGCTACTTACTGTGCCCGGATTGTTGCCCACTGCAGCTCACTGTTCACTTACCTGCTCTCCTGGGCAGGAGGCTGGCTCGACTCCTGTCACTCCACACTCCGAGACGTCCACGGCGCGCTGCTCCTCTCTTCGCTCTGACGGCGGCGGGAACCGGCGGGAAGGTGACGGAGTCGGACAGTGACTGACGCATGCATCGGCACCGCTCCCAACGACGTCAGCCGGGAACCCCCCATAGCCAGCAATACGTCCGGCGCCCCTAGTTGGCTTTTAAATGGCAATTTTTTTTTTCTCCCACTGCTGATCTGACTGCTCTAACGCTGTCGGCAACCCACTCAGATGCGGCTCGGTCGCGACCCACAGTTTGGGAGGTCCTGCCTTAGAGAGTTCTTTGCATTGAGGTGCCATGTTGAACTTCCAGTGACCAGTATGAGAGATTGAGAGCGAGAATACCAAATTTAACACACCTACTCTCCCCATTCACACCTGAGACCTTGTAACACTAACGAGTCACATGACACCAGGGAGGGAAAATGGCTAATTGGGCCCAACTTGGACATTGTCACTTAGGGGTGTACTCACGGTTGTTGCCAGCGGTTTAGACATTAATGGCTGTGTGAGTTATTTTGAGGGGACAGCAAAATTTACACTGTTATACAAGCTGTACACTCACTACTTTAGATTGTAGCAAAGTGTCATTTCTTCAATGTTGTCACATGAAAAGTTATAATAAAAAAATATTTACAAAAATGTGGAGGGGTGTACTCACTTGTGAGATACTGTAAATATTTAATCTCCTATTAAAACAGGACTTCGTACTTGGGTGGCAAAACCCTTTGTTGGCAAGCACAGAGGTAGGATGTTTCTTGTAGTTGGTTACCAGGTTTGCTCACATCGCAGGAGGGATTTTGGTCCACTCTTTACAGATCTTTTCTAAATTCTTAAGGTTTCTTGGCTGTCTCTTGGCAACCCACCCCACAGTTTCAGCTCCCTCCATACATTTTCTATAGGATTAATGTCTGGAGACTGACTAGGCCACTCCATGACCTTAATGTGCTGCTTCTTGTACCACTCCTTTGTTGCCTATGTTTCGGGTCATTGTCATCCTGGAAGACTTATCCAGGACCCATCTTCAGTGATCTGGCTGAGGAAAGAAGGTGCTCACCTAAGATTTTACAATACATGGCCCAGTCCATTGGCCCCCTCAATACGGCAAAGTTGGCCTGTACCTTTAGCCAGGGCTGCCGCTAGAAATCCCAGGGCCCCATAGAGCGTACCTGACAGGGCCCCCCCACTTCCGGCGAAAATATTAAAATGATATTATCACCCCCCCTCAATCTCTCTTCCTAGCACAAATCCCTCCCAATCACCCCTCCCAGCACAACCCCCCAAATCCCTCCACAAATTCACAACCCCATCCCCTCAGCACAAATTCCCCCCTCCTAGCACAAATCCCCCAGCTCCGCTCCTAGCACAAACTTTCCCCCCAATCCCCCCTTCTGGCTCAAATCCCCCAAACACTCATACAAGCACATAAACCCCCCCCCCCCCCATTCCTCCTCCTTCCAAACCCCCCAATCCCCATTACACTTTCTAGCAAAGAGCTGCCAATCCCTCAAACATCCCAAGCATAAATTATTTTCCCATTATTATTGCTGTAAGCCACTACTAAGCCAGGAGGGGGTGCACTGTGTTGTGCTTTCCCCTCCTGTCTGAACAACACACAGCATAAGAGACAGGATCGCTCTTACATTGCATCGGACTGTACACTCACACACACAGTTTGATTACTGCCCCTACCCACATTTCCTGCTGTCGGGAGTTGAGCAGCCCGTGAAGGAGGTAGGGGGTGGTAATCCAACTGTGTGTGTGTACAGTGCAATGCAATGTAAGAGCGATCCTGTCTCTTATGCTGCATGGACGAGTGTTGTTCAGACAGGAGGGGAGAGCCCACAGAGCACCAAACAGTGCACCTCCTCCCAGGTCTTACCTCTCCATGAATCCACCACTTCTCTAGACTGCCGTCCCCGTGTCCCAGCTCTGAGTGTGGGCGGGGACAAACCGCTGAAAGCCGGTGAGAAGAAGAAGAGGCAGACAGTGCATCGCTCTGTCATTGATCCCTCTCCACACCAATCCTCCTGCTACCCGGGCACCCCTGTGTGCCCGGGCCCCATACAGGAGTACTGGCTGTACCCCCCTGATGGCAGCCCTGCCTTTAGCAGAGAAACAGTCCCAAAGCATAATGTTTCCACCTCCGTGCTTGAATGTAGGGATGGTGTTCTTAGGGTCATAGTCAGCATTTTACTCCAAACAGCTCAATTTTTGTCTCATTTGACCACAGCACTTTCTCCCAACCCTTCTCTGAAACATTTAGATCAGGGATCTCCAAACTATGGCCCTCCAGCTGTTGGAACTACACATCCCATAAGCCACAGACAAAATTATGTATGATGGGAATTGTAGTTCCTAAAAAACTGGAGGGCCATATTTTGGAGACTCATTGGCAAACTTCAGACGGGCCTGCACATGTGCCTTCTTGAGGACGGTGACCTTGTGGGCGCTGCAGGATTTCAATCTATGGTGTTGTATTGTGTTACCAATGGTTTGTTTGGTGACTGGTCCCAACTGCCTTGAGATCATTCACAAGCTCCTCCTGTGTAGTTCTGGGTGGACACCTCACTTTTCTCATGATCATCCTTACCCCATGAGGCGAAATCCTGCATGGAGCTCCAGACCAAGGGCAATTGATGTTTTTTTTGCATTTCTTCCATTTGCAAATAATCACTCCAACAATTGTCTCCTCCTCACCAAGCTTCTTGCTGATGGTCTTGTAGCCCATTCCAGCCTTGTGCTGGTGTACAATCTTGTTTGAAATGGTCTTGCCCATGATCGTGAGGTTTGAATAGAAGAAAAATTCTGTGGACAGGCATCTTTTATACACAAACAAGTTGTGGTTAGGAGTAGGGGTGATCGAACGGTTCGGGTCGACCATCGGTTCGGCCCGAACATTGGGTGTTCGAGGTTCGGCCGAATTTAGAACTTTTTGCCCAAAAAGTTCAGAATTCGGCAACCAGAACCGACCAAAATGCAATGGTTCAGGAAATGGGCTTTAAAAGCCTGTTATTGGACCAGAATCATTAGCAAAAGCCAATTGAGGGGGCAGAAGAATGCTAGGAATGTGATTGGAGTGACTAGGGGGTCCATAGTCCAATCATTAGTGAATACGCCCCCCAGTATACAAGATAGCCCCCGCCAAATTCCTAGCATTGTTATACTGGACATGGAAGAGAGTGGAAGCAGTTCTGTTAATTTTACTAAGAGTTTCATTTAGCATTTATTAATGTGAGGAAAGGGATATCTAGTGTAGTTAGAGTGCTCCTTTACACTTTAGTTAGCTTCAAAAATTTAGTTTCTGTAGGGAAAGTGTGAAGTGTCAGGGGACTGTAGTGTAGTGTAGGGTTAACTGGCAGTGACTGCTATGGCAGGGTGACAAAACCCTTCCATATCAGGGTGACCACTATAGAGAAAAGCTATTTTCTCTTGTGTCACTTTCGCTTCTGTAATATGGCTTCGCCGCCGCCAGCATTTTTGGCTGCAGGCGTTGCTAGTGATTTTTTCAGCACATGTTTGGAGTCAGACATGACATCTGAACATGTGTATAGGGGATATATATATATATATATATATATATATATATATATATATATATATATATATATATATATATATATATATATATATATATATATATATATATATATATATATATATATATATATATATATATATATATATATATATACACATATATACACACACACATACACACATATAGGTGTGAAAGGAGCAGAAAAAACTACTTGCGCTAAATAATTAACACCAATATATTTCTGCTCCTATCACACCTATATATGTCTAGGTGTGTATATACATATAGGTATGTGTGTATATATACACACACACACCACTATACACAAGTTCAGATGTTTTGCCTGCCTCCAAAGAACCCAAAAAAATGCCCAAAAAACGCTAGCGCCAAAAAAAAAAAAAAAAAAACGCCCAGGTGTGTTGTTGCAGGCATTTTTGGGGGGTTTTTTTGGAGGCAGGCAAAACATCTGAACTTGTGTACAGTGTACCTGTGAAGTTTCAGCTCTGTAGCATGTCCAGAACCAGAAAAAAGATCATTTTTCAGTAGAGCAGGGATTGTTTGTATTAGAACACTTTCAGCACAGGATGTTGGCTTCTCGCTTTTCACACCTTGCCGGTTTAATAGCAGGCGTTTTTTTGGGCATTTTTTGGGGTTCTTTTGGAGGCAGGAAAAACATCTGAACTTGTATATAGTGGTATAAATACCACTATACACAAGTTCAGATGTTTTGCCTGCCTCCAAAGAACCCAAAAAAATGCCCAAAAAACGCCCAGGTTTGTTGTTGCAGGCATTTTTTTGGGGCGAGGCAAAACATCTGAATTTGTGTACACACACATACTTATATGTATTTTACACTTAGACAGATATAGGTGTTTTAGGAGCATAACCATATTAGTGTAAATGATTTCATTAGCGCAAGCATATATTTCTGCTCCTATCACACCTATATAGGTCTATGTGTGTATATACACCACTATACACAAGTTCAGATGTTTTTCCTGCCTCCAAAGAACCCCAAAAAAATGCCCAAATAAAACGCTAGTGCAAAAAAAAAAAAAAAAAAAAAAAAAAAGCCCAGGTGTGTTGCAGGCATTTTTTTGGGGTTTTTGGAGGCAGGCAAAACATCTGAACTTGTGTACAGTACCACTATACACAAGTTCAGATGTTTTTCCTGACTCCAAAGAACCCAAAAAAAATGCCAAACAAAAGCCTGCTATTAAACCGGCAAGGTGTGAAAAGCGAGAAGCCATATTCCAGATCTATAATTGCACTAATACAAACAATCTTTTTTTTTATGGTTCTGGACATGCTACAGAGCTGAAACTTCACATGTACACTTTTTAGACCCCCCCCCCCCCGATACTAAATCCAAAGAAAATTTTTTTAAATTTTTTTATTTTTTCAATAATTGGCTCTCTATCAAAAATGACCATTTTTAAGAACTTTTTTTGTGTGATTTTGTGTCTGGGGGGGGGGGGGGTCTAAAAGGTGTATCTGTGAAGTTTCGGCTCTGTAGCATGTCCAGAACCCCCAAAAAAAGATCATATAGTTGTAAAAGTAGGGTCTCAACATTCCTGCTCTACTGAAAATGTATCTTTTTTTCTGGTTCTGGACATGCTACAGAGCTGAAACTTCACAGGTACACTTTTTAGACCCCCCAGATACTAAATCCAAAGTCAAAATCAAAAAATCTCTTTTTTTTTTTTATCAAAAATGACAATTTTTAAGAACTTTTTTTTGTGTGATTAATAGTCCCTGGGGCATGACCCAGAACCCTAGGGGCACTTTTTAGGGGCATTTATTGGGTTTTAGGGCTTTAAAATGGTGTTTTTTGATTACCGAAGTTCGGGTCCATTGATTTCAATGAGGTTCTGAAATGGGCTTCCTGGGATCCATCGTGTGTGCATCGGTCCACCGCAGAGAGAGAGGACTGCAGCCTATTGCACACCACCCAGCTGTCTGCAGACTCAGCCCAGGCGGGACGGATAACAATTGCTACGTCTCGGACATCCCTGTAGCATCGCTGATCGAGTGGAGTTGGCGGGACTCACTGAAACAGCAGAGCTCAGCCATATCAGTGTCCCACAGCGTGGAGAGTTGCCGTTGCCTGTTATTCCAGAATTCATAAGAGGGACATCAGGATTGGTGAGAGAGCACCTGCTCAGAGTCCAGTTACTACATTTTCTCTTAAACACAGACACTATACTCTTGAATCTGTTAGTGGATCATCATTAATCAGAACCAGCTACCTTGCATTGCTTGTTTCACACTGTGCTACATTGGGGAACAATTTGTCCTTTGAGCTCCAACTGCCGGTAAAGATAATAGCAAGGCCTTGCATTCTGAACACTGCTATTGCATTGCTTTTAAAAGGGGACACATCACTGGTATCAGGATTACCTCATCTCTCATTAGGATACAGGTACTATAGGCCAGCCCGGAGCTCCCCTTTAGTAAGTGTTTCTCATAGCAATTTATAACTTTCTTAGAGTGTCTTTCACTTAATGTAAGATACTGTGTAAATTGGTGTATTTTACTTGTTTCTATAACTGGTTAACGGTTCTTTAGTGTTATATCAACTGAGCCCTGGCTGTTTATCCAGGGCCTAGTTGACTAATACTCTCTTCAGTCCTTCTTGAGTAAAGCAAAGCTAAGAGCTAAAACCCATCTGCATTGTGTCATTTAAAAAAAGGTATACACAACATGTCTGAACCTAGAGTGTCAGGAGAGCTGGACGGTTTACAGGGTCAAAAGGGAACAGAAGAACATACAATTACAAGTAACCCCCAAGGTGCTACAGATAAAAAATGATAGACCCTTCAATTCTTTGTAATAGGGCAAACTTACATATTCTGAAGGGGATCTAATAAATATTTTCCCCACTGTAGATGGTGACCATGGATGATGCCTGAACAAAGATGGTCCCATCCTTCCAGCAAGAACAGGGGATGAAGGCTTTGTCAAAGGGAGTATTGCGATCTCTGAGGTAATAAATACCTGGAAGCATTACACAAACACAGTACTAACAAAAACATATATGATGCAAGGTCGAATTTACAGATTGCCTTCCTCAACCTGATGCAAGGAGGAGACGGTATGTATCCTGCCTGTACAAATATGGTTCAGAATTCCTAGTCTACCCATATTTGTGCATTGTGAATTAATTGCTCACCTGTCTGAACTGTCTTCTGCGTCCAGGAGCCCACATTTTTTCAGAGCAGTTTTCGATGACCAAGCCTCAACCGGAGTGCCTCCCCAGGAGGATTCCACCAGTCCTATTGGATACTTCAGCCTGTGTGCCAAATGTCGCCCAAACACCCAGCACACAGCAGAGAAGTAGGTGAATTCGCCATGTCCAAGGGTTTCTTTTTAAGAAAGCAAACAAAATCATTAGCACCAGACTGTCAACATTATAAGTGGCATTTAACCTGCTTATACTTTTACCCCTGTCCTCCTCACCAGCTCCTGACCAGTGGCGTAGCGTGGGTTGTCAGCACCCGGGGCAAGGCAAGTAATTTGCGCCCCCTAACCCGCGGGATTTTAGCACTCGAGTCTCTTCCACTAGATTAGTTAAAGAAACCCGGACCCCCTAAGCACATGTATTATTGTTATGAAAATACTGATGTAATTAAAGTAAAATGCATCTAAATACAAGTTTGAATGAACAGCGTGCCCCCTTTCAATGCAGAATGACCAGCGTGCCCCCTTTCAATGCAGACAGACCAGCGTGCCCCCTTTCAATGCAGACAGACCAGCGTGCCCCCTTTCAATGCAGACAGACCAGCATGCCCCCTTTCAATGCAGAGAGACTTACCTGCAGCGGCGGCTTCTCCTCAGTTCCCCGCATCTCCTCGAGTCCTCCCTCCTCCTCCTTGGCCAATGGCATGCGTTTGCCTTTCGGCCAATCAGGAAGCGGGTCTCGGACCCTCTTCCTGATTGGCCAGGAGGAGGATCCGTGTGACAATAGCGAATTTTCATTCGCTATTGTCACACTGCTCTGCGCCCCGGGTCCACCCTTTTTTGAAGCCTATTCGAGCCTCTGGCTCTAATCAGGTGATTAAAAAAAAAAACCCACTCTGTGACAGCGCCAGGCTGCTGACTCACTCGCTGCTAAACTGACTGAGCAGTGAGGAGAGACGGCATAGGCGGTGCTTGGCTTGCAAAGCCACCCACCCTACACCAATGGGCAGGTGAGGCAAAGTCCAGCCCCGCCCCAAGCCGACCCGCCCTTTTTCAGCCATAGGGCCCCCGCGCTGGACATCTCCCAGCCTAAAGATGGAGGTAGCCGAAGAGAGTGTGTGAACTGTGTATGTCAAAATCAGACAGACAGAGTGACACTGCGGATGCGCCCCCCCCCAGATGTTGCGCCCGGTGCGGCCGCCCCCCCCTGCACCCCCCACGCTACGCCACTGCTCCTGACAAAGGGCTGTCCAATCTCACCCATAATGCCACTCTCTGCTGCATCCTGCACAAAGATTTTCCAGTTTGCAGGAATCAATCTAGGTGCCAGCAGCCTAAGATTGATTGTCACTGGGCTACGCCTTTTTACCAAGGAGGAGGAAACTCACAAACTTAGCAATAACTATGATTTTAGAATAAACGTCTATACCATGCACTGCCACCACAGACCGGTATGTTCAGAGATTTATACAACTGTAGTGCTCTTCAAGTAGCACTATGGGCAAAACTTTTCATTTTGGATAGAGCAAGGGAGGGTTATACCCGGCAGATTTTTTTTTTTCACCATCTATGTCCCATTGCAGAGATTTCCCTTTCACTTCCTGTCCCATAGCCAAACAGGAAGTGAGAAGAAATCCTTGCAAATTAAGGGAATTCTTTGGGAATTCCCCCAGGTCACCAGAACTAAGTGTCCCCATTGGAAGATTTCCCATCTATTATTTTTCTGGGGAAAACTCAAAATTTAGGATTTTTTTACTTTCACTTTCAAGGATAATGGTGAAGCACGCCCCCAATAGGGACTGCTGATGAACTGGGATCTCCACTCCTGCACAGCTAGGCACACCAAATTTTCACAAGCACCCAGAGTCAGAGAACAGTCCGTGACTTTGCTTTTTGTTATTTGAGGATTAATAACTTGATAGGAATGGGAGGTTATGGGATGCCTACTTGACTTAAGCAAAACTTCAGGGACATCTTCCTATATACAATCTATACACAGTCTCCTTCACTTGCCTGCTGCACACGCTTGCTTGCTCCAGCTGAATCACTGTAGAGTAATCCGACAGGCTTCTAGTCAGATTATAGCAATAGCCCTATACAGGCAGTAACACGTAGCCCCTTGGGCAGCAAAAAAAAAAAAAATAGTGAAACAGCTTCCTCTGTGGTCAATGATCCCAGCAACACCCATTTATGCACTTCCAACTAACCTGGCTGCAGCTAGCCCTCCAGGCTAACTCTACACACCAGTCCACTTGACTGACTCTCAGGAGATCTCTCAGGGAAGGATGAAGACTTAAGAACACCACTGTCTTCAGGGAGACTGGCTACATGTGGCATCCTCCCTCCTTGTTAGTCCCAACGATGCGGATCTACTCACTCTGTCCTCTTGCTCCCATGCCTCCAGGAAAGGCTTCTTCCCATGTGTTATGGCAGGATCCTTCCAGCACCTGACCACCCCCAGACTAGGGGGTACCCCTTAGGGCCACCAACAGCCGCCTCAGCACTGTATCTCCATCTTCCACCTGACTGCCATATGACTATTTATGGAGGTACACTCTGCCCTCTGCCAGCCCACTACTGGGGATTGCCTCAAATATTTAAGGCAGCTCCTCCTAACCCCCACCCACTATTTCTAGAAGATTCTCAAACTTTCTAGATCGAGGGATGGGGGCTCCAGAAAGCTGCCAGGATGAGTCACCCTGCCCTGAAGTTCACTGACCGCTGACCCAGATTCCATGGCTCAGACTTAGCTTGGAGCCAAACTAGAAATGTACCCACTCAACTTGAACGCACCCTTTACTAACTTCTAGCAAACACTAGAGGGTGCTACACTGGTAAAAAGGACAAATAGTGGGGCACAGACAGCAATAACTTCCTCTAAACTCTATCCAAAAAAAAAAAAAAAAATTGCCTTTAGTTAGAGATAGTACAAACACTTATATAAGCAAAGACAGTACAGTGGCTCTCTCAAGTCCAGTTAGATGTTCCTTTGATGTTAAATGAGAGCTGTCAAACTGTGCTTGCATTCCCCTTTTCTCTATTATCAAAATAGTGTGGATAGAGGCCATCTGACCAATTAAGCGTCTGAGGAGTGGTTTCTGGGATATCACTAGGTGTATGACTATGTCCCAGATACAGTTTTCTAAAGGAAATGATCTGAGTACCTAACGGGTACAGTCTGCTAACGTGCAGATTGTCCAGCCCGAATTTAGCTTCAAAATTAATTTGACAGGTTTCAGGTGCCCAGTCCACCTAGGAAAGGAATTGAGCTGGTTCTGCTCCCAGTACTCATCAGGTAGCGGCGTTTGGGCTCAAAACGCTACGAAAAAAAAATAACTCAGGGGAGGTAAAATACTTCTATATTTTGCCTGTGCTATTTAGTTATGAAACAGTTATGAAACATGCTGCAGTTTTAGAGTCGTAGCTGCTAACCAATCTAGCAGACATGTATTGGCCATTCCCTTCAGCTGAGCTATTTATAACCAGGTATCTGTTAGTTCTCTGGATTGCTCAAGCTTGGGATGGTGACCATTTTAATTGGGTTTTCCAGACTGAAATTGTGGATTTGGGTAATAGAGAGGTCTGTGTCTGATCAATGGCATCAGTTAACAGTTTGTGTATTCGATGTACTGAAGGTTGAGGGAAGGTCAATACAGCTGAGTCTCAGGTTCAAAGATAGTGACAAGTAAAATGTAATATCTGTATTTTAAACAACATGGCCGCCATACACACAGCCTGTCGTGTGCCCTGTACACACGACCATCAGGTTTACATTTTTTAAAAAAATTACCAGTGATGTAATCACTAGGTCTCTGTGCTTTTCAATGCAATGCAGGCATATCATGGCTGGGAGGAGCTGATAAAAAGGAAGAAAGGGAAGAATGGCTCTGGCTAGCTAAAGAAAGTTTCAGCTTTCTGCATGGGTACAATGACCAAAAGATGCTGCAGATGAGATTTGTGACACAGAATGAATGGGCAGATGGAGCTTGGTAGCCATTCATGCTGTATGCGTGTCATAAAGGGATTTACTTTGTGCCTCCCCTACTAACTGTGCACCTTGCAGCTCACACATCCCTGGGATCAGTCATTGTCAGGGTAGGGGTTAAACCTACATGGACTTCTCTGCCCATGCACTGGAGCCCTTCACCGTGGAGATGGCATGCACTGGAGCCCTGCACTGTGGAGACGGCACATTATATACACCTGACCCCTCCACACATAGGTTTCAAAATTGGAAGCAGGCTCAAGTTTAAAGCCTCAGTGCAATTTTGCTACATCAAGATGGCAACACCTCACTCTTTTCCTCGAGGTAGGCTGCACACGTTCCATGATTTCTAATGGAGGTACCTCTCTTTCTACTGTGGTTGGTGCAGAAGGACAAGTTCAGTTAGTAGCCTGTGTATTGCAGTGCAAAAAGTAATGGCACCCCAACACACTGGTACGTGTGTGATGTGATACTATCTGTGCTGAACATAGGGTCCAGAACATAGGTTCTGGATAGTGAAGAGAGGGACTCAAGCATTGCCCTGCAAAAATCACATCACACAAGTCCCAAAAAACAAGAAAACTGATGATACGCCATAAATAAACGCTGACAAACTATTGATCCACATTGGGGGAGATCCCAGGTGGATTCTCCAGATAAATAAAGCTCGTCAGCACTGAATGTACGGTGTGCCTTCTTTCTACTCGTTTCCAGGACTTCTGCACAATGTGCGTCGGCATTGTGTAGTCCCAACCAGAAGTGCATGTGACAACACAGGAGCCCAAATTAGAAGACTGTGCTCACCTCATAACAGGAAGTGCCTGAATAGGAAGAACTTCATGTCAGGATCACCAAATTTGCAGATTTATGAAATGAGGATCATGCAAACTTATATGAAGTTGTAGTGATTTGAGTCTAGAGCTACTTTTTACTAAAACAAACAGGCTGGGTTGATTCTTCCTCATTTTACATTACCTCCAGAACAAGAGCAGGTAACATCAATGTTAAACTCATATTGTAATTATGTAACTATACCCATCATATTCTTCAAGGAGAGCCTCACCTGCACTTGGAAGTGACCACGGCAGGTCCACCTTGGCAAGATCTTGGAGTTCTGTATAGGACTGTTCTAGGGAAGCTGTGAATAGTCGTATATAAGGGTATTTGGAGGCCATCTTCAGCTCATCACTGGAATTAAACATCTGTGGGCAAATTACATTTTGGTTACTTGATACTGTATAGTATTCCTGCAGAAACTAAAAAAAAGGTGGCCATACACACTACAATCGCCTTAAAAATTTACCAAAATGATGTAAGATGAGGACAAACCAACAATGCATTCCATTTATATTAACCAGACAAGCCCTTGCACTACATAGCTGATGGTAGATCTAAAGAAGATTGTACAGTGTATGGTGAGCTTTAGAAGGGAGGAAGGCAACAACGGATCATTCCACCAAGTGACATACCTGTGCCACGGTCATCTCCATATTGCTCTGTCCACTGCACAGCCAGACATCACCGAATAGGATGTCCTTCAGGTAGATGGTGGTTGTGTTGATTGTAAATTGTTGGGCCACCAAGTGGTAGGGGCCCCCATAATTCATGGCGGGCAGCGACAACTTCCACACCCCTTCATCTGGAATAAAGATAGATATAGAGAATTTCTCTTCAAATCACAAACCTAAAAAACAAAGCGATGATTCCACCAAGTGGAATGCAATCAGGAAATCCTAATGTGATACTCTGAAAAAAAAAAACATTTCTGAACACTGTGGTCCAATATATTTAGGGCTGATCTCCAGGATAAGTAACTCATCTTAAAGAGGTTGAAAACCTGTAAGACAATCGCATACTAGCTCATTATGAGATACTTACCTTAGAACGAAGCTGTCTCAGCGGGGCCCGCACACCGCGGGACTGCTGACACTTTCCCCGATGTTTCTTCCAGGTTTGCAGGCTCCGGCGCTGTGAATGGCCGGAGCCGTGATGACGTTACTCCCACGCGTGTACCGGAGCTGCAGTTTATGGCATGGTCTCTGAAGGTCCAGCACGGTAAGCTGGACCTTCAGAGCACATGCGCCAATGACCTCATCGGCTTCATGCACTCTGAATAGCTCCTAAACTGTGCAAGTTTAGAAGATATTTACAATACATACAGGCAAGCCCTAATATTGGGTTACCTGTAGGTACAAGTAAAAAATTAAGAGTTTACTTCCTTTCATAAAAAAAGTGTCTACAGACGTGGATGGGGGTGGGAGAAATGCTGCGTCCCCCCTCCCCAGATTTTAGTTGTGCCCCTCCCAGGTCTCCCAATGAAGTGCATCCACTGATCCATAAGGCAGTCCAACGGGGACAAAAAAAAAAGTGCTGCGCTAGTTAAAACTCTGCAAATACCAAAGTGAATCTCAAACATATAAACGCACTACCAGTGTGAAATGTGAGGATGCCAATAAGTGCAATATTCAAAGGAAGTGTATATATATATATATATGGATTATGCTTCAGAAAAAAAGTTTAAAAATACTGCATGAATAAGTGGCAATAAGTTCAATAATGTGCAAACACAATCATAAACGTAATAAAGATGGCGAATTAATAAAATGTGCTGAAAAGGGATTAAAAAAAAGTAAATTATATAACATCAAAAAAGTGAGAATTCTAAAAATACTGTGTTTATTAGTCTAGTGGAAATTGAAATGGATATAAGCAGCCAGCACAACAGAAGACAATCTGAAAAAATATTCCATATATCCTGTAGAGCCTCATAGGCTCATTTTAAAAGAAAATGTAACCTGTGTACTCAAGTGCTTTGTTTTTTGTTTGGAAGGCGTCATTTAGAGAGGTGCTGCGAACATGAGGCGTTGGTATTGGTGTCTTCACAGTGCCCATTCTCCTGTGCTGCCATCTTCTTCTAATGTCACCAGGGGGACTAGCTGTTTCTTTTGAGTTGTGCAGTGGCCCAGTTATAAAAGGAGGCTACAGACATTTACACTTTATTACCAAAAGTATTGGGACACCTGCCTTTACATGCACATGAATTTTAATGGCATCCCAGTCTTAGTCCGTAGGGTTCCATATTGAGTTGGCCCACCCTTTGCACCTATACCAGCTTCAACTCTTCTGGGAAGGCTGTCCACAAGGTTTAGGAGCACGTCTATGGCAGTGATGGCAAACCTTGGCACCCCAGATGTTTTGGAACTACATTTCCCATGATGCTCAACTACACTGCAGAGTGCATGAGCATCATGGGAAATGTAGTTCCAAAACATCTGGGGTGCCAAGATCGCCATCACTGGTCTAAGGGAATGTTTGACCATGCTACCAGAAGCGCCTTTATGAGGTCAGGCACTGATATTGGACGAGAAGGCCTGGCTCGCAGTCTCCGCTCTAATTCAGCCCAAAGGTGTTCCATTCCAGGTTAGTCAAGTTTCTTCACCCCAAACTCGCACATCCGGGTCTTTATGGACCTTGCTTTGTGCACTGGTCCGCAGTCATGTTGGAACAGGAAGGGGCCAACCCTAAACTGTTACAACAAAGTTGGGAGCTTGGATTAATCCAAAATGTCTTGGTATGAAGATGCCTTAAGGAGTTCCCTTCACTGGAACTAAGGGGCAAAGCCCAACCCCTGAAAAACAACCCCGTTCCATAATCCCCCCTCCACAAAATGATTTGGCCCACTGCACAAAGCAAGGGCCATAAAAAGACATGGATGAGCGAGTTTGGGGGTGGAGGAACTTGACTGGCCTGCACAGTGTCCTGACCTCAACCCGATAGAACACCTTTAGGATGAATTAGAGTGGAGACTGCGAGCCAGGCCTTCTCTCCAACATCAGTGCCTGACCACACAAATGCGTTTCTGGAAGAATGGTCAAACATTCCCATAGTCACATTCCTAAACCTTGTGGACAGCTTTCCCAGAAGAGTTGAAGCTGTTATAGCTGCAAAGGGTGGACCAACTCAATATTGAACCCTACGGACTAAGACTGGGATGCCAATAAAGTTCATGTGTGTGTAAAGGCAGGAGTCCCAATACTTTTGGTGTAGGTCATGTCATTCTGTCCTAGGCCAAAAATAAGGATTTATTGTGCGTGTGTGTGTGTGTGTGTGTGTTAGAGAAAGATTTATATAAAGTTACTAGGGGAGGGTAAGGTTTCTATTTTTAGCAATTGGTCCAAAAAAAAAAAAAAAAAAAAAAAGCAGGAGGACCACCTGGGAACAATACACAGTTCTGGAAGAAGCACTACTTATTCCATTCCACTTACCATTGATGGTCACGGCTGTCTTTGAGATGGTTCCCAATCCATGTTCAAGTGATACTGCCACCTGGGCACCAGGCTCCCCGTACCCCCAGACAACCGCACGTGCTGGCTGCTGCTGCAGAACCATGTGATCTCCATAGTACGAAGCAAATCGAAATGTGCAATCTGAAATATAGAAATCCAGCAAAAGTCTTATGTAAACTTCCACATCTAGAAGAAATATGGGTTCAGCCAGACTGCATGTCATGTGCATCCTCAGGATTCACTAAGAGTGGGGTTAGCATCTCACCAATTAAATGGTCAGTCCACCCAAAAAGGTACATTTTTTTTTTTTTTTAATCGTTCAAATTCTGTTTCCGCTCACATTAGACTGTGCTGTAGTGTACATAATATAGATGTCTAGCAGGGATAGAGGGAGCCCCTCACAATGGAGGTAGGATGTGTGCAGACCTGGTAATGCAATGCAGGGGTCTTTCTTATGACGAAGCGTTGGCGATCCCAGACGTAAACGTCCACACGCCCCCCAACGAAGCCGGCTGTTTATCCATATGCTGATCTGGAGACTTGCGGGACGCTGCGGTTAGATCCATGACCGCCACATACTACATGCCTGTTTTTGTCTTTTAAATTGTAAGTAGTTTTAATAAATTTACCTATTGATTTACGGGATTACGCTATGGGCCTCTGTTTCTTTTTACATATGGCTTTACGTTCAATGGAGTATATGAGAAGTTCCAAGTGTGCCACATACTAATGTGATCGGTTTAACACACCGGAAACGGCTTTTGGAGTCTTTGGAAGCACCTGAGCTTGATATCGGTTGACCTACTGGTTTTTTACTAGCTGGGAGAGGCTGTCTCATTAAATTGAGCAGCCACGGAGTTTCAGTAAGCTGCTTGTTATACCTGAGCACAAGGGTGTCCCCTTCCTACACTTTTCCCTGGTGTCACTGGAAGAAAGTTATTTTGCACGTGGATTCACATCTCTGCACTTAATATTGGGACTATTTATTTGGACACTATCCCCTCTCCTTTTTTTGTTTTCTTTATATGAGCTTTTCAGCTATATAAAATTGTATACTGATTTCAGCGCTGCACTTTTTGGTTTTTAATGCAATGCAGAGGGCTCATCCCTGGGAGATAGAAGTGACAGTCTCAGACAGGGTTTGACTCCACATCATCCAGGTATTTTATTCCTTCTCACAGAGATCACAGTACTCTCCATCAAAATGCCTTCATCTAAGTTTTATTTTCCAGAAGTACAGCCCCATCTTTTGTCAGGCATCATCCATATTCGCCATCCACTACCTGGACTGAGATGCCGGATCAGAGGTGACACAATCATGTAAATCCTGGCAATGTTCACAAATGTCTGACAAAGACCACCCCCCGGTACAGTCCCACATCTTGTGGATTGTTACAAAGTTACAACGTACAGTCTGATCACCGGGGGAGAGGAGAATAAAAGGAATACCTCCTCTTGCCTGCAGCAGACCAAGGTAATCAACTAACCTCGGCAAGGTCACTGACTGGAGCTCAGATGTGGCTCTTTAATAAGAGGTTGAGTTTTTCTGAGAAAATGATACTGTGGCTATATATTGTGGATAATTGTTACAAATGTATTCATACAGGACTTGTAAAGTCACTTTAGCCATTTTTAATGGAAATAGTATTTGAAATGGAGTCTGACATGCAGTCACAGCAGAGAGCGGCACCCGACTTGAAGTAAACCAGGAAAAGGGTGGGTGAGAACTGTTGGCAATGCAGGTACAGGCTGCATTGCCAACAGGCTCTGCAATCCTGACTAACCAGTTATTTTCCATCTAGTGACATCCTGCACAAGGGTAACCACATGCATAAAAAATTAAAAAACACTTCGTCCAACAAGCAGCAGAAGTGTCAGGGCTTCTATCTGCCATGATCAGACCATGTGACCATGTAGGGCCAGGTTCAAGTGGTGATCCGGATCTGCAATCTTCAAGTAGTTCTCAGGTCATGGTGGTGATGGAGGTAGTGGTTGCACTTTGGACTTCACCTTAGGCGCCAAGACCTTCTTCTGGCCCTACTAGCCACTGATTGTTAGGACACACCAGGGTTGATTTGCTAAAACTAGAGTCAAAGCTAAATTGAACAAGCTGAGGTTCGAAGCGGATTGGCAACCATGCACAGCTGTACCAGATGTTGCACGCTCCAGCTTTAGTAAATCCAACCCCACCATGTTCCAACCGGCTTGGAAAAACTTGCACATAGTTGCAGATTCCATGTACAAAAAGGGAAGGAAGCTTTAGCCAGGTTTCCACCACTATCCACATAATTGAGTCACACAGACGTCTGAGATTGTCTGCACATCCTAATAGCCGTAGGCTTGTACACATTACAAATTGACCGTGTGAATTGCTGAACTTTGTCTATCCACACTCATTATGGCCAACATCATGTGACACCAGCCTTCTGCCCGCAAGCCAAAAAAACATTGTTTTGGGTCAGTAAAGGTTAAAACCTGGACAAAGTTTAATCCAGGTCTCTATTTGAAGGCTTGGCTGGAGACACACCATTGCATGTGCGTCACCTTGTATGCTGGCTGGTAACATACATTCTACATGCTTTATGGGATTTATTCTTAAGGAGCTTCAACGCATAACAACGAATCTGATCTCACAGCTCATCACAAGGCTTAGCTGGCAATAATATTTTTTTTTTTATTATTATAATAATAATTAAAAATTAAAAGTCAAGCATGTTGAGGATTGTTTAGAGCTGTCGCCAGTGCTGGGGTAAGATTCTTTAGCACCCAAAGTGCATTTCTCCTCCTTTTGGTCAAAAGGCCAAAGTGCCCCCCCCCCCAGAGTAGCGCTCAATGCGGCCATCTATTCTGCCTACCCCTTGGCCCCACCAATCTGTATATTAAAAAAAAAAAAAAAAAAAAAAAGGGCATCATACATCAATGTGGTCACCATTAGCCTGCGTCTTTGCTGGCCACACATACGCATCAATTTTTAAAGATGGCTTCTCCGACTCCCTGATCAGTATTATCCTAAGCTGGGCCAGGCCAAAGGGTAGGCAGAAGAGGCGACTGCCTTGGGCTCTTCAGCAGAAGAGGGGGCAGCTAAAAGGGCAACATTAGTAACCTATCCTGCTGAGCTAGCTCACAGTTCATAGAAGGAAGGGGGGCGCACAGCTTAGCATTTTCTTCTCTCTTGTTCCTGTAAATTGCCGATTTCTGAAGAGAACAAAGACTTCAGCACAGAAAATTTCCAGCACGCTGGATGAAATCCTCAAACTTTTATGACTCTAGAATGTTCTGTATTGCTGGTTAGCCTGGTAATTAAAAAAGGGGAGAGTCCACTCGGGTATTTAAATTTAGATGCTTCAATGTGCTAGTGAGCCTTACATCTGCCCACCTGAGTTCTGGCTGGCACCATCCAATTGCCACAGTCACCGAGTAAAGACTGGCTTTTGTTTAGTGACCATACTGTATATGCACTGGAATGATTTTCATTTGACTTGTGTGACAATCTAGTTTTTATGATTCAATTGTTTAAGAAAGTGTAAAATAAAATACACATAGTAAACATGGGACATTATTACATTAAGAGACTGCCATAAAAAAATAAATAAACAAAAAAGCCTATATTAAATAACAGTTGTAATATGTGTGGCTATAAGTTGGGAGCACATAGCGATATTTAGTAGCCTCTAAATCACTAACAACTTATCACTAAGCAGTGCTGGTCACCTTGCTTGATAAAGGGGACCTCAAGTGTGGCCCTGGACATCAAACGGCCACACAGAATATTCAGTAAAACGTACAGGAGATGGCCAGAGATGGCAGGCCATGCTATAGGAGACGGCCAAAGAAAAGAAAATAGAGAGGAATAACCAGGAAAATAAAAAAATACAATCATGTGAGCAAAACTGAACCAGGAAAGTCTAATATTTTTCCCTTACTGGCTTCCGAAATCCTCAAAAGTACAGACTATTGTATGCTGGGGCCCCTAGGGCCCATACAGAAAATGCCAAACCACTGCATACCAACCCCAGGTTGTGAATGAGGAAGAGCAACAATCAAACCGATGAAAAAATTGCCTCTCTACAGTGTGAGTTGCACAAGTCATGTAGTTGCAATTAATCGTACAAATTCAAGGCACTGTCCAATCGTATGCGATTTATCACTCCTATGCACTACTTATGCAGCTACTTGCTTGATCTGTGTAGGGACCAATAAATACTTTTAGGGATTAATCATTTGCAATTTTAGTAGTGCAATTCAGTTACTGCCCGTGTTCTCCTACCCTAACAGTCCTGTAGCACGGCAACCTGCCGAGTTCCTGGTGCCCAACCTGCAGCTCTTTGACCTTTAGACAAAGTCACAGACAAGTAGAAAAACAAAGGATCCGAGCAAAAATTGTTAGATTTTGCAAAGGATTGTACTATCATCGTTTCGGAATTTGCCTGTGAAAAAAACTTTCTTCCTCTGAAGAGATCCATTGATTTTTTCACACAACGTTAATCCAGGCTTGAATAAAACTGGGTTTATTTTTGCTTCACACTCCTCCAGCCCAGTCCGTCTGGATTACTTGGTGTGATTACAAGGCTACAATAGATGGCTGCTGAGGCGCATAGGCCTAGGCAAACCAAACTTAAAACATTGAACACCACCCCTCCCTTGCCCCGTGTAAGAAACCACACTTTAACCATTAAAGAGGAATTTCGCCCCCCCCCCCCCCCACCCAAGAAAAAAAATTAAAAGTCAGCAGCTACAAATACTGTAGCTGCTGACCTTTAAATATTAAAGCTTACCTGTCCAGAGAGCTCGCGATGTTGGCACCGAAGCCCATTTTCGTATTGGCTCTCGGGTGCTGCCTCCGCCATTTAGGCTAAGGGAACCCGGCAGTGAAGCCTTTTGGCGTCACAGCTGGTTCCCTACTGCGCATGCATGAAGTGCGCTCTGCTTTTTAACTGGCTCACCGGCGGAGGAAGGAGGAGGGGGGCCGAATTTCCGAGCAACGGCACCATGGCGCTGTCTCCTGGAAGGGGGGGGGGGGGTACCTGTCAAAAACAGGCCCCATGCTGCAGGGCGCCTGTGTGGCTCCCCTGTACATCTGGATAGGAGGGGCGGCGGGGGCAGCATGTAGAGAAATCACTGTCTTCCTTTTTCCTCCTGTAGCAGCAGGAGGAAAATGGAGGAGATTGGTTCCTCTAGATGCTTCTCCCGCCACTCCTATCCAGTTCACTTGTGTTCTGCGGTCTCTGGGTCCCTGTGTGCTCCCCTCGTTTCCCCCCACTATGCTCCCTCCCTTCTCCTGCCGGCTGCTGCAGGGGATGTGTCACAATAGAGAACAAGGAAGGGATCGGTAAATATGTAATTTACCAGCTCCATCCTTTTCTGAATGGACAGAGTCATAGTCAGTGACATTGTAAAAAAAAAAAAAGAAAATAAAAATGATAAAAAATACAATTAAAATACCAAAAAATAAAAACTACTGACACCAGTGGGTGAACTTCCGGGATCACAAAGGTCACACTTACAACTGGGCCCTGGCATTCCACCACCGTGGGGAGGCCCCAAGATGGCAGGAAGGGGGCCCACTGCACAACTTGTGAAACGGTCCTGCTGCGGGACTGTAATAAAGGCCCCTGCAATGAGAGTAAAGGGCCCCAGGATCAGTGGGAAGGGCCCCAGGCTTGAAGGGAAGGGCCCCAGCAAAGGGGTCGGGGGGGCCCTTCATGGTTTCTTGCACCAGGGCCCTGAAGGTTCTAGTTACACCTCTGTACCATCCACTAGGGGCGGGCAGCTTTTCAAACCATGCGTTCTTCGAAAAAAGGCCCAGAATTCCCTGGGGGCAGACTTTCCAAGCTCAGGCCCACCCATCACCCCGTGACCTTTTACCACTATCCTATTGTAAATCCCACCTTCTGGCCATGTCCCCATCAGTCAAGGCTCCCTTTCCCTAAGGGGGACCCAGAGGCCTTCATCAAAATGTTGAATTCACTTGCCCCCTACAATGCTTTAGCTCTGGCTGTAGAAAATATTTACTATAGTAGAAAAATTCACACACACACACACACACTATAATCAAAATATAGGACAGAACTTGCTTGACCGAGAACATTCTTTTTGCTTCCAGCGCCTGTCCTTGACTTGTACAGGTCGCTGGTGGTGGCCATTCACACACACTGGGGGAGATTTACTAAAACTGTTGCACTCACAATCTGGCGCAGTTGTGCATAGTAACTAGTCAGCTTCTAACTTCAGCTGGTTTAAGCTTTGGCAATAAAACCTGGAAGCTGATTGATTTCTAGGCAGAGCTGCACCAAATTTTACTTGCGCCAGTTTTAGTTAATAACCCCCATTGTGCACATCGTCACCAGTGATTTTCACCTGTCAGGATTAGCCCGTAGATTGGTTTCTAGTTACTTTTTTCCTGTGATCCATCTTATTTTGTTTTCTCTCTCTGCCCTTATATAATGAATCATAAGAAATATTAAATGTGGCACAAATCATTTTCAAATGGGGTTGTAGGGAGTACAAACGAGGAAGAATTGATTTGTAAAGGGGGGGGGGGGGGGTAATAGCACTGATCTCTAGAAGTCTCATGGCCACCTCCTGCGGCGCGGTCTGCGGCCCCTCTGGCCACCTCCTGCGGCGCGGTCTGCGGCCCCTCTGGCCACCTCCTGCGGCGCGGTCTGCGGCCCCTCTGGCCACCTCCTGCGGCGCGGTCTGCGGCCCCTCTGGCCACCTCCTGCGGCGCGGTCTGCGGCCCCTCTGGCCACCTCCTGCGGCGCGGTCTGCGGCCCCTCTGGCCACCTCCTGCGGCGAGGTCTGCGGCCCCTCTGGCCACCTCCTGCGGCGAGGTCTGCGGCCCCTCTGGCCACCTCCTGCGGCGAGGTCTGCGGCCCCTCTGGCCACCTCCTGCGGCGCGGTCTGCAGTTCCTGACAGCTTCCTGTAGCATTAAATTCAATGAATAATATGCGCAGACCTTTGGTGATCAGGGGCCATCCTTGAGTCCCTTATATCAAGAAAGTTGACCACCACCACTGTGCTAAGCTATAGCAGAGAGTGAACCTATGCAATGTATACAGAGCGATAGAGGGTCGGTACCTGCACTTGTGACAAGCAACAGTCCCAGCAGCAGGAGTGACACCAAAGTCTTCATGTCAGCTGCAGCAATGGTCCGCCACCAGTAAACTCCGCTTCATACAGCGATCGAGGCAAGAGGGCTCCTTCCACTGCCTACAATAAGACGGGAAAAGGAAGACACTTCCTATAAAGACAACAAACAACACTGAGAACCTGATTAATGTGCATGCTACAACTGAGCAACTTTTGCTCTACTCTCCCCAGCCACACTTCCCTGTTATTATGTGTCAGCTGACTTGCCTCCTCCCCATGTCAGTATATGCTGTTCAGCAAGTTCAGGGTGGAAACTGCACAGGAGATCTATAACCGCCCAAGAGCCTGACATTAACCCCTTGGCCAATTCATCTCTACATGCCGCAGTTACATGTGTTTATTGAGTGCATGTGTTACATGTGTTTATTGAGTGCATGTGTTACATGTGTTTATGGAGTGCATTTTTTACTCTGTGGTGGTGCTAGGAGTAGAAGCCCCCTGAATTCTATGTTCTATTAAAAGCAGATAAAACAATGAGAAATGCTTAGCCAGAAAATGAAAGATGCAATGTTATATAGAAACCATTTACTGTCCAATAAGAACACAGACTGCGGTTTCTTTGTAGGCATGATAGGTTGCTGCTGCAGGCTGGTAACCGCAGATCCATGCAATTACTTGCATACAGGGATGGTTTAGGGGCCCTGGACACAAACTACCGGTATCCATCCCTGCGTGCAAAATGCTCAGATTTGTGGTTACCAGCGTGTAGAGCAGTGTTTCTCAACTCCAGTCCTCAAGACCCACTAACAGGCCAGGTTTGCAAGAAAACTGAAATATATCACAGGTGATATCATTAGCTGCTCAGTGGTTGCAGTATTCTAGTCTGCATCTCCCCAAGGTAATACTTAAAATCTGGCCTGTAAGACCCCTTTCACACATGCGGACTGTTCAGATCCACCTGTCAGTTTTTCAGGCGGATCTGACGGATTGCCCCATGGGGCCGCGGATGTCAGCAAAGACATGTCCGCTGACATCCAATCCGATCCTGTCTGTCAAATCCGGAGGGATGGAAACCCTATTTTCCATCCGTCTGGCGGATCAGATCGTCCGTTCTCATCCGATTCCCTCATAGAGGAGAGCGGGGATAACACACTTCCATCTCCGCACACTGAGTGGAGACAGAGCTGTCATCCGCCTGCTCAGCAGGGGATCGGCTGATCGATCCCCTGCTGAGCAGAAAACGGAACGGACAGGATCGGATATTGTGAAAGGGGCCTTAGGCCTCTTTCACACAGCCGCTCCGTTTTTTTTGTCCGCTGCGGCACTTTTTTTTTTTGTACGGACACGGATGACACTTGTGTCATGCGGTCCGTATGTTCGCATATCATCCCATCGGTTTGCGGATGATATACGGACATAATGTTAGTCTATGCGGATTGCGGATGTCAGCGGATGACATCCGATTTTGCTTCAGTACCGTTTTTTTAACGGAGGAAAAATAGGGTTCTGTTCCGTTCCAAAAAACGGAACAGAACTGAAAGGACACAAATCGGATGTCAGCGGATAGTCATCCGCTGACATCCACAATCCCATTGACAAGCATTATGTCCGTATATCACCCGCAAACGGATTGGGTGATATATATGGACATATGGAACATCCGTGTGAAAGAGCCCTTAGTGTGCCCTGAGGACTGGAGTTGAGAAACACTGGTGTAGACGCAATCTTTCATTGATTTATACAGATGACTGCACCATACCATACTTGCCAACTGTCCCCTTTTCCCTGGGACAGTCCCTGCAAATAGGAGCCTGTCCCAGGTCATTTATATTGTCCCTGGAAGCGCCTGTTAATCGGGCTGCCCATAAAGGTTATCCAGAAGTAGTGCAGCTGAATGGGAGAATTATTCCAACTTTGCTACTGTTGCCTTAAGTTTGAAATTCTCTTTTTAATTTCCTGTAATTCTCTCTATATTGAGTAGACTCTATAATCTGATGATAAATAGGCAAGATTAATTATGCAGAGTGGGCGGAGCTTCAGGGAAGTGGGTGTGGTTATTGATAGCTGTGCTGCAAAGTGTCCCTGGAAAATGTTTTTAAATGTTGGCAACTATGCCATACCTCCCAACTTTTTGATATGGGAACGAGGGACACCTATTAGCAAAAGTATGTAGGCATAGGACACACCCACTGCCATGCCCCCTTAAAGGAGAATTATACAAAACAAATTATTAGTTAAACCCACAAGTGCTTTTTTTTTTGCTACTACTATTCCTTTATCCACTTAAGCCCTGGAAGATTTTACCCCCTTCCTGACCAGGGGGTATTTTGCGATTCGGCACTGCGTGACTTTAACGGACAATTGCGCGGTCGTGCGACGCTGTACCTAAACGAATTTGGCGTCCTTTTTTTCCCACAAACAGAGCTTTCTTTTGGCGGTATTTGATCACCTGTGCGCGGGGGGGTCCGTGACCACGCGGGAGCGGGAGCGCGCCTCCGGCGGCGCGCGCTCGCTCCCTAGACCCTCACAAGCTAGTGACGTAGCCCTACGTCACTTTGCCTGTGAGGGGCTGACCGCCGCCGTAGATAGTCGTGCGGCGGTCGGCAAGTGGTTAAACTGGCTTTTGACATTTATAAATGCAGCAATTTAGAGTTTGGATGAAAGTTTTAACCCTTGGAAACACTTTTTAGATAAATAGTGCATTTTATATACAACTATGTAGATTAGACCAAAATGAGGGACAAATGAGGAGGAAGGAGGGACAGGGTGACTTTGTTCTAAATCAGGGACAGTCCCTCGAAATCAGGGACAGTTAGGAGCTATGCTCTATGCAAACACCTGTCACTCCTAGGCACAGAAATACACTATTTGTTCACAGTATACAGCTCTCTGCACCCATGGGAATGAGCTCTTAGGCTCCTTTCACACCTTCGCATTCCAGGAACCCACACACAAACGTGTATTTCTGCACACATTGCCGAAAACGCGCATCAAGTTGGTGGTGCCAATTTCTTAACCACTTTAAGACCGGAAGGATTTGCCCCCTTAATGACCAGGCCATATTTTGCGATTCGGCACTGGGTTATTTTAACGAACAATTGCGCGGTCGTGCGACACTGTACCCAAACAAAATTGATGTCTTTTTTCCCCCTACAAATAGAGCTTTCTTTTGATGGTATTTGATCACCTGTGCGCTTTTTATTTTTTGCGCTATAAACAAAAAAAGAGCGACAATTCTGAAAAAAAAAAACATTTTTCACATTCTGCTATATAACATTCCCAAAAAAATAATTTAAAAATCTTAATTTTTTAACACTTTAGGCTAATTTGTTTTCTGCTACATATTTTTGGTAAAAAAAATCACAATAAGCTTATTTTGATTTGTTTGCACAAAAGTTATTGCGTCTACTAACTATGGGAAAGATTTATGTCATTTTTATTGTTTTTTACTAGTTATGGCGGCGATCTGTGATTTTTTGCGGGACTGGGACATTGCGGCAGACAGATTGAACCCCTAACTGACATTTTTGACACTTTTGGGGGGACCAGTGACATTACTACAGTAATCGGTGCTAAAAATATGCACTGTTACTGTAATAATGCCATTGGCAGGGAAGGAGATAACCCTGTGGGTGATCAAGGAGTTAAATGTGAGCCTAGGGGAGTGATTCCTCCTTGTATCCCAGCCCCTCCTTCCATGTATCCCAGTCCCCTCCACAGCCCCTCTCCTTGTATCCCAGCCCCTCCTTCCATGTATCCCAGTCCCCTCCACAGCCCCTCTCCTTGTATCCCAGCCCCTCCTTCCATGTATCCCAGTCCCCTCCACAGCCCCTCTCCTTGTATCCCAGCCCCTCCTTCTATGTATCCCAGTCACCTCCACAGCCCCTCTCCTTGTATCCCAGCCCCTCCTTCAATGTATCCCAGTCCCTTCAACAGCCCTTCTCCTTGTGTCCCAGTCCCCTCCACAGCCCCTCTCTTGGTATCCCAGTCCCCTCCACAGCCCCTCTCCTTGTATCCCAGCCCCTCCTTCCATGTATCCCAGTCCCTTCAACAGCCCTTCTCCTTGTGTCCCAGTCCCCTCCACAGCCCCGCTCCTTGTATCCCAGCCCCCTCCACAGCCCCTCTCTTGGTATCCCAGTCCCCTCCACAGCCCCTCTCCTTGTATCCCAGTCCCCTCCACAGCCCCCCATCCTTGCATCCCAGCCCCTCCTTCTATGTATTCCAGTCCCCTCCACAGCCCCCCTTCTTGTATCCCAGTCCCCTCCACAGTCCCCCTCCTTGCATCCCAGCCCCTCCTTCCATGTATCCCAGTCTACTCTATAGCCCCCCTGGACACTCTGTACATCGCGCACCCCTGAACTCTGCACTCTTTACATTGTGCACCCCTGAACTCTGTACACAGTCACAGTGCACTCCTGAACTCTGTACATAGGACACCCCTGAACTCTGCACTCTGTACATAGTGCACTCCTGAACTCTGTACATAGTGTACCCCTGAACTCTGTACATAGTGCACTCCTGAACTCTGCACATAGCGCACCCCTGAACTCTGTACTCTGTACATAGCGCACCCCTGAACTCTGCACTCTGTACATAGTGCACTCCTGAACTCTGCACTCTGTACATAGTGCACTCCTGAACTCTGTACATAGCGTACCCCTGAACTCTGCACATAGCACACCCCTGAACTCTGTACTCTGTACATAGCGCACCCCTGAACTCTGCACTCTGTACATAGCGCACCCCTGTGCTTCTTTGGTAAGAATAAAATACAAAGTATGCATTGAAAGGTTTTTTCTCTATATTATCTTCCATTTGGTAGTCATATCCCAAAAGATTGTAAGAAGTGTCTTTTATGTGAGAAATAACGTATATAACAAGCCACCATTCCATAAACACATACCACATACACTGTATATATAATTGGAGGAAAATATGCTTATCAAGTAGTAAAAAATGCCTGTTCTACTCTGCTCTTACAATCCCTATGAACATGGCATAGAAAGTAACCACAATGAGAACAATGAACTGCCTCCAGTGGAGTGGTGAAGGCGGTAGGGTGGAGACTTCTCTATGTGCTGAGTCTGAGCCCCTCCTATTTCCCCAGGCAACTCTCATGACTCTCCTGGTTGCCATGGAGATGCAGAGTAACAAGGAAGCAGCACAGGAGTCAGGAGGAGGTTGGAGTTGTATGTGTTATATCACTATTTTATGTATATATTATTAGAATTATACTAGTTTAGATTTGCACCATTTAGTATTTCATTTTTATATTGTCATATATTATATCTATAGTATAGTGCCATAGAAATACAATATATATGGATCATTATTATATTTTTATATAGATATAGATTTGCAGTGTGTGATATGTCATTATTATATTGCCATATATTTGAGTTATAGTGCAAATCAATGATATTAATATTATTATATTTTTATATATAGTAATATAGGTTTCTAGCGCGTGATATTTCATGATTATATTGTCATATCTTCACATTATAGTGCTATACAGTTATGTTATATTATTGTTATTTGTATTATTTTTTAATTATATTTTCATACATTTATATATCATTATATTGATATCGATTTTCAACATGTGATATTTAATTTTTACATTGACATTACATAGTACATCAAATTATATTATTTACATTATTACATTAAAATATATTATTATCATAGTGTTATAGAAGTAAAATGTATGTTATATCATTATTATGGTGCTATAGATTTGAATTTTATGTTATACAGTATAACATTGCACCAGACCAATCATTTCAGCAGCAAATTCTCCCTTGTGTATGTAACACCCTACAGGTAGGTGCTAGGTAAATGTATAGTGGGCCTTGTCTGCCTAACAGCAGGGCTGTGATTTATTAGTCAGGGTGTCATGGTTTTCAGATGTGCCTGCTGAAGGGGGAGTCTCCTCACTGGCTCTGTGAGAGGCTTCTCATAGGGCAGTGGAGGAAACCCAATCAGGGGACACATCCAGGCTTGTAACTACCCCAGGAGGCAGATTGTGCTGCAAAGGATTCTGGGAGTGGGTATAAGTTTGGGGGTGGCACATGACCCAATGTCTTTGGCAGGAGCAGAGTCCCAGGAAGGAGAGTGCGTCTGTCTCTCCTCCTGTCTGAGGAAGGTGGATATCTCGGGGTGTCGCCTGAGAATCCAGGGAGTGCTGAGCTGAGCTGAGGGGATCCGGTGTGCCGAGAGCCTGCGGAGAGAGAGAGGGGTCCAGTCCCAGGAAAGCCTACACAGGTCGTGAGTACTGAGGATTGCCCCTGGGGGTCTGCCTGGAGTCAGAGGGGACCACTCCAGAAGAGGATCTGGAATCCAGAGTCAGCTAGCTGTAAAAGGGGGTACCTAGGTTGAGGACCCTGAAGTTGCAAAGGGGGTACATAGTCAGTGGACCCTGAAGAGTTCAAGGAGTAAAGGGGGCACCTGCAGTCTGGGCCCTAAATTGTACAGAGTGTGCCAGTCAGTGGTGTATTTTGGTTTTGTGCTTCCCTAGGCAAGACTAAAATTGGGCGCCCCCCTATGTAAATTTTCCCCACTCCTTTTTAACGGATGTGACTCCCTCCAAAATTGAAGGACTACAAGTCCCAGCATGAACCCCTGAGATCTCACGAGAGGGGGTGGGAGAGAGAGACGGGGGGGGGGGGTGAGGGAGAGAGAGAAGGGGGATGAAAGAGGTGGTGGGTGAGAGAAAGAGGGGGGTGGGTGAGGGAGAAAGAGAGAGAGGGGGGTTGAGAGAGAGAAGGGATGAGTGAGTATGGGGTGAGAGAGAGAGGGGGATGAGATAGAGAGGGGGGATGAGAGAGAGAGGGGATGAGAGAGAGAGGGGGGGATGAGAGAGAGAGAGGGGGTGAGAGGGGGGATGAGAGAGAGAGGGGAGATGAGAGAGAAAGGGGGGGTGATAGAGAGGGGAGATGAGAGAGAGAGGGGGTGAGAGGCAGGATGAGAGAGAGAGAGGGGGGATGAGAGAGAGAGAGAGGGGGTGAGAGGGGGGGATGAGAGAGAGAGAGGGGGAAGAGAGAGAGGGGGATGAGAGAGAGAGAGAGAGAGAGAGAGAGAGAGGGGGATGAGAGAGAGAGAGAGGGGGGGATGATAGAAAAATAGGGAGGGGGAGAGAGAGAAGGGGGTGAGTGAGAGAGGGAGAAGGGGGTGAGTGAGAGAGAGAGAGAGGGGGGGTGAGTGAGAGAGAGGCGGCTCTAGCAACCAGTGGCCAATAGAGTCTCTGGTGGAGGGGGTGGCTTTTTTGCTGCCCCCCTGCAATCTGCCGCCCTAGGCCTGGGCCTTGTTTGCCTAGGCCAAAATACAGCACTGGTGCCAGTTACAGTGACAGCTATACAGAGTTCTACAATATACTACCTCAAGCTGTGTCAGGCGGGGGAAAGTATTCAGTGACTTTCAAAGTACAACAGTGTCAGGAGTTCTACCGCTCTCAGTCTTGGATCTACTGGACTATGTCGTGAATTCAGCACTTTTTCTGTTATACAGAATATTCTCAGTGTCAGTGAGCGTTGGCTGGCATCAAGGAAGCGCCAACGGGCATTTAAGGAGAAAAGTCCAAATTGTAACTAGTTTGAGCCTCAAGGAGTATCACACGTATTCCTTTCTCCCATCCCCTTATTTCAATAAAACTACAAACAAAGATGCCGGAGTTGTCGCTGCTTCAGTTGTCACACCCAGGGTCACAGCTCACATGGGCTGGAAAGGACTCCGGTACTAATGGCAGACCCACATCAGGCCACTGGCATGAAAACCTTGCTGCATGTAGATATCCAAAAGCCCTGAGATTTTTGAATAAAAAGTATGCAGTTCATTAGATCTTTGTTGGATCAGGTTAGATCAATTGTTTGTGTTAGATCTCACACAGAAGAAGCAATATTTAGACCCCTTTCACACATGGAGTCCGTTCAGATCCACCTGTCAGTTTTTTTGGTGGATCGGAACAGATGCCCCATGCATCCCTATGGGGCATCGGATTTCAGCCGAGACATGTCCGCTGACATCCGATCTGTCCAAACCGAACGGATGGAAACCCTATTTTCCATCCGTCTGGCGGATGGGATCGGGTGAGAACGGACAGACGGTCCGTTCCCATCCGATTCCCCTATAGAGATGGATGGGGACCTGACAGCTGTGTCTCCGCACACAGCGCGGACACATAGCTGTCATCCGCCTGCTCAGCGGGGGATTGGCGGATCGATCCCCCGCTGAGAAAAACGGAGTCCACCTAGCAGACTCTGTGTGTGAAAGAGCCCTAACACTTATTTGATGGGGGGGGGGGCCCTAACCCGTCATCAGCCCCCCCTATCAAGAAATTGCCCAAACAGCTATTTTGGAAGCTAATTGTTTAGATCTGGTAAGATCAAGTGGTTTTAACGTTAGATCTCACATAATTAGAGACTTATTAGATGAATAATGAGGGGGCTGCCCCCCCTTATTAAATTTTCTGGCCAAAAATCATTCAGGCTAATAGATATTCGTTAGATCAAGTGGTTTTAACGTTAGATCTCACATAATTTTCAGAGATATTCCACATAAAAATAGAGATATTAGGTGGTGGCACATGAGGACAGGCTGCCCTCAACCACATGCAATTTTCTGGCCAAAAACCACTTGATCGCACCGGATCTAACGAATATCTATTAGCCTGAATGATTTTTGGCAAGAAAAATTTATAAGGGGGGGCCAGCCCCCCCTCCTCATTAATCACTTAATACATTTATATGTGAGATCTAACGTTAAAACCACTTGATCTTACCAGATCTAACAAATATCCATTACCCTGGATGATTTTTGGCCAGAAAATTGCATGGGGGGGTCAGCCCGTCCTTGTGTACCACCACCTAATATCTCTATTTTTATGTGGAATATCCCTGAAATCATGTGAGATCTAATGTTAATGTAGCAAGGTTTCCAGGCCTGTGGCCTGATGTGGGTCTGCCATTAGTACCGGTACTTTCTCCAGCCCATGTGAGCTGTGACCCTGGGTGTGACGACTGAAGCAGCGACAACTCCGGCATCTTTGTTTGTGGTTTTTATTTGATTTAAAGGGGAAGGGAGATGGGAATGAGTGGGATACTCCTTGAGGCTTGAACTAATTACATGTGGGACTTTACTCCTGAAAAATGCCCGTTGGCGCTTCCTTGACGCCAGCTGGCGCCAGCCAACACTCACTAACGCTGTATATATCCTGTAGAACACAGAAGTGCTGAATCCTCAACATTTAGTCCAGAAGATCCAGGACTTAGAACTGTAGAACTCCTGACACTGTTGTGCTGTAGAAGTCACTGAATACTGTCCCCCGCTTTGACCAGCTTGAGGTAGTATGAAGTAGAACTCTGTATAGCTGTACTTGCAACTGACACACTCTGTGCAGTTCAGGGCCCAACCGCAGGTGCCCCCTTTAACTTGAACTCTTCAGGGTCCACCGACTATGTACCCCCTCTGTAGCTTCAGGGTCCTCAACCTAGGTACCCCCTTTACAACTAGCTGGCACTGGATCCCAGAACCTTCTCCGGAGTGGTCCCCTCTAACTTCAGGCAGACCCCCAGGGGCAATCCTCAGTACTCACAACCTGTGTAGGCTTTCCTGGGACTGGACCCCTGTCTCTCTCCGCATGCTCTCGGCACACCGATCCATCTATGGCGAGCTTAGGAGGCATCAGCCAGAGGATGGGGGCTAGAGATGGTGACAACTGGAAATGGTTCCCATTGTACATCGCCGTGTTCCGGGGATCGAAGACTCTCTGGGCATTCTATAGGAAATCAGCAGTATGCACAGGGGCGTAACTACAGGGGTTGCAGGGGTCACAATTGCAACTAGGCACCATGCTCCAGGGGGCCTATGAGGCTCCCCTGTACACATGGATAGGAGGGGCGGTGGGGGCAGCATGTAGAGAAATCACTGTCCTCCTTTTTCCTCCTGTAGCTGCAGGAGGAACATGGAGGAGATTGGTTCCTCTGTATGCTGCCCCCACCGCCCCTCCTATACAGTTCACTTGTGTTCTGCTGTCTCTGGGCCCCTGTGCGCTCCCCTGATTCCCCCCCCCCACCTCCCCACTATGCTGCTGGCTTCCTCCCTCCCCTCTCCTGCTGGCTGCTGGAGGGGATGTGTCACAATAGAGAACCAGCTCCTTCCTTTTCTGAATGGACAGAGTCATAGTCAGTGACAGTGTAAAAAAATAAAATAACATGATAAAAAATAATACAATTAAAATACCAAAAAAAGGTCATACTTGGGACCAGGCCCTGGCATTCCACCACCGTGGGGAGGCACCAAGATGGCAAGAAGGGGGCCTACTGCAGAACTTTTGAAAGGGCCCCGCTGAGGGACCGTAATAAAGGGCCCTGCAACGAGAGTAAAGGGCCCCAGCATCAGCAGGAAGAGCCCCAGGCTGGAAGGGAAGGGCCCCGGCAGGGGTCCGGGGGGCCCTTCATGGTTTCTTGCACTTGGGCCCTGAAGGTTCTAGTTACGCCTCTGAGTATGCACACACATGGAGATGCCACTCTGTACATCAGTGGTGATTCTTTTTGTTTTTTTACTCATGGGTGTGCTGTAATATTGTATAAATATACAATATGATATCAATAAAATGATGATATATGTGATATATGATATCAATAAAATATCTGTAAATAGACACCTATACCAAGTAATCCACCAACTCGCTATGTGAATAAAGAAGGGTGACAACACTGCTCTGCAGACTCTGTGTCATTGTCCCACCCCTGCCTATAAAGTGGAAGCTGGAGGCTCCCACACCACGCTCTCATCCAACCTGTAAACCACCGAATTCCCTCCTCCCTCCTGCCCATCTGCCACTCTCACTGCAAGCCTCCTTTAGACTTTCATCTGATGTGTAGGAGCTCTGTACCAAAACAGTGTCTGGTTACGGAAGGTGGTGTCATCAGGTGCTAGATCCCATTTAGTTAGAGCCCTCCTGTAGTGATGGCATGGTGAGTCAGAACCCAGATATAGGCCAGGTAGGTAGGAGCCATGATGCAGTTGGGGCATGGGAGCCAAATACCTCATATGAGTACAGATCTAGCCGGCACGTGGAGGCCTGGACAGGGCTGAAGTTCGGGAGGAGTAAACCTGCACCCAGGGGAGTCGGTGTTCTGCCGAAAACTCCAACTTGCCGAGAACTCTAACCACATTATTTCCGGCGACTCTACACCAGGAATATCTGGAGATTTCAACCACTTGGTGTTTTCACAGAACAGCCGGCAGCGTATACATTCCGGTACATGTTATAATGAGTGGACATTTTAAGTCCGCTCGTTAGTAACCAACAACAAGGCAGCCTCCAAGGCGGCGACAACTAGCGGGCGGACTAACAATGTTCAATCATTAAAGCGCGCACCGGAGTGTACAGGCTGCTGGTGTTCTGTGAAAACACCAAGTGGTCAAATCTACAATTATTCCTGGTGTAGAGTGAATGGAAGTGATGTGGTGGAGTTCTCGGCAAGTTGGAGTATTCGGCAGAACCCTTATAGAGGTGGGGGATAGAGTGAGTTGCAATAGGCCAGGCCAAGAGTTCCTTGAGTGAGGCTATTACCCTGGCGCGGAAGGTGTATCCATTGAGGAGGTGACTACAGTGATCCTATTCCAGTGAGTACTACTAATCCCGGCTGGAGGGAGAGACTGTTTAAGGGAAGATGGCTACTTTAATGTGCTGCATATGCTTTCACATGTGACTAGTGTAGACCATTCACTAAATATGATTGACCTAACGTGGAGATTTCTTTCTTTGAGGATATAAAGGGTAATGGCTGGGAATGTGGTGTGGTGGCCTCTGGCACAGAGTGGGGCACAATGGGTACAGCCTCAGCAGGAGAGTCATTGTTCTAGCAAGGGAGGAGCAGGGCAAGGGGCTTGTGCTTTTGGCACCAACATCCAGCTAATTGCAAAGCCCCTCTAACAAGTGAATTCAGATTTTTAAAGCTAAACTTCAGCCTTACCATCCTACCCCACAATTGTAGCAAAGCCTCTCCTTTGTTGAAGCTGAATTCTCTCAATTCCCTGTAAACTAGCATTTTGATAATCCTATAAGCCTTTGAAGCTGCAGCAGCTAACTTGGGCCCAGCTTCAAATACCTTCTGAATGACTCCAGTCACCAACAGTCCCCTCTCCCCCTGATCCGTACTGTCACTGGCCAACCTCTTACAGCTATTGGCTTTCTCTGCCATCAATCGTTTTTTGCTTCATTTGCATGGGGCTGGTGTCAATCACTGCACTTCTGTACCCTAAATATTATATGAAAAGAAATATCCCTGACATCCCTTTAGACTTGCATGCTCCTATTTGCTGGCCTCTGGGGACTGCAGATATTATCAGTACAATCTGCCAATCAGTTGCTTGATTATACTCTAGATCTGATCAGCAGATTGCACTGCTTAAAGGATAAGTTCACCTTTGGGAACATGTAACATGTTCTTAATGCAGCAGCCGCTGCCTGATCCCCCGCACTCCATGTGACAGCAGTACTGGGAGAAGTTCCCTATACTAGCTGTCACTTTTTCTAAATTAGCACAGCTGTTCAGGGCTCCGCCCACATGGCCGCACCATTCATTTACCCAGCTTCTTTGTGGCTGTCTGCTTGTAGTTCTCAATGAACTACCACGGCGATGTCAGATTGTATCTTCTTGTCTGTATGGGATGTACAGGCACATAGATACAGTGACAGATCTGCAAAAGACATGCATGGCACCAGTGATCAGCAGGTTACTGTAAATGTTACAGAACCCTGTCTTGAGCATTATATTAAAGAACACATCCCCGTCAGCCCTTTAGACATGCATGGCAACAGGGAGAAAAATGCATGTCTAAAGGGGTGACGGGGATGTGTTCTTTAATATAATGCTCAAGGCAGGGTTCTGTAACCTTTACAGTAACCTGCTGGCCCCTCCCCTACCACGAAGCAAAGATCCATCACTTGGTCACCCATCAAAAGAGATATTTCTTGAAAATGAAATGATTTCATTGAAAATGTTTAATTGAATGTTGAAGGGGGAGGGGACGAGGGAAAGTATTATAAACATTTATCACACTTCAGCTTTCAAAATATGATTGCAGATCTTTCTCTGCTTATTGTTGTGTGCTGCCTACACACTACAACAGGGGTGTCAAGCTCAATTTAGTTGTGGGCCTCATTAGCAATATGGTTGCCCTCAGAGGGCCGGTTCTATCTGTAGCCCCCACCTTTAGAAGTCAAGAGTCTCCGACCCTCCCTTGCCATGTGCTGCTGGGGTGGAGCTGGGAAGCAGAAACTCCAGGGTCTGGAGGAGGACAAGAAGAGGGCTAGAGTCAGCTGCTGGAGTCTGCTGAATTCTGAGACCAGTGGAGGCAGAGGCGAGAGTGTGCACAGAGAGGTCCAGGATCTGTAGGAGAAGTTCTGTCCTACTCTCTGCTGCCGACTGCTGAGATGGGGGTGTGAAAGAGACAAGCCTCTCTGCAGCTGCATAGAGAAGCACAGGATCTGGGAGAGGAGTTCTGTTCTCCTCTCTGTGCTGCCCTCTACTGAGACAAGGTGGGGGCAGAGACGAGGGAGGTGCAGCAGATGCAGGACAGGTGCAAGGGCCACATAAAACAGCTTGGAGGGCCAGATCCGGCCCGCGGGCCTTGTGTTTGACACATGTGCACTACAAGATTAGTTATGTCATTTTACCACTTCAATTCAACCAATGACCCCACACACTATTATTGGTGAAATGTATTTCATAGTCACAAAATGAAATCACTGCTAAGATTGCAGTTCACAATTCTCAGCTCATACTGCACATGTTCCATTAGACGGGGGTCAGACTTTCCCTTCACATGTGATTATAAAGATCACACCACACTACAATTTCCACATGATAATGATCTCATAATGGGCTGGTTGCACTGGTTCCTGGCAACTTGTAGTACACATTGTGCCACCAGGGGGCACTGTATAACCAGTTTTGGCTCAGTGAGTGTCACATCTAACATGGATATTGGTATTGGTAAGTGATAAGGTTTGTAATGAAAAAGGAAAGGTTTAATATCATTAGCAGGGGCGTACATACCTTTGTGACCCGGCCCCATGCTCTAGGGGCCCATACGGCCCCCCTGTACACCTGGATAGGAGGGGCATTAGGGGTGGATTCCTCCATGTAGCTGCTGAATGCCCGCTTCTCCTCTTCTTCCTCCGCAGACACTCAGCAGTTCCTCCACATGCCAATCCCACCGCTTACCTATCCCTGTCCTTCTGCCCCGCACCCCTATGTCCTTCCCTAGCTCCCCTACCGGCAGCGCTGCCGGATTTCCCCCTCCCACCTCCTGCCCGCTGCTGTAGGGGAGCTGTCAGGATGGGGAGCAGGGAAGAGGCTGGTAAATATGTCAATTATCCACCCCTTCCTTGTCTTAATGAAAAGAGTCAGTGATCGGTCCTGAGTTTTTTTTTTAAATTCATTAATAGCTGAGGCATAGTAAACTGTGCTTGCTATGCTTTAGTTTGTGAATGAACGGGAAGCTCTGTACAGGGCTATTCCTGTTAATTCATTCTGTGCAGCTGAGGCTTCAGAGAAGAAACTGATGAATCTGTTCTCAGTCCCTTTCTCTGTCTCAAATTGAGACATCAGTGGTCTGTTTAGACCCCTCATATTTCACCAAAGCCTCCCAACAGGGCTCCTTAAAAAATAATAAAAAAAAAATTGTAAAAAAAATTATAAAATATAGAACAACAAAAATAAAAAATTACTGACACCAGTGGCGGAACTACCAGGGTCACAAAGGTTGCTCTTTGGTGTTCCACCACTGTGCGTGGACCCCAAGACGCCATTAAGGTGGCCCACTGTGGGGCTGTAAGAAAGGGTCCCACGATGGGAGTAAAGGGCCCCGGTATCGGTGGGAAGGGCCCCTGGTAGGAAGCCCCTTATGGTTTCTTGCACCGGGGCCCTGACCCTTTTAGTTACACCTCAGATCATCAGTATGTTGATGATGAGGGGAAAGGCAACATAGAGCATTGAACTTCAACTTTGATTAACCACTTGCCGACTATATACTGTATATATATACTGTATATGGCGGCAAGGCGGCTCCTCTGTGCAGGATCTGTACCTGATTTTGTACTTCCAGGTCTGGGGCGGCTCCCCGCTCCTGTTGTGATTGGACTCGCCGATCGTTCGGGACACAGGCAGAATGGCAGTCTGCTTATGTAAACAAGGTAGATCACCGTTCTGTGATAACGGAAGGCATGGATCCTGTGTTCCTACAAAGCAGGCACACCGATCTCTGCCTTCCCCTGGTAAAAGCACCTCCCCCACAGTTAGCAAGTACTCCCTAGGAACACATTTAACCCCATAGGTGTGCCCATTGCATTAGGGGGTGCATCCCAAAGCTCACACATGCCTTTCTCTGCAGCCCAGATGCACGGGACAGTGAATGAATGGGAAGTGCTCTGGGCTGAGCGGCTTCCTGTTCCTTCACAAACTGAATCATAGTTAACACAGTTTCTATGCTTCAGGTATAAATGAACACAGTGACTGAGTGTGTTTACTGTGTTCATTTAGAGAGGGAAGGTGTGTAAATTACATATTCTCTAGCCCATTCCCCCACTCCCCATCCTGAAACATCCCCTGCAGCAGATGGGGGGGGGGGGGGGGGAGGTAGGAAGTCAGCAGCACTGCAGGGCAGAGGGAAAAAACATGGGGGAAGTCCGGCAATAGGGGGAATTGGCACTGCGCATAGTGATTAGTGTGTGCCCAGGTACACATGGCACACCCAATTCGCACTCCTATGTTTAACCCTTTGATCGCCCCTGATGTTGACCCCTTCCCAGCCAGTGTCATTAGTACAGGGACATATTTTTAGCACTGATCACTGTATTGGTGTTGCTGATCCCCAAAAAGTGTCACTTAGTTTTCAATTTGTCTGCTGCAATGTCACAGTCCTGCTATAAGTTGCTGATTACTAGTAAAAAATAAATAAATAAAAATTCTGTAAATCTTTCCCCCAGTTTGTAGACGCTATAACTTTTGCACAAACCAATCAATATACGCTTACTGGGATTTTCTTTTTTTTTTTTTTTTTTTTTACCAAAAACATGTAGCAGAAAACATATTGGCCTAAACTGATGAAGACATTTTTTTTTTTTTAATTTTAATATATACTGTATATATTTTTTTTCAAAACTGTCGCTCTTTTTATGTTTATAGCGCAAAAAACAACCGCAGAGATGATCAAATATCACCAAAAGAAAGCTCTATTTGTGGGAAAAAAAGGACATACATTTTATTTGGGTACAGCGTCGCACAACTGTTCAATTGTCAGTTAAAATAATGCAGTGCCGCATCGCAAAAAATGGCCTGGTCAGAAAAGGGGGGTAAATCTTCCAGAGGGCAAGTGGTTAAAATCCTTGAAGGAATGAAACATTACATTGTAACAGTAATCTGGATACAGAAAGATATTATTTTATCTGATCAGTGACTGCCATGTGACTAACTGTGACACATTCCTTTATATATGTATCTTGTTATGTGCAGCAGACATATACAGTATATCATTGGACGAGGATTCTTGTGCTGCCCTTGGGAACCAATAGGATTTCAGCTGTCATTTTTTTCTTGAGCTGATACCAAAATGTGATTCAATCATTCCTTATCGGCAATAGCCGCCCTTTCCTTTACCGTTCTTATAGACGGTGCACAGATTATTGGGTGTCTTTTACAATGGACAGATTTTATATTCTGTATAGCGCCATCATCTTCTGTAGCGCTGCACAATAATGCAAACAAGGCTGAGTGATACAGATGAGTCAGGTGAGGAAGCATTTCCCATGACAGCTACATAGAGTTGCATAGCAAAGACGTAAACAGCAACATCAACATACAACAGACCTGTAGCAGTTCGCCATGTACAGTTCAGCCTGAATTTACGTCAGCTTTTTGTAAACGCCCGCAAAATCGCACCGCGCATTCATTGGAATAGGCTGCCCTGTGTGCATTGGCGTGCACAGCATATTGCATTAGGGTGTGCACCCCAAAGCTCAAACACGGTGTCAGTAGAGCAATGGATGGTGTCAGTAGTTTTTATTTTTTATTATGTTTTACAATTTTATTTCTTTAAAAAAAATATTTACAATTTGTTAGGAGCCCCATTTGGTCTTTGGTGAAACATCAGGGGTCTAAACAGGGGGAATCTGACCCACATGGGGTGATTAGGGTGTGCCCGGGCACATCTGGCACACCCTGTGCGCACGCCTATGCCTGTGTGCAACAAAACGCAGCAAAGTAGCTTGTGCACATTTTTACAGAGTTTTTCCATGTTTGACACACTTTTTTTTGCATTAAAAGAACATCTTTTTTTTTGCTGTGTTTGAGGTGCCATGACCAATCACTGAGAATGAATGGCAGCAATAACACAACAGGCGTTTCTTGTATGTTTTGTAAACGCACTCCAAATCGCACAATTTTGCACGTGGTAATGCAGGTTTAGATTTGCTGGGAAGTAACAGAATATTTTACTGTTAGGCTTCATTCACATTTAGCGTTTTAGGGTCTTGGGCACCTCAAATTGCACTGCAGTCGCAAAACGCAGGTTTGGGTGAACCTAAAATGCGGTGTTATTTTGCTGTGATTATTGCAAAATAAATTGCGGCAAACTGCAGTGTGCGATGCTTGTTGCCAAAAAGAAGCTCCTGCTCTTTTTCGGGTGACAAGCTTTGTGCATTGTGGTGTGCTGAGTTGGAGAGCGATTTGATAGACATCTGTGCTGGTTCCTGCACAGATTTCTATTGAAATCGACCCCCCGCCCCCCCCCCCCCCAAAGTTGCCAAAAGTATTGCAGGAACTACTTTTGGGAATCGGTGCGGACGGTGCAGTTGCAGGTTATAGGCTCAGATTTGGCATGTGATTTGACATGTCAAATCGCATGACAAATCGGCCCGATGTAAACGGGGGGGGGGGGGGGGGGTTTAATGCTTGTTTGGAAGAAAACTGGACTTTCTTAACCAAGAGCCGACCACCGACCAGCCATCGCAGATATACGGCGGCAGGTTCCCACGAATCAGTGTACCTGTACGGCGCTTCGTGGGAGCGATCGTTGGGCCGCGTGTGTCCCCTCATTTGCCAGTTGGGAAGCTGATCAGTAGGGCTGGCAGCCGCAATTGCTGCCGGGCACCCGCGATCACTCCCCATGTAGACAGAACGGCGGTCTGTCGTTGTGAACACAGCAGACCGTTGTCCTGTCCCAAGCTTACCTCTTTTTGTCAGGCTGTAACGGACACACTTAGCGAGGTTCTTGACACCGCTGTTCCTGCGGAACCTGCGGTCACCTTGCTCAATAACCTGGAGGATGTGGTGGGAGATAGATATGCGAAGTTCAGTGGCAGCTGGTGCTCAAAATGTTTGGGGGGGCGCAAACAGAAAAATGTAATAGGCATTGCTTTGCGGCAAAAAACGCTGTAAAAAATTGCGTGACTTTGAGGTCGCAAAAGTGTGAAAGGGGCCTACAGTAATTAAGGCATAGCGTGCCCCCTTTCAAAGCACAGAGACCAGCGTGCCCCCTTTCAATGCACACAGACCAGCGTGCCCCCTTTCAATGCACAGGGACCAGCGTGCCCCCTTTCAATGCACAGAGACCAGCGTGCCCCCTTTCAATGCACACAGACCAGCGTGCCCCCTTTCAATGCACAGGGATCAGCGTGCCCCCTTTCAATGCACAGAGACCAGCGTGCCCCCTTTCAATGCACAGAGACCAGCGTGCCCCCTTTCAATACACAGGGACCTGCGTGCCCCCTTTCAATGCACAGGGACCTGCGTGCCCCCCTTTCAATGCACAGGGACCAGCATGCCCCCTTTCAATGCACAGAGACCAGCGTGCCCCCTTTCAATGCACAGGGACCAGTGTGCCCCCTTTCAATGCACAGGGACCAGCGTGCCCCCTTTCAATACACAGATGCCAGCGTGCCCCCTTTCAATGCACAGATGTCAGCGTGCCCCCTTTCAATGCAGAGATGCCAGTGTGCCCCCTTTCAATGCAGAGATGCCAGCGTGCCCCCTTTCAATGCAGAGTGAACTGCGTGCCAAGCCCCCCCCCCCGAAACCAGTGCACTTACCTGTAGCGGCGGCTTCTCTTCAGTCCCCCGACATCTCCTCGAGTCCTCAGTCCTCCCGCCTCCTCCTCGGCCAATGGCATGGGGTTTGCCTTTCGGATAATCAGGAAGCGTATTGGACCCGCTTCCTGATTGGCCAGGAGGAGGATCCGTGTGACAATAGCGAATTTTCATTCGCTATTGTCACACAATGGGGGGGGGGGGGGGGCTCTGCGCCCCCCGGTCCACCCTTTGCTGAAGCCTATTAGAGCCTCTGGCCCTAATCAGGTGACTAAAAAAAAAAAAAAAAACGCCCCATTGAACTCCATGCGCCCGGCGCCCCGCATGTAAATTAGGGGGCCAGGCCCATGGATATGGGGGGGCGGCGCCCCACTGGCGAAGTTATGTATCACGTATGCTTTATTTTATGTGAGGAGAGAGATACTCTTGAGGTGGAAGTCATCTGACCCACCGACTCGTGCCACCTGGATAGCCGCAGTTGCTAAGACACTGCCTATTTATCGGCTTACCTATGAGAGCAGGAACTGTCCTAGGAAATTCGATAAAATTTGGTCTGCGTGGATTGATGTTGTGGGCGCGCCGGTGCACCCTGATGTCGAAGCTGTGAATTGAACTTGGCATCAGATATGAGGTTGCTGTTTCCTGTGGTATTTTGTTCCCCGCTTCATACCCCCCCCCCCCCTCCTTCCCTCTTGCTGATGCTGTTTCCCCGTCCAGGGGATTTATGATGCCTACCTACTGCTGGAACAAGAGTATGAGCTTTGTTTGACTACACACTTGGTTCATTAATGTATACGTGTTGTGTACCCTTATATACCTTTGTATTTTCTCCTGAAATGTGGAACCCAGGGGTGTTTTTGTGCCATGATGCTTGTTTGTTTATGGTTGACTAATAAAGTTTACTGTTAAAAAAAAAAAATTGTCTGTAGAAATGAAATGAACAAGTGAAGCTGATAGATTCCAGTGATTGGATTTACGTAGACTGACACGGGTTTAGGTGTTGACCTCATTTTGCTCTTTATAAAATTGTACACTGTGTTATCGCAGTCAGTAGGGGGCGGTGTTGGCTTTACGTTATCAGAATCTTCTTGCACAGTTGTAAAGGCTCCTCCCCTTTACCAAAATGACTTACTTCCTGGCGGATGTCCAGCGTCATCTAGCCCAGGGGTGTCAAACTCAATTTCATCGAGGGCCACATCAGCATTATGGTTGCCCTCAAAGGGACGGTTATATCTGTAAGACTAGATGTTCAAAGCACCCCACCACCCCCTTACATCAGATATCAAGAGTCCCATCCACCATCAGAAGTCAAGCCCCCCACTCTCCTTTATATCACAGTTCCCCTACATTGTGCTACTGCTGGGAAGAAGCTGGTGGCGGAGCTGGGAAGCATAAAGTGTAGGGTCTGGAGGAGGACCAGAGGAGGGCTGGAGTCTGCTGAATGCTGAGACCAGGGGAAACAGAGATGAGGGGGTGCTGTAGCTGTAAAGAGAGTCAGGAGATTTGTAGGATCTCTCATGTGATTGCTGAGACGGTGGGGTGGGGGCAGAGATGAGCTTCCTAAGGCTGGACGGAGACACACAGGATCTGGTGGAGGAGTTCTGTCCTCCTCTCTGCTGCTGATTGCAAAGACTAGGTGGGGCGGAGATGAAGGGGATGCTACAGCTGCAGAAGAGGTGCAAGGGCTGCATGAATTGGCCTGGCGAGCCGGATTCAGCCCCCTGGCCTTGTGTTTGACACATGTGATCTAGCCCTTTCCTCCCCACCCTGACTGTCCTGCCCCACCCCTTTTTCATTCATTATATTTCAGTTCATTCATTAATGAAGACTAAGAGGCCTTGCTAGGGGTACTGAGGCAGGGTGCAGTGATGTGTTCAGGAGGCTGTGCTAGGGTGACCACATTTCCAAACTGCTATTCAGGGACACCCCACCCCCTTCCCAAAAATCAGCTTCTGCTGTAACGAATCACAGCACAGTGATTGGACAGGAGGCGGGATTTATCATTTCTCCAATCACAAGCAGGGGGTGGGGATTGTGCCTCTACAGACATTCCCAGCTGGCCAGGACAAGTACTGTCAGTGAGTAAATCGGTGATGTGGCGGCCTTTTCTGGGGGCATCAGATTGTCCCGGAGGGGGGTGGGGTGGTGGCTGTGTCAGTTTCATTCTGGGACACTGTATTGTCCTGAAATAAAGGTGCCCGGTACCCAGGACAGACCTGCAAAATGCGGGACTGTCCCGGGCAATCCGGGACACGTGGTCATCCTAGGCCAGTGATGGCGAACCTTTGGCACGTGTGCCACAGCTGGCACGCAAAGCCCTCTCTGTGGGCACGTGAGAGCCACCCCCACTGCCCGTACTGTGACAAGAGGAGAAGCGAGCGTGGGCTGTCAGTGTATTTCCTCCGCTCGCCCCCTTTCTTCTGTCAAGCAGTGCAGGACAGGGACAGAGCGGTGCTTGCAGGGATCACCGCCCACTCTGATTCCTCCTGCCTCTTCATTCGCTGAAGCCAGGGACCAATGAGGAGTCATGACAAGTGAACAATGGGACATGTAGTCCCGGAAGACTATAGCTCCATTTTAATCAATTAAAGAAAAACTACAGCCCCAGTATGCCCTAAAAAAATAAGAGAAGGGACAGCCTGGAGCCTGGGAAAAAAAGGTCTGGGAGAGAAGGGAGAGCAAGGGTGAGAGGAGTGTGGAGACAAAAGTGAGGAGGCTCAGGAGGGAGAGAGAGCCCAAGCCACAACAGCCCCTGGAGATGAACCAGCCAGAGAGGAGCAAGAGGATGGTGCTAAGAGGACGCCATCAAGAGTGAGGAGGGTGATCAAAGGCACCAACAAAAGGAGAAGCTGCTGCCAGGCACACCGACACTGGACGCTGGAGCCGGGTGAGTGCTGAATTGACTACAATCCCTCTTGGAGTGTGCGATCATCACCTGGGTGGCTGGGTGGCTGCAGTTTAATTGCAGTGTTGCTACTTTTAAGAAAATAAGTTGGTTTTGTATTGAAGTTTTGGCACTCAAAAAGATTCGCCATTACTGTCCTAGGCTATGCACAGCACCCCGCTGGCCTATTCCATCAGCCATGATCTGCCTGCATTGCATTGAGCAGCACAGAGACCCATTGATGACATCACTGGGACTAAAATAAGGTTTGTAAAGAAAATGGAAAGGTTAGATTTAAAAATATACTTGATATGTTGGAGGGGAGAAGGAACCTGGGAAGGCAAGATATAAACAGGTTCATTTTCATCTATAATAAAGTGTACTTTCCATTGTGATGTTTCTCTCATTAACCAGCCTATTATTATACATCTGCAGGAGCGCACGCCACAACACCCACAAGATGGCCATTCCTTTTTCCAACACAAATTATCGCATCCCTCGAGGGTTTGCCAATCTCCTGGAAGGGCTCACCAGAGAGGTCTTAAGGGAGCAGCCGAAGGATATCCCGCTATTTGCTGCCAAATACTTTTCAGACCTTCTGCAAAACAGGGAAGGTGAGTGATTACCAACTATCGCTGTCAGACTTAAATCGGTAGTAAGCCAAAAACCAAAAATGTAACATATAGCAGCTTAGACATTTTTCCCCTCTGTTGTCACCTGGTGAACTGGCCAGTAACACACCTCCTGTATTATGGGCCATACACACTATACAATTGTTTTTAGATTTTTTCCTTTAGATTTACCAAAACCATATAATATGAGGTCAGACCTAAACACTTTCAATTTGTATGAAATCAGAAAGGCCCTTGCACTACATAGTTGAAGGTAAATCTAAAGGAAATCTACCAACAAAAGTTGTATAGTGTGTATCCAGCTTTAGCCCCGGTTCACACTTATGCGATGCGGGAAGGCTGCGAATTCGCAGCCTGTTCCCGCATCGCAAACGCACCCCCGGCAGTTCACACTGCCATATGCGATACGCTGGAGGTGTCAATGTAATCTTAGCGACACCCCCAGTTTGATCGCATATCGCAGTGCGATCTTGCAGTTCGCACAGGATCGGATTGCACAAGTGTGAACCGATGTGCGATCCGATCATGATGCGGCTGCAAAAAAGGGTCCTGTGCGTGTTTGCTGCGGGTGCGGTGCGAATTTAGCCATACAAAGTGTATGGCTAAACTCGCACCGCACAGCCGATCACATGTAATGAAGGAGCAGTGCGCTCCGGCATTACATGCGAACGCCGCAGCCGCACAAATGTAAACCGGCACTTAGAGTGCCTCCACTCTGGATGGAGGAGCACAGGGGGGCACTTTTGGACAGCAACATTGTCAGTCTGGGAAGGGGGGGTAGTGCTTAGACATGTGCGGTTCGTTTTGTTCTGAATAAATATTCAGACACATTTTTATGTTATTCGGATATATCCGCATACCCAAATCACAGTATAACGAAGTTTACCGAATGCTTCGAATAACGAAACCAAATTTGTCAAAATTTCGGAAAATTAAAATTGAAATTTGAATCGAATTTTACATCAAATTCCAGTCCAATTCAAACTGTAAACATAATTCTGAAATCAAAGACTGTGTGTGTTATAACAGATAAAGATGATTTAGGGCTCTTTCACACTGTCCATTCATCAGACGGACTCCGTTTATCTCAGCGGGGGATCGATCCGCCGATCCCCCGCTGAGCAGGAGGATGACAGCTGTTCTCATCGCTGTGTGCGGAGACACAGCTGTCAGGTCCTCATGCATCTCTATGGGGGAATCGGATGGGAACGGACCGTCTGTCCGTTCTCATCCCATCCCATCCGCTGGACGGATGGAAAATAGGGTTTCCATCCATCCAGATTTGACGGATCGGATGTCAGCGGACATGTCTCTGCTGACACCCGATCCCCCATAGTGATGCATGGGGGGACCGGTCAGATCCGCCAAAAAAACTGACAGGCGGATCTGAACGGTCCGCCTGTGTGAAAGGGGCCTAAAAGAGTCATTGTCATCATTTGATGAAGATTTTTCTTTTGTTTGTTTACTTTGCCACATTTAAAAAAAAAAAAATTAAATTTAAAAATGTATGGATTCGAAGGTTTCGAATCGAAAAAAATCTGTAAATTCAAAGAAAATTTGAAAAACACATAAAACTAATTCCAAATACGAATTGAACTAATCAACCGAATTTCACTAAACTAAATAACTAAATTAACAAATCTAACATTTGAAACAAAACGAAACAACTGATTTTGTTATGCACATGTCTAGTAGTGTTAGCAGATTTAAATGCACTAACAAATAATGCCAAACTCCAGCTAATAAATTGCAAGCAGTTACAACGAAAAGTTTTTTATAAAAAAGGTGTACATCAATAAATAAAAGCTGAGCATCGTAAGCAACCCTGTCAGTAGTAAATGGTTCAGGGGTTTCACACATTGGGAAGGGTTGAATTCCTGCTGCAGTTGGAGATTAGAAAAGCAGCAAGGTTTGAAGAAAGGGACCATCAAAAAGGTAGGTATGGATGCTCTTTATTTACATGCAGCCTTTATTCTAGACATAAGTGTGCGCAAGGGGTATGCCGGGTACCCTAACCACCTTGTGTGCATTAAAATACGTCCCCAACCCCAACCCCCCCCCCCCCCCCGCAGCACTGCCGGCTTCTCTCCTCTCCTACTGTTGCAGACCAGACGCACAGGGGGATCTTCAGGATAGAGAGCGGGAAAGGGGCTGGAAAGAATGATCCCTTCATTTCTGAATGAACACAGAGAGTGATCAGTACCGATCCCTTACCGTGTTCATTCATAACTGTGATTACTATGCTTCAGATTAAAGCTGACGATTCTGGATAAAATTTTTCGCCTAAAGCAGAGTTTTACCCAAAAGTGGAAGCTCTGCTTTACTGCTTCCTCCCCCCCTCAGCTGCCACATTTGGCACCTTTCGGGGGGGAGCAGATACCTGTCAAAAACAGGTACCTGCTCCAACTTCCGAATAGGGGAGCTATGGCAACCTACGTCATTTGTGGCCCCTCCTCCTTCCTTCTGGGAGACACACAGGTCCCATAAGACAGCAGGACCTTTCAGAAAGCGCAGCATGATTCGCGCATGCGCAGTAGGAAACAGGCTGTGAAGCCACAAGGCTTTACTTTCTGTTTCCCTTAGTAAGGATGCCGGCGACTGCACGTGGAGCCGATGGACGGGTCGGCTTCGGGTGCTGAGATTGCGGGCTCCCTGGACAGGTAGGTGTCCTTATAATTTGTCCTTATAATAATTCCAAGTAATTTTCTAGCAAAAAATACTGATTTTAACTTGTAAGCAACAAATGTCAGAAAAAGGTTTCGTCTTTAAGTGGTTAAACTGTTCCCATTTACAGACTTAAAGAGGAATTTCACCCCCCAGGAAAAAAATTAAAAGTCAGCAGCTACAAATAGAAATTAGAATTTTCCTGTCCAGAGTTCCGGCAATGTCTGCACCCAAAACCAATTTTTTAGTATCGGCTCTCAAGTGCTGCCCCTGCTATTCAGGGTAAGTGAACCGGGCAGTGAAGCCTTTCGGCTTCACAGCTGGTTCCCTATTGAAGCACGCTGCATTTTCTAATTCGCCCTGCGGGGGGGAAAGAAGGAGGGGGCCGAACGTCTGAGGGACAGCGCCGCGGCGCTGTCAACCGGAAGTGGGGAGGGGTACCTGTCAAAAACAGGTACCCATTCACCCCTCCCCCCTGAAAGGTGCCAAATTTGGCACCGGGGGGGGGGGGGGGAAGCATATAAGCGGAAGTTCCACTTTTGGGTGGAACTCCACCTGAAGTTCATCCCTTAATTCTAAAAGAAGGAAGTGATACAATGTTTCTCCTTAACTCTCAGTGCTGAGCAATGCTGTGATAAACTTTGCTAGCTGCTTTTTTATTTTCTATCTTTGACAGCTGTCAGCTGTGAGCAGAGAACAGCTCTGCACTGAATCATGGAAATGCCGGATTAGGATTGTGGGGGGGTTGAATCCAGATCACGATTTCTTAACAATTAATTGTGCAGTTTGACTTCAGATTATGAATGAACAGGTGGGCTGTGCATAGCTCTTCCTGTTCATTCATTCTGTGCACCTGAGGCTGCTGAAAGGAAAAGTGAGACATCAGGGGTCTATTTAGACCCCTCATATTTCACAAAGACCCCCCAAAAAACATGTGAAAAAATGTAAGAAATAAAAAAATGCAACAAATCAAAAAAAAAAAAAAAAGTACAAATAATAAAAAATGTACAATAAAAATATAAAACCAAAAGAGAGGTCATTCATTCACGCTGGTTCTCTGTTTGTGTATATGTACAGTATATATACTGTATATAAATATACACACACATGCATGTGTGTTTGAGCTTTGGGGTGCACCTCCTATTGCAGGGATCCTCAAACTACGGCCCTTCAGCTGTTGCGGAACTACACGTCCCATGAGGCATTGTAAAACTCTGACATTTACAGACATGACTGGGCATGATGGGAATTGTAGTTCCTGAACAGCTGGAGGGCTGTAGTTTGAGGATCCCTGTCCTATTGCAATAGTATGCGCACACCTATGCTTCTAGGGACCCTGGAGCAGCATGTTCTCCAGGAAAGGTAAGTATATAGCATCTTCCTTTGCAGTCAGGTGTTATTTTACTATCAAGCTTGTTGTGACAGGGTCACTTTAAAATGATTTGTCTGGATTCTTCCCATTGCAGGGACAGGCTTTGATCCAGCTGAATGGGGTGCGTCTTTGGAGGACAGGTTCTACAATAATCACTCGTTCCAGGTAAGCTGTAAAGTTAGGCTACATATGCACGGGCGTTTTTCTATTGTGCGTATGCCGGCAGCAAGAATCTACTTAGTCCTGCTGCTGTTTTTGACACCTGCAATTCACTAGTTGCAGTCACTGATCCTCCTGTTTATTGTCTAAGACCACAGATATACCTGGCTTTTCACACAGCCAGCGATTACCTGCACTGATCACTGCTGGATGCACTTTGTGCGCAAAACAATTAATGCCAATGTAGCCGTAAAATGAATCTGCTATTGTAAGCCCTCTTTCACATTGAACGCGGCTTTGAAATCGAGTTCATTTCAGTCCGACTTCGGGGGCGACTTCAAAGACATCTGTGCAGCTTCCTGCACAGATCTCTATTGAAATCATTGTCAAAGTAGTGCAGAAACGACTTTTGGAAATCAAGGCAGCGCCACAAAGTCGGCGTCGCACCGATTGGGTCTCTCCCATTGCCGGCTATAGGCTGCGATTTGGCATGAGATTTGACCGGTCAAATCGCGCTGATGTGAATGGGGGCTTAATGTTTAAAATAGTCTAGCTTTGTTAACCAGAAATCTCACCTTTGTGTTCTTATCCCAACATGACGTCTTCATCATGTGTGGGAATGATGTATGTATGGGCTGCTGTCAGTTACTTCACTGCGTGGGGACCCCACGTTTTTTTTTCTTTACTTTTGCGTGGGGTTCCCCTTAAAATCAGTTTATTTTCATACATTTTATTTGTTGCCTTTTTTTTTTTTTACAATCAGCTGTGAGCAGGAAACTCGCTGACAACTGATGAGTCATCGGTTGTTAAGAACGCGGCGGCCGGCTTCCTGATCCGCTGCTTAGCAAGCAGCATTGTCAAAAACAGCCTGAGGGACCCTTACCCCCAGGCTGTTTTTTGACAAATCCTGGTCCGCTCCTTAGCAACCAGCTCAATGCGATAAATTACCGCAATAAATATTGTAATAATTACTGCTAAATCGAACAAATACTGCATTCAATATTTAACTGTAAATTTATAGTGAATAGAACTTTCACAACTAATTTACCACATGCGGTATTTATTTTACCGCATTTTATATGCTGTTATTTAACTGTTAGTGAATCGACCCCTAAGTTTCGGTTCACACTACCGCGGCACGACTTCGGGGGGCGACCTGTAAAGTCGCGTGCACCGCGACTTCGGCGCGACTTGCACGGACTTCATATAATGAATGTCAATGCAAGTCGCTCCGATGGCGCCCCGAAGTAGTACAGGAACTATTTTCTATGTCGGAGCGACTTGAGTCGCTCCTATTAGAACGGTTCCCGTAGCACTGCATGGACCGCGACTTGTCAGGCTGACCAGTCGCCTGACAAGTCGCGGTAGTGTGAATGGGCACTTCAAGTCTCAAACAAAGTTGTTTATTGTAAACAAAATTATGTTAATTTAAAATTTTTTACTGAATGTTGATTGAGGAGAGCAGATCTACCCAGTGCACATGTGAGGTGCTTTGTGAAGTCTTGCTGCAGAAGTTATAGAGATCGAATTCATTGATATTTGATAAATATGATACATTTGTATAACAATTCATACAGAATTTTTAAGAAAATTTTTGGTACACTTGACAAACATTGTTGAAAAGTAGATCAAATTTTCATTTGCTTTTTACATTTGATTTTGGAATGAATGGAGAACTACATATAATGTTAGAAATTTGTTTGGGGAAAAAGTTCCATCTTACTCTTTCAAATTTTCTCATCACTGTGAAAACGAACATGCATTTGACCCCATGAACAATTAGAAAATCAAATGAACATTCATAAAGCAGAACTCCACCTTTTCAATGAGCATTGGTTGTTTTTAATCCTTATGCTGCTAACATTAGTAAATAGAAAGGAAAGTATATCATATTTATTTGTTTTAAATCTTTTCTTACATTTCTTGAGTTGCTTCCTGCTTTCCATGCCTAGGCAAATGATGTCATACATCCCAGGAGTCTTCAGGAGGGGGAGGGGTTTTCTCAGCTAAGCCCACCCTCCTGCCTGCATACCTGAGCTAAGGGCAGATGGATTGCAGGAAATAAATGCTACAAGAATCACATGCCCTTACTCAAGATGGTCACAGATGGTTCACCTTTACCAAAAAACTGCCTGTGCAGATAAGGGGTGTCTGTAGAAGAAAAGAAACGGTGAATCTTTTTACATTGTTTACCTCCACTGTCACAGGAGTGAGCTCTCAGAAGCTGAGTTTAGAGCCATTGCATCAGGGGTGAGAAAGCTAATGTGAAGGGGTTTAAATCAGAAAAAGAGTTTACTTCTGTGATGGTGGAAATGAACAGTAATAGCCAGGCGTCTCCTAGCAATGTCCTGGGAGTTTTCCAGTCAGGCTTCATGAGATACGCAAATGGCCTAAACCTATAGAAAGAGCATTATTCAATATTAGTCAAAGCAATTTGTTTTTATCTGCAGGTGTCCTTTATCTGCATGGGCAGTTTTTTTGGTAAAGGTGAACTTTGACTTTAAGCTCAAGTTTGTTTCTTTTTTTTTTTACTCATCGAACAGTTACCAAGTTCTCAGTATAGTATTGATTTTACATGTTCTCTCAATTGCTTTGAATTGAAAAGAAAGAAAGCGGACCTTTATTGTTCATGTATTTCCCACTGACTTCAAAGTAAAACACTGAAAACTAGCAGGAAGAGAAGGGCGACGTGTTGTGTTTATGAAAAGGGAAAAGAAAATTCCAAAGGAATTTAAAAAAAAGGTGTATATATGTGTGTGTGTGTATATATATATATATATATATATATATATATATATATATATATGCACGCACATATACATCCGCTCTAATTCATCCCAATGATATTCTATTGGGTTGAGGTCAGGACTCTGTGCAGGCCAGTCAAGTTTCTCCACCCCAAACTCGCTCATCCATGTCTTTATGGACCTTGCTTTGTGCACTGGTGTGCAGTCATGTTGGGACAGGAAGAGGCCATCCCCAAACTGTTCCCACAAAGTTGAGAATATGAAATTGTCCAAAATGTCTTGGTATCATGTCGCCTTAAGTGTTCCCTTTACTGGAATTAAGGCGCCAAGCCCAACCCCTGAAAAACAACCCCACACCCTAATCCCCCCCTCTACCAAATTATTTGGACCAGTGCACAAAGCAAGGTCCATAAAGACATGGATGAGCTTGGGGTGGAGGAACCTGACTGGCCTGCACAGAGTCCTGACCTCAACCCAATAAAACACCTTTGGGATTAATTAGAGTGGACACACTGCGATCTAGGCCTTCTCGTCCACATCAGTGCCTGACCCTACAAATGCGCTTCTGGAAGAATGGTCAAACATTCCCATAGACACAATCCTAAACCTTGTAGACAGCCTTCCCAGAATAATTAAAAGCTGTTATAGCTGCAAAGGGTGGGCCAACTCAATATGGAACCCTACAGACTAAGACTGGGATGCCATTAAAGTTCATGTGCATGTAAAGGCAGGTGTCCCAATGCTTTTGGTAATATTGTGTGTGTGTGTGTGTGTGTGTGTGTGTATATATACAGTATCTCACAAAAGTGAGTACACCCCTCATATTTTTTAAATATTTTATTATATCTTTTCATGTGACAACACTGAAGAAATTATACTTTGCTACAATGTAAAGTAGTGTGTGTACAGCTTGTATAACAGTGTAAATTTGCTGTCCCCTCAAACTAACTCAACACACAGCAATTAATGTCTAAACCACTGGCAACAAAAGTGAGTACACCCCTAAGTGAAAATGTCCAAATTGGGCCCACAGTATCAATATTTTGTGTACTATTTATTGTAAGTATTCGTGGAAACCGCAGCCAAGATGCAGCAAGGAGGACTTTTTCTAATGCACAGTACCTGCAATGCACCTAAAACATGCAGATGTGAATGGGACCATAAAGATTCAGTACAGAACACTGATGGGCAGATATCGAATTCTCTTTCACTGACTCGAGAAACCCCATTATAAACAGATTAACTTTATTGGATTTTGCTCTGCAAGCAATACTTTTTGCAAAATACCTGACTCGCTTCAGCCATTTGCCAGTCATGACAACAATAGACCACAGCAGATTCTCCATTTATTCCCTTTAACCACTCTAGTACCGCTCACAGTAATACTACTGCGGCAGAGTGGCTCGTTCCCGTCCAGTCACGTAGTATTAACGTGACTGGACTCCTCCCCTTCTGGGCGGCGCTTGTTTTCATTCACAGCGGGAGTCGGGCCAGGGGAGGAGCAGCGGCGATCGTCGGGGATCGAGTCTGGAGATCCGCCCGCTGTGTGTAAACACAGCGGGCGGATCTCCATAGTGACAGGGAGTGACAGATCGGACTGTTCAGCATAGCTGGACATCCGATCTGTCCATGAATCACATAGTCACCTCCCCCCCTACACGTCAGTAAGCACCAGGCATACATTAACCCCTCCCTCTCCAATAAAATTAACCCCTTCCCTGCCAGTGTCATTTTTACAGTAACAGTGCATATATACAGCACTGATTACTGCAGTAATGTCACTGGTACCCCCAAAAGTGTCAAAAATGTCAGTCAGGGGTCCGGTCTGTCCGCCGCAATGTCGCAGTCCCGCAAAAAAATCGCAGATCGCCGCCATTACGCGTTAAAAAAAAAACACCAAAAATGACAGAAATCTTTCCCTTTGTTAGTAAACGCAATAACTTTTGCGCAAACCAATCAAAATACGCTTATTGCGATTTTTTTTTACCAAACATATGTAGCATAAAACAAATTGGCCAAAAACTTTTAAAAAAATTGGTTTTTACATCTTTTTTGGGGGGAATTTCATATAAAAAAATGTGAAAAATATTGTTATTTTTTCAAAATAAACGCTCTTTTTTTGTTTATAGCGCAAAAAGTAAAAATCGCACAGGTGATCAAATACCACCAAAAGAAAGCTCTGTTTGTGGGAAAAAAAAGGACGTAAATTTCGTTTGGGTACGGCGTCGCACGACCGCGCAATTGTCAGTTGAAGTCGCACAGCGCCGAATCGCAAAAAGTGGCCTGGACGGAAGACAGCAAAATCCTCCGGTTGTAAAGTGGTTAAATTCCATAGTCTCTCTTCATCACTCTGTAGGTGACGTCCCATGAACTGGAGAGGACTGGGAAGATTTGGCCTTCAGCAATATGGGCAACCAATTGGTCCTGTCATGGTAGGGACAGATGACTGTGAGCTAATAATAATGCACCATGCAACCTGTGGGCATAGCAAAGGGTGGGTGTTCCCAAAGGCACATTTTTCAGCATTGGCTTCCTTGTCATTAGGTTACATGGCATCTCCGCCACAAAGGAAATTGGTGATGTAAGACTTCTCTCTGCCAAGCACAGTGATTGCAGGTCTAAACAAGAAGACTATACAGTATAAAGCTGGGTGTGTGTTACTTACTGCAAGTCTGGCTCTGAGTGAGGCCTGAATTTTGAAGTATCTACACTCAGGATCACTACCCCAACAAATTTTTATTGGTACTGGCCTAGGAACAAATGTCCACCTAGCCACTACCCTAGTCCTTCCCTGGCCATTAACATGTCAAGCTCCTGGAACATCTGTTCTTCTAAAAACCCCCAAACCACGCTCTTTCCTGATTACCAGTTTTGGAAAACACTCTTTGATTTCCAAAGTGCATAACATGCAAACAGATTTATGGCCCATTCACATCAACTGCATTAAAGGATTAAAGTCCAGGCAAAACCTAACTAATGCTAAACCTGCTCTGTGCCACATTCTAAATCTAATCTAACTAACCCTGTAAAGCAAAAGTCACTGTTCTTACCTATTCTGCAGCCAATCCGGTCCGGTCCCACGCTGAGCTGTCAGCGGTGGCTTCATCATGGAGGTGGATGCAGGAGAGGCACTCGATAACGGAAGCCCCATAGTAAGCCTATGTGTGACATCACTTCCCATTCATTTCACAGCCGTTGTCGGTCCTCTCCTGCACAGAGATTCTGTTGCTGGAGACCGGATCAGGTGCAGAAAAGGTAAGTACAGCGATTTTTGCTTTACAGGGTTAGATAGATTAGCTTTAGAATGTGGTAAAGAGCAGGTTAAGCATTAGTTAGGTTTTGCCTGTACTTATCCTTTAAACCCAAAAATAACTGTGCGTTTAGTGCAAAAGGGTGATGCTGCACTTCAACTGTATATTCCGGACACAAGGAAAATCTAGAAATAACTACTTAAGAAGTGCCCAAAACCAATATATCAATAACTCATTAATGATCCATATATGTATAATCATAACTCATAAAAAAGTCTCCATACACAATATACATCAAAATACGTGGTGAAGTGGCCATCACAGAACATATAATTAGAACTTGTGCATGATAAAAAAGTAAACTTCAAAAAACATATATTCAAGTCCACTTGTGAGATCCTGAAAATAAGTGAAAATCCACGTGCAAAAGTCCCAAACCACCTTAAAATCAGGTGTGCTAGTTCCCTTACCAAATTCTAATGATTTCCAAATTATAAGAGATCAGCAGCGCAGAAACCATCCAATCAAGGGCCACAAAACAAAATTCCAAAGTTTCCGGGGTCCTCCACTGGTTATTCGAAGACCGCTCCTCGGAATAAATGGAGGAAAGAGCAAAGAATCATAGAATAATATTGCTTAAAACCACATAATTTATCAAAAACCAACATACTAACAAATATAAAAGCATCTCATAGGCAAAAAAACACCACATCAGAGAACATCAGCAGGTGCAGAACATCATGAGCCACTGGCCTCGCCCTACACGCGTTTTGTCTGTGCAACAGACGTAACGTTTTTTTTAGGGGATAAAAGAAGGCCACTGGCATATCTTACACATTTATATATATAATAGAAGCAAGAAAATAACATATATAAGTAATCAAGTCTCACTCACCCAGCGCTTAATAACAATATTCATATAAAACATATAAAACATATACCATAAAGGCTGAAGCTGCTGCTATAAAACACAAATGTATAAAAAAAGGTGTGACAGATCAAGCCTGAATTGTATTAATCTGTAACACTAGCAGCGCTACCACATATCCAATAATCATATACTTATATAATTATCATATAAAATGTCCATAAAATATAACATGCAATCGCTGGAAGTGGATGAAACACTACACTCAATGATAAAGTCCAAGTTCAGGTGCAGATGATAGACATTGGTGAGAAAGAAATGCAGCTATCTGTATATTCAGCCTCCACCAACAAGCTGTAACACCCCATCAGCAACATTTTATATGATAATTATATAAGTATATGATTATTGGATATGCGGTAGCGCTGCTAGTGTTACAGATTAATACAATTCAGGCTTGATCTGTCACACCTTTTTTTACAATTTTATATATATTTTAGGTAATGATAGATAAAATTCCACTGGGGTGGATTAAAAAAAAACAGGAAGTGATGCGGCTGCGTTGCCCATTGCAGTCCCAACACAAAGAAAAGGCAATTTTTCCTTGTTTCTTATGGTGCCAGTTCATATTACTGAGTTGTTTATGCAGTAATTTGTTTCGGCGCAGCAGGCTGAGACAGAAACTACAGCATCCCAACACCGCTGTGTGAAAAAAAACCTAATAAAATGTCACTTGTGACATTTCAATAAAGTTCTTACAAATAAAAGAAAACAGTATGATGTGCCGGGATTGGCACTTGAGCACTGTGTCCTCCTAGCACACACCAGCAGTTGTGCATTCAGCATTGCTGCTGGTGTGAATCAGCCCTTAATCCCACTAGGCTTCCTCAGCCTTCCCCTGGAATCAGCCTTACTATGAGAGTCCCAGACATAAAAGAGCACATTGACTACATTTGTTTTATTTTGAGTGTTCATGGCGATCAATCTGAATAAAACCTTTGGCTCTATAGGAGGTAGAAGGCACACAGCCAGGAGTTTCCGGCACACGAAATATTATCTACCAATACAAATGAATTTATTGTTAGTGACAGGTACCCTTTATGACCTAGCCCAGCCAAGTCCCCATTACATTGCAATAAATATAGTTAAATCATGGAAAAGAAAGACTTTTTGTATAGACGAAGTGGTGACTCATCCAGCACAGAGGAATGGCACTTTGCGTTTCCTGATGGAATGAGAATTTATGAACATGTTGAATATTTGTTGTGTTCGGAGCCCAAGCAGAACTCTGACATATGTCAGGCTGCGAGCAGCCTCCCTCCCACCCTCAATCACAGCGGGGAGACACTTTATATCCAACGCTGCTACTGCAATATGACAAGAAAACGAGGAGAAAGATTTCTCTAAAGACATCACATTGATTCCAGAAATAATTAGTAACTCCTACTGTACCGGGTGTAAGGAGGAAGACTCAAGTGGGAACATCTGCTCTTAGGCAACCCGCCAATCTAACTGATTGTATATGAGGTTCAAGTTTTTCCATATGCTGAAAACTTTATTTTAGGTGCTGTGTAAAAGTATCTGAATAAAGCTCATTCAAAAAATGTTAATTTTGGAAAGATCAGAGGGGGTCAGTCCCATGCACCATCTCCTCTGCTGTCGGTGACCCTGGTGGGGCCATCTCCCCCATCCCCTGGGATGTACTATGGCAGACAGAGCCTGTCTTGGGCAGAGTTTCCTGGGTCTTCCACAATGCTAGTGTCACTGGGACCCTATTGCATTCCTTCTTATGACAGTTTAGATACAGTGCATCCGGAAAATTTTATTTTATTCACAGCGCTATACTTTTTCCACATTACAGCCTTATTCCAAAATAAAATAAATCCATTATTTTCCTCAAAATTCTACTAACAATACCCGATAATGACAACGTGAAAGAAGTTTGTTTGAAATCTTTGCAAATTTATTAAAATTATAAACGAAAAAGTCACATGTACATAAATATTCACAGCTTTTGCCATGACACTCAAAATTGAGCTCAGGTGCGTCCTGTTTCCACTGATTATCCTTGAGATGTTTCTACAACTTGATTGGAGTCCTCCTGTGGTAAATTCAGTTGATTGAACATGATTTGGAAAGGCACACACCTGTCTATATAAGGTGCCACAGTTAATAGTGCATGTCAAAGCACAGACCAAGCCATGAAGTCCAAGGAATTGTCTGTAGACTTCCCGAGACAGGATTGTATGGAGGCACAGATCTGGGTAAGGGTACAGAAAAATATCTGCAGCATTGAATGTCCCAATGAGCACAGTGGCCTCCATCATCCGTAAATGTAAGAAGTTTGGAACCACCAGGACTCTTCCTAGAGTGAGCCATCTGACCAAACTGAGCGGCCTTAGTCAGGGAGGTGACCAAGAACTCAATAGTCACTCTGACAGCATATCTCTGTGGATAGAGGAGAACCTTCCAGAAGAACACCCATCTCTGCAGCACTCCACCAATCAGGCCTGTATGGTAGAGTGGCCAGACAGAAGCCACTCCTCAGTAAAAGGCACATGACAGGCTGCCTGGAGTTTGGCAAAAAGCACCTGAAGGACTCTCAGACCATGAGAAACAAAATTCTATGGTCTGATTAAACAGAGATTGAACTCTTTGGCCTGAATGGCAAGCGTCGTGTCTGGAGAAAACCAGGCACTGCTCCTCACCTGGCCAATACCATCCCTGCAGTGAAGCAGGGTGGTGGCAGCATCATGCTGTAGGGATATTTTTAGCCGCAGGAACTAGGAGACTAGTCAGGATTGAGGGAAAGATGAATGCAGAAATGTACAGAGATATCCTTGATGAAAACCTGCTCCAGAGCTCTCTGGACCTCAGACTGGGGTAAAGGTTCATCTTCCAACAGGACAACAACCCTAAGCACACAGCCAAGTTAACAAAGGAGTGGCTATGGGACAACTCTGTGAATGTCCTTGAGTGGTCCAGTCAGAGCCCAGACTTAAACTTGCTTGAACATCCCTGGAGAGATCTGAAAATGTCTATGTACCGATGCTCCCCATCCAACCTGATGGAGCTTGAGAGATCCTGCAAAGAAGAATAGAAGAAACTGCCCAAAAACAGGTGTGCCAAGCTTGTAGCATCATACTCAAAATGACTCGAGGCTGTAATTGGTGCCAAAGGTGCTTCAACAAAGTATTGAGCAAAGATTGTGAATACTTATGTACATGGGATTTTTTTCTTTTTAATAAATTTGCATTATGGAGTATTGTTTGTAGAATTTTGAAGAAAATAATGAATTTAATCCATTTTGGAATAAGGCTGTAACATAAAAAGATGTGGAAAAAGTGAAGAGGTGTGAATACTTTCTGGATGCACTGTATACACTATATTACCAAAAGTATTGGGACGCCTGCCTTTACACGCACATGAACGTTAATGGCATCTCAGTCTTAGTCCGTAGAGTTCAATATTGACTTGGCCCACCCTTTGCAGCTATAACAGTTTCAACTCTTCTGGGAAGGCTGTCCACAAGGTTGAGGAGTGTGTCTATGACAGTTTTTTTTAAACCAGGGGGTTCCTTGAGGCTTTATCAGGGGTGCCTTAGCAAAATGCCTAAAAATAGATCAAAAATTGTATACAGGCCAGCGGGTGAGATGAAGCTGCCTTTTAGTTACACAAAGCCACAAGTTTTCATTATGCACCATTATGACTTTCTAAACATCCTAACAACCAATGATGTAATTCGCTGATAAGGAGGATGTCTGTTGCCTGCACAGCATCCTTGCTTTACCCTCCTCTGTTTCTCTCCCTCAGAACTGGGGTGACATTAGCTGACTGATGGAGAGAAATTGAGGGAGAAAAGAAACATTAGAATACTAGTTAGTACCAGTGTGCAGAATCATATTTGCTTTGGAAAAATAAATCACCTCTAATATTGGGTAGCCTACATGTGTGGATGTTGCTGCATTATGTAAAACTATTGGAATAGTTTTTCACATTTTAATATAGGGTGTCTTGAGACAATTTTAAAGGGTACCTTGACTGAAAAAAGGATGAGAAACACTGGTCTATGGGAATGTTTTACCATTCTTAGGTAGAGTCCCATTTTACTGTAAGTCCTAACTGAATGACATTTAGTCAGCTAAATCCCTGTGATTCATAAACTGCTCCCATTTTTAAAATAAACCTTTGTTTTCCTCATTTTTTCCTCTCTGTGGCATTTCAGTGTTGCTGATTCTCTGCAGCTTTTTTGTTGGCATTTCCTATCTACATCCTTTCCAGCATTAGCTGTATGGCATTTCTCAGGGTTGGTTTCCTGATGGTGACAACAGTGGACCATGCCTATGTAATATGCTTTGAAATATCCGCTTGTCTGCCTCAGAAGCCAAGAAGACAGGCCACAATTAGGAGACAGTGACAGAGCATTGTCATCCTATAACATGAAGAGCTTGAACAAGGACCTTTATGAGGGGATCACGTTAGATTATTTTGATTGGGGATAAAAATGTACAAATATTGAAAATGGCATGTAAAAACATCAGTGTAAGCCCCCGTTCACACTGAGGCGACCTGTGAGGCGACCTGGTCGCCTCACAGGTCGCCGTAGGTCGCCTCCCATAGGGAAGCTGCGGACCCGTTCTAATAGGAGCGACACAAGTCGCTCCGACTTAGAAAAAGGGTCCGGAGCTTCTTTGGGGCGACCAGGAGGCGACCGCCATAGACTTCAATGCTATGAAGTCCGTGGCGGCCGCTCCGAGGTCGCGGCGCGCTGCTCGCACTGCGACCTCGGAGGTCGCGGTGCGAGGTAGCGTCGCCTGCATGTGAACGGGGGCTAATCCATAAATATATATAGTGCAAAACATTTAAAAATATTTGCATTTGCCTTTTTACACCTCAGCAATGTATTCTTCCTTAACACGAATGTTCTGCCCAAGATTTGCCCACTGTGCAATAATACAGTCAGAGGAGCTTCACTTTCTTCTGAACGTGGAGTGTCTCTGGCTGCATGACACCAGAAAACATATATACATACCTTCCAACTTTTTGTGATGGGAACGAGGAACATCTATAATCAAAAGTATGTAGACATAGGACACACCCCTGCCACGCCCCCTTTAAGAAGAATTATACAAAAAAATTATTAGTTAACCACTTTACCACCGGAGGATTTTGCTGTCTTACGTCCAGGCCACTTTTTGCGATTCGGCGCTGTGCGACTTTAACTGACAATTGCGCGGTCGTGCGACGCCGTACCCAAATTAAATTTACGTCCTTTTTTTCCCACAAACAGAGCTTTCTTTTGGTGGTATTTGATCACCTGTGCGATTTTTACTTTTTGCGCTATAAACAAAAAAAGAGCGTTTATTTTGAAGAAATAACAATATTTTTAACATTTTTTTATATGAAATTCCTCCCCAAAAATATGTAAAAATCTAATTTTTTTTAAATTTTTGGCCAATTTGTTTTCTGCTACCTATGTTTGGTAAAAAAATCACAATAAGCGTATTTTGATTGGTTTGCTCAAAAGTTATTGCGTTTACTAACTAAGGGAAAGATTTCTGTCATTTTTGGTGTTTTTTTTTTTAACGAGTAATGGCGGTGATCTGCAATTTTTTTTGCGGGACTGCGACATTGCGGTGGACAGATCGGACCCTTGACTGACATTTTTGACACTTTTGGGGGTACCAGTGACATTACTGCAGTAATCAGTGCTATATATATGCACTGTTACTGTAAAAATGACACTGGCAGGGAAAGGGTTAATTTTATTGGAGAGGGAGGGGTTAATGTATGCCTGGTGCTTACTGACATGTGTGGGGGGAGGTGACTGAGTGAGTCAGGGACAGATCGGATGTTCAGCTATGCTGAACACTCCGATCTGTCACTCCCTGTCTCTTAGGAGATCCAAACTAGATTCCACAACGATCGGGGAAGAGCGGCGGCGATCGCCGTCGCTCCTCCCCTGGCCCGACTCCCGCTGTGAATGAAAACAGCGGGAGCGCGCCTCTGGCGGCGCGCGAGCGCCGCCTACAGCGGGAGGAGTCCAGCGCCGTAGGTCTACGTCGCTGGACGATAACGAGCCACTGTGCCGCAGTAGAGGCACAGTGGCCAGAGGTAAAGTGGTTAAACCCACAAATGTTTTTTTGTTTTTTTTTCGGTTTTTTTTTTACCACTACTATTCATTTATACTGACTTTTGCAATTTAGAAATGCAGCAATTTAGAACTTTTAGCATTGGGAAACACTGTTATGAAGGATAAAATTGATAGATCAGAGCCAAAATGAGGGACAAATGAGGAGGAAAGAGCTACAGAGGACTTTGTTCCAAATCAGGGACAGTCCCTCGAAATCAGGGACAGTTGGGAGCTATGTATATACAAAAATTAGCATGGTGTTGTATTGTGCTGAAGTCTGTCTAAACAGAAAAGTTAAGTATTTTGCTGAAATATCTTTTAGGAAATGCAGAATAGTATTTCTGTATTAGGTAGTATAAGTAAGGGTTACAGCCTCTTTCGGGTTTTTTTTTATCATTGTCTGCGTAATCATTGAGGAGATCCCCCCCTCACTTTCTGTGTGGTCACTAGGAAAAGAATTGAGGTAAAATTTTTCCGGAGAAGACATTGCGATAAAACCTGATAGTGGGTCCAACCCTCCCCTGCTCTATTCATAAAATGATTATTTTTTGTCTAAACTAGGGCTTTAAATCTATAAATGATAAAGTAATGGTTTCTGTCTTGATTCCAGCATGCAGAGGAGAATATATTCACTCCACGTTCTGAAGGTGTCAGCAGTTTTAGAGAAAGTCCAAAGGTTATGGACAGCTCTATGGAATTTGCACAGCCACTAGATGTCCAATTGGAGGAGGAACATGAGCCACAGCCTCAAGAGATCCCATTTGAGGAGGAACACAGGGTAGAGCAACAAGATGTCCCATCTGAGGAGGAACACAGTTTAGAGCAACAAAATGTCCCATCAGAGGAGGAACACAAAATAGAGCAACGAGATGTCCCATCAGAGGAGGAACAGAAGATAGAGCAACAAGGTGTCCCATCAGAGGAGGAACACAAGATAGAGCAACAAGGTGTCCCATCAGAGGAGGAACACAAGATAGAGCAACAAGGTGTCCCATCAGAGGAGGAACACAAGATAGAGCAACAAGGTGTCCCATCAGAGGAGGAACACAAGATAGAGCAACAAGGTGTCCCATCAGAGGAGGAACACAACATAGAGCAACGAGATGTCCCATCAGAGGAAGAACACAAGATAGAGCAACGAGATGTCCCATCAGAGGAGGAACAGAAGATAGAGCAACGAGATGTCCCATCAGAGGAGGAACAGAAGATAGAGCAACGAGATGTCCCATCAGAGGAGGAACAGAAGATAGAGCAACGAGATGTCCCATCAGAGGAAGAACACAAGCTAGAGCAACACGATGCCCCATCAGAGGAGGAACACAAATTTCAGGCTCAAGGGGTACCATCAAAGGAAGAATTTGGGGCACAGCCTCAAGATGTCCCGTCAGAGGAGGAACCGCAATTTCAGGCACAAGAGGTCCCATCAGAGGAGGAGGAACATAGGATAGAACAAGATGTCCCATTAGAGGAGGCGGAACATAAGATACAACTACAAGATGTCTCATCATCCACCCAGCTATCTGAGGAAGTTGTACACAAGGTATGTCCACATAAGCTTGGAAAAGGGCAAAACCTGCTACTGTCGCTGTTTATATTCAAGGGTACAGGGCAATAAGGGCAGATGAATCATATATCCTGCCCAGTGACTTTTAAAAATTGACGCTTATCTTTTTTGATTCACTGTGACAGTGACACTTTTGTGATTAGTTACCAAAAGTAGTGAAATAGGAAGTATAATATTGCCTAAAAGTTTGTGGACACCTGACCCTCTCACCTTTATCGGCTTGCTGGACATTCCATTACAGAACCATGGCCAATAAAAGAGAAGTGAGGTATTAAAAAAAAACAATCATCCTCACCTCAATCCGATGCTGAATCTGTCCCCTGCCACCTCTACATCGGGAACTGAGCGATCAAAGACCGCTGATCACTTATTTCTCAGGTCCACTTTGAGCACTCTCTGCTCTGCCCCTCCAGTGCTCACTAGAGTGCTGAACTGTGCAGGGGCAGGAGTGGTGTGGCCTACAGGAGAAGTATGGCCAAAAGAGCTTTGGCCATACTTCTCCTGTAATTTGGAGTTTTCCACTGTTTTTATGGCTATAACAGCCGTCACTCTTCTGGCAGGGTCCTCCACTTGGATTGTGTCCATGAAAATGTGTGCTGCCCATTTGCGAAAGTAGGTACTGATGTTGGGTGAGAAGACCAGGCTCACGTTCAGTGTTCCAATTCATCCTAAAAGTGTTCAGTAGCGTTAAGGTCAGATCTTGAATTCCTGCTCAGCTGGTCAAGCCATGTCTTTATGGAGCTGGCTTTGTACAGGGGCAAACACACAGTCAAGCTGGAACAATGAAGGGCCTTCCCCAAACTGTTACCACAAGGTTGGAAGCCCCAATTGTAAAAAATATCTTTAAATGCCGTAACAACAGTAATCTGTACTATTAATCAAACAGGGAATCAGCACATTCTTGAAACTGACTTCCAGGCTACCGGTAGCTGCTACCCTACTCTCACTATGCTACTGCTGCTTGTAGAAGAATCATAAAATCTCAGAGGTGAAAGACACTTCTTAGGAAGCATTCTAGGCTAGTGTTTGCTTTGAAGTTGCTTTCACCTCGTATCTTTTACCTAAAATGGTGACAGGATCTCTTCATAGATAGATTGAGGTGATTTCAAGGTGGAGAAAAGATTCCTTCCTACTGCGCTACTCTATTCTGACAGCAAAACTCCTCTGTTAGAATACACTGATCAGTGCTGCAGCCAACATTCCCGAGTGAGAGAAACTGATCGCCAGTGCGACTACTCTCTAGCAGGAGTAGCCATCGATAGTTTGAAATTCCACCAGTTTAGCAGGGACCAGACAAATTTCGATCGATCTATGGCCACCTGTAGTTTGCCTGTACACAGTTCTGTTTGGACCAGTCTTTCACGGTGCTTCTTGCCTTCACCAATGTTCATTATCCACCCAGTTCTCCAACTTACTGGAACATACCTTTTGAAGGCATGGCCCCAGCCTTTCCTTTTTGGGTAGACAAAAGAAGGGAGTTTCCACAGGCAGGGGTCTGTATTCACAGAGAGAGACAGTCCAGTAAATACAGGAGTGTACCAGAGACAGGTGTCACAATGCTCTCAGGGCATACTAGAGCCACAGGATGACACAGTATGTTCGGATGACTTGGGATGCTCATGTGGAATAGGATGCTTTGGGGTCTCTGCAGGATGAAGGATGCTCTAGGGTCACTGGGCTTTACACAGTGCAAAGACATTCCAGGAGACGCTGAAGACACAGGAGTCACAGGGGTCACTGAAGACACAATAATCAATAGTGTTGCAGGATTCACAGGAGAGTCCAGAGGTTGCTGGAGGTACAGGAGCACACAGGAGTCACTGGAAAAGCATGGGTCGCTGGAGACACAGGGGTCACCGAGGTTATTGGAAACGCAGGAGTCACCAGCATTGCTGGAGGCACAGAAGCACACATGAGTCACAGGACTTACTGGAGAAACATGGGTCACTGGAGACACAGGGGTCACTGAGGTTATTGGAAACGCAGGAGTCACCAGCGTTGCTGGAGGCACAGAAGCACACATGAGTCAGAGGACTTACTGGAGAAACATGGGTTACTGAAGACACAGGGGTCACAGGAGTCCCATCGGTCAATGGAAACACTCCTGCATCCCTGTGTGGTCTGGTTTCCTGGCACCCTGACACAGGAGTCTTCAGTGCCACTGGAGGCACAGGAGTCACTGGAGAAATATGGATCACCGGAGGCGCAGGGGTCACTGGAGACACAGCAGTCACAGGGGAGTCACCAATGTCGCTGGGAGCACAGGAGAGCACAGGAGTCTCTCAACATTTGTTATGGTGCCATTCACACTGAACATTTACCTGCATTCAGGTGTGTTCAGTTTAGCTGAATTGAAAAAAAATGAATTCTGTGCATTAAAGCCCCTTTCACACTTGCGGACCGTTCAGATGCGCCTGTCAGTTTTTCAGGCAGGTCTGAATGGATGCCCCATGCATCTCTATGGGGAATCGGATGTCAACGGAGACATGATCGCTGACATCCGATACGATCCTGTCCGTCAAATCCGGACGGATGGAAACCCTATTTTCCATCTGTCTGGCGAATCGGATCTGATGGAAACGGACAGGCGGTCCGTTCTCATCCGATTCCCCCATAGAGAAGAGCAGGGACCTGACAGCGCCATATCCGCACACAGCGCAGAGACAGAGCTGCCAACCGCCTGCTCAGCGGGGGATCGGCGGATCGATCCCCCGCTGAGAAAAACGGAGTCCACTGACGGACTCCAAGTGTGAAAGGGGCCTAAGGATCTGAATTAGAGGGAGTGCTAGTGTAAATAAAGGCCTATCTATCAGCAGAAGGGGGAGGTTGGAATATCAAGAGAACCTGTCTTTTTGTCCTGAATTGGAAAAGTGACAGATTCACTTTAAGCCAACAATCCAACTTGTATTCAGTAGAAACTTATGGCAGCCAGCGATGTGATATTCACCCCGGGGGCCTTTCTAATCTCCTAAATTAGCCCCTGGGATCCCACACTGTGGAATTAAGCCTTCTTAAAGTTTGTGTAGCCACGCTCTGCTCCATGGCAAGCCTCTGTGAGTGTGAACTCTCTCACTTATCTTAATGGATTTTATGAATCTTCTAACCAGTCAGCCTTCTCTAATCTCATTGCAGTTTAATGATAAGTGCTGAACAGCTCACAATAAAATATGCATGATTTTAGCTAAAATAACCAAACGTGATTTCATACGCACAGGTTCTGAATATTACATTCATTTTTTTGACAAGTCTCACTTACGTGACCTGTGGCTTTTTGCGTTTTTTTTTTCGGGGACTACTGAACCCAGCATTCCCCGATAGCTAGATGTTAAAACATTGCTGTTCCATTTTTTCATGATTGTGTTCCATATAATGAATTGTAGACACTCTCTGTACTGGTTTTCTGTGTATCTAACAGTACAGATAATTCCTCTCTTAAATGTAGGAAGCAGAGCCTGCATATGTATTGATCAAATACGGCTGCCCCCGTTATATTATTACAAACTATACAGGGAGACAACATTCTTAAAACATTTTTTGTCACTTTCTATTAAAGTGGGCTTTCCATGGCAAATTAAATGACTTTTTTTCCATGGCTTTTTTGTCAGCCCCCTGCTCCCCTACACAAATGGTAAATAAATACCTGTAGGCATTTATGTGGCAGCATGGAGGTAGTTCTTATTCTGTGCCACCCTTAATATTAAAACCCCCAGCATTGTGACAACGCTGTCACCGACAGCTCCCAGTCACAAAGCAATGATCTGGAGCCAGCAGAATGGGCTCTGCTCACATAATCACTTTGACGGCAAATCACAGTGATCACTTGGTCAAGAAGCCCAGGAAACGCCTCTAGCATTAAAATCCTCCTATTTGGCTGGCAGGAGCTCAGCGGAGGGTTAAAAAGTCTTCTATAGACAAAGCATCACCAAAAAAAAAAATACTTGGTCCCAGCTTCTGATCCTTCCTGCGTTGAGATGAAGTGCATTCTCGAAGGATCCTCCGCCATTATCTAGCGAGGAGGTGCATTGTCAGAGTGAGTGCCAATCAAAACAATATTTGATTGTTAATAAAAATGTAGATTTTGCGGTTACCGTGTCAGTGTACAGTATGTGCCCTGGAAGGCCACCAATGAAACTGCAAGGACAATTAAAATAATTAGGATAGGTAAATATAGACAATGTCCCTTTTGCTGTGCCCTACTTTGTGTAGAAATAAAATATATAACAGGATCTGTAAGCCTTCTAGGGACTCCATATAATGTACTACATAGAATCAGTATATAAACCGGCAGAAAGCAAAGTGTCTGGGTTATCCTAGAGCAGTGATTGAAAACCTTGGCACCCCAGATGTTTTGGAACTACATTTCCCATGATACTCATGCACTCTGCAGTGTAGTTGAGCATCATGGGAAATGTAGTTCCAAAACATCTGGGGTGCCAAGGTTCGCCATCACTGCCCTAGACAATCAATCAGGTGATGGCACACAATTTTCAGTTATTGTACAAAGATGACAGATGGAGTCTGACTGAGTGCTATGGGTATCCTAGGAACATTACTGAAGCTTCATCAGAGGTCTTGTCTCCACTGGTGGCAAAATATAATAGATTTTACATGTTTTATTCCAGCCCTGAAATGCACAACCACAATTAAGTTCTGTGACAGTATACAATGGATATAAAAAGTCTACACACCCCTGTTAAAATGTCAGGTTTCTGTGATATAAAAAAATGAGACAAAAAAAATAATTTTGGAACTTTTTCCACCTTTAATGTGACCTATAAACAAACATTGAAAAACAAACTAAAATAATGTGGTTGCATAAGTGTGCACACCCTCTTATAACTGGGAATGTAGCTGTATTCAGAATTAAGCAATCACACTCAAACTCTTGTTAAATAGGAGTCAGTACACACCTGCCAACATTTAAAGTGCCTCTGATTAACCCCAAATAAAGTTCAGCTGTTCTAGTAGGTCTTTCCTGACATTTTCTTACATCCTACACCAAAAGCCATGGTCCGCAGAGAGTTTCCAAAGCATCAGAAGGATCTCATTGTTAAAAGGTATCAGTCAGGGGAAGGGTACAAAAGAATTTCCAAGGCATTAGATATATCAGAGATCCTCAAACTACGGCCCTCCAGCTGTTACGGAACTACACATCCCATGAGGCATTGTAAAACTCTGACATTCACAGACATGACTAGGCATGATGGGAATTATAGTTCCTGAGCAACTGGAGGGCCGTAGTTTCAAGACCCCTGAGATATATCATGGAACACAGTGAAGATAGTATAGTTCATCATCAAGAGGAGAAAATATGACACAATAGTGACATCACCAAGAACTGGACGTCCCTCATAAATTGGTGGAAAGACGAGAAGAAAACTGGTCAGGGAGGCTACCAAGAGGCCTACAGCAACATTAAAGGAGCTGCAGGAATATCTGGCAAGTACTCCTGTATTCTTCATATGTTTGGCCTATGGGGGAGAGTGGCAAGATGGAAGCCTTTTCTTATGAAGAAAAACATCCAAGCCCAGATAAATTTAGCAAGAACACGTCTGAAGTCTCCCAAAAGCATGTGGGTAAATGTGTTATGGTCTGATGAAACCAAGGTTGAGCTTTTTTGCCATAATTCCAAAAGATATATTTGGCGCAAAAACAACACTGCACATCACCAAAAGAACATCATATCCACCGTGAAGCATGGTGGTGGCAGCATCCTGCTTTTGGGCTGTTTTTCTTCAGCTGGAACAGAGGCCTTAGTCACAGTAGAGGGAATTATAAATGGTTCCAAATACCAGTCAATATTGGCACCAAACATTCAGGAAAGCTGAACATGAAGAGGAACTTCATCTTTCAGCATGACAACGACCCAAAGCATACATCCAGATCAACAAAGGAATGGCTTCACAAGAAGAAGATAAAAGTTTTGGAATGGCCCAGCCAGAGCCCAGACCTGAATCCGATTGAAAATCTGTGGGGTGATCTGAAGAGGGCTGTGCACAGGAGATGCCCTCACAATCTGACAGATTTGGAGTGTTTTTGTGAAGAAGATGGGCAAATATTACCAAGTTAAGATGTGCCATGCTGATAGACTCATACCCAAAAAAACTGAGTGCTGTAATAAAATCAAAAGGTGCTTCAACAACGTATTAGTTTAAGGGTGTGCACACTTATGCAACCATAATATTTTAGGTTTTTTTTTTTTACTTCCCTCCACCTAAAAGATTTCAGTTTGTTGTTCAACTGAATTTGACAGTTAATAGGTCACATTAAAGGTGGAAAAAGTTCTGAAAGGATTTACCTTTTTCTAATTTTTTTACATCACAGAAACCTGACATTTTAACAGGGGTGTGTAGACGTTTTATATCCACTGTACATGGCAGTGTTGCACCGTGCCAAAAAAAAAAAAAACATGAAGTGCAATATAGAGGGATGGCAACCCAAAAAACCTATAACATTGCTTCCCCTGAGAATGCACCAAGCGCTTCCAAATAGTTTTGATGTGCTGTCAGCTAAAGGTCCCAACCTGAGGATGGTGATATGCATTACAAACTGCGTCTTATTACATGAACAAAACCCACAACAGTGCTTAAAAAATAATGTAAACGGGAAACTTGTTTTCAAATTCACGGTTTATTAATGTAATCAGTAAGCTTTAGATATGGATATATACAGTATCTCACAAAAGTGAGTACACCCTTACATTTTAGTAAATATTTTATTCTATCTTTTCATGTGACAACACTGAAGAAATTACACTTTGCTGCAATGTAAAGTAGTGAGTGTACAGCTTGTATAACAGTGTACATTTTTCTGTCCCCTCAAAATAACTCAACACACAGCCATTAATGTCTAAACCGCTGGCAACAAAAGTGAGTACACCCCTAAGTGAAAATGTCCAAATTGGGCCCAAAGTGTCAATATTTTGTGTGGCCACCATTATTTTCCAGCACCGCCTTAACCCTCTTGGGCATGGAGTTCACCAGAGCTTCACTGGTTGCCACTGGAGTCCTCTTCCACTCCTCCATGACAACATCACAGAGCTGGTGGATGTTAGAGACTTTGCGCTCCTGCCCCTTCTATTTGAGGATACCCCTCAGATGCTCAATACGGTTTAGGTCTGGAGACATGCTTGGCCAGTCCACCACCTTTACCCTCAGCTTCTTTAGCAAGGCAGTGGTCATCTTGGAGGTGTGTTTGAGGGTCGTTATCATGTTGGAATACTGCCCTGCGGCCCAGTCTCTGAAGGGAGGGGATCATGCTCTGCTTCATTATGTCACAGTACATGTTGGCATTCATGGTTCCCTCATTGAACTGTAGCTCCCCAGTGCCGGCAGCTCTCATGCAGCCCCAGACCATGACACTCCCACCACCATGCTTGACTGTCGACAAGACACACTTATCTTTGTACTCCTCACCTGGTTGCTGCCACACACGCTGGACACCATCTGAACCAAATAGCTTTATCTTGGTCTCATCAGACCACAGGACATGGTTCTAGTAATCCATGTCCTTAGTCTACTTGTCTTCAGCAAACTGCGGGCTTTCTTGTGCATCACCTTCAGAAGAGGCTTCCTTCTGGGACGACAGCCATGCAGACCAATGTGATGCAGTGTGCGGCGTATGGTCTGAGCACTGACAGGCTGACCCCCCACCCCTTCATCCTCACACCAATGCTGGCAGCACTCATGCCTCTATTTCCCAAAGACAATCTTTGAATATGACACTGAGCATGTGCACTCAACTTCTTTGGTCGACCATGGCGAGGCCTGTTCTGAGTGCAACCTGTCCTGTTAAACTGCTGTATGGTCTTGGCCACCGTGCTGCAGCTCAGTTTCAGGGTCTTGCCAATTTTCTTATAGCCTAGGCCATCTTTATGTGGAGCAACAATTATTTTTTCAGATCCTCAGAGAGTACTTTGCCATGAGGTGAAATGTTGAACCTCCAGTGACCAGTATGAGAGAGTGAGAGCGATAACACTAAATTTAACACACCTGCTCCCCATTCACACCTGAGACCTTGCAACACTAACGAGTCACATGACACCGGGGAGGGAAAATGGCTAATTGGGTCCAATTAGGGGTGTACTCACTTTTGTTGCCAGTGGTTTAGACATTAATGGCTGTGTGTTGAGTTATTTTGAGGGGACAGCAAATTTACACTGTTATACAAGCTGTACACTCACTACTTTACATTGTAGCAAAGTGTCATTTATTCATTGTTGTCACATGAAAAGGTGAAATAAAATATTTACAAAAATGTGAGGGGTGTACTCACTTTTATGAGATACTGTAATGCCCACATGTGGTGTTGAGTCTTCATGATTGAAAAGGGAGGCTGTGGACAGTCAGCCTGGGGAGGAAAGAACAAGAGGATGCTGGAAGTCCTCCAAACAGAAAATGAGGCAGGCTGTATCTTACTTACTGCAGCTTCTAATGCACACTGTGAACTTCTCAGAAATCAGAATAAATTACTTCAGTACAGGAGAGGAGCATTTTAAGACTTTATAAAGAAACCTGTACTGAGACAAACATAAGATTTGCTCATTTACAAGTGTATAAATGTTCATTGTATGTCATGTAATTGCTGTTTAGGAGGACGAGGGACTGGGTCGGGACCAGGCTGCCACTGTGATCCAAGCCGCAATCCGGGGACATTTAGTCAGACAGGAAGTGAAGAAACTCCAAGAAGAAGAGACAGGAGACAAGTGAGTGCATTATCCTGACGCGGGAATGACAATCGACTGTGAAGACTGGAATGAGAACAATCGTTCTGAGATTCTTACTGCCAGCAATGTTCCAATAAACTGCTTTATTTTCCTCTGGCTTTCCCTTTTTCTGTGTGACAGTAAAGCAATGCAGGCAGTTGTCTGGATGTGTCAGTGTTGTGATTGGAAGAGAAGATGGTGGCTAAGTGGTTAGCATTCTCCCTTTGAAGCACTGGGACCCTGGGTTCTGTTGTCTCCAACTACGGGAAGTTTGTATGTTTTTCCTTTTGTTTGCTCTGGTTTCTGCCTACAAACTTAAAACAATCACACAAAACAAAAGGCATTCATAAGAGCCATAGTTTAATAAACAGTCAAATAGACAAAAGCCTGTTAATCACGTACAGGACTGAAGCTTTTCCCTCACTTTAAAGCCCACTAATGAGGTTGGGTGTTCACAACAGTGCCATGAGCTGCAGTACTGATTAACGGCCAGCAGATGGCAAAGTTTAAAGTCTGATCTAATTAGTTAGAATCATTAACCTTGTAAAAAAAAAAAATGACCTTTATTATTTATTATTGATACAGGCTTTAAACGTATCCATGGTTCCCAGAGAATATGGTGACATGCTTCTCATTCCCTGGAGGAGCACTTACAATGAGGGTCAGCAACCAGACAATTATAATCCACCCATTGATCATGGCCATGTAATAGGTAGATAACAACCCTTCTATGCCGCCAGTTCCTCTAACATCAAATCAGAACAGCAATAGGCATAGGCTGAGTCCTAGGCTCCTCCTTGGCTTTGGCATGTCCTATGTAGAGCTGTGGGGGTTACCTGTGGGGTGGGGGGGGGGGGGGACTTACCTTACTCTGCTGGGCTCCTCTGCATATGAGATCTGGTGAGTGGGATTTACAAAGGGAGGTGGGTGGGGATTGTAGGAGATTTTAGCTTAGAGATGAGATATTTTTTCTGGAAGAGGGGTATTTTGGTTGGTGGAGTAGATGTGTGTTTGTCACTTCTGACCTCTGCACTGTGTGTTATCTACCACTAACCTCTGAAGTCTCTGTTACTTACTACTGATCCTTGCACCCTGTGTTACTTACTACTGACCTCTGTTTTACTTACTACTGATCCTTGCACCCTGTGTTACTTACTACTGACCTCTGTGTTACTTACTACTGATCCTTGCACCCTGTGTTACTTACTACTGACCTCTGTGTTACTTACTACTGATCCTTGCACCCTGTGTTACTTATTACTGACCTTTGTTTTACTTACTACTGATCCTTGCACCCTGTGTTACTTACTACTGACCTCTGTTTTACTTACTACTGATCCTTGCACCCTGTGTTACTTACTACTGACCTCTGTGTTACTTACTACTGATCCTTGCACCCTGTGTTACTTATTACTGACCTCGGTTTTACTTACTACTGATCCTTGCACTCTGTGTTACTTATTACTGACCTCTGTTTTACTTATTACTGATCCTTGCACCTTGCGTTACTTACTACTGACCTCTGTTTTACTTACTACTGATCCTTGCACCTTGTGTTACTTATTACTGACCTCTGTTTTACTTACTACTGATCCTTGCACTCTGTGTTACTTATTACTGACCTCTGTTTTACTTATTACTGATCCTTGCACCCTGTGTTACTTACTACTGACCTCTGTTTTACTTACTACTGATCCTTGCACCTTGTGTTACTTACTACTGACCTCTGTTTTACTTACTACTGATCCTTGCACCTTGTGTTACTTATTACTGACCTCTGTGTTACTTAATACTGATCCTTGCACCATGTGTTACTTATTACTGACCTCTGTTTTACTTACTACTGATCCTTGCACCTTGTGTTACTTACTACTGACCTCTGTTTTACTTACTACTGATCCTTGCACCCTGTGTTACTTATTACTGACCTCTGTGTTACTTACTACTGATCCTTGCACCCTGTTTTACTTATTACTGACCTCTGTGTTACATACTATTGACCCCTGCACTGTGTATTACATACTACTGACCTTTGGATTTTGTGTTACTACTAACCCCTGCTTTGTGTATTACATAATGCCTAACCCTTGAACTATGTGTTCTGTTGACCCCAGCAAATTGTAATACTACTGACATCCAAATTCTGCATTATTTACTACTGACCCTTAAACTCCGTGTTACTTAATACTGACCTCTGAACTTTACATTACTAAAAATTGACCAATTAACTATGTGCAGAAAGTTATCATGCCTGGGCATGTGGTCACATGACCATCCTCTGTGTGATCTCAGCCATGGTAAGTGTCTTATATGGTGAACAGCAAACTTCAAAAATACCGAATGAAATCTTGTATGATGAAGAATAAATGCTGAATAACCTGAGTCACCTGATCACAAAATTCTGTGCAATAAGAAAATAGTTAACTGGAAGATTTCTTGAAGGGACAGTTTGCCCCTTAACCACTTTACCACCGGAGGATTTTCCTGCTTTACGTCCAGGCCACTTTTTGCAACTTGGCACTGTGCGACTTTAACTGACAATTGCGCGGTCATACAATGCCGTACCCAAACAAAATTTACTTCCTTTTTTTTCCCACAAACAGAGCTTTCTTTTGGTGGTATTTGATCACCTCTGCCCTTTTCATTTTTTGCGATATTAATAAAAAAAAAAGCAACAATTTTGAAAAAATAACAATATTTTTCTACTTTGACAGTTAAAAAATATCCAATATATTCAATTTTTGTCATATATTTAGGCCAAAATGTATTTAGCTACATGTCTTTGACAATAAAATTCTCAATGAGCGTATTTTTAACCGCTTTAAGACTGGAAGATTTTACCCCATTCCTGACCAGGCCATATTTTGCGATTCGGCACTGCGTTAATTTAACGGACAATTGCGCGGTCGTGCGATGCTTTACCCAAATTAAAGGTATGTTCTTTTTTCCCCCACAAATAGAGCTTTCTTTTGGTGGTATTTGATCACCTGTGCAATTTTTACTTTTTGTGCTATAAACAAAAAAAGTGCGACAATTTTGAAAAAATAACAATATTTTTCACATTTTTTTATATGAAATTCCCCCCCAAAAAAATGTAAAAATCAAAATTTTTTAACATTTTAGGCCAATTTGTTTTCTGCTACATATGTTTGGTAAAAAAATCGCAATAAGCGTATTTTGATTGGTTTGCGCAAAAGTTATCGCAGCTACTAACTAAGGGAAATTTGTAATTTTTATTGTTTTTTTTTTTAACTAGCAATGGCGGCGATCTGCGTTTTTTTTTGCGGGACTGCGACATTGCGGCGGACAGATTGGACCCCTGACTGACATTTTTGACACTTTTGGGGGTACCAGTGACATTACTACAGTAATCAGTGCTAAAAATATGTACTGTTACTGTAATAATGACACTGGCAGGGAGGGGGTTAACTTTATTGGTGATCAAGGGGTTAAATGTATGCCTGGTGCTTACTGACGTGTGTGGGGGGAGGGGACTGTGTGACACAGACACAGATCGCAGGTTCAGCTATGCTGAATCCTGTAATCTGTCCCTGCCTGTCACATAGGAGATCCGCCTGCTTTGTTTACACAAGTGGGCGGATCTCCTCACCCGATCCCCGACGATCAGGGAAGAGCGGCAGTGATCACCGCCGCTCCTCCCCTGGCCCGACTCCCGCTGTGTCTGAATACCGCAGGAGCGAGCCTCCGGCAGCGCGCGCGCGCCACCCACAAGGGGAGGAGACCAGCAACATAGGTCTACGTCGCTGGACGATAACGAGCCACTTTTGCCGCAGTACGGTCCATGTGAGTGGTCGGCAAGTGGTTAAAAACGATAATTTGTCAGCTTTAGGTGGCATCTGGTGGACTGAGTCAGCCCCTGGCCTATAAGACAGAGGGTATCAAAAATAATCATCCCCCCCCCCCCTTAAAATAATCACATTTTGTTGTTTAGCAGCCTGACATTAAGACAGACACAGTTTTTGTTTTATCCAGCTGTATTTACTCAGTGCAACTTATAACATCCAAGTGAAAGATTAAACATCAACATTTCAGAAAAAAATAAAAAGTTGGAAAAAGGATCACCCCCTTATGTCAATATTTTGTTGAACCGCCTTTTGCTTTAATTTCAGCCCTAAGTCTGTTGGGATTTGTCTCTACTAACTTTGCACATCTAGACTTTGCAATATTTGCTCCCGTTCCTGCCGCAGAGAAACACCCCCATACCAGGATATTACCACCTCCATGCTTTACTGTAGCAATGATGTGATTTGGATGGTGAGCTGTATTGGATTCCCTGGCAGCACTGCTCATTGCATTCTGCTGGCAGAGAAGGCTTCTCGCAGGCTTATGGGGAAATGGATGGGATGGGGAAATTTCTCAGCAGGAGTAATTTCCCCATCCATATCGAATGTGTTGATGGGGGCATTGGTTCATTTTTTTGTTTAATTTGCTGGTTGAACAAAAAAAAAATGAATCATGTATGGCCAGCCTTACAAATATTCAAAGATTTTAATATTGACAGATTGTTGTATTACAAAATGAAAACAACGAAACTGTCAAATAAGTTAAAAAAAATAAATAAAAAATTGGTCAAACTGCAAAACTGTGGAATAAAATGGTTAAACTCTTTCACCCCTTGGTAATTCATCCGCTATTTACAACAATAAACGTTTAGATTCCGCCTTGTAAGCCCTGGAGCCCGTAGAGCAAGAAGGGGATTTGCCCAGCGCTAAACCCTTATTTATCAAAGTATCTCAGGGAAGAATCACCCAAGAAAAGTCAATGTGAATTGTGCAAGAATGAATGTCACCATCTGACTGATTAATGCAAGTAATTGCCTGCCTTCGTGGCATAGGGTACCTCTAAATCAAGTGAGAAACAATTTTTACATCGAGTAAAGCCCAGTACACACTATGAGAAAATCGGAAGAATGATAATCCGGTTTTCCTTCAGGTTTTCACAGCAAGTCGAAACTGAGGATAATATTAATTGTACAAAAATTCTCGGATGACAAAGGTTTTTTTTTTGCTGATTATTGTTTCTGATCATGCGCAGTCGTTCGTTTCCGATACCACATTAACCACTTCAGCCCCAGAAGGTTTGCCCCCATCATGACCAGGCCTTTTTTTTGCAATACTGCAATGCGTTAATTTAACTGACAATTTTGCGGTCGTGCGATGCTGTTCCCAAATAATAATTATATATATATATATATATATATATATATATATTATATAGATGTTCTTTTTCCCCAGAAATAGAACTTTATTTTGGTGGTATTTGATCACCTCTGCGGTTTTTATTTTTTGCGCTTAAAACAAAAAAAGACCGCCAATTTTTTTTTAAATATTTTTATTTTTTTTCTATAAAACATACCCAATAAAAAATAGTAAAAAATCATTTTTTTTCATGAATTTAGCCCAATATATATTCTGCTACATGTTTTTGTTAAAAAATCCCAATAGGTGTATATTGATTGGTTTGCGCAAAAGTTATAGCGTCTAAAAACTATAGGATATTTTTATGGAATTTTTATTTATTTTTTTTTACTAGTAATAGCGGCGATCAGCGATTTTTAGCAGGACTGCGACATTGCAGCGGACAAATCAGGCACCTAACTAACACTTTTGACACTTTTTGTGGACCAGTGATATTATTACAGTGATCAGTGCTAAAAAAAATGCACTGTAACTGTACTAATGACACTGGCAGGGAAGGGGTTAACATCAGGGGAGATCGAAGGGTTAAGCTGTGCTCCTAGGGAGTGCTTTCTAACTGTATGAGGGGTGCTTTGACTGGAGGAAGACAGAAATCCGTGTTTCTGCTTAGCAGAAACACAAGATCTCTATCTTCTCCTCTCACGGAACAGCGGTCTGCCTTGTTTACATAGGCAGACCAACGTTTTGTCTCTCCTAAGAATGACCGGTGGCTCCAGGTAGACATTGCGTCCTCCGGACCCGCTGATTGGGTCACGCTATGTCCAATCACAGCGGGAGCCTCAGACCCACTGCACAAAATAACCTACAGGTACATGATTTTGCGCAGGAGGGCCGCCCTGTCGCAGTATATTTGCATGGGTCGGTTCTTAAGAGGTTAGATGAAAATCGTTAGATCTGTTCACAAAAAGTTTGGAGTTTGTCCCTTAGGAAATTTTAGTTTGGAAAATCTTAATCAGATATGGAAAGTTATATACATACAATGCGAAAATCGAACGATCGTTCCTCGTACAGGCCTTTTCTTGCGATTTTCTCATAGTGTGTACCCCACTTTACATTTCCACCAATGAGACGCTGCTGAAATAAGATCCCATAAGTTCCGTACTTAGTATGATAATCACCGGTAAGGATTTCCATGTGTGTGTTTAGGGGTGAATGAGTCATATACAGCCAGATGCCGATACTGAGCACTCGGTGTTTTATTGTACTGCCAGCCGAGTGTCAGTCACATCATTACATACTATAACACCTTACTGTTCACGGAGATCACAAGTGTGAATTAGGTCACAATGATATGGCTGAGAGCGAGCTGCGGAGCCCTGAAGCATCCAACATTGAGGTCTGACGTCCCACGGAGTGCTCTGCGCATACAGACCAGGGAAATCCTGATGTGCAACTAAGAATGGAGGGACTGTGAGGACGGGATGGAAATGTGATACACAGGAGAATACAAATCAAAGAAAATTCTGACCTCCAGCCTTCCCATCAGTCTTGCACAGTTGCATAGGCTCTTCTCCTGTACTGAAACGGCTTACTCTGATTTCACTGCACACTGTGAGCTTCCCACAATGTGCATTAGAAGCTGCAGAAAGTCAGAGCCCACCTGATTTCCTGGCTGCAGAACGTCAAGTAACATTTATCTACGTCCTCCCCAACCTGACTGTCCCCGTTCTACCCCTTCTATTCACTGGATTTCCGGCCCTCCAATCATGAAAGCTCAGCATTACATGTTGGCAGTACCTAGGATGGTCTGCATACAAATATGAGCACCTGTAGACAGCTGCAGTCTGCTTTCTCCACTGCAGGTGGCATTCAAACTTCAGCAGCATTACAGAGGGAGAGGAATTTAAGAGGAATGTGGTGCCTCTATGGTTCCCTAGGTCACTGTGGCAGCTATCCGATTGAATGCTGATGCCCCATGTGACCCTGGCGACCATCTTGGGTCAGGCAGGGTCTATTTAGGACAATAGCTACTGGGCTTGATGTGCATTTTGCATGCGGGCAGCGTATGGACAGTTCACCAGTCTGTCAGGGGCAGTGCTTAGTGGCAGGGAGAGGTTTCAGACGTTTTTTTTAAATCTGCGGTGGTGCAAATCCTGAAATGAAAAAAAAAACTGTAAGTGAACACAAAAAAGGTGCATGTGAACACACGCAAGAAAGTGCACTTAGGGGTGTGCTTTGTCCACCCCCCTGAAGGAGTAGGACCTCTACCCTGATCCCTGAGGAGCAAGGCTCCTGGCAGGGACAAAGGATTTCCAATGGTCTGCCTAGCCAGAAGTAACAGTGCATATGTATAGCACTGATTACTGCAGTAATGTCACTGGTACCCCCAAAAGTGTCAAAAATGTCAGTCAAGGGTCCGATCTGTCCGCCAAAATGTCGCAGTCCCGCAAAAAAAAAAAAAGTCGCAGATCGCCGCCATTACTCGTAAAAAAAAAAAACACCAAAAATGACAAAAATCTTTCCCTTTGTTAGTAAACGCGATAACTTTTGCGCAAACCAATCAAAATACGCTTTTTGCGATTTTTTTTACCAAACATATGTAGCATAAAACAAATTGGCCGAAAATGTTAAAAAATTTTGATTTTTACATTTTTTTGGGGGAATTTCATATAAAAATGTGAAAAATATTGTTATTTTTGCAAAATTTACGCTCTTTTTTTGTTTATAGCGCATGATCAAATACAACCAAAAGAAAGCTCTGTTTGTGGGAAAAAAAGGACGTCAAATTCGTTTAGGTACAGCGTCGCACGGCCGCGCAACTGACCGTTAAAATCATGCAGTAAAAAATCGCAAAAAACCCCCTGGTCAGGAAGGGGGTAAAATCTTCAGTGTGTCTGAAGCCAAAGCTCTTTTTATTAGGATGAGGATGGAATGTGGAGGGATTAGAAATTCAGTAAATATTTAATTGCTCTCTGTGTCCACACTGGAAGGTTTATCCTCTTTATTTGTCCTACTGGCCATTTTCATACAGATAGAGAAAGAATGTAAATCTGAAATGATACAGTTGACCACATAACAGGAACTGAAGAAAAATCATCTAATGGGACCAATGTTCTAGTAACAACTCTCTAACAAGGGATTTAGCCTCACTTTAGAGAGATTTCCTCTAGTTTCATGTTGAGTCTTTGATACAGGAAGTGAAAGGAAATCTGTGCAATGGGACACAGACAGAAGTTTTGCCAATTGCTTTCTCTTTCCGAAAAAAAGTTTTGGCTTAGGATACACTTTATAAGCCTGATGTATATTATTCCGAAGACTGCTACACAGACTAGAACCTTGACTTTGCTTCACAACCATTATTATTTCCCACTGCTACACCCCCCATGGGCTGTACCATTGTCATCTCAGAGAAGGGTATGTGTTAGCAACCACCCCCCCCCCCCCCCCCCCCGGGAACCAAAGTTACTGATAACAGCCTAAAAGCTTAACAGACTGTACCAATACTACCCATGAGCAGCAAGCTAAATTTCTTAGAAGCATCCACATTCCATGGAGAGCTATGCTATGAACAACCACCACGGTTGGACCATACCACTGTTTATTGTGGGGAGATATGTGAATCAGCTTCCCTGTCATTAAGTTGTCTGTCAGACTGTACTATTGTCATCCAAAAATGTCTTACCAGACTGTACCGGGGAGATCTACTTTCTGTCTCCCCAGTCATTGTGTTGCCTAGCAACAGCCTAAATAGTGTAAGAGACTGTGCCATTGTTTTCAGGAATGAGGGGAGAGTGTTATTTAAAAAAACCCAGGCATTTTCTTTCGTAACAATACTTTGTGCTCAGCAACATAGTGTCTAGAGAAGGAGAGGTTGAAGGAGAGAGCAATAGTGGGAGTGAAAGATGGAGCAATGGAGGGGGTGAAGGTGGGAGCAATGGAGGGGGTGGAGAGATAGAGAGGGAAACAATGGAAGGAATGAATGAAGGATTGATTGAGGGGGGTGAAGGAGGGAACAATAGAGGAAATGAGGGAGGGAGCAATAGAAGGGGATGAGGAAGGGAGCAATGGAGGGAATGAAGGAGGAAGCAATTACTGAATGAAAGAAGGAGAGATGGAGAGGGTGAAGGAGGGGGAGTAGGAGGAAGCAATTAAGGGACTGGAGAGCGAATCAATGGAACGAATGAAGGAGGGAGTGATTGAGGGTGGTGAAGGAGGGAGGAATGGTGAAAATGAGGGAGGGAGCAATGGAAAAGGGTGAGGGAGGGAGCAATGGAGGGAATGAAGAAGGGAGCAATGAAGAGGACAAAGGAGGGAGCAATGGAGAGAATAAAGAAGAGAGCGATAGAGGGCACAAAGGAGGAAGAGATGGAGAGGATAATGGCGGTAGCAATGGAGGGGATGAAGGAGGGAACAATGGAGGAGGTGAAGGAGGAAGTGATGCAGAGGGTGCAGAAGGGAGAAATAGAGGGAATGAGGAAGGAAGCGATGGAGATGGTGAAAAAGGGAGCAATGGAGGAAATGAAGGCGGTAGCGATAGAAGGGGGTGAGGTAGGGAGCAATAGAGAAAATAAAATAGGGAATGCTGTAGGGGCAAAGGGGGAGCAATAGAGGGGACAGAGGAGGGAGAAATGAATAGGGGGACAATGGAGGGATGGTAATTTAACAGTGATTCCAAAAATGGAATAAATAAGTTGTTAATTTATGAAAAGTCAAATACTTAGAAAACTAAAAACATAAAAAGGATCCTTGTTCTATAGCCCGAACCCTGTAGTAGAAGAAGTCTGCTATCACTGACCTTCTTCTGATAGTACTAGCTACCTTGGGTGTCTTTGGCTTCTCTATTTTATGTTATTAACTCTAAAAAAATCTTTGGGTCCATTTCACATATTCCTAACTCCAGTATAATATTTTTTTTTTTTTTCAATTTTGAATGGAGTTGGGGAAAAGCTAACTTTTTGTCAGGTTATTATTTCTGTCTCTTACTCCATTGGGGTGTTTTCTCTCATTTTGTGTGACACCTACACAAGAAAAAGGGGAAGCCATGGCAGGAAGGTATGGGCAGAAGTAAACACATTGTAAGTAGTTCTACTACTAAATAGGTGTTTAGAATAGATTTCAAATCACTTTCTGCCCTGAAAGAAAGTGAGGGTAAATATCCCCAATGGAATCACAGATGACATTAAAAAAAGCAGCAGCAAATTTTCTGGCTCTGAGGAAGGGGGCTCACCCCTGAAACGCGTCAGCCCAGCCATAGCAGCCCAGTACGGCACACTGCATGCCATTCAGCTTTGTGTGGGACTTTGGCTACCTTGGAGATTTGATGTGCAATATTGATGTGTGTACTATCACACCTGCCTTGTGAGTATACTGTATACTTTTTTAATATTTTAATAAATGGTTTTAGTGGTGATGCACTAGGTCGGTGCGCCCCTTTTCTTTTTTGTCTTCTTTTCCCAGACATTAAAAACCTGACCGAAGCTCTAAAAGCTAGAGAAAGGAAAATGTGAACCAAAATGGAATTGTTGCATCTAATGACCAATAACAATTCTCATTGTATTTTTCAGAAAATACAGGATTAAACCAGGATTAGCCTCTATGGGCAAAAATACTTCCTTTGTTTACATTTTTGCTGTCTTTGGTTTTTATATATAGTTCCTTTAGCATTGGTACGTCATTGTTCTTAAATCCCAGTAGTCATTGTGAATAGGTCCTGGAACACCATATGTCAGTTGGTCTGAGCCTACAAGTGACAAATGATCATTACTATCCGTGTAAAATTGCACATGTTGGTTTCAGCATTTCTGATTTTTCTCTAGGCCAAATATCTCCGAGCCTTCATCTTCCGTTACTCAGGATGAAGAGCAGAAGACAGACAGGACTGACTTCGATTCTGCAGAACACACAGAACCCCCACTTGTTGGATCCACAGAAGTGATACAAAACATCTCTGATCCTGGGGTATCACTTGAGAGCCCATCTAGTGCAGAAGCAAATATAACGGATGTTTCAGACGACAGCACTGTAGCAGAAGCCCTTACTTCAGAAACAGATCAGCAAGAACATCAGCACAGTGTACAAGATGGGCTCCAGGTAGACACATCTGAAGAAAAGGACGAGGCTGTGGACCATAAGATGAACAATGAGGTTATGACAGATGATAATGGGGTACAAGCTGATAAAGGAGATGGGATCACACCAGAAGACCCTGAAATTGAGGCTACAGAACCTCCTTCCTCTGGGGAAGAGACGGTTACTGGCATGGAGATAGAGCAAGAAAGCAACCAGGAACAAGCTGAAGAACCTGAGTCATTGACTATGACGGCTGACCAAAACTTGGTAAAGGACATAAACGATCAAGTTCATGAAACCACTGAGGACAGAAAGGACCAGACAGCTGAACAACCCATTATAGAGGATAATAGTGACCAGACAGCTATGACTACTGGACAGAGTGATGGACAGAGTGATGTAGTGGACACTGCTGAACAGGTAGCACAGATCAATGGACACTCCAATGTAGAGGAGACCAATGACCAGATGGCTGAGATAACCAAGCAGCCTGATATAAATGACTCCAGTGACCAGACAATTGAGCCCACTGTTACGGAGGAAAATGAGGAACAAAAAACTGAGAATAATGGAGACCAACCGGCTTCTGGTCCCATCCCAGGTGACGAAAGCACAGGAGAGGAGGTAATGTCTAACTGTGAAACTTCATAACTGTACATGCACCTTTGGTCTAAGGCTAACTATTCACTTTATTTTCACTTACCCTTTATAGTCAAACTCCAGCTGAAGCTTCCTATTTAGTTTTGGACAGGGCTTTTTTTCTCAGAGAATAGGTTCAGGAACTCTTCTCTTTTAAGTCACCCTTCGCCTCTGCCCCTTACCCACCTCCATGAACCGTTCCTTGGTTCCGCCCCTTACCCACCTCCCTTTTAGAGAATAGAGACCCAAGTATTATTTTGTGGTGCTAAGTATTTTGGATGGAATTTGTTAATGATAACAAGAAAGACAGTAAAATAGATCTAGCATGGACACTCCAACAACAATAGATCCACCCCAGCAACAATAGACTCCCAACAGCCGGCATCAATAGACCCTCCAGCAGCCAGAAACAAAGACCCCTCCCTCAACAGTACATCCCTCCCAGCAACAATTGACCCCCTGCAACATAAGATTCACCCCCAGCAACAATAGATGCCTACCAGCAACAATAGACCCCCCCCCTGCAAAAATAGATCCCTTCCAGCAACAAAAGGTTCCTCAGTAGCCAGCATCAATAGACCACTTCCTCTACAGTACCTCCCTCCCAGCAACAACTGATCCCCAGCAACATACATTACATACATTCAGTTCTGGAGGCGCCGGAATTGCGTTCCCCCGCGTTCCCGCTGAAAAAAAGCCCTGGTTTTGGATGAAATTTGTAACAATTCAAGCCTCTTTACAGGTCTTATTGCCATCTGCCATCTTCAGTGTGACGCTAAGGTTGAGAACATGTGGGCAAAACTTGGAACTAGCAGGAGGAAAGTTCAAGAGTAACATTAGAAAGTGTTATTTTAAAGAGTAGTGTATAAATTAATTTAAACATGCTTGGGTCAAACATGGATCTACTGTATACTCAGAAAGGCCTTTTTTTCCTGTCACTTTTCAGTGTTTCTCTCTGTATCCTTTTTTGGAGAGATTTCCCCATACATTCTGTCAGGACAGGAAGACAAGAAGATCTCTCCAAAGGGGGCACAGACAGAAACACATTGTTAGTAGAATGGGGAAGAGTTAGCACTCCTGACAATGTTTTATCGCTATTATTATTATTATTATTAATAAGGATTTCTATAGCGCCAGCAATTTACGCAGCGCTTTACCATATTAGAGGGAGACAGTACATATACAATACAATAAAATACAAGAGGATTCAGAGGGCACTGCTTAGCAGAGCTTACAATCTAATGGGGTGGGGCAGGTGTTACAAGGGGTAAGAGTAGGGAATGAGCTGATGGCATATTAGTTGGCGGTGTGATAGGCTTCCCTGAAGAAATTAGTTTTCAGGGATCGCCTGAAAGCAGCTAGAGTAGGAGATGGAGATAGCCGTACAGGTTGAGGTAGAGCGTTCCAGAGGATGGGAGAGGCCCTGGAGAAATCCTGGAGACGAGCATGAGAGGAGGAGACAAGGGAGCTTGAGAGTAGGAGGTCTTGAGAGGAGCGGAGAGGACGGTTTGGGTGATATTTGGAGACAAGATTGGTGGTGTAGCTCGGGGCAGAGTTGTGAATGGCTTTGTATGTTGTGGTTAGTATTTTGAATTTAATTCGCTGGGCAATCGGGAGCCAGTGTAGGGATTGGCAGACGCTGAGCGGTTGGTAAGGTGGATAAGCCTGGCAGCAGCGTTCATGATAGACTGAAGAGGGGATAGCCTATGAAGTGGTAGGCCTATGAGAAGGGAGTTGCAATAGTCGAGGCGAGAAATAACTAGGTATCCTTCTCTTTCTGTCCTGGTATGGTGACAACCAATCCCCTATTTCTTATACGGATGTCACAGGAAAAGGGAGTGAAAGAAAATCCGCCCATTTGGATTACAGGAAAAAATAAACAACAGGCACATTTTACCTTTGCACATTCTTTACAAAAGAAAAAAAGGCTTGAGTTAGAAACACATAAATTGTATAATTTTTGTACTTTTTTTTTTTTTTTGCATATTGTTTTTGATTTATCATTTTAGTATTTAGCAATATTGTTATTTTTCTCCAACAGTACATCTCTGAATATTTGCCAGCCTTATTAGCAGAGCAAAATAAATGTACACTTTGTCACGAACCTAACGTATATCAGAGGTGTTGGTTTTAGTTATTCAGACTTGTATGGAACACAAAGGTTCTGGTGAGGAAGGTTTACAAAAAAAGCAAAATAAATAAATAAAACAGGGTGCCCCTTAGCTAGGATTTAGGATCTACGTGTAAAATGTCCACTGAGCGCGCCAGACCAAAGATCTACTGTAGGTTCAAAATAGGATCGGTGGTAATTTATAAGAAGGAAACATAGACATCCAATTCCTTTGGGGGCTCACAAATCTCCCCCTTCTTCAGGGACTCTGTCTTGTAGCTCTAAAGAAGGGAGAGATATTTGAGCATTTAAAATGTGTTTGGCTGTTATATGTTTAGGTTAGGAACTTACAGCAAAGTGGTTGTAAACCATTACATATATACAGTAAACTGAAAAGCCTCTACTCTACATCCATCTAAAGTCCAGAATTATTAAAGCTTGTCTGAGCTGTCAGAAAAAAAGAGAGCAGAGAGCTGAAGTTACACTCTGCAGAGCTCGGTGAGGAGAGTTCTGAGAGCTGATTGGAGGGAAGGGACACACCCCCCTCTACACAGCACATTTGATTTCCGATTGAGGCTGTCAATCAGCTGGAGATCCCTCCCCTGTCGCCTTTCATTCATGCTGATAGCAGAGGAAGGAAGCATCAGACAGAAATGACACTTAGTGCTCTTAATTGAGAAATGTACTGTACCCACTATAGAGGGATATGCTTTGTTCATATTTAATGTCTGAGGTTTACAACCACTTTAAAAGATTTTGGACTCTTAGATCTTTGGTCTGGCACTCTCAGTAGATTTTTTACAAAGCCACAAACCTGACCAGTGCATGTAATAAAGAATAAAAGTGACAACAATTGCAAAATCTTACTTACATGAGATGTGTCAGCAAAAATTCTTGACAAGTCTTTGACTGGTGCCAAGTTACCACTGAGACTGGCATCACAAATTCCTCTTATCATATGGAATGGGCTTCCTCTCCCACTTAGCTCTGAAGGCTGTCAATGCTCATCTTCCAGAAAATGTCTTTTTTTAAAAATAGGGACAAATAAGAAAAAGTGATCCAGCAAATGGCCAAATGCTTTCCGTTGAATTCCACAGTGTTTTGTGTATTAGTTTTTTTTTTTTAATCATGTTTATGTTTTTTTGACACCTCTTAGCCAATTGAGTGATAATTATTTGTCCAGAGAATAAATTAATATGAGTGAGCAGTTTCACCTGCCAAAGGATTTGTATTTCTGTCTATCCTGTCATGAGATTTACACAGCTCTGTTAAATGGCATGGTCCTGTCTGGCAGGGCAGGAGACCTGACTTTCCAATGCTCTAGTTTAGGGATCTTCAAACTTTCTAAACAAAAGTCCAGTTCTGTATTCTTTAGACTTTTAGGCTTTATGCACACTTGCATTTTTCATAAGCTAAAAAAAGCTAGAAAAAATGCTGATAATAGCATTTTTGTGTCAGCTTCTAGTAGCATTTTAGTAGCCTTTGGAAGCATTTAGAAGCTTTTAGGAACATCAGCATTTTATTAGCGTTCTTGCAGTACACGAAGAAAAAATAAAAATAAAATAAAAAAAAAGATGTTAGTAGCATTTTAGTAGCATTTAGAAGCAGTTAGGAGCATTCAGCTTTTTTTCTGCTGGAAAAAAACACTCCAAGAAACTCTACAAAAACAATTTTTTTTCTGCTCCTAGAAGCTGAAGCTCAAAAAATGCTAATAGCCTAAAGCAGTGTGCAAAGTGTGCATGGAGACATAGGATAACACTATTAAGCTTCTAGGAGCAGAAAAAAAATTCAGAAAAGATGCAGAAAAAAATGCTAATAACAGCTTCTAGGAGCTTAAAAAAAAACGTTAGTGTGCATGGAGCCTAAAGCTGGATACACACAATACAACTTTTGTTGTTTGATTTCCTTTAGATTTCAAGTATGTAGTGCAAGGGCCTGCCTGATTGCATACTAATTGTAAGTGTTTAGGTCTGACCTCATATTATGTGGTTTTGGTAAATCTAAAGGAAAAAATCTAAAGAAGATTGTAGAGTGTGTATCCAGTTTAAGGGTGCCAGATTGTGGCCAGTGAGTGGGAGTAGACAATGTCTCAGGCTTGGTGGTCAGTGGGAGTAAAAAAATAATATAGTGCCTGTGGTCAGTATGAATGGAAGCCCATCATTGGTATTAGTGGGAGAATTAATGCCCAGTTGTTTATATCAGGTGGAAGAATTATGTCACACCTTTAGTGTCAGTGGAAAGACTAATGCCCCATCATTGGTGTCAGTGGAAAGACTAAGGCCCCATCATTAGTGTCAGTGGAAAGACTAAGGCCCCATCATTAGTGTCAGTGGAAAGACTAAGGCCCCATCATTAGTGTCAGTGGAAAGACTAATGCCCCATCATTGGTGTCAGTAGAAGGAATAATGCCCCATCATTGGTGTCAGTAGAAGGAATAATGCCCCATCATTGGTGTCAGTGGAAAGACTAATACCCCATCATTGTTGTCAGTGGAAGGAATAATGCCCCATGATTGGTGTCAGTGGAAAGACTAATACCCCATCATTGTTGTCAGTGGAAGGAATAATGCCCCATCATTGATGTCAGTGGAAGGAATAATGCCCCATCATTGGTGTCAGTGGAAAGACTAATACCCCATCATTGGTGTCAGTGGAAAGACTAATGCCCCATCATTGGTGTCAGTGGAAAGACAAATACCCTATCATTGGTGTCAGTGGAAAGACTAATGCCCCATCATTGGTGTCAGTGGAAAGACTAATGCCTCAACATCGGTGTCAGGGGAAAGACTAATACCCCATCATTGGTGTCAGTGGAAGGAATAATGCCCCATAGTTTGTGTCAGAGGGCTGAATAGTTTTGTTGTCAGTGGAAGGAATGGTCCTCGTATCAGATAAAGGAACAGTGCCCCAAGGGCCAGATAAAGGGAAGCAAAGGGCCACATTCAGCCTCTGGGCCACAGTTTGGAGACCACTGCTCTAGTTCAAAAAGGCTATGTTCCCACTAGCCCATGTGTGGCTAAGCAGCCATTGTCAGACATTCAGGAGGTGACAGGAAGCTTATTTTTTTGTCTCTTTTCCTCCTGTGCAACAATTTATAATGAGACTAATGTGCCACATATGTAAATCATATGTAAATCAACGATTTGGCTCCTGGTTGTGCTGCAGCCCCATTGATTGGAAGGGCTGAGGTTGCAGCTAGTGCCGCCTGACAACATGGCATGCTTTATTAAATTTACCACATCATGTAAAGAGCCTGCCCTGGCTGTATTGTACACTTTTCGGTGGGCAGCCACGAGGTGGTAAAACCACAGCTCAACCGCCTGTTTTTAGCACCTTTCACCCGCAACGTTTACGGGCCTTGTCTCTCCCCCAGCCTGTGACTTGACAGTGAAAGGAGAAGCAGCAGACAGATGAGCTCATCTCTTTGTCGCTCTGCTCTCTCCTGCTATCAGCATGTCAGTCCATGAGCTTTGCAGCACAGCTGATTGGCTCCTCATGCTGCTTCTCCCTCCCCAGTGTGAGCTCTGCTGTACAGGGCCTGTGAGAAGCTTATAACAAGTCACATTCAGGTACTTACAATGCTTGCATTTAAACAAATAAATGTAGGAATGAGATACACCTATAAGCAAAAGAATGCAGGCATAGAACACACACCCTGCCATGCAGGGGCTGATTGCCAACTTTCAGCCCAGGGGGCAAGTACAAACCAGAGGCCCATGGTGCAGCAATTCAGCCCCCCCTCCCACTCTCCCTCTTCCCGGCCTCCTCCTGACCCCCATTCCAGGCTGAAACTCCACTCCAGATACTCTCTACTCACCGACCCAATCTGGGTTCCTGACCTGGCCAGCAGGGGGCGGTTGGGGGGAGCTGGGACAGCTTGGTTGGGGCTGGCTGAGGGAGGAGAGTCTCAACTGGGGCATGGAACCAGCCTCTGCTCAGACACAGTTTACACCATCCAAGATGGGGGGGGGGGGGGGGGGAACCTGCACTCTGTTCTTGTCTTAAACCCACGCTCAGTAGATCAGCGGCGGGAACTTTTTACTTCTTAGGAATCCTTTAGGCATGACTGTGTAAGAAAAGGTGCAGCCTTTTTATGGGGCATCAGAGCAGCCCAGGGGGCAATTGCCCCCATTCCCCCTGGGCCAGTCCTCCTCTGCTGCCACACCTCCTTAAAGGAGAGCTATACAAAAATATAATTTGTTAAACCAACAAGTGCTTTTTTTTATCACTACTATTTCTTTATATTTGCTTTTGAAATGTACAAATGCAGCAATTTAGAAATTGGATGAAAGGTTTAGCACTGGGAAACACTTTTTGAAGAATAAAAGTGCATTTTATTTACAACTATATCAATCATACCAAAATGAGGGACAAATGAGGAGGAAAGAGGGACTTTGTTCAAAATCAGGGACAGTTGGGAGCTATAACTTAATGATTACTTTTATAACAGCCTGCAGCTCTGATTTAAAGAGCCCCTTTACCCAAAGACCAGTAAAATTTTAGGAGAGGGAGGCAGGGTTTGATTCTTGCTGCATCCGCTCTAAAACCAGCACTGGAGCAACTGTTAGGATCTGCATCTGCTTGGACTTAATAGAATACATTTAGTAATGTATTAAGAAACTTGAAAGAAAAAGGGGATTTGGGACTTTAAATGACATGCGTGACTTGTAGTGGGTATAAATAAAACTCATTTCCTAAGATAATTCATATATGTACATGTAGGTAGGTAGAATGGTAATATATAATAAAATATAAAAGAAGGTAATGTTGAGAGCAAATGTATTAAAAAAACTCATCAACAATTGATAAAATGATTGCATGATAGAAAATACATTCCAGATACAATGGTTTCCCTGGGCTACAACCGAATCATAACATATAGAACGTATATACTGTATGTGTTATGGATATCAACAAACAAAAATACATGTTGAACAGAAATATGTATACAGTAAGTATAGAAACGCATGATTGTGATAAATTTGCATCAACAGGCTCGATGCGTTTCGTGGACCTCGCTCCACTTCATCAGGAGCAGATGCATGCGTATCTACAGAAAATGTATGGACAAACAGTAAATCTAATAATATCAGTGTAAATACCAGTATAAAACACAGGGGGCAGGGTGGGGCAAGAAAAAAATAAAATCACACCAAATTGGTGGAGTACCCTACCCTGATTTGACTCACGGTTGACTAGAATCAACTTGGGTAAGTTCCCCTTTATCCAAAGACCAGTAACATTTTAGGAGAGGGAGGCAGGGTTTGATTCTTGCTGCGTCTGCTATGAAACCAGCACTGGAGCAACTGTTAGGATCTGCATCTGCTTGGACTTAAAAGAATACATTTTGTAATTTATTAATAAACTCAGGGCTCTTATAATTTGTATCTTTTATATCTGCTTGGAGGTCAACTTTTTTAATTGAATTAAAAAAAATAAATGCAAAAATGTGTGTCAAATCTAAAAATGACACCAAATATCTAAGAAAAGCTGACCCAAAAAACAGAGCACAAAATGATCAAGCCTCACCGAGCTCCGACCTCCTGTAAGTGTGTCTCCAGTGACGGTGGGTTCGTTAGAGAAACCAAGAGAGCGTTAGAGGGTGATGGCTCTGCGGCTGCCTCGGCTCCGCTCTGCACTTTCATACTTTTTCTGCTTTCCGCTTCTTTACCGCTTATGTAACAAGCAATATGTCGGTGGCGTTTTGGAGACACAGCGGCGTTACTTTTCCCGGTTATTAATTTAATTGGCAGCTGGGGGAATTGAAGCCGTGAGAGACAGCTAAATTTGGAAGAAGTGTTACATGATTGTAGCTGTGTGTTTGGAACATATTGAGGGAGGGCATGACAAGCTGTCAGTTAGCGAGAGGTTACAGCGACAGAAGCGGGATAGAGGATTACGATTTCTGTGCAACTTTCCCGTATCTCTGAGGATTCAGCCCCAGGGGCCTTTTGTTATGGCTCACCCAATCAACTCTTGCATAGAATGGTTGTATTTATTATAGATTAAAAATAACTGACCTTGTTTTACAAAGTGTTTGCAGGATCCGTTTGTTGTCCGTAGCAACCGGATTCATTATTCCAGAGCAGCTCGGCGAACGGCGAATGGCATTAATGAGGCTCATAGCGCTTGTCTTTTCGTTTTAGCATTGCTCACCTCATTCTGCTTCATTTGGAATAAAACCTACCAGTCTGATTTCGAATTTGGCATTTTATATTGTAACTCTGTTTAAAATAAAAATGACTAAATTCTGTTTTCAAGCATTTGCCACACAGTTCATAAATTACCATACAGTAAGTGTTTATTAATTAATAGATATTTAGCGGGAGAGAAACCAAGACTAAAAAAACATAAAAGGACTGGCGCAACCGGACTGAAAAGTAACCTTAATGGGCTCCTAATAATCAAAGGAAAACTAAACGGACCTGAAAGATGTTATAAAAGAGTCCATGGAGTCCATACATGAAACCGGTCTGTGCTCTCCTGAAGGCAGCTTAATCTCAAGTGTAGAAGAAGAAACTTGCAGGATACTGGAAGAAAAAGAAAAGCGCCACTCTGAGTGCAGTAAACTCGGTACTTTATTAGCCATATACCATCATGGGTACTCACAAGATAAAAAATATAAAAGCATGATGAATTCCTCAGATGATCGGTAGGTCCAAGGCCTCAGCGAGGGGGGGGCTGTTGTGCTCCAGACAAATCCGTGACTGACTGCAAGAGTCAGCGATGTGCGGACCTAGGGGACACCAGCAGCACCTTCGGCGGCGGACTTCCGGGTTGGGCGTGGAACGTAGGGCGTGATGACGTAGGCGACGCGTTGTCGGAGCATGCGCTCCTTCCTCAGGCCTCTGAAACCGCCATCTTAGAAAAGGGCATTATATAGGGAAGGGACAGTCTGCTGCCGCAGTGTCCTAAGAAGAGTCTATTACAACCAATACCTAGCTAAAGACACCTGAACGGCACTGAGACCTAATAACTAATCATAGATGATGTTAAGTATATAAGGGAATGTACATCGATGTGGTCGTATATTACAATACAATTTCAATCTCATACAAGTTGAATTGAGACCTACTACTGAAAAGGTACTACTAAAAAGAAAAATGTCAGAAAAAATATAAAAAAATAAAGTACCGAGTTTACTGCACTCAGAGTGGCGCTTTTCTTTTTCTTCCTTCGAGAAACCAAGACTGTGTGTGCTATAAGTCCACATCCTAGCAAATCATATACAACTATGAACAGGATATGTATTCATGGGCTTTGTATGGACATATAGAAGAGAGTACCATAAAAACAACCTTATTATGTACTATTAAAAATCTATTACACAACATTAAAAATGACTCTCTACATAGAGGTTCAAAACATGCAAAGATTCCGATTACAGTTCACATGCGGAGTCTACGCATTTCAGGAATCCTTCCTCAGAAGTACATGTAACAGAATCTGTACAATGGAACCCAATACTAATCTTTAATAGAGTGATATCAGCCAGTAGGGTAGCCTATAATTCATAGCATGCGTATGTTGCCCTATAGAGGTGCAAATAAGTAAGAAAAGGTGAAACAGCCAATGGTCTTGTACACATAATTTTAAAATAAAAGGACCAACTTCCCAATGGGAAATCATCCAGACCCAATGTGAGTAAGTCACCATAAAGACAGCATGGTAGTCAAAGTAGTCAAGGCACATATACTATATTACCAAAAGTATTGGGACGCCTGCCTTTACACGCACATGAACTTCCAGTCTTAGTCCATGGGTTCAATATTGAGTTGGCCCACCCTTTGCAGCTATAACAGCTTCAACTCTTCTAGGAAGGCTGTCCACAAGGTTTAGGAGTGTGTCCATGGGAATATTTGACCATTCTTTCAGAAGCGCATTTATGAGGTCGCCAATAAATTTCATGTGCCTGTAAAGGTAGGCGTCACAATACTTTTGGTAATATATTGTATATTCCAAAGAAGGGGGTCTTGATAAGAATCTTAGAAACAAGCTCAGTTCACATGAATTCAGCCCGGTACTCACTTTCTCTTCTATATATATATCCACCCTTCTATATATCCACACAAAGTACATTTTCTGATCATAGTTGTACATAGTTAATAGATCTCATTTAAAAAAAAAAATTTTTAGAAGATGGGAGGAGCTGCTAATATGCAAATAAGCTGATCTTTCATATTAGGCATCCAGTATGATTTGTATGATTTGTTCTGTGGGTGCTCGTCCTGCTAAAAGATCACTGGGGGAGGTGTTATGATGTGTCTGTGCCCCACCCCCAAGACTTTAAGAAGTATGCAAGCATGCCAACCTTATATATATATATATATACACAGTCTCTCACAAAAGTAAGTACATCCCTCACATTTTTGTAAATATTTTATTATATCTTTTCATGTGACAACACTGAAGAAATGACACTTTGCTACAATGTAAAGTAGTGAGTGTACAGCTTGTATAACAATGTAAATTTGCTGTCCCCTCAAAATAACTTAACACACAGCAATTAATGCAACCTTTCTCAACCCTTTCAACACAGAGGAACCCTTGAAATACATTTCTGGTCTCGGGGAACCCCTGCTAAAAATTAAAATCCTACAACTCATGACACATTAGTTTGACAGTCAGTGGGAAGAATGCTCCTTACTCTTGTCATCATTGGGAAGAATTACCCCTTTACAGATCACTAAAAGGAACAATGGTGTCATTGGGAACTTATCTGAGAGACAGAAATTGCCCATTGCTCAAGGAACTCCCGGCAACCTCAGGAGGAACCCTGGTGTTGAAAAGGTTGAGAAAGGCTGCATTAATGGATGTGTGTTGAAAAAATCTACACTGTTATACAAGCTGTACACTCACTACTTTACATTGTAGCAAAGTGTCATTTCTTCAGTGTTGTCACATGAAAAGATATAATACAATATTCACAAAAATTTGAGGGGTGTACTCACTTTTGTGAGATACTGTATATATACTGTATATACTGTGTGTGTGTGTGTATGTATATATATATATATATATATATATATATATATATATGTAAAATTATAGAAAACTAAATACAAATAATTAATAAGTAAATAAACAAAATAAAGATAATAAACTAAACAAAAAAAAATAATAAACAGTCTTGTGCAAAAGTTTTAGGCAGGTGTGAAAAAATGCAGTAAATTGAGAAAGCTTTAAGAAATATAAGTGTTAAAAGTTTTTTATTTTATCAATTAACAAAAGAGTAAAGGAAAAAATAAATGAACAGAAGACAATGCAAATCAAATCAATATTTGGTGTGAGCGCCCTTTGCTTTCAAAACAGCATTGATTCTTCTAGGCACACTGCCACACAGTTTTTGAAGGAACTTGGCAGGTAGGTTGTTATAAACATCTTGGAAAACTAACCACAGATCTTCTGTTGATGTTGTCTCCCTCAAATCCTTCTGTCTCTTCATATAATTCCAGACAGACTCTATGATGTTTTGTAGATCAGGGCTCTGTGGGGGCCAAACCATCACTTCCAGGACTCGTTCTTCTTTACACTGAAGACATTAATGGCTGTGTGTTGAGTTATTTTTTGGGGACAGCAAATTTACACGGTTATACAAGCTGTACACTCACTACTTTACATTGTAGCAAAGTATCATTTCTTCAGTGTTGTCACATGAAAAGATATAATAAAATATTTACAAAAATGTGAGGGGTGTACTCACTTTGTGAGATACTGTATGTGACTGGTTTAGTGTTCTCTGTACAGCTCTGCGGTATATGTCAGAGTTATATATGTATAATAACAATAGTGTGTCACTGTGGTAGGACAATAAGTGTAAGCTCTTTTGATTAATAGCTCAGTGTTCTATGTACAGCACCGCAGAATATGTCAGAGCTATGTAAATGTAGAATACTTCAAACCAAACAGTGTTGCGCAATATCAAAAATAATTCTATATCTTAAACTTGTGTAAATGGCAATATGTGATATAAAAAATGCAATAAGTAAAGTGAAACATCCTGCAACAGATAAATAAATAATAATGAATAAATCCATTATTATATGTGCAGTAAATAAGCACTGTGGAGTGGTGGATTGATATAATGGCATCGTATTCCATTCTGATGAGCGCTGTGGGGAAGTTATATCCTCTCCGAGTGTTATGGTCCGTACACATTATAAGACAATCCGGTGAACGATCGTATGATTTTCTGATAATGTGTACACAACTTTGGACAGCCAATTCCAATGTTTCGAAAGAAAATTTCCGAAGGGAAAAACTCAAAAATATTTCTTGTACGGTAAGGCCCCTTTCACACTATTTTGCCGCGATTTCGCGGCGCGATTTTTGCCGCGATTTTGAAAGCATGGGCAAGGCTATATGCCTCAAAATGCATTAAAATCGTGGCAAAGTAGTGCAGGAACTACTTTGAAGTCGGTGCGACTTCAAAACGCACTGATATGAATGGGGCTCATTGAAAATAATGAAAAACGACTTGTCATGCGATTTTGCGGTCCAAAATCGCGGGACAAGTCGCACTAGTGTGAATGGGGCCTAACAGAACGAACAAATTTTGTTTAATGTCTACAGTTTTCATATAAAAAAAAAAAATAAAAAAAAATCAGAAGCGATAGACTGCACATGATCAGAAACAATAAACAAAAAAAAAAAAAGACTTTGCCCTACAAGAATTTTTGTACATTATTTCCTTCCTCGGTTCCGATTTGCTGTGAAACAAGAAGGAAAATTAGACGATCGTTCTCCTGATTTTCTTATAGTTTGTACTCCACTTTACAAGTTTTTTTGACCATTATGTTAGTGGTCCTACAATTCTGGTAAGCCCCCATCTGGTGTGATATGCCTGCTAGCTGGGATCTGAAGGCTTTCTATCTCCCTCCTAAGACTGAACCTTGAACCTTTCTCTTTGGATTTACATCTTTTTGGACTCTCTCCTCTTTTTGTGGGCTCTTTCACTGAATTTTTTGTATATATATGAATTGTCACTATTTATTTATTTACTGCACATATAATGGATTTTTTAATTATTTATATATCTATTGCAGTTTTATATTTGAATTCCTTATGAGCACTTGATTTATTGCATTTTGATACAGCGCTACATTGTTTGGTTTGACATTTTTTATACTTTGTATCTAAGTATTGTGTTAGCTGCTTATTTTGGCCCTAGTGCAAAATGTTCTCTTTTTTAACCACTTAAGCCCCGGAAGATTTTACCCCCTTCCTGACCAGGGGGTATTTTGCGATTCGGCACTGCATGACTTTAACGGACAATTGCTCGGTCGTGCGACGCTGTACCAAAACGAATTTGGCGTCCTTTTTTTTCCCACAAACAGAGCTTTCTTTTGGTGGTATTTGATCACCTGTGCGATTTTTTGATCATGCGCTATAAACAAAAAAAGAGCGTCAATTTTGCAAAAATAACAATATTTTTCAAATTTTTTTATATGAAATCCCCCCCCCCCCCCCAAAAAATGTACAAATCAAAATTTTTTTAAATTTTTGGCCAATTTGTTTTATGCTACATATGTTTGGTAAAAAAAATTGCAAAAAGCGTATTTTGATTGGTTTGCGCAAAAGTTATCGCGTTTACTAACAAAGGGAAAGATTTTGGTCATTTTTTTTTAACGCGTAATGGCGGCGATCTGCGATTTTTTTTGCGGTACTGCGACATTGCGGCGGACAGATCGGACCCTTGACTGACAAAGATTTTTGTCATTTTTTTAACGCGTAATGGCGGCGATCTGCGATTTTTTTTGCGGTACTGCGACATTGCGGCGGACAGACTGACTTGACTGACATTTTTGACACTTTTGGGGTTACCAGTGACATTTCTACAGTAATCAGTGCTATACATATGCACTGTTACTGTAAAATTACACTGGCAGTGAAGGGGTTAACTTTTTTTGAGAGGGAGGGGTTATGTGTGTCCCTAGGGGCGTGATTCTAACTGTGATTGGCGGTGGCTTGAGCTGTAGAAACAGTGATCAACGGTCCTACATAGTAGAACCGTATGATCATTGTTTCTACACAGGGGAGAATGACAGGCAGCTTGTTTACACTAGCCGCCTGACTTTCTCCCTCTCCCCCGATGATCGCCGAGTGACCGGCGGACATCGGGTCCGCCGGTCACACGCGCGGGGGGGTGCGTGACCGCGCTGGGGAGCTCCCCAGAGCCTCACAGGCTAGTGACGTTTATAAACGTCACTTTGCCTGTGAGGGGCTGACTGCCGCAGTATATGTACTTGCGGCGGTCGGCAAGTGGTTAAAATGTATAAAACTAATAGTAACTAATAAATAAAACTTATAGTGTGTGACTGTGGATGTGTCATTAGAGTGTAAGCTCCTTTGGTGCAGAGACTGATGTGACTGGCTCAATGTTCTCTGTACAGCACTGTGGTACAGTAAATATTAGAGCTATATACTGTATATATGTATATAGTATAATAATAATAATAGTGTGTGAATGTGGTAGGGACATTAAAGTGTTACTAAACCCAGGAGCCTGCATTCACTGTATCTGGTCTCTTACAGTACACAGAACAGCAATTATTTTACTAAATATAAACTAAATAGCTTTTCTCATCAGCAGTATATATAGCAGTCTTGTGACTTCTATCAGTGTACGGCCGAGCACTGGTTAAAGCTTGTAGGAAGTTTTCATTCTCCTCTGACTGTCCTATGAGGCTGCATGATCTCTGACCCTTTGGTCCTGTGCCGATCACATGCACCCTCCCAAAAGAAAAAAAAACTCATACACACCAAACTGAGCATGTGCAAAGTGCCTCCGAGGCTCTGTAGCAGATGGATTGGGAACAGAAAAAGAAGGGGAGGATCGGGAATACAGGATCAAACAGCCTTTTTTACACATGCTAAGGATTAACCCCTTAGATTCCGAGGTGAGTATAACAAGCATGCTTTACTGCTTATACAGACTGATTTTACTGTTGTGGGTTTAGTAACACTTGAGGCCCCTTTCACGCTTGTGGGACCTAAAAGCCATGTGGTTTTGCTCCAATTTTGACTGGACTTGAAGCAATGCCTGTGTAATCTTGAGTTTTAAGGACCTCAAAACGCATCAAAGTCAGACCAAAGTAGTGCAGGGACTACTTTGAAGTCATTGAGACTTGAAGTTGTACAGATATGAACGGTACTCATTGGAAATCATGGAGTACAAGGTGTCATGCGACTTTGCAGTCCCAAATCGCAGAATAAGTCGCACAAGTGTGAAAAGGGCCTAAGCTTGCCATGGATGGTTTGAATATTGCCTTGTTTAGCAGGAACCGGCCGAGATTCTAACCATGTAGGGGCAGGCTGAATGTACCCAAGTTGATCAATCGATCTATTATAGCCACTAGCATTAATCGCCAGGAGAACACAATGGCTCTGCGGGAGGGATTCCCCCTTCAACACAGTGTTGATAGGGGAATAAAGTGATTTTCTTTCCAGCAACCAATCACTCCGTCTATGGCTGGCTTTAAAATGAAGGGTTCCCTACGATTTTTTTTTTTTTTTTTCCTGAATCCAAGCCCCTGAGACCCCATGGCAGCATTAAAGGGCCCCCAATTCTGTAGCTGTTCTTTTGGCTCCTATCACCTGCTCAGAATTCCTTGCCCTGAAAGTAATTGTCCCAGGAATTCTTATTCAGTGTTGCTTTGTCTGTGATCTGTATACATCTATATGTGTCATGGGCTTCCTCCTCCTATTAGCACATTCTGCCGTAGCGTGCATGAATTTCCATAATTAGCGATCAGTGTGATAGAGGAGGCCGCTGGTTTCACGCTACACTCCCACATGCCAATGGTGTGCCAGCGTTACACGTGGAGTAGGAGCAGAGAGGTTGGAGGAGGAAAGAACTGCAAACCATTGTCTACAATTATACTGAGCAGGCTGATAGATGAAGAGGAGCAGTAAAGCACAATCACTGGAAAGTATTGCAAAGCAGACAAGGATGGTCAATCAAAGCCCTAACTGGATGGTATTTAGTTTGCTGTTTATTATTATTATAAACAATTGATTATTTTTTTTTCAAACTAATATACAGCTTTTGGCCTTTTTTTATTCTTTTTTTGCATCTCAGTGCTTCAGCTTCTCTCAGCCACTTCCACATATACATGCACCCGCTCCAGCATCAGCTGCACATCATTGATTCCACCCGCCTTCCTGATAGTGACGGGAGTGATGTACAGTATATAAATCAAGCCAGCGTGTGCCTGCAGGGGCTGCATGCAGTCTCCACCAGGTGCATGTGGCAGGGTGACAACTCAGGAGCACAATTGGGAGAGTTGTCACCCCATAACAGGAAATATTTTAGCAAGGACCTTCATGGAAGGATCACAACAGATTTTTTATTATTATTATACAATAATAATAATTTTATTAATTTAATAAATTGATAATTGCCTACGGCCACGTCACCCTGAACACTCCTGATCTCATCTGATCACAACAGATATAACCCTTTCGCTGACAGGTCTGTACATCGTATGAACCTGATAGCAGGGGGGTTCACACACCTTTGTGTGTAAATCTGACAAGCCGACTTCTGGCTGTCAGATGAAAGCAGTCAGTTGGCACCAGATTGCTTATATACCCCCCGCGCACCCCCCTCCCCCGCATGCCCCTGCCATGTATGCATACCTCCCAACTTTTTGAGATGGGAACGAGGGAAACCTATTAGCAAAAGTTTGTAGGCATAGGACACACACCCTGCTACGCCCCCCTTAACCACTTGCCGACCGCCCCACGACTATTTACTGCGGCGGTCAGCCGCTCCTGGGCAAACCGACGTAGGAATACGTCGCTCGCCCAGGAGCCTGCAGGGGGCGAGCACGCGCCGCCGGAGGCACACTCCCGCCCCTGCTCGTTCCCTGACATCCCCGCGCGAGTGAGCGGCGGCTCCGATGTCCGCCGGCCACTCGCGATCTCCCGCTGGAGAGGGAGAAAGGCAGACGGCTGATGTAAACAAAGCCGTCTGTCATTCTCCCTGAAGTAACTGCAGAGACTATACGGCCCTGATATGTAGGATCGTATGTCTCTGTTGTTACATCACAAGCCACGCCCCCCCCCACAGTTAGAATCACGCCCCTAGGGATACATTTAACCCACTGATCACCAATAAAGTTAACCCCTTCCCTGCCAGTGTCATTTTGACAGTAACAGTGCATATTTATAGCATTGATTACTGTAGTAATGTCACTGGTACTCCCAAAAGTGTCAAAAATGTCAGTCAAGGGTCCGATCTGTCCGCCGCAATGTCGCAGTCCCGCAAAAAAAAAATTGCAGATCGCCGCCATTATTAGTTAAAAAAAAATAAATAAAAATGACATAAATCTTTCCCGTAGTTAGTGAACACAATAACTTTTGCGCAAACCAATCAAAATACGCTTATTGCAATTTTTTTTTACCAAAAATATGTAGCAGAAACCAAATTGGCCTAAAATGTTAAAACATTTTTGATTTTTACATTTTTTTTGGAGAATTTCATAAAATAAATTTGAAAAATATTGTTATTTTTTCAAAATTGTCGCTCTTTTTTTGTTTATAGCACAAAAAATAAAAATCGCACAGGTGATCAAATACCACCAAAAGAAAGCTCTATTTGTGAGAAAAAAAGAACGTCAATTTCATTTGGGTACAGCGTCGCACAACCGCGCAATTGTCCGTTAAATCACGCAGTGCCGAATTGCAAAATAGGGCCTGGTCTTTGAGCAGCCAAATCCTCCGGGACTTAAGTGGTTAAAGGAGAATTATACAAATAAAATGATTGGTTAAAGCCACAAGTGCTTTTTTTTATTACCACTACTATTCCTTTATATTGGCTTTTGAACTTTACAAATGCAGCAATTTAGAAACTGGAGGAAAGCTTTAGCACTGGGAAACACTTTTTGAAAGCAGTGGCGGCTGGTGCTCAAAATTTTTTGGGGGGGGGGGGCGCAAACAGAAAAATTTAATTTTCATTCGCTATTGTCACACAATGGGTGGGCTCGGGACGCACTGCTCTGCGCCCCGGGTCCACCCTTTGCATCGCCCTATTAGAGCCTCTGGCTCTAATCAGGTGATGCCAAAAAAAAAATCCCCATTGAACTCCATGCATCCAGCGCCCCTGCATGCAGATGAGAGGACCGGACTCATGGATGGGGGGGGGGGGGGGGCGGCGCCCCTGCGCCCTCTGTACACCGGCCGCCACTGTTTTAAAGATAAAAGTGCATTTTTATATAAATCAGACCAAAATGAGGGACAAATGGGGAGGAAAGAGGGACAGAGGGACTTCATTCCAAATCAGGGACAGTCCCTGGAAATCAGGGACAGTTGGGAGCTTATTGCAATGCCAGGCTTGGCTTGCCCATCTGTGGGCCCAGGGCAGGCATAGTGGGTGCCACTGGGTAGAGGGGAGGGAGCTGAGCAGACACACATCCACTCTCCTCCCCTTCTTGTTGCCAGTAAGGCCAGGAAAGAATGTAATGCAGTGCAATTTACATTGCACTACGTTCAGTGGAGCCCAGAGGAGACGTAGGATCTTTTTGACCCTGAATGTCTCATAAAAGAGAACCTGTCACCAAAAAATCTTTCCCCTGGTGAGGTCACCAGTCAGAAAGGACCATGAGCTTTACTGAATGGAGAGCTTTAGGTCTGACTCTGCAGGGGGTGTAGTGCAAAATCAGATTTGTCCTAAAATCTGTCTCCCTCCTACCCAAAGACGCTGGACGATATTCTGAAGAAGCAGAAGATTCCAGGTTATTTTATCTAAGGGAGTTAATTTGCCAGAAAAATGAATCCATGTGGCTAAGTTTTTACTTGCTGTTGGGTGGGGTGGTAAAATAGTTGGTTAAGCCGCCCCCCCCCCCCCCCCCCCCCCACTGCCGCCTAATTTGCAAAGGCTGCTATACATGGTTGTGTACTTGCCGTGGCCACCATGCTCATGCTTTGCAACATAGCAAGAATTATATACCCTTTCACAATTGCCATTCAACCACATACACAGTACACACACTTATGGGTGGTGTGGGCTGATAGAACCTTTCAAATGCCCCCTAAAATGTGATCCACTTCAGATCGCTCTTCAGTGGGCAACGCCAATGTAAATGAGCTCTAAAGGTGCAATCTTTCACCAGAAGAACCATCTCATCAGGTTTCCTTTAAATGATCATATACAATACACATGTGTATTCCCAACACTTGAAAACACCTTTTTACTGTTTATTGGTGGCAGTTTCTTTCAGCGTAGAAGGTGTTTTTTTTATTTATAGTACGCTCTTTCATAGGGAAGTCAGTTCACTGAGCCACGGGAGTAACTGTAATTATGTTCATTAAGTGATCACATGATCATTTCTTTACTACATACGTGTAGATGGAATCATTATGGTTTTGGAATGAGAAAGCTGTTCAGCCTCTACAAGCCTATATTTTAACCTCAATGTTACCCCATGAAATGTTATTTAAAGTGTATGTAAAAGTCAAATTGCCCTTAGCTAGAGAAGGGAAGGGTTAGATCCTCTGTCAAGTTTATATTGCTCAAATAATTAAAGAGCATTAGAGACACCACACCAATGTACATAGAGACCATGAGCATGAAATAATCAGGGCATCAGGGCTACAACCCAAGTATAGAGAGTATAAAAGTTCATAACAAATAATAAAATGAATGCTATTTATTCATATTGTAAAGAATATATTTTTATCTGTTAAAATATATATATATATTTTTTTTAGCAGAGGCCCTACAGAATAAAATAATGTGTGTTGCAATTTCTAATGGTATTTGCGCAGCGGTTTTTCAAACGCAATTTCTGAGGAAAAAATACACTTTTAGGCTACATTCACACCTGAGCGCGTTTTTTTACCGCGATTTTTACCGCGATTTAAAGGCGTTTTTTGTGCAGGCGTTTTTAGATTGAATAGAAACCAATAGAAAACGCCTGTAATCTGCCCAAAAAGAAGCTCATGTACTTTTTTGAGCGTTGGGCGTTTTGCTTACAGCGTCAAAACGCTCAGATATGAACAGGGGCCATTGAAATTAATAGGATTTGTCTTGTTGGGCGTTTTGAGAGCTGATCAGTGAGCAGAAAAACTCCCCAAAAACGCCCCAAAACGCCTAGATGTGAACGGAGCCTAATAAATTTAAAAAACAAACAAACAAACAATATTTACCCAAATATTTTTTTTACAATGTGAAAGATGATGTTACAACGAGTAAATTGATACCTAACATGTGAGGCTTTAAAATTGTGTCTGCCCGTGGAATAATGGCAAACAAGGGTTCTTAACCACTTTACCACCGGAGGATTTTGCTGTCTTCCGTCCAGGCCACTTTTTGCGATTCGGCGATGTGCGACTTTAACTGACAATTGCACGGTCGTGCGATGCCGTACCCAAACGAAATTTACGTCCTTTTTTTCCCACAAACAGAGCTTTCTTTTGGTGGTATTTGATCACCTGTGCGATTTTTACTTTTTGCGCTATAAACAAAAAAGAGCATTTATTTTGAAAAAATAACAATATTTTTCACATTTTTTTTATATGAAATTTCCCCCCAAAAAAATGTAAAAATCAAATTTTTTTAAAATTTTTGGCCAATTTGTTTTCTGCTACCCATGTTTGGTAAAAAAAAATCATGATAAGCGTATTTTGATTGGTTTGCGCAAAAGTTATTGCGTTTACTAACTACGGGAAAGATTTCTGTCATTTTTGGTGTTTTTTTTTTTAACGTGTAATGGCGGCGATCTGCAATTTTTTTTGCGGGACTGCGACACTGCGGCAGACAGATCGGACCCTTGACTGACATTTTTGACACTTTTGGGGGTACCAGTGACATTACTGCAGTAATCAGTGCTATATATATGCACTGTTACTGTAAAAATGACACTGGCAGTGAAGGGGTCAATTTTATTGGAGAGGGAGGGGTTAATGTATGCCTGGTGCTTACTGACGTGTGTGGGGGGAGGTGACTGAGTGACACAGGGACAGATTGCATGTTCAGCTATGCTGAACACTCCGATCTGTCACTCCCTGTCACTATGGAGATCCGCCCGCTTTGTTTACACACAGCGGGCGGATCTCCAGACTCGATCCCCGACGATCGGGTAAGAGCAGTGGCAATCGCCGCTGCTCCTCCCCTGGCCCGACTCCCGCTGTGAATGAAAACGAGCGCCGCCTACAGGGGGAGGAGTCCAGCGACGTAAGTCTACGTCGCTGGACGGGATCGTGGCAAAGTGCCGCAGTAGCCTCCATGTGAGCGGAGGTAAAGTGGTTAAAATCCTCCATAGATATCACTTTACACGCCTTTACAGATTACCAGTTTAGAGTTACACAGGAGGTCTGGTGCTATAGTTATTGCTCTCGCTCTGATGTTCATGAATATACCTCACGTGTGGTGCGATCACTGTTTACATATGCATGCGGGTGTAACGTATGCATTCGCATTTGCGCATTAGCACGGGGGGTTTCTTTAAATTTTTCTAAATTATTATTATTTATTTTACAAAAAAAAACTTTTTTCTATTTTTTCACACAGTGCCTTGCGAAAGTATTCGGCCCCATTGAACTTTGCAAACTTTTGCCACATTTCAGGCTTCAATTTAACCCCGAGTGTGGCTCTGGGTTACATTTCAGTGCCAAAAGCGGTAACCCCGAGCCACACTCGGGGTACCGCTAGGAAGATCGCTGGATCCTGGAAGAGAGGACCAATTTTTCAGTTTTTTATTTGTTAAAAAAGTTTGAAATATCCAATAAATTTCGTTCCACTTCATGATTGTGTCCCACTTGTTGTTGATTCTTCACAAAAAATTACAGTTTTATATCTTTATGTTTGAAGCCTGAAATGTGGCAAAAGGTAGAAAAGATCAAGGGGGTCGAATACTTTCGCAAGGCACTGTATATATATATATATATATATATATATATGTATATTGCTATGAACAACATCCCTTGTGACAGCGTGGGCCATGACAGGTCCTCTTTATGGAGGGATCTGGGGTCTGTTAGACCCCAAATCTCTCCTCTGGCCTCCAATGCAAACGATTAGACACACAGATTGGTCTGACCAGTTGCTTTCCTGGCCACTAACGGCCAGGTTAACAAAGGGGCGGAACTAAAAGTGACGACATACTGGTCGCTCCCGGTTACCAGGGCCACAGAGAGAGATGAACATCTTTGTTTTTACGCAATGAAATAAATGGGCTTCCCTAAACACGACAAACCAAAACAAGCTAAATCACTGCAGCTACATACACTAATTTGTCAAAAGTATTGGGACGCCTGCCTTTACACACACATGAACTTTAATTGCATCCCATTCTTAAGCCTCGTACACACGATCAGATTCTCGGATGAATTTTCTTTAGTTTTTTGTTGCATGATAGTCTCATATGGAAAATGAAGAGGTTACTCTCATACGACAGAATTCAACTTCAGAAGTGATGTCATGTGTTGGATTGTTTTGTATGTGTTCTTTAGTTTCTGAGCGTGCCTAGTCTTGCTCTTATGATTTTTTTCGGATGAAAACTGTTCTAATTAAACAATAATCGGACGTTGTGTTCACGCACGATAAAAATGTTATAGCCTGCACATCCAGTTTTTGTTGTACGAAAATTCGTAATCGGCTGTCGAAAGCACTATACTAACTATCCGAAAATCGGCAGATCGTTCGTCGGACGAAATTTTATTTCTGATTTTCATATCGTGTGTTTGGGCCTTTAGTCCGTAGGGTTCAATATTGAGTTGGCCCACCCTTTGCAGCTATAACAGCTTCAACTCTTCTGGGAAGGCTGTCCACAAGGTTTAGGAGTGTGTCTATGGGAATGTTTGACCATAGTGCATTTGTGAGGTCAGGCACTGATGTTGGATGAGAAGGCCTGGCTCGCAGTCTCCTCTCTAATTCATCCCAAAGGTGTTTTGTTGGGTTGAGGTCAGTACTCTGTGCAGGCCAGTGAAGTTCCTCCACCCCAAACTCTCTCATCCATGTCTTTATGGACCTTGCTTTGTGCACTGGTGCGCAGTCATATTGGAACAGGAAGGGGCCGTCCCCAAACTGTTCCCACAAAGTTGGGAGCATGAAATTGTCCAAAATGTCTTGTTATGCTGATGCCTTATGAGTGCCTTTCACTAGAACTAAGGGGCCAAGCCCAACCCCTGAAAAACTACCCCACACCATAATCCCCCCTCCACCAAATGATTTGGACCAGTGCACAAAGCAAGGTCCATAAAGACATGGATGAGCGAGTTTGGGGTGGCAGAACTTCACTGGCCTGCACAGAGTCCTGACCTCAACCCGATACAATGCCTTTGTGGAGATTGCAAGCCAGGCCTTCTTGTCTGACATCAGTGCCTGACCTCACACATGTACTTCTAGAGGAATGGTCAAACATTCCCATAGACACACTCCTAAACCTTGTGGACAGCCTTCCCAGAAGAGTTGAATCTGTTATAGCTGCAAAGGGTGGGCCAACTCTATATCGAACCCTACGGACTAAGACTGGGATGCCATTAACCTTCCTAGCGGTATTCCCGAGTGTGGCTCGGGGTTCAATTTCAGTGCCAAAAGCTGTAACCCCCCGAGCCACACTCGGGGTACCGCTAGGAAGATCGCTGGATCCTGGAAGAGAGGGTACTCACCTTGCCCCCGGGATCCAGCGATGTATCCCGGCAGTGTGCGGCGGCCGGATCTTCCTCCCGATGCTCTGTGCCCCAGCTTCCGTCTCCTGTGACGTGATGCTCGCAGGGGGGGTGGAAGCGGTGGCAAATTCAAATTGTAAAACACACCAAACACACTGATACATTACAAAATAAAATAAGTTCACATTAGTTTCCCCCCAGTGCCCTTTCCTGCAGTTTTACTGTACTTTAGATATATATATATATATGTGTATATATATATATATATATATATATATATATATATATATATATATGTATATATATATATATATATATATATATATATATATATATATATATATATGTGTATATGTGTATATATATATATATATATATATATATATATATATATATATATATACAGTGTGTATATATACATACATACATACATACATACATACATACATACATACTTTAACTTAAACTTATTTATAGTTATTTATTATATAATAATTTATGATTTTGTGTTTCAAACTTTATCATACCCGAGATGTTATAAAGAAGAACGCACAGTAAAAAAAAAATCATATTTAAATAGTTGGTTTGGGCTGCTCATTCTTAAGAATTACATGCAAAATAATGGTACTGCTTTCAGCACCTAAAATCGGAAAGAATCATACCGCCAGGGAGGTTAAAGTTCATGCGCGTATAAAGGCAGGTGTCCCAATACTTTTGACAATATAGTATATGTGTGATTGGATCCAAAAATTGTCCACTTATGTCAACATCAGGGAACTTTGCTGAGACCTGCCAAGGAGCTATCTCTGGAGTGCATGTAGACTTTTGTGGCTGCAAAGAGGCTGAATGAGATCAGCAGTGGCAAAATGCAACAAAAGATTCAAAAAGGAGAAAATATTTTATATAAAAAATAATAATGGCACTTGTTTTTAATACACCTCCAGGTAGGGGTAAAATCTACTTTAATAAAGTGATGGGCAGCATTTGTGCCGCTCACTCATACAACTCCCAGATCAATAGTCCAATTATTGTGAATTGCTGAGGAAAGAAGTCAGTGAACACATGATGCTGGTGGGTAGGAGGCTCTTTGCATCCCCAAATGAATTTCCTTCTCAGCTCTCAGGAACGCACACTTCGTCCCCAGTTCCTCCTTCGGATTACACAGCATCAGCATCCTCTCCTTCAAGCGCCTCTTCTGAATGATGTGAATTTCATGACAGCACTGCCGAAAAGAGCCTGACTTGTAGAGCGCACTCTGTTCACCTTTCCGGCTTCAATCCCTGCACGCCTGCCAGCCATGGACTGCTGTCAGGTATGTAAGCCTCATCTCTAATGACCTATAATGATAAAGGTGCTGTCCCTCCTATACTTACTGATCACTTAGGGATAACTTCCAGCAATCCTCAGAACCTAATCTCCTAAACCTCTTCATTCTAGGAGACTTGGTGCGGCTTGTGCCCTGGTAATTGCCACTGATTTTGTTGCTGTGGTTAGCAGCATGTGTGGGTGTTTCTGGCATAGAAGTGAATTACAGTCAGCAGTGCTGGGGAGAAGCTGCATACAATGTACGATTGCTATGTGAATAGGGGAATTGTGAGTACTTTTTGGTGCACGGCTTGACCTGATCTCCATATTGATGGAAATGAGGAAAGTATTTACTGCTACCCTAGAAAGATGGAGAGGGATTTTATAGAACAGGGAGAGATCTGTCCATTATTATCACTCTTTTTTTTTATTTTGGGTTTATGATTTTTATTTTAAAGAAAGTCTTTGGAATCCATACAGATTTTGGGGACGGGAAATTTGTAACTGAAGTGAGAGTTAGGGAGGGGTAACTTTAGATTTACAGGGGGTATTAGTGTTTAGTGAAGATAATATATGAATGATTGGTAAGAATAGTGTAATTATGAGAGAGATGTCAGCGGATGTAGGAAGAGTATCAGTGGATGTAAGAGGGGTATTATTGCATGCACAGAGATATTAATTGATGTATAAAGGGTATCAGTGGATGTACAGGGGAATCAGTGGATGTAAGAGGCATATTGGTCAGTGGATGTAAAGGGGTATCAGTGGATGTACAGGGGTATCAGTTGATGTAAGAGGCATATTGGTCAGTGGATGTAAAGGGGTATCAGTTGATGTACAGGGGAATCAGTGGATGTAAGAGGCATATTGGTCAGTGGATGTAAAGGGGTATCAGTGGATGTACAGGGGAATCAGTGGATGTAAGAGGCATATTGGTCAGTGGATGTACAGGGATATCAGTTGATGTACAGGGGAATCAGTGGATGTAGGAGGCATATTGGTCAGTGGATGTACAGGGGTATCAGTTGATGTACAGGGGTATCAGTGGATGTAAGAGGCATATTGGTCAGTGGATGTACAGGGATATCAGTTGATGTACAGGGGAATCAGTGGATGTAGGAGGCATATTGGTCAGTGGATGTACAGGGGTATCAGTTGATGTACAGGGGTATCAGTGGATGTAAGAGGCATATTGGTCAGTGGATGTACAGGGGTATCAGTTGATGTACAGGGGAATCAGTGGATGAAGGAGGCATATTGGTCAGTGGATGCAGTGTTAATTTTGGCAGCAAATTTCAATTTAGTTTTAGTTTTAGTCTTAGGACTAAAATTGCATTTTAGTTTTAGTCCTATTTTAGTCTTCTGCAAGTGTTTTAGTTTTAGTCGTATTTAGTCGACTAAAACTCCTGTATATTTTAGTCTACTAAAACGCCCTACATTTTAGTCGACTAAAACTCATTTTAGTCATCTATAATCAAATGGGTGTAGTTCAATTGTAATTTGTAATGCATTATTTAAGCATTTCTCTACAATTTCCAAACTCATTATATACTACTGCTGGTCCTGGATTGAAAAATCTAATATGTTATTATTTATGGTTTGAGCATGCACCAGTGTTAATTTTTGGCAGCAAATTTCGATTTAGTTTTAGTTATAGTCTTTTGACTAAAATGCCATTTTAGTTTTAGTCGTATTTTAGTCATCTGAATTGTGTTAGTCGACGAAAACGTTTTAGACGGTTTTAGTCGACGAAATTAACACTGAGTGGATGTACAGGGGTATCAGTTGATGTACAGGGGAATCAGTGGATGTAGGAGGCATATTGGTCAGTGGATGTACAGGGGTATCAGTTGATGTACAGGGGAATCAGTGGATGTAAGAGGCATATTGGTCAGTGGATGTACAGGGGTATCAGTTGATGTACAGGGAAATCAGTGGATGTAAGAGGCATATTGGTCAGTGGATGTACAGGGGTATCAGTTGATGTACAGGGGAATCAGTGAATGTAAGAGGCATATTGGTCAGTGGATGTACAGGGGTATCAGTTGATGTACAGGGGTATCAGTGGATGTAAAAGGCATATTGGTCAGTGGATGTACAGGGGTATCAGTTGATGTACAGGGGAATCAGTGGATGTAGGAGGCATATTGGTCAGTGGATGTACAGGGGTATCAGTTGATGTACAGGGGAATCAGTGGATGTAGGAGGCATATTGGTAAGTGGATGTACAGGGGTATCAGTTGATGTACAGGGGAATCAGTGGATGTAAGAGGCATATTGGTGCATGTACAGAGGTATTAAAGGATGTATGAGGGGTATCAGTGGATGTATGAGGGGAATTATTGGATGTATGATGAGTATTAGCAGAATTACAGGGGTATCAGTGGATGCATGTGGGGTATCAGTAGAGGTACAGGGGTATCAGTGGAGTTACAGGGTTATCAGTGGATGTACTTAGGATATCAGTAGAGGTACAGGGCTATCAGTGGATGTATAGGGGGGGGGTATCAATAGAGGCACAGGGGTATCAGTGGAGGTACAGTGGTGTCAGTGGATGTACAGGGGTATCAGTTGATGTACAGGGGAATCAGTGGATGTAGGAGGCATATTGGTAAGTGGATGTACAGGGGTATCAGTTGATGTACAGGGGAATCAGTGGATGTAAGAGGCATATTGGTGCATGTACAGAGGTATTAAAGGATGTATGAGGGGTATCAGTGGATGTATGAGGGGAATTATTGGATGTATGATGAGTATTAGCAGAATTACAGGGGTATCAGTGGATGCATGTGGGGTATCAGTAGAGGTACAGGGTTATCAGTGGAGTTACAGGGTTATCAGTGGATGTACTTAGGATATCAGTAGAGGTACAGGGCTATCAGTGGATGTATAGGGGGGGGTATCAATAGAGGCACAGGGGTATCAGTGGAGGTACAGTGGTATCAATGGTCGTATGAGGGGTATCAGTGAATTTAGAGAAATATCAGTGGATATAGAGGGGTATTAGTGGATGTGGGAGGGGTATCATTGGATGCACGAGTGGTATTAGTGGATGTACAGGTGCTTCAGTGGATGTACAGGGGGATCAATGGATGTAGGAGGGGTATCAGTAGAATTACAGGGGTATCAGTAGAGTTAAAGGGTTATCAGTGGATGTAGGAGGCATACCATTAGAATTACAGGGTCATCAGTGGATGTATGAGGGCTATCAGTAGAGTTACAGGGGTATCAGTGGATGCACAAGGGGTAACAGAAGAGGTACAGAGGTATCAGTGGATGTACGTGGGGTATCAGTAGAGGTACAGGGGTATCAGTATTGGTACAGGGGTATCAGTGGATGTAGAAGGGGTATCAAGAGTGGTACAGGGGTATTAGTGGATGTAGGAGGGGTATCAGTAGAGATACAGGGGTATAAGTGGATGTATGAGGGGTATTTGTGGATGTACAGGGGTCTTTGGATGTAGGAGGGGTATCAGTAGGAGTACTATGGATATCAATGTATGTACAGGGGTATCAGTGGATGTACAAGGGGTATCAGTAGAGGTATAGGGATATCAGTGGATGTACAGGGGTTCAGTGAATGTATAAAGCATATCAGTGGATGTACAGGGGTATCAGTGGATCTATGAGGGATATCAGTGGATGTACAGGGGTATCAGTAGATGTAGGAGGGATATCAGTAGAGGTACAATGGATATCAGTTGATGTACAAGGTTTATCAGCGGATGTATGGGGTATCAGAAGTGGTCCAGGGGATATCAGTGGATGTGCAAGGGGTATTGGTGAATGAGCAAGAGTATCTGTGGATGTATATCAGGTATCAGTGGATGTACAAGGGGTATCAGTAGTGGTATCAGTATACTAACAGGTAGTATCAGTGGATGTGAAGGGGGTAAAGATGGACATACTGGGGGTATTGGTGGATGCACAGGTGTATTAATGGATATACAGGGGTATCAATGATTGGTAAAGGTGGTGTGATTGTATGAGTTATTTATTTATTTTTGTTAGAACAGTGGGATTCAGGGAGGGGTATCAGTAATTGATACAAGTAGTGTGATTTTGGGAGGGATGCCAGTGGGCGTCAGTGGGTATTAAGTATTGATGAAGGTATTGTGATTTCACAAGGGGAAGCAGTGGATGTGCAGGGAATATCAGTGGATGTACAGGGGTATCAATGAATGTGTAGCTAATATCAGTGAAACGACAGGAATTATTAGTTGATGGACAGGTGTGGGAATAGATGTGCAAGGGTGTCTGTGGATGTACAGGGGGTATCAGTGGATGTACAGTACAGGGAATATTAATGGATGGATATGGGTAGTGGTAGATGTACAGTGGTGTTTGTAGATATAGAAGATATCTGTGAATGTACAGGAGGAGTCTATCACAGGATGTACAGAGGTGGCAGTGGATGTACAGGAGTATCAGTGGATTGGCAGGGGGAACAGTGTATGTACAAGGGTATCAGCGCATGTTCATTGAAAATCAGTGGATGTACAGTGGTTATTAGTGGATGTTCAGGGGTATATGTGGATGTACAAGGGTATCAGTGTATGGTCATTGGTATTGGTGGATTTACAAGGGTAACAGTGGAGGTACAGTGGGTGTCAGTAGAAGTGCAGAGGTATCAGTGGATTTTCAGGGGTATTAGTGGATGGTCAGGGGTATCTGTGAATGTACAAGGCTATCTGTGGATGTACAGGGGTAGTAGTGGATGGTCTGGGGCAGCTGTGGATGTACAGGGGCAGCAGTGGATGGTCAGGGGCAGCAGTGGATGGTCAGGGGCAGCATTGGATGTACAGGGGTAGCAGTGGATGGTCGGGGGTAGCAGTGGATGGTCGGGGGTAGCAGGGTGTATGGTCAGGGGTAGCAGTGGATGGTCAGGGGCAGCAGTGGATGGTCAGGGGCAGCAGTGGATGGTCAGGGGCAGCAGTGGATGTACAGGGGTAGCAGTGGATGGTCAGGGGTAGCAGTAGATGGTCAGGGGTAGCAGTGGATGGTCAGGGGTAGCAGTGGATGTACAGGGGTATTAGTGGATAGTCAAAGGTAGCAGTGGACGGTCACGGGTATCAGTGGATGTACAGGGGGTATCAGTGGATGTACAGTACAGGGAATATCAATGGATGGATATGGGCAGCAGTAGATGTACAGTGGTATTTGTAGATAAAGAAGATATCTGTGGATGTACAGGAGGTATATGTCACAGGATGTACAGAGGTACCAGTGGATGTACAGGAGTATCAGTGGATTGGCAAGGGCAACAGTGGATGTACAAGGGTATCAGTATCAGTATCAGTGCATGTACATTGAAAATCAGTGGATGTACAGTGGGTATCAGTGGATGTTCAGGGGTTTATGTGGATGTACAAGGGTATCAGTGGATGGTCAGGGGTATCAGTGGATTTATAATGGTAGCAGTGGAGGTACAGTGAGTGTCATTGGGTTTTCAGGGGTTTCAGTGGATGGTCAGGGGTATCTGTGAATGTACAGGGGTAGCAGTGGATGGTCTGGAGCAGCAGTGGATAGTCAGGGGTAGCAGTGGATGGTCAGGGGTAACAGTGGATGGTCAGGGGTAACAGTGGATGGTCAGGGTTTACAGTGGATGGTCAGGGGTAACAGTGGATGGTCAGGGGTAGCAGTGAATGGTCAGGGGTATCAGTGGATGGTCAGGGGTATCAGTGGATGTACAGGGGTATCAGTGGATGGTCAGGGGTAGCAGTGGGTGGTCAGGGGGTTTTAGTGGATGAACAGAGGTATCAATGTTTGTTAGGAGCAGTGTAATTTGGGCAGAGGGTATCAGTGGATATACAGGGGGTTAGGTGATATGTAAGAGCATTGGGATTTAGGGAGGGGTAATGATGTACAGTATATACAGGGGTATTTAGCTGTTGGTGAGGGTATTGTGATTGAAGGAAGAGTTATCAGTGAATGTATAGGGGTATCAGTGATTAGTAAGAGGAATATGACTAGGAGTGGAATATCATTAGATGTACAGGGGGTATCAGGGATTGGTAAGAGCTATGGAACTAGGGTGGAGTATTGAGAGATGCGGAGGGGGTATCAGTGGATGTACAGTGGGTGTCAGTGACTGATGAAGGCAGTGTGATTTGGGGAGAGGTATCAGTGAATGTACAGAGGGTAATAGTGATTTGTATGGAAACTATAACTAAGGGAGGAGTATCAGTGAATGTACAGAGGGTAATAGTGATTTGTATGGAAACTATAACTAAGGGAGGAGTATCAGTGGATGTACAGAGGTTATCAGTGATTAGTAGGATTAGTGTGATTTGCAGAAAGGTATCAGCGGATGAACATGATGTAACAGTCATTAGTTTGGGTATACTGTGTTTTAAGGAGGTTGCACTGAGGTATTAGCAGAATAGGGTACAAAGGGTTTCAGTGATAGGTAAGAGCAGTGTAATTTGGAGCGGGGGAGGGGGGTGTGTATCAGTGGAAGTGTCACCCTATGGCAGTAATCCATGCTTATACTGTAGTAGAAGTTTGTGCCATCCTGGCAGGGCCCAGCAGCACAGGGGGCCCAGGGCACACAGGAAACTTCTGAATCAATGTTTTTATTTCCAGGCCACAAAGGTATTTATTTAGTCTTGGGCCAGGGAAACATATGCCCCCATATACCATCTCCAGCCTGGTACCCTCAACATTAATAGGGCTGGCTGGGTAGTAAATCTGATGACAGTGATGTCCCCATTGCAGCAAAGTGAATGACATCATAGGTCACATGGCTAAGCTACAGGGGGTGAATAGGAAAGCATGAGAGGGACCAAATGAAAGGGAGAAAATTAGGATTTTATGTGAATGTATGATAGGTAGGGGGCTTTGGCAAAGTAATGTTTTCTGGTAATCCGTCAGTTTCCGGAAATATATATCTCATGGCAGACTCTGATAACACAACAACCCATTCTCTTTTTTTATTAAAACATTTTTATTGAGAGTAAAAAATACAGTACAAAAGCATGTATACAAGAACAAGTGTAAGTACAGGTATGTAAAAAATGAACAATTTAACAGAAGACAACAAATCCAGTACAAAAGATGTTCGGAGTTGACAAGGACCTAGGAGAGGCAGTGTGACACGAACATCAGAGGGTAAAGGCACAGAGAGGTCATTAAGGGCAATATAACTTGTGGGTGGCGATGCCGATCCCGAAAAAAACATCCAAAATGGGAACTACAAATGTGTTCTGATATGCGAGATCGAGGTAGGACAGAAGCAGGAGATGTGGGTGTAGACACCAGTAAAATGTGAGGGACCTCTAGGAGGGAGATACTACGTGAGAGAAGCAGATCACAGGGTGAACCCATGTCCTGGGCGCTAAGGCACGGGAAGGGAGAGTTGTCGATACAGTGAGGAAACCCGAGCTAGGTACATTGGGTAGTTTATTGGTGCGTGCCGAACAGACCAGCTGAACAGCAAGTTAGCAACCTGTAAAGTCGGAGGGGGTACAAATATCAAAGAGGAAGAGAAGTGAGAAGAGAGGAAGAAGATGAGGGAAGGGGAGAGAAGAAAGAAAAAAAAAAAAGGGGGGGGGGTGATGGAAGGGGCGTGTGGGGGGGTAGTCCCCACTTCGTCAGAGTCAAGCAAGCGTGTGCAAGTGCGGGAATCAGGGTTAGAATAGCACCTGAAGGTACTTTCAGAGCAGTCAAGTCATGAAACCTAAAGTAAAAAGGGGGATAATTTCCAGAATCGCATCCACGATAGTGAGATGCAAGGGCCTAAGTCTATGGGCGGCAGAGACTAGAGAATTCCGCTGTAGTCGTATAGTTGAGCCAGCATGCCCACTTGGTATAGAATTTAGTAGGGGTATCATTCACCACCTGGATGAGTTCTTCCATTTCCGCAATCCTGATAATACACCGCAGCCAGACAACCTTTTCTAAAGATGACCATGCACTAGTAGATTTTCGAAAGAACATTTTTACGGATAATCTTGGTACAAAACCAACATTTTGAACAAACATCTACTAGTGTATGTCCAACTTGATAACAACAATCATTTATCTAAAGCCAAAACTGCTTTTCTTACAACTTGGACAGAGTAGGGAAGTTTTTTTTCCCTTTTTTACTCTTTGCGTCCTCACTGAGAGTTGTCACCAGAACAGAGGGGAAATCATTGGTGGAACTACCAGGGTCGCAAAGGTCGGACTTGTGACAATGTCATTCTGCCACTGTTGGGGGGGCCCAAAGACAGCCGCGTGTCTGTCATTTTAACAGTCTCGGAAGTAGCTGATTAGAGAAGTGCTGGGTTCAGCCTTGGATCGGGCAGCGGGGTGTGGCTTGTATTTACACGCCCCGCTGCATGAGTGGAGACCGAGCTCAGCAGTACACCAATCAGCTTAATTTGGAACTGCACATGCGCAGTTCCGAATTGCCGGCAAGGACATTTAAAAGTGTTTTACCGCCAGCCCGGCATGCTTCTAAATTGTGGACGGCCTGCCATACACAATTCCTGCACTTCCTGAAAGCCTATAATGAAACTGATGAGTGCTTGCACTTTTGCTTAAATTACACATACTAACAATACAAGTTTCAGATTTTCTTTTTGAGCTCTGGAGGATGTAAGGGGGCACTCTGGATGCACTAAGGGGGCATGCTGAAGGACGTAAGGAGCACTCTGGAAGCACCAAGGGGGCACTAAGGGGACACTATTTTAATACCTCCTTTTATCCTCCAGTGTGTCTCCTTACATCCTCCAAAATGCCACCCTAGTAAGGTGTCAGTGGTGGAACTACCAGGGTCGCAAAGATCACACTTTCCCAGGACCCTGGTGTTCCACCACCATGAAGGGACCCAAGACAGCAGGAAGCGTTCCGCCGTGGGACAGTAATAAAGGGCCCCGCAATGAGAGTAAAGGGCACCAGGATCAGTGGCAAGGGCTCCAGGACCAATGGAAAGGCCCCCTGGGAACAGTGGAAAGGGTCCTGGGGGCAGTGGCAAGAGCTAAGGAACCAATAGGAAAGGCCCCAGGATGGAGTCAGGGGGGGGGACCTTTCCTGATTTCTTGCACTGGGGCCCGGAAGGTACAAGTTATGCCTCTGGAAATAGCATAAAAAATATATGAAATGTGTTATATGCATTTTTGGTGCATTTTCCTGCATGACAACAGACATCTCCTCCTAGCAACATCAACACTTCCCAAAAAAACGCAAAACGCATTAAAAACACATAAAAAATGAACGTTGCAAAAACGCATCAACTACACATGCATAGAGGACATTAACCACTTGCCGACCGCTCACTCGAGCTCTACTGCGGCAAAGTGGTTAGTTATCGTCCAGCGACGTAGACCTTGTGGGAGGCGCTCACGTGCCGCCGGAGGCTCGCTCCCGCTGTATTTATTCACAGCGGGAGTCGGGCCAGGGGAGGAGCGCCGGCGATCGCCGCTGCTCTTCCCCGATCGTCGGGGAATCGAGTTTGGGGAGATCCGCCCGCTTGTGTAAACAAAGCGGGCGAATCTCCTAAGTGACAGACAGTGACAGATTGCAGGATTCAGCATAGCTGAACATGCGATCTGTCCCTGTGTCACTCAGTCACCTCCCCCCACACACGTCAGTAAGCACCAGGCATACATTAACCCCTCCCTCTCCAATAAAATTAACCCCTTCCCTGCCAGTGTCATTTTTACAGTAACAGTGCATATTTATAGCACTGATTACTGTAGTAATGTCACTGGTACCCCCAAAAGTGTCAAAAATGTCAGTCAAGGGTTCGATCTGTCCACTGCAATGTCGCAGTCCCGCAAAAAAAATCGCAGCTCGCCGCCATTACTCGTTAAAAAAAACACCAAAAATGACAGAAATCTTTCCCTTAGTAAACGCAATAACTTTTGCGCAAACCAATCAAAATACGCTTATTGGGATTTTTTTTTACCAAACATAGGTAGCAGAAAACAAATTGGCCAAAAATTTAAAAAAATTTAGATTTTTACATTTTTGGGGGAATTTCATATAAAGAAATTTGGAAAATATTGTTATTTTTTCAAAATTTACGCTCTTTTTTTGTTTATAGCGCAAAAAGTAAAGATCGCACAGGTGATCAAATACCACCAAAAGAAAGCTCTGTTTGTGGGAAAAATAGGACGTAAATTTAGTTTGGGTACGGTGTCGCATGACCGCGCAATTGTCCGTTAAAGTCACACAGTGCCGAATCGCAAAAAGTGGCCTGGACGTAAGACAGCAAAATCCTCCAGTGGTAAAGTGGTTAAAAAAATATGAGCAGATATCATTCAAACAAGGAAAGGGTTTTTGGCTTTAGATAGACCTTATTGCAAGCTGTTAAGTATGCACTGGAAATACACATATGTGTCCTGTATGACCTGCCGGGAAGCACAGTCAGATCCTTATCTGCAGCAGTGTCACTTGGTCCAAAACATACCCCAGCCTGCTGATTGGACAATGACAGAGCAGCAGCAGTACAGTGTCATTACTCAACCCTCTCCTCCCTTCAACCTATGTTCAATGTAGCAGATCTGATTGGCTCCTGGTGCTGCTCCTCTCTCCCCCAGTCCTGCTGTGCAGGGGATTACAGGCAGCCAATATAAAGACAAATGCAGGTCCTTAAACTAGCTACATTTAACAATATATTTAATTTGGAGGGTTTCTATAATACAGTATCAGTCTGTTAAATATAGTTAAATATAACCTGCCACTTTTGACAACCAGGGATTCCCTTACTTTGGAAGGATTTCATCTCACTTCCTGTTTTTGATATGTGACAGGAAGTGAAGAAGAATCTCCAACATGGGACACAGATTGGCAAAAAGCAACTGACTGATTAAAACCCTCCTTTATAATTTTGCGCTTAGATCTACTGTAGCAAATACTCTGTACTCTTCTGATGGATCCATGGTGTGTTGGCGACATACCGCGCTTTTTTGTGGCGCTGTAATAAACGGCGCTTGTCAGCCACCACCGAGGGTCTCAGTCAGGTAAATAATACAAAAACTATCGCCCACTTACCATAAACCTTCTCGCAGACAGCTTGACTTTTAAAGAGCCGAACGTCTTGCGCCACCCTGCGATCTCGCTAAATGTTAACTGTAACCGCCGAAAAATATAATCAGGCTATATTCATGTGAAAATGATTGCACAAAAGTGCCATTCGCTGTTTTCAAAGCCGTTCCGACACAAAGGAAACATAATGCTCCATTCTTCTCCTCCCAAGCGTTCTAATTAAACGCGGCACAGAGTGCGCTCAGAAGCACGCCGGGAACCTTTCACTTGTTTTGTTAGTGAAATTACACTCTGCATGGAATGGTAGAATCTATCGAGCCGCGCTGGAGGAAGGCAGGAATGTGTTTTTATGGGTTTTTTGTTTTTTTATAAACACGGCAACAGAATTTACAAGAGGCACCGAAAGGCAAAATTCTTGTTCTGTCGAAGTCAATTTCCACGCATTTCCCCAAAGCCTAACCTAAAGTAGACCTCCAAACTTTGTCCGACTACCTGAATACCTAGGCTTCTTTCACACGGCCGCTCAGCACTTTTTTTTTTTACGGACATGGATGACACTTGTGTCATCTGGTCCGTATGTCCGCATATCATCCCATCCGTTTGCGGATGATATACGGACATAATGTATGTCTATGGGATTGCGGATGTCAGCGGATGACACCGCTGACATCCGATTTTGCATCCTTTCTATTTTTTAAACGGAAGAAAAATAGGGTTCTGTTCCGTTCCAAAAAACGGAACAGAACTGAAAGGACGCAAATCGGATGTCGGCGGATGGTCATCCGCTGACATCCGCAATCCCATTGACATGCATTATGTCCGTATATCACCCGCAAACGGATGAGGTGATATACGGACATACGGAACGTCCGTGTGAAAGGGGCCTTAAAAATCAGTTCTGCTTAAAATTTTCAACTGGAACGCCAGGTTAATTGACATTTTTTCCTAAATCCACTACATGCTTTGAAGTATATTTTCAATTCTGCCTTCAAATTTGAGAAACCCACACTATTGGGTCTGGTGATAAAAAACGTTTCTGTACAAACGTGACAAACGTTTAAATAGCCGCAATGAAATATTGCTGTATTTTGTGTAATATGATCATTTGCTATGATCCTATGCACCATCTAGTGGCCATAATGCATTATTTTCCTGAGTGAGGTATTTCAGAATAAATACTGCATTATGGCCCCTAGATGGCATTTAAAATCATAGAAAATATTAATGTTACATAAAATATGGAAATTTATTTATTTTTATTTTTTTGCATGTGTGTGTATGTTTGTCACATTTGTACAGTTGTTTTTTTTTTTTTTTTTTAATAAAATGATTTCTATATGTTTGTTATGTGTTTCTATTTACCCAGCATACTAAAAATATTTTTTTAAATATGTTTCTTACCTTTTAGATATTTCTTTGGGCAGACTGCAAACTACTTTGAACATATTTACAGTAAATGTGTCCCAATAGGCTAAGGACAGGTTGAGTTTCCCTTCATTAATATGCAATGCAGAAAGTCAGCTTCTAGATCTTTAACCCTTTCGGTAGGACCAGGGCTGGGACGAGGGGTGGGCAGAAGAGACGACTGCCCTGGGTGCAATGGTTTAATGTAGGGATGGGGGTGCATTCATTCTGTTACAAGGCTGGGCACTTTTGCCTTGGGCGCTGGATGACCTTGTCTCAGCATTGGTTAGGACAGATAGGACTTGATTTACTAAAACTGGAAAGTGCAAAACCTGGTGCATCTCTGCATAGTAGCCAATCAGCTTTCAGTTTTTTTGTCCAAAGCTTAATTGAACAAGCTGAAGTTAGAAGCTGATTGGCTAACTTGCACTGGTGCACCAGATTTTCTACTCTCCAGTTTTAGTGGATCAAACCATAGTGTTCAAATCTAATTTACAACTGATAATGAAATCTGCCAGCACAGTACAGACAAGGATAATTATGGTAACATAAACTCCTCAGCCCTCTTTCCATAAAAGAGAAAAACTTCCGTTTTGAAGTTTTCAGAAAAGAACATCTAGATAGGTGAGTATGCTATGTGGAAGAGAACATAACAAACGTAAAGTAGATGGTATTTTAATTTGGCTGCAAACATGGAAACACATATTCAATAGCCAGTCAATAGACATTTTTTTTATTTTTGCCTTGTGTTTTTATTAGCTCCCTGCTGATGCTGTTAGCCTTGCTGTTTAGCCTTTTTTTCTTGTGGAGGGCCGACGAGGCCGCTGAATTTCCAACAACGTTTTCGCTCTCGGATCTGTGCATCTCCCAATCCAATACAACAGTGACCTCATCACATCCTAGTTCTGTAGACATTGACAGCCAAGAGATAGTTCCCCCTCACCAGCCGATGACAACATATCATGATGACCATGCATGTGTAATGTGCAGTGACATGGTCAATTGTAATTGGAAGCCAGTGCAACAGGGTAACATGACAACGTTGGAGCACAATTGGGAAGCAGGTACAGGGAGTTGTCACCTTATATTAGGAACTGCCTAAACAAAAGCCTTCATAGCAGGATCGTCAAATATTTTCTTTTAATAGCTGCAGATTTAAAAATATTGAAAATTACCTTTGATTTAGAAAGCCCAACCTAGCAACACAGTTGGTGACCTGACTTTTCTCTACAGCAATTAGAGCAGTACATCTTGGTCATCTTCCAGTTAGTGATGGACCGAACATCCCCCTGTTCGGTTCGCACCGGAACATCTTGAACAGGGAAAAAGTTCTAGCGAACATGTGAACTCTATTAAAGTCTATGGGACACGAACATGAAAAATCAAAAGTCCTCGTTTTAAAGGCTTATATGCAAGTTATTGCCATAAAAAGTGTATGGGGACCCGGGTACTGCCCTGGGGGACATGTATCAATGCAAACATTTTTTTAATAATCATTTTAAAGGAGCAGTGATTTTATTAATGCCTAAAGTGAAACAATAAAAATGAAAAGTTCCTTTAAATGTGCCTGGGGGTCCCCTTAATGTGCCTGTAAAGTGGCGCATCTGTACGATGTACGGAGCCTGCTGCAGCATTGCTGACATTTATAAAGGAAAAAATGTAATTTAAACTTGCTCGCAGCTGTAATGTATTGTCGGCTCCCGGCAATACAGATAAAAAAAATGAAAAAAACCTGCAAAATTTTAAAAAAGCACGCAAGCAGCCCCCCCTCCTGAACCATGCCAGGCCACATGCCCTCAACAGGGGGGGTGGGTGCTTTGGGAAAGGGGGTCCCCATGTTGTTGGGGACAAGAGCCTCTTCCCGACAACCCTGGGCTGTGCTTGTCAGGATCTGCAGATGGGGTGCTTATCGGAATCTGGAACCCCCCTTTAACAAGGGTGCTGCCAGGCTGCATGCTCGGATAAGGGTCTGGTACGGTTTTTGGGGGGGACCCCACTCCGTTTATTTTTTTTTTTTTAAATTTTGGCGTGGAGTTCCCCTAAAATCTGTACCAGACCCGAAGGGCCTGGTATGGATTTTGGAGGGGACACTATGCCGTTTTTTTTTTTCATTTTGTCGTGGAGTTCCCCAAAAATCTGTATCAGACCCAAAGGGCCTGGTATAGATTTTCGGGGGGACCCCATGCCATTTTATTTATAATTCTGTCATAGGGTTCCCCTTAATCACCTAAATACAGGGCACTTTCACTCCCTTCCTGCCCAGACCAATTTTCAGCTTTCAGTGCTCACTGGCATCTATGGGAAATATTGGTCAGCTTGGCATGACACTGCTCCCTGTCTTTAACATTGGCGTCTATAGGAAATCTTGGTCAGCTTTGCATGGCATTGCTAACGAACCATAAGTGACAGGGACACAAAACTTAGGGAGCACCGAGAAGGGACCCAGGACTACAACATATCTATACATTTTAAAAGTGGAGTATGCCTGTACACTACACTGACTGCACTAAACTGACTGAACACACTATACACCAACTACCTGCCTAATCTCTATTTTCACACACTATACACGGCTGCTGTGGAAGTAGCAGCTTTAAATAGTGTGGGGTGTGGACTTAATCCTTGAGCCATGATTGGCTAAAGGCACCCTGCTTTTGGCCAATCATGGCTCTGACAGGTCATTGTGCTGTGATTGGCCAAAGCATTGTGCTGTGATTGGCCACAGGTCAGGTGCATGCTTTGGCCACTCATCAGCAATCAATGCACTGCAACAGCGCAGTGCATTATGGGGCGCTCATCGGCGGGTGAACTTCCCGCCTGAGCACCCCATTTGTTTGTGTGTTCAGCACTGCTGGTAGGTACTGCTGGTGGTTACTGCTGGCTGGCTCTGCTGGTGGTTACTGCTGGCTGGTAACACTGGTGGGTATTGCTGGCTGGTACTGCTGGCTGGTTCTGCTGGCGGGTACTGCTGGCTGGTACTGCTGGTGAGTACTTCTGGCTGGTACTGCTGGCTGGTACTGCTGGTGGGTACTGCTGGTGAGTACTGCTGGTGGGTACTGCTGGCTGGTACTGATTGCTGGTACTGCTGGTGGGTACTGCTGGTGGGTACTGCTGGCTGGTACTGCTTGTGGGTACTGCTGGCTGGTACTGCTGGTGGGTGCTGCTGGCGGGTACTGCTGACTGGTACTTCTAGTGAGTACTTCTGGCTGGTACTGCTGGTGAGTACTGCTGGTGGATACTCCTGGTGGTTACTGCTGGCTGGTACTGCTGGTGGTTACTGCTGGTTGGTACCGCTGGTGGGTACTGCTGGCTGGTACTGCTGTTGGATACTGCGGGCTGTTACTGCTGGTGGGTACTGCTGGCTGGTACTTCTGGCGGGTACTGCTGGCTGGTACTTCTGGCGGGTACTGCTGGCTGGTACTGCTGGTGGGTACTGCTGGTGGGAACTGCTGGTGGGAACTGCTGGCTGGTACTGCTGGTGGGTACTGCTGGTGGGAACTGCTGGTGGGAACTGCTGGCTGGTACTGCTGCTGGGTGTTGCTGGCTGGTACTGCTGTGGGTACTGTTGGCTGGTACTGCTGGCGGGTACTGCTGGTGAGTATTGCTGGTGGGTACTGCTGGTGGGTAGGGCTGGCTGGTACTGCTGGTGGGAAATGCTGGCTTCTCTAGGAGACATCAAGTATGAGGTGCGGCGCTGGAGGAAGCATGCAGAGCCGATGCTTCTTGTATTTCTCCTCTCACAGGCAGAGTGCATTTGATATCACTCCGCCTGTGACAAGACGGAGCTGGAATTATACAGGAAGCATCGGTTCCGTTCTGACAGCCCAGAGCCGGGATATCACTTGGCACTTGCGGGTATATGGGAGCCGCAGCGGGAGACTTGGGATGTCTGCTTAGGATACAAGGACCAAATGAAAGACTACAGCAGCTAGCAAGAAGAGACACTAGGGGGAGCATGTAGAGAAAGAGCGTGAAGCACAGGAGAGCAGGGGACGTTGGGCAATAGTGCAGAGCTGGATGGGCACAGCAAGCAGGAATGAGGGGCAGAGCAAGAACGACACAAAACGATGCTTTGGAGAGCACCCAAAGCTAAAGAAAACAAAGGGATACCCAGACAGAAACTGAAGGAAATACAAGAGCGCCGCAAGAGGGAAAACGCTAAGAACAATGACAAGACCAAACAAACACACAGAATACAGGTGTACTGAGGAAGCAGCAAACACCAGAGAAACAGGGAGGTCCAGCTTCAGTGTGGAGACACGCTGCTCGAACAATAACCTATAAGTGCAAAAGCCTAATATTACCTAGATTCAGGGCAGATTTGCAGGAACTGGAGCAGTATGGACAGGGGGTAAAACTCCTATCTCAATGTACACGGAACCATGATGGGGGCAAGCAAAAGGCATGACTGCATGACTAGGAAGCTGGATATTTGGATGGGGGCAAGCAAAATACATAAATGGGAAGCCAGGCATTTGGATGGGGGCAAACAAAAGGCATGACTAGGAAGCCGGGTATTTGGATGGGGGCAAATAAAAGGTATGTTTAGAAAGCCGGGTATTTGAATGGGGGCAAACAAAAGGCATGACTAGAAAGCTGGGTATTTGAATGGGGGCAACCAAAAAGCATGACTGGGAAGCCGGGTATTTGGGTGCGGGCTGTCACGATCTGAGGACTGGAACACCTAGGACTTTAAAACTCTGGGACTAAAGCAGTAGGGGTGATTAAACAGGTGGCAAATAAAAGGCATGACTAGGAAGCCAGGTATTTGGATAGGGGCAAACAAAAGGCATAAATGTGTAGCCAGGTACTTGCTTGGGGGTGGGGGGGGCATGAAAATAATCCTTTCCTTTAGATTAGTGGCTCTTGTGACTCAGCTGACCAATGAAGTGCAGGCTGTACCTTTTTTTCAGTGGCCAATCTGCAAAATTGCTGAACCTCACCCATGTTCACGGCATATTGTCAGATTGTATAACAATCTCTTAGCCAAGATCACATCTACTTGACAAGATATGATAAATAAAATATATTTGACCACTAAAGTCTACCTGTCATACATACAGGATGGATGCAGCCAATTGGTGGGCCAGGCCAAAATGTATCCTACATAATCTGGTGACCTCCATGTAGCTATTCTCCATTCTTCATGACATTACTAATTCTCAAAGTCTTCCTTCATTCCCTCTACATGAAATGACACATATGAAGTGAAGGGCTCACACCCCCGGCGGAGCGCCATTAATTGTATATGAGTGGAGTGAATGTATTCAGTTCATTAATCTCTAAGAGACGGCCCGTCCTCACCGAGAGCCATTTAAGTTCTCAGCATGAGACTGGGAACAGGAGGCTCTTTGATCTATATTACATAACTATCATTTCAACTTCTTTCTAAACTAAAAAGTTTTACAAACTCCTTACCAGAACATTCTAAATGGAGATAAGGTAGCAAAGGGGAATTTTGGTCTTGAATTTTCTCTGCATCTTTCCTAAAGTTGAACATTTGTACAAGCTCCTCTCCTGTACTGAAATTGCATACTCTGATTTCACTGCACACTGTGAGCCTTTCATATTGCCCATCTCATTTCATGACTGGAGGACATCCAGCATCATCTAATGCTTTCTTCCCCAGCCTGAGTGCCCCTCCCCCCTTTTCCATTGATTGGATTTCAATGATTTCATTCATGGAGGTATAGCATGTGGGCCTTACCTAGGGTGGTCTGCATCCTAAGGCCCCATGCACATGGGATATATAGTTCTATGTAGGAGCTTGCTGACAGTATTGCATTGCATAGAGAAGTACAGAGACACAGTGATATCACTAGGTCTGAAACAAGGTACGGTATCTCACAATAGTAAGTACACCCCTCACATTTTTGTAAATATTTTATTATATCTTTTCATGTGACAACACTGAAGAAATGACACATGAGTAAATTTGCTGTCCCCTCAAAATAACTCAACACACAGCCGTTAATGTCTAAACCACTGTCAAGAAAACTGAGTACACCCCTAAGTCACAATGTCCAAATTGGGCCTAAAGTGCCAATATTTTGTGTGGCCACCATTATTTTCCAGCACTGCCTTATCCCTCTTGGGCATGGAGTTCACCAGAGCTTCACAGGTTGCCACTGGAGTCCTCTTCCACTCCTCCATGACCACATCACGGAGCTGGTGGATGTTAGAGATCTTGCGATCCTCCACCTTCCGTTTGAGGATGCCCCACAGATGCTCAATAGGGTTAAGGTCTGAAGACATGATTGGCCAGTCCATCACCTTTACCCTCAGCTTCTTTAGCAAGAAAGTGGAGGTGTGTTTGGGGTCATTATCATGTTGGAATACTGCCCTGCCGCCCAGTCTCTAAAGGGAGGGGATCATGCTCTGCTTCAATATGTCACAGTACAGGTTGGCAGTCATGGTCCCTCAATGAACTGTAGCTCCCAAGTGCTGGCAGCACTCATGCAACCCCAGACCATGACACTCCCACCACCATGCTTGGCTGTAGGCAAGACACACTTGTCTTTGTACTCCTCACCTGGTTGCCGCCATACACGCTTGACACCATCCGAACCAAATAAGCTTATCTTGGTCTCATCAGACCACAGGACATGGTTCCAGTAATCCATGTCCTTAGTCTGCTTGTCTTTAGCAAACGGTTTGCGGGCTTTCTTGTGCATCATTTTTTAAAGAGGCTTCCTTCTGGGACAACAGCTATGCAGACCAATTTGATCCAGTATGCGGCGTATGGTCTGAGCACTGACAGGCTGACCCCCCACCCCTTCAACCTCTGCAGCAATGCGGGCAGCACTCGTACGTCGATTTCCCAAAGCAACCTCTGGATATGACGCTGAGCACGTGCACTCAACTTCTTTGGTCGACCATAGCAATGCCTGTTCTGAGTGGAACCTGTCCTGTTAAACCGCTGTATGGTCTTGGCCACCATGCTGCAGCTCAGTTTCAGGATCTTGGCAATATTATAACCTAGCCCATCTTTATGTAGAGTCACAATTCTTTCTTTCAGATCCTCAGAGAGTTCTTTGCCATGAGGTGCCATGTTGAACTTCCAGTGACCAGTATGAGAGAGTGAGAGCGATAACACCAAATTTAACACACCTGCTCCCCATTCACACCTGAGACCTTATAACACTAACGAGTCACATGATATTGGGGAGGGAAAATGGCTTATTGGGCCCAATTTGGACATTTTCACTTAGAGGTGTACTCACTTTTGTTGCCAGCTGTTTAGACATTAATGGCTGTGCGTTGAGTTATTTTGAGGGGGGACAGCAAATTTACACTGTTATACAAGCTGTACACTCACTACTTTACATTGTAGCAAAGTGTCATTTCTTCAGTGTTGTCACATGAAAAGATATAATAAAATATTTACAAAATGTGGAGGGGTGTACTCACTTTTGTGAGATACTGTATGTGATGAAAATGTAAAAGGTTTTATTAACATTAAAAAATAAGGATATTAAACTCCAACTCTAAGCTGACCATAGACACTGAAAATTAGCCAGATGTAGTGGCAGGATTTTCTTGACCGTTCTCATCTCTAAACACAGACAGTCCTGCCATACATTAGATCTCTGGTGTGAGGTGGGGGAAGTTCCGTAGAAATGTGAAAATACTTTTTATACCTGATATTTATAGTGTAAATACTATATATCATAAAAAAAAAAAAAAAATGACACAACATAACATTAAAATTATTTTCACGAAGAGTTGTAACATGTAACACAATCATGAAAAGTAAAAACATGTACTAAGGGAATATCAGTGAGAGAATTAAATACATGTTAAAAATACAAAAATAATAATAAAATGTATAAATACATGAGTGTCGGTTCACCCTAGGGCGACACGACTTCGGGTGACTAATGCCGTCGCCCGTGCACCGCGACTTCGGCGCGGCTTGCAACGACTTCACATAAAGGAAGTCAATGCAAGTCGCTCCGACTTTGCAAAAAAAAGGTGCAGGAACCTTTTTCTAAGTCGGAGCGTCTTGAGTCGCTCCTATTAGAATGGTTCCATTGCACAGCAAGGTCCGCTACTTGTCAGGCGACCAAGTCGGAACAGTGTGATCCGGCACTAAAAAAGTTGTATGTATTGATGTAATTAAATATATTCCAGTTGTAATGTCAGGATCAGGGAAAGTAACAAAATCTTTACAGGCCCACTATTGTGAAATCCTTATATTCTGGTAATTTTATGCTAATACCTGTAATGATAATTTCTTTTTATAATTTGCATACTGCAGTTTATATTTTTTCCTCATTTACATGCAGGCCAAGCTGTCCAGAAAAAGTACCTTTATTTTCAGAATCAAAAAAATAAAATAAAAATCTTCCTGTTAAGGCAATTTTTTTTTTTAGGTTTTGGATAGAGTGGAGAGGGATTAGAATGCATGCCAGTTTTTATTGCTGTCTGTGCCCAGTTAAGGAGATTCATTCTCTATATTTGTCCTGTTTATCATTATCATTGAAAGTGAAAGAAAATCCCAATTTTTGAGCTGTTCCAAAGAAAGTAATAGAGTAGACACTAGTTCTGGTGACCTGGTGGCTCCAAGGAATTCCCTTAATTTGCAGGGATTTCCTCTCATGTCCTTTATGGCTATTGGACAGAAAGTGAAGAAAAATGTCCACAATGGGACACAGATGGTGTAAAAAATGTGACAGGGGTTATAACGCCACCTTCTGGGGCTCGCCTGGGTCTCCCGTCCCACCGGGAGACCCGGGCATCCTACCTGCACGGCCGCCGAAGAGAAGATCAGATCAAAGACGCATTTGGCTCTGATTGGGTCTCCATGTAAAAACCCAGAAGTGATCATGACATCACTTCCGGGTACTCGGCGCAAAATTCAAAAAAATTACAGCATTCAAAACAGCCAAACTTGGTGTTTTGAATGCTTTTAAGTGCAGAGGAGGGGCTTGGGGGTCTTTAAGCCCCCGTTCACATGCAGGCGACGCTACCTCGCACCGCGACCTCGGAGCGGCCGCCACGGACTTCATAGCATTGAAGTCTATGGCGGTCGCCTCCTGGTCGCCCCAAAGAAGCTTCGGACCCTTTTTCTAAGTCGGAGCGACTTGTGTCGCTCCTATTAGAACGGGTCCGCAGCTTCCCTATGGGAAGCTCACAGGTCGCCTTAGTGCGCCTCACAGGTCGCCTTATTGTGAACGGGGGCTTAGACCCCCAGATTCCTCCACAACAGTACCTGTAAATAAATAAATAAATAAATAAAAATAAATGTTTTAAATGTCCGAAAATATCGGCAGATATCAGCCGATACCGATATGCGATGACCAAAATATCGGTATCGGCAATAAAAAAACGATATCGGTCGATCACTAGTTATAACCCTCCCTTACTCTATCCAGAATGGAAAAAAAAGTTTTGCCTATAGTTCTACTTCATGAAGAGTTTGCTTTGGGCCTAATATTCTTTGTCTCTTACTGAAATTGTATTTAAACCCCAACAATGAAGTTTCCCTTTTTGCTCTCTTTTGCTTTAAAAAAATACCATTGAAAGAGACATTCAGAGCTGTCCCAGGCACTCTTCCTGTGTTATCTCAAGAAACCTAATCAGCCCTCTGAGTTCTTATCTTGGGGATAAAGATCAATTACTCTCTTTTGTTGTAGAGATGAGCAGAGGTGGAAAGATTCTGTTTTAGCAAAAGACAACTGGGCAGGGCTGACACCATTTCTTGTAAATTTTAATCCCCTAAAACCCTGAAAAGAAAATTAGAATCTGGACACATTTCTGACAGATTCATAGATTTGTTCTGTACTTGTAGGGAACTCCAGCCATGTAACCCGCCTCTTCCCACCCTCACCCCCCCCCCCCGAATCCCACCTTCCCCCCTGGTATTTATCTTTTAAAAACCCTATAAATTCCAATTTTCTTCAAGTCTTCTTGCCAGTCCAGTAATGTCACTGCAGCTTCTTCCAGTGTCATTCATCCAGAATTGAGGTGCAGTAAGTGCTGGAGTACTGTGAGCCCAGCCTGTGACGTGCCCCCTAGTGACTTGTATACAGCATACCTCCCAACCTTTAAAAATGGGAGGTGGGAGCAAAAGTATGTCAGCATAGGACACACCCCATCACACCCCCTTAAAGGAAAAGTATACAAAAAATTGATTGGTTAAACCCACAAGAGTTTTTTTTAACCACTACTATTCATTTATACTGGCTTTTGGAGTGTACAAATGCAACGATTTAGAAATTGGATGAAAGATTTGGCGCTGGGAAACACTTTTTGAAAGATAAAAAGTGCATTTTAAATACAACTACGTTATATTGTCAAAAAGATTTGGGACACCTGCCTTTACACACATGAACATTAATGGCATCCCAATCTAAGTCCATAGAGTTCAATATTGAGTTGGCCCACCCTTTGCAATTGCAGCTATAACAGCTTCAACTCTGCTGGGAAGGCTGTCCACAAGGTTTAGGAATGTGTCTTTATGGACCTTGCTGTGTGCACTGGTGCGCAGTCATGTTGGAACAGTAAGGAGCCCTCCCCAAACTGTTCCCACAAAGTTGACAGCATGAAATTGTCCAAAATGTCTTGGTATGCTGATGCCTTAAGAGTTCCCTTCACTGGAACTAAGAGGCCAACCCAACCCCTGAACAACGACCCCACACCATAATCCCCCCTCCACCAAATGATTTGGACCAATGCAAAAAGCAAGGTCCATAAAGACATTGATGAGTGAGTTTGGGGTGGAGGAACTTGACTGGCCTGCACAGAGTCCTGACCTCAACCCGATAGAACACCTTTGGGATGAATTAGATTGCAGACTGTGAGCCAGGCCTTCTCTTCAACATCAGTGCCTGACCTCACACATGCGCTTCTGGAAAAATGGTTAAACATTCCCATAAAAGAAGAAAGTGGTCGCACACCACCACGGAATCCAATGAACAAAAGTTCCTTTATTCACATACTGTAGGTGGTACAAGGTGCAGCAGGGTAGGACAGTAGACGCGTTTCACACGACTGCTACATGCTTGTTCACTACAAAGTGTGTAATGGGAGGCCAACATTTAAATGCTCACCCAAGGTGAAACACCCCTGTTCAATTAGCCACCTAATTACTCCGTACATATACACATATTTTGTTCATTTTTTTTATTTTTATATATATATATATATATATATATGTGCGTGTTTATGCACATATACTTGATATAAGATTTTTATACACATATGTCCTGTTTTTTTCGTTTCTTGTCTTTTTTTCAATTTCACTTTTATGCACAATTACACGTTTTAATTCTATTTTCTGTCAAGACTATTTCTATTTTTGTTTTTATGCAAGTAGATTTGTGTCAGGTTTGGAGTAATTAGGTGGCTAATTGAACAGGGGTGTTTCACCTTGGGTGAGCATTTTAATGTTGGCCTCCACACTTAATACACATTACACACTTTGTAGTGAACAAGCACGTAGCAGTCGTGTGAAACACGTCTACTGTCCTACCCTGCTGTACCTTGTACCATTTATGTGAATAAAGGAACTTTTCTTCATTGGATTCCGTGGTGGTGTGGGACCATTTTCTTCTTTTATGCTTCTCCTGGTGGTGAGCTGAGCTTGCCCACCTTGGATCATGGACTTTGACTGGCCTAAGCGGTGTTATCTCTATTCAACATTCCTATAGATACTCCTAAACCTTGTGGACAGCCTTCCCAGAAGAGTTGAAGCTGCTATAGCTGCAAAGGGTGGGCCAACTCAATATTGAACCCTGTGGATTAAGACTGGGATGCCATTAAAGTTCATGTGCGTGTAAGGGCAGGTGTCCCAGTACGATGGACAATATAGTGTATATAGAGCAAACCAAAATGAGGGACAGAAGGACTTTGTTCCAAATCAGGGACAGTCCCTCGAAATCAGGGACAGTTGGTAGCTATGTATGTGTACAGTACAACATGCTGGGCTTACAGGGAATGGGCAGAATATCAGAGGAGAATCACCAGCGCTGGACTGAAAAAAGTCAGGGGCAGTGATGTAGCGTGGAGAGGGTAAGTAAAGACTGGAACTAGTTTCTTTTTTATATGGTGGGGGGGGGGGACCAAAAATGTAAAAAAAAAATGAAATTGCACTTTAAAGGGATAAAATGGCAGACATGTATGCATGTGTTTTTTTTTTTTAAAATCTAACATACACTGTAAAGTCCATTTAAAGAGGAAGTAAAGTCCCATGCATAGTTTGTACCTATAGGTACGCCTATAATAAGGATTACCTATAGGTACTGTAAATATCTCCTAAATGTGTACCGTTTAGGAGATATTTACTATATATATGCAGCCGATGATATCATCGGCACATGAGCTCAGATGGCCGTACCTTCAGAATCCTGTGCCATAAATGACGGTTCCCCCACGTATGCGCGGGAGTGAAGTCATTTCGGCTCCGGCCAGTCACACGGCTGGAGTCCCCAGACCCGGAAGGAAGACGAGTGTAGAGGGATACTGCCTCCAGCAATGACATCGCATTGCTGGAGAGCTTCATTTTCAGGTAAGTTTCACATAATGTGCTAGTATGCGCTGCATAGTAGTACAATATGCCTTTTGCAGGTCCGGAAAAAAAAAAAAAACACCCAGCGGCAGACTGGCAACTTTCAGCCCAGGGGGCAAGTACAAACCAGAGGCCCGTGGTGCACCGACTCGGCCCCCCTCCCACTCTCCCTCCTCCTGACTCCCATTGCAGGCTGAAGCCCTGCTCCAGGTACTCTCTTCTCATCCCCAGGCTGAATCCGGGTTTCCAACCTGGCCAGCAGAGGGCGGCTGGGGGGAGCTGGGACAGCTCTGTTGGGGCTGGCCAGTGGAGGAGAGTCTTAAGTGGGGCATGGAACCGGCCTCTGCTCAGACACAGTTTACACCATCCATGCTGGGGGGGGGGGGGGGGGGGGGAGGCCTGCACTCTGTTCTTGTCTTCATCCCTCTCTCAGTAGGTCAGCAGTGGGGACTTTTTACTTCTCTTCACAAGGAATCCTTTAGGCATGTCTGTGGCAGAAGCAGTGCAGCCTTTTTACAGGACATCAGAGCCGCCCAGGGGGCAATTGCCCCCTGGCCCCCTAGCCCAGTCCTCCCCTGCCCAGTGGTTCACAACTGCTTTAAAACTGCACACCCATCTAGAACAAACCTGTCCACAGCCTGACAACATTGCAGTGATTTCACATTGACGGTTTTCTGTTGCAGAATGAATCCTGCAGGAAGCATCAGGAGGAAGCTCTGGACATCGCCCTTGATGACCCAGGTGCTAATGCTGCGGCTACAAAAATCCAAGCCGGGTTCCGTGGACACATGACCAGGAAGAAGATGAAGGACAGTGACAAAGAACACAAAGACGGCAAAAAAGGCAGCAGCGCAGAGGGGTCCATAGAGAGCTAAAACCAGGTCAGTGTCCCAGAACAGTATTAGTCACATAGAGAAAAAAAAATGTGTTCCGTACTACCGCCGTACTCCACATAATACCATCCTGATTAGAGGCAGCTCTCTCTACGCTATAACCTATATTACACTTTGCTGGAATTACAGGGCTCTGTTCTATTAGGCAAAAAAGGGAGTAAAATAACAGTGCAGCAAAATGAGCTTTAAATAGTGTAGAGCATAGGACTTCCAGGTCATTCTAGTTATAGATGGGTCACCAAGCCATCATTACATTAGCCCTCATTGTTAGCAGCGGTTTGAGATGTTTTTTTCAGTTCTCAGAAGCCTCCCTGACCTAATTTAAACCCTGGGGAGTACAAGTCTGCTAGTTCCCATTTACCGGGGCGGAAGTACTCAGTTGTGAACAAGAGACACTTAAAGTCTACAAACAATAACATATAGAGAAACTTAAAGTAGACATACACCAACAAATGCTTTTTTTGTTCAGCCTGCTGCTAAACCGCACGGATAGATGAATCCCCCTCTGCGTCTTTTGCATTAGCGGCTGTCAGAATACAGTGGACGCTGGCAAGTAATTGCAGCTGATTGGTCGCTGTTCAGCTGAGAATTAACCAACCGGATCCTTTGATATTTGGATTAAAGGATATCGGGCTGTTGGATGCCAAATATTTATTCAGACAAATCTTTGGTTATTTGGAGATTTCAATGTAGAGCTGCACGACTAATTGTTAAAAAAAATCGCAATCTCGATTCACCCCCCCCCCCACGATCTTAATCCAGCATTTCTATGATTCAGGCTTGTTATTTCATCTGTCTGTGGGATTCCCCCACTGACAGCTGAAATAAAAAAAAAAAAAAAAGCCAAATCACCGGTTGTTAAGGAGCGGGGCTGCCGCTTGCTTAACAACGGATGAGTCATTCCGCTGTCAGAGCAGTTCCCCTGCTCACAGCTGACAAAAAATAAAAGCAGCTGACAATGTTTATCAAAAACATTGCTCAGGCTGAAAGAGACAGATAAAGAGAAACATTGTATCTTCTTATCTGTCCTTCTGTTTATTTATTTACAGATCAAAGGGATGAACTTTGGTCTGCAAATGAAGTCAGTTTAACCACTTTACCACCAGAGGATTTTGCTGTCTTACTTCCAGGCCACTTTTTGCGATTCGGCGCTGTGCGATTTTAACTGACAATTGCGCGGTCGTGCGACGCCGTACCCAAACAAAATTTACGTCCTTTTTTTCCCACAAACAGAGCTTTCTTTTGGTGGTATTTGATCACCTGTGCGATTTTTTATTTTTTGCGCTATAAACAAAAAAATAGCGTTTATTTTGAAAAAATAACAATATTTTTAACATTTTTTTATATGAAATTCCTCCCAAAAAATATGTAAAAATCAAATTTTTTTTTAATTTTTGGCCAATTTGTTTTCTGCTACCTATGTTTGGTAAAAAAAAAAAAATCACAATAAGCGTATTTTGATTGGTTTGCGCAAAAGTTATTGCGTTTACTAACTAAGGGAAAGATTTCTGTCATTTTTGGTGTTTTTTTTTAACGCGTAATGGCGGCGATCTGCGATTTTTTTTTTGCGGGACTGCGACATTGCGGTGGACAGATCGGACCCTTGACTGACATTTTTGACACTTTTGGGGGTACCAGTGACATTACTGCAGTAATCAGTGCTATATATATGCACTGTTACTGTAAAAATGACACTGGCAGGGAAGGGGTTAATTTTATTGGAGAGGGAGGGGTTAATGTATGCCTGGTGCTTACTGACGTGTGGGGCGGAGGTGACTGAGTGAGTCAGGGACAGATTGGATGTTCAACTATGCTGAACACTCCGATCTGTCACTCCCTGTCACTTAGGAGATCCGCCCACTCTATTTACACAGGCGGGCGGATCTCCAAACTAGATTCCCCGACGATCGGGGAAGAGCAGCAGCGATCGCCGCCGCTCCTCCCCTGGCCCGACTCCCGCTGTGAATTAAAACAGCGGGAGCTCGCCTCCGGCGGCGGTGCCGCCTACAGGGGGAGGAGTCCAGCGACGTAGGTCTACGTCGCTTGACGATAACGAGCCACTGTGCCGCAGTAGAGGCACAGTGAACGGTCGTTAAGTGGTTAAAGCAGGGTTTCTCAACCAGGGTTCCTCCTGAGGTTGCTAGGGGTTCCTTGAGAATTTTCTGCCTCTCAGATAAGTTCCAAATTACACCATTGTTCCTTTTAGCTATCTGTAAGAGGGTAATTCTTCCCAACGATTACAAGAATAAGGAGCATTCTTCCCACTGACTGTCCCACTAATGTGTCATGAGTTGTAGATTTTTAATTTTTAGACGGGGTTCCCTGAGACCAGAAATGTATTTCAAGGGTTCCTCTCTGTTGAAAAGGTTGAGAAAGGCTGGTTTTACAGCAACCTTGTCAAGTTAAATTTTTTTTTTTTAAATTGTTTCTCTGTTTAACCCCTTAATAACCCTTACTTTACTCTATTCAGCCTTGTTAACTCCTCATTCTCCTTCTCTATTTAATTATTATTTTGCTGCTGTTTTTAATTTATTTCTATTTTATAAACTAATAATAATTAAAAAGTTTTTTTTCGTTTTGTTCAATAATATTATTACACCTTTAACATATATTTATACATTTCACATTGAAAAAAGCGCAAAATTAAAAAAAAAAAATAAGATTTAATTTGCAAAATAACTTTTTCAATGCTTTGTACCATTGCTGACAGCTGATGTGTAAACAAAAAAGTTGCAGTAGGTATCGGTAATTTTAGGGGTGTCTGTGATTGAACTCCATAATGTGCCACATCTGTTGTGCGTTTTGGTATAAAATTTGACTATTGTTAATTTATTACTAAAAGGCGATGTCTGAACTATCAATAGAATTATGACGCAGTGCCTCCAGCCGATTACGGCAAATAGTTTAATAACTAAGAAAAACCCAATCAATTTTGTTCAGACCTCCAATAATATACCACAACAATTTTCCTGAGCCCTTGGCGCTTACGGTGAATTCTTACCAATATATAAATATCTCCCAATTAAATCAATAAATATAATTTATTAAGATACGAGTATAATTATATATTTACATACAAAACTAAATTTACTGGTGATTAATATTCCACACACAATATCAAAATACGTTGCACAGATACAATGTGATTAGAATTAAATTTTTTTTTTAAACCAGACACAGAATTAAATATAACCCGATAAAAGTAAAATTAACTGTGAATTAAAATATTAAAAACAAAATGCCTGACCACTCTTAAGGCAGTTTCTCACTTTCCGCGGCCGTAGGAAAGAAAGGAACTTATCTTAAAGAGTCACACCCTATTATACCCAACACACTTAAATTTAGCCTTAACTCTAGACAAACACTTGAAATTCATAAAATCAATTGATTCAGTGAAAAGAAAAATTAACATATAGAGTTGCTCTACCCAATGTAAATGACCATATATGTATAATTTCAGACAATGTCATACACTTCCTATTATCTTGGGAGTAAATGGTTTAAATTATTAAGTCTATCTCTCACCACTCCTTCCAAGGAAAATGTTCAAAGTAAAGTAGTTCGTCTCTCAGCAGGAGATCAGCCAATGGGCAGTGGTCAAAATGGCAGCAGTCTTTTCCTGTGTCCTTCCTTAGGCGTGTTTTTTAGGATTTTTTTTTTTTTCAGAGTCCCTTGTTTTTCCCGGGGTCCTTATTTATATGATCAGAAACTATTGATTGAAATGACCACTCCCCAACCAATATTGACTGTTTCTTCAGTGGTGGTTTTCAGAAGTGGGCAGTGACTAGTCGATTGTCACCTGCCCATTGGTTAACAGTTAGTTGCATCATTGCAAATGGGATTGTCCTATAATGTGATGTGGGAGTTGCTATAAACCATATATGAATTATATTTTTGGGGATTTGGTGATTTCTGCTTTTTATAACATTTCAATATTTTGATTCAAGATTATGTTTTCTGCTGGTAGTGTCATTATTAATAGCTGTATTCATTTCCTGTAGGAATAATTCCATAATCCTTGTGTAATATTCTTTAAGTACAAGAGATTTATAGGGATATCTCATGCTAGTGTAGTTTATATCATCATTGAGCATTATTTGTGATTTGGTGGGTGAGCCATCTCTATTGATGAATTATTCTAGTGAAACACTATCCCCTACATATAACAACAAAGTTCAATATATGGTGATAACTGGATACACACACACATGCACATACACACACAGATATATTAATACACGTGCGTGTACACACATACCCATACATATACACACACATATCCACACACGCACATGTACATATGTACCATACACATATACATGCATATACCTACACACCTACACGCACATATATACATACATGTGTATACATATATATATATATATATATATATATAAACATATCTACATACACAGATGTACACATCCTAGTCACCATTTTGTTGAAGAGGCTTATGTATTCAGCTGAGTCAATACTATTGCGTCTTAAGAAGAGTTAGTTTTCACCCTAGAACAATGGGGACCGTCTATTGCTTTGTTTCTTCTGTTGAATAAGTTTCTTCTTCAAACTTTGATTTTCAGGTTTTTATCACCTTTCTTTGTACAAAACCTTGAGAATTGGGGACGTTTTTGTATGGCCAATTGTCTCTGACTAATTACACAAACCTGTCTGAATTTGCACTGTTGAAGGTTTGGTCAATACTATTGTGTGTGTGTGGCCAGTTTTTTTTTTTTTTTTTTTTTTTTTTTTTACAGAGGTTGATGTGTCAGGCTGAGGTCAGTGTAAGTGTCGCAAGTATATTTCATCATTTAATATTTTCATATATCGATAACCTGACATATCCCCCTTTTTGATTTGCATGTATGTCAGCATCATACAGGGAAATCAACTAATAGGCAGGTTATGGATCATTATGGTACATTCCACTGACGAGTCTGTATTGCTTTCGAGTGTAGGGCGTACTATTCCTTGATTTCAGGGGATATGCTGAGGTTTAAAACATTTTCCGGTGTAGGTCCTTGGATCCACACTTGTGCAAACTTTTTGGGTGATGATTCGTTTGTCAGTCAAGATGAATCCGGGTGCTTCTTGGACAAGTATTCCCGATGAAGGTCCTGGTCGGGCGATGAGGCCGGCCTGGCCTGGTAGACATATCCACAGCAGGATACCCAGGATGCTCCACATAGCAGGACTCCAGGACATTCTCGTGGGAAGGTCTCTCCTTCGGGATATCTGGTCCTCCTTCCTTGAGTGATCGCTGGCAGACAGGTTTCTGGTTTGATACATCAGATCATCATCAGGGCTTCCTGCTAGGGTCTGGTCGCTAGCACTTCCGATTACCAGTTTGGCTGTCATCTGGGGCATCATTATATACACTATAGTAGGTAAATAAACAGTTTTAGTATCAGATACATATATATAAAAATAGCCCTGTAAAGCAAAATGTGGATTCACCCTAATTCTTTTTCTGCCCTTATGATCTTTCCATAATCCAAGAGGAGTGCGTGGTTCAGTCTCCCAACAGCTGTAATTGTGATTTGGGATGGCAAGCACGCAATTGATTTATATGCACCCATCTCTCACTGATTTCACCATTCCGAGGGATGTGCAATTTATATGCTACGGGGGAAATCTTATCAGCTATGTTAAACGGACCTTTCCAAGATGGAAGGAATTTCCGTTCCTTGACCTGGTCTCTCGCAAAATTGTATAGGTAGACTTTGTCCCCAATCTCGTACTCCTTCTTGGTGGTTTTAAGGTCATAGTAGGTTTTAGCGCCAACTGCGGCTCTTTCAATGTTTCGCTGGGCAAAGGCAAAAGCATACTGTAAATGTTTTCGCAGATCCTCTATGTATTGGTGTGTTGTGGTGGCATTGACCAAATTGTGATCTGTAGTGCGGTACAATAAGTGCTGGGGCAATACCATCTGCCTTCCGGTCATGAGTTCGAAAGGGGACATTTTTGTGACCGTACTCGGAGTTGCCCTTAAGGCCATCAAGACTAGGGGAAGTTTAACATCCCAGTCTTTGCCTGTCTCCTTAACAAATTTCTTTAGGATGTTGACAATTGTCTGATTGTACCGTTCTACTCCACCACTAGAGGAGGGCCGATATGCGATATGCAATTTCCTTTTCACGCCCAATATTTTCCACAGTTTGGTCATCACTTCACTAGTGAAATGTGAACCCCTATCGGATTCTATCCTCTGGGGTAGACCAAACCGTGAAAAAATGTGATTAATTAATAAGGCAGCGCATGTATCAGAGCTATTGTTTGGCGCTGGAATACATTCAACATACTTGGTAAATAAACATGTAACGGTTAACATATACCGATTCCCTCGTGAAGATTTAGTGACAGGTCCAATGAAGTCCATTTGAAGGTCTGACCAAGGCATACAGATCCCCCTTTTCTGAAGGGGGGCCCGATGGGTTGGTGAAGCCGGTTGAAATTGGGGACATATTAAACAGCCTTGGCAGTATGCCTTCACATCACGCAGCATATGAGGCCAGTAGGCATAATCCCGAAGGATCTCATAGGTGATCTTCTCCCCACGATGCCCGGCAGTGGGAGCGTCATGGGCGTGTTGCAACATTAACCCTCTAAATTTAAGTGGAACTACCCATTGTTGGATACTCCCTTTTGATGTGCGTATCAACAATCCCTGATGCAATGCAAACTGGGATTTGGACTTCATTAAAATGCGTAAATCCTCTTTACCGGTACCATCCCCTTGGCTAATGGGATTTTGGTCAGAATTTTCTAGGTGTCTATAAAATAAGCCAATTATTGGGTCTTCTTTTTGAGCTGTAATTAAATCTTCACTGGGGGCATCATGACTCCATTGTAACACATTTGCATCTTTGCTCACCCCGGCTTGTTGTCTAGTTACAGCTTCTAACTGTACTGCCCCCAAAAATTTATCAATATCTAGTGATTCACCTGTTATGGCCCCTTCTTTGGCCAGGGAATCAGCCAGATCATTACCTTCCTTCTCGGCACCTAGGACTTTAGAGTGGCCCTTGGTCTTCTTAAAATACAAGGTGATGTCATTTTCCCTTACCAGCTGGTCTATTTGGCAAAATAACCTACCATGTTTAACGGGTTTTTGGTTGCTTTTTAGCATGTGGTTCCTTTTCCACCTAGGAAGATATTCAACAAAACTGTTCCTAACATAATTGGAATCGGTGATGATGGAAAATTCTTTTAGGTTATATTCTATGGCCATCTCGACAGCTTTTAGAATGGCAGCGAGTTCAGCAACTTGGCTGCTTTTGGATCCAAGCTTGTATCCCACAGAGGTTGGGGCTACACCTTGGGTCCATACAATCCCAATACCTGCCACTAGTTGGAGCTGTTCTCCATCCTTATGATGATAGGCGCAACCATCTACATATACACACGGCAACCGTTTACAGTACTCTTCATCATAAACTTTATAGGGAGACAACAGTTGTTCTTCCAAAAAGTCAGCGTCCGGGTCTCCCTTACTGGGATTGGTGGCTGAACAGTCATGGAGCTCAGCAAGGCCCTGGGCTACTGGACTTTTCTTGTTCTGTTTATAACGAACTTCCAGAGGCCATCCTTGCAAGGACAAAGTCCAAGCAGTGATGCGGCTATTAGACACATTTCCATCCCTGATACGTTCACTTTGTAAATACTGTAAAGGTTGGTGTGCGGTCTCAACAATAATTCTTTCACCTTGAATATAACTGCGGAAATTCTGTAATGCCCACACCGTGGATAATAAAGCCTTTTCGCAGTCTGTAAACTTCATCTCTACTGGGGACAATGTTTTGCTAGCGTAAGCAATAACCTTACTGACATTCTCTTGTTTCTGGTAAAGAACAGAACTCATACTTACCTGCGTGTACCCTGTCTCAAGATAAAAGGGTTTACCTCCTTCTGGATATGCAAGGCAAGGAGCCTGGGTCAGACGAACCTTCATTTCCTTTACAGCGTCTTCCTGTTCCTTACCCCACGACCATCCAATGTCTTTCTTTAGCAGATGAAGAAGCGGTTTGCTTATTTCGGCGTAGTTGTCAATGAACTTACGGGAATAGTTTACCATCCCTAGAAACGATCTCAACTCTTTCAGATTAGTAGGGACCTTACAGTTTAGCACAGCCTCAACCTTTTTCTTTTGGGGATTTAGACCTTCCGAAGTAACTTCATGGCCTAAGAAATTTACACGTGTGCGACACCACTGGGCTTTTTGTAGAGACAATTTCGCCCCGGCTGATCTTAACTGGCCTAGGACATGTCGCAGTTCTGTAAGGTGTTTGGTCATGTCAGTACTCTTGATTAGGATGTCATCAACATACGCCAGTGTTCCTCGCTCTAGGGCATCTGGCATAGCCTTATGCATAAACACAGCGAATTCATGGCCAGAATTGATAAACCCAAAAGGCATACGAACCCAACAGAACTGCTGGTTCCCAAAACTGAAAGCTAGTTTATACTGGTCTTCTTCACTGACTTTAATGGTCCAGTAACCTTGGGCACAATCAAGGGCTGTGAATACCTGGGACCCTTGGAGTTGGGCAAGACACTGGTCTATGTATGGTACAGGCCATCCTGACATGTAAACACGCTTGTTTAGTTGTCGGAGGTCAGCGCACAAGCGCCACTGTCCATTGGGTTTCAAAACACCCAGGATGGGGTGATTATAGGAGCTGTGGATGGGCCTAATTATACCCCGTTCATTTAGCTTCCTAATAATCTCGGCTAGAGACTCATAGGAGGCCAAAGGAAGTCTATATTGTTTGACGAACACTGGTGGGGCCTTTGGGTCAGTCTGGATTCTGGCGAAGTGGAGTTCGGTACTCCCACAATCGTAAGAATCCTTGGCAAAGATCTCCTGGAATTCAAAGAGGAGTTCGCGGAGCAATTGTCGCTCGAGATCATTGGAGCATGCATCTGCTAGTGCTATTATCTCTTCAACTATCTCTTTGAATCCAGGAAAGCTTTCAGGCTGCCCTATCTCATATGCCTCTTCAAGTCTGGTGGTTAAATCACAAGGTGTATATCGGGCACTTTCCTCCCATTCATGTCCTTTGGGGCACTCTTGTTCTTTAATCGGTTGATCAAAGACAAGGGATGTCTCTTCAATTCTACAGGTACCATCCTTAGAATCAAAGGGATAAATGGACTCAATGGTGAACATACCTTCGGGTAAAGAATTGAACGATTGTTCAACTAATTGCTCCTCAGATAAATATTCCTCAGGTATGAGTCCAATCACTTGGTTAGTGACCCCAAATGTGTAATACCCCGTTTCTACCGCAAGACCGATAATGGTGTCCTTGGGTAGGCTAAGGTCCTGATTTGAGAGGTTGTGTATGTAGATGTATATAGGGGATTGATGCGTGTTGATCAGAGGCGTGTGGGTAATTTTTAGTCCTTCCCCCTGCATTCTCTGGGATATGCATACTAGCGCATCTGACCCTTTTAATCTTTGTCCCCTTTTTATTTTTACGGGGAGTACAAAATTATTTCTGCCTTTGGGCACGATAATTTCTTGGGCTACCTGAACCTCAACAGCATAAGGCATCTGCTGTTGGAATTTCAGGGCTAAATTTACATCCTGGTATCCCTCAGGGTCCCCCTTTAGTCGACTCCATAAACAGTCATTGATTAAGTCGACTTGAGTGGCAAACCGATGCAGTAAGTCGTTGCCGATATATATTTGGTTTTGGGGATTGTCCAAGACTATGAACACGTGAGTGGTTGTCTTATTACCTATGGTGATGTTTAACAGGCATCTAGCAATGGAATTATAATCCTCCGAATCATCAATGGCGTCTGAAATCCAATGACGTTGAGGAGTGGATAAATGGATCATTTCTATCTCAGTCATATGTTTTAAGAGCCCATGGCTCACAAAGCTATGCTCTTGCTTTAAATCAAGTTTGGCATATTTTGACCTACTAAGACCATTTATCTGGATAGGGATAAATAGATCACTGCTAACCCTTTCCACTCCTGTTAGGAACTGAGCGTGGTTTCCCCCTTTCCTAATTTTATTCTCCTGATGGAAAGACATGGTCAGTACATTATCTAGGAGGGAGATCTCTTTTATTTTATCACAGGGGATTTTAAACACATGGTCATCTCCTCCCACTTCAAGGCTTTTGTGGTCAGGTTGGATGACTGTTACATCAGGTAATTGACTATTTCTGAAATGAACTTCCAGGGAGCCAGGCCTTTCTTCCACCAGGTGGCAGTGTTGCCGGGAATGGGGAGTCTGAAGTCTCTCATATTTAATTGGTGTATTGACTTGGGACCACAATACCTGGTTCACACAATCAACAATAGTGTTGAGCCTTTTAAGAAGGTCTATTCCAATGATCATGTGATGGTGTGGGAGAGTGGCAATAATAACAGGGTGCCTAAGTTCCTTATTACCTAATTTAAGTTTAAGCCAGGCAGTACCCCTAACTTCTAGTGGTTCTCCACCTACCCCTACCAGGGAACAATCAAAGCTCCTAAGTTTTGGTTTCTTGGGCATTGAGTTTGTTACTCGATTAAAATGTTCCTCTGACAGGATTGTGGCTTGGGACCCAGTGTCAATTAGGCCTAAAATTGGGTGATCACTGGCATCCTGTATTTTCACCGTAGTGAAATATCTCCCATCAGATTCGTTCAACTCACACATGAAATTGGCATGGTTGAAGATCTGGGAACCTGTCAATAATTTACAATCAGCATTGATCTCACCATACGTCACAGATTCTGTGCGCTTATTATTCCTTCTGGTTTGCCTGTTGGACTTCCTCAAGACGGAAGCGCAATGAGTGGGGTGCGCTCCGTCAGACTGGTCATTTATGACTATCCCCAATGGCTCGGCTAGGTTAGAGGGGTTAAGTGAACACTGCAAGGCAGGAGGGGAATTAACAACCAACATTTGATCCTCCCTGGCCCTATGACTATGTTTCTCAATTGTGGGCACATCAGGGGTAGAGCATGCGCCCCCTTTTGCTGCATACAGTGTTATCCCCTCTGGGCCTATCGGGGGGAGGTCTATGCATTCTGTGACCCTTGGTTGGTCACAGGAGTTGCCCCTAAAAAAGATGGGTTGTTAGATTGGGTGTTCATGAATTGTGTCATTTGTCCGACCATTTGATTCACCTGCTCCTCAATTTGTCCTATACGTTGGTTGAGGGTATTTTGGTACGTTGCCCTATTTTGTCTGACCCTATTACGTTCCGGATGGGACTGGGTAGATGTCTCAGACTCATAACCACTCCTCAGGCCCCGATGCTGGGAACTCTCTCTCGGAGGTCCCCGTATTTCTCCTTGACCTTGGGGAACTTGGGGAACTGCACCAATCCGGGGTGCTCCCTCTCGTTCCTGGTCAGGAGGCGACCTATGGTCATTGTGGTTCTCAATAATATTAGGGTTTCTCATGAAGTTTGGGTCCTGGTTAAAGTTGGGGTTTCTGCCAAATCTGTTGTATCTACGGAAGTTGGGGTTTCTTTGGAATCTGGGATACCCATGGAAATTGGGGTCTCTGTGAAAGTTGGAGTATCTATTAAAATTGGAGTTTCTGTCAAAGGGGGGGTACCTATTAAAATCGGGATCCCTATTGAAATTGGAGTCTCGATTGAAATCAGGTTGGAACCCCTGGGAATATTCCCTCTTGCCCTTTCTGTGTTGTGGACCCCTTTCACTTTCACTACTGTACCCACGTGGCCTCTGTCTGTCCCCCACCGCTGGCTGGGGTCGTGGTGCGACTCCGGGAGGTCTAATGGGCCTTCCATCTCGGACTGCCTCTGCATAAGATTTTCTCTCTGTCTGTGCACCCGAAGGTTGAGGGGGCATGGTAGTGGCCGCTACTATTTTAGGGTTCTGCTGGGCCTCACTTTTTACCCCACTTTCACTGGACTGTTGGATTGAGAAAAGGTAGTCACTCTCCCTTACTAACCAATCCAGGGAGCGTCCTTTCCTAAAGTCTTGTGCAAGACCTAATTTTATATAAGCAGGTAATGCTTCATAAAATAAGGTCTTGAATTCAGACTGATCAGGATTGGGATCCTTTTCAGCCAGAAAATAGGCATTTTTCAGTAATGCCAGAAACTCTGTAGGGCTCTGATTATGACCACATTTTAGATTATAGGCCGCAGCCTTGGCAGACGTTGTAGTTTTATATGGTCCAAACTCCATTTGACACCTATGTTTAACCTCCTTCCACGACTGACCATACAGGGTTTTTAACGAATCAAAGAATTGTCTGTTTTTACTTTCAAATACCCAAGGTAGCAAATCAATTTTTGTACGATCGTCCTCAATGCCTAAGATTTCTAAGGTACGTTCGTATGTTCCTAGATGGTCAGTGATGGCGGGGGATCCTTTCTTAGAAAAGACAGGAACAGTTTCTTTTAAAAATCGGATGATTTTGGGGGTGTCATATCTTTTAAAAAGGACCCTGGGCCTCCTTTCCTGTTTATATGAAGCCCTATCCATTTCCTCATCTGTATACTCTGGGGAGTACCTTTGAAGCCTAGGGGGTGACCCATATTCAGACTCTGATTGGCTATACCTTACCTGTCTCTCCCGCTGATATGGAGATCCCCCTCTTTTTATTTCCTGTTCACGATTATCACCCAGATGCATTAATTCGTGATTTATCATGGATGTTAAATCCCCTATCCGTTTCTCCAATACTTTCTGCTCTGATCTTAGAATCTCAATTTCTGCGTTGTTTGTTTCATCCTCAGTAATAGAGTTATGTTTCTTAGGGGTTTCTTTTTCTTGTCTATAAGATTCTATTTCTTGTTTAAGTGTTTGATATTTTTCTTTTAGCTTCCTAAATTGGACACGGGTTTCCTCATATAGGGTTTTACTATTTTGAACCTGGATAAGTAATTCCTCCTCAATTCCCTTAGATTGGTTAATTCTAGTCTCAGCCCATTGGAGTTTTTCTAAAAGGGATCCTATGTCTTGGTTTTTGTTTATCAAGAGGGAGCGGGTTTCCAATAATTCTTTCTTTAAGGCGGGCATTTGTGTGATAAATTCATTACACAAAAACCACAGAGTAGGCCATGTTTTCATAATGAGACGATCTTGGACCTTCGTGTCCTTCTCATTAGCATAGGCCCTTATAAGTTGGTAAACCCGGCCGCCTTCAATAAACAAATTATCAGTTAAACTCTGAGCTTGCTCTTTTTCATCCTTGACATACTTGTCTAAACTGCATCCTATGTTTAATCTTCTACGAAGGTGTTCAACTATTCCATAATCAACAAATTTATGTAATGTTTCTCGATTTTTATCAGTATCTTTAGCGGGGGTAGTGGCCATTGTTGGGATGGTTTCACCTTCCTGGCTGTGCCTAGATGGACTTGATTCACTGTGATTTCCTGCCATGCTAGGACAATAGATATTTTTGACAATGTATGTGGAGATACAATCACCAGTATGTTTTGTTATATGGTAAGATTTCCTTATAAGCGATCTCAGCAGTGCCTCCAATTAATATGTTGTGCGTTTTGGTATAAAATTTGACTATTGTTAATTTATTACTAAAAGGCGATGTCTGAACTATCAATAGAATTATGACGCAGTGCCTCCAGCCGATTACGGCAAATAGTTTAATAACTAAGAAAAACCCAATCAATTTTGTTCAGACCTCCAATAATATACCACAACAATTTTCCTGAGCCCTTGGCGCTTACGGTGAATTCTTACCAATATATAAATATCTCCCAATTAAATCAATAAATATAATTTATTAAGATACGAGTATAATTATATATTTACATACAAAACTAAATTTACTGGTGATTAATATTCCACACACAATATCAAAATACGTTGCACAGATACAATGTGATTAGAATTAAATTTTTTTTTTAAACCAGACACAGAATTAAATATAACCCGATAAAAGTAAAATTAACTGTGAATTAAAATATTAAAAACAAAATGCCTGACCACTCTTAAGGCAGTTTCTCACTTTCCGCGGCCGTAGGAAAGAAAGGAACTTATCTTAAAGAGTCACACCCTATTATACCCAACACACTTAAATTTAGCCTTAACTCTAGACAAACACTTGAAATTCATAAAATCAATTGATTCAGTGAAAAGAAAAATTAACATATAGAGTTGCTCTACCCAATGTAAATGACCATATATGTATAATTTCAGACAATGTCATACACTTCCTATTATCTTGGGAGTAAATGGTTTAAATTATTAAGTCTATCTCTCACCACTCCTTCCAAGGAAAATGTTCAAAGTAAAGTAGTTCGTCTCTCAGCAGGAGATCAGCCAATGGGCAGTGGTCAAAATGGCAGCAGTCTTTTCCTGTGTCCTTCCTTAGGCGTGTTTTTTAGGATTTTTTTTTTTTTCAGAGTCCCTTGTTTTTCCCGGGGTCCTTATTTATATGATCAGAAACTATTGATTGAAATGACCACTCCCCAACCAATATTGACTGTTTCTTCAGTGGTGGTTTTCAGAAGTGGGCAGTGACTAGTCGATTGTCACCTGCCCATTGGTTAACAGTTAGTTGCATCATTGCAAATGGGATTGTCCTATAATGTGATGTGGGAGTTGCTATAAACCATATATGAATTATATTTTTGGGGATTTGGTGATTTCTGCTTTTTATAACATTTCAATATTTTGATTCAAGATTATGTTTTCTGCTGGTAGTGTCATTATTAATAGCTGTATTCATTTCCTGTAGGAATAATTCCATAATCCTTGTGTAATATTCTTTAAGTACAAGAGATTTATAGGGATATCTCATGCTAGTGTAGTTTATATCATCATTGAGCATTATTTGTGATTTGGTGGGTGAGCCATCTCTATTGATGAATTATTCTAGTGAAACACTATCCCCTACATATAACAACAAAGTTCAATATATGGTGATAACTGGATACACACACACATGCACATACACACACAGATATATTAATACACGTGCGTGTACACACATACCCATACATATACACACACATATCCACACACGCACATGTACATATGTACCATACACATATACATGCATATACCTACACACCTACACGCACATATATACATACATGTGTATACATATATATATATATATATATATATATAAACATATCTACATACACAGATGTACACATCCTAGTCACCATTTTGTTGAAGAGGCTTATGTATTCAGCTGAGTCAATACTATTGCGTCTTAAGAAGAGTTAGTTTTCACCCTAGAACAATGGGGACCGTCTATTGCTTTGTTTCTTCTGTTGAATAAGTTTCTTCTTCAAACTTTGATTTTCAGGTTTTTATCACCTTTCTTTGTACAAAACCTTGAGAATTGGGGACGTTTTTGTATGGCCAATTGTCTCTGACTAATTACACAAACCTGTCTGAATTTGCACTGTTGAAGGTTTGGTCAATACTATTGTGTGTGTGTGGCCAGTTTTTTTTTTTTTTTTTTTTTTTTTTTTTACAGAGGTTGATGTGTCAGGCTGAGGTCAGTGTAAGTGTCGCAAGTATATTTCATCATTTAATATTTTCATATATCGATAACCTGACACATCCCTGAATTGAAACATAGAATTGGAAATTCCCTGTTATGCGACTTTGTAGGCAATTCAATTATATAACACGTATATAAAAAAAAAAAAAAAAAAAAAATCAGATTTTATTATTATTTCGTCAATAAAAACAAAGGTTGCAAAATATACATGGAATTAAAAACTGAGCTTACACCAGTTAAAGTGTACAGTGATACTATAAATTGATGTCCTCCAGCTGACGCGTTTCAGAGGCTGTGCAACTCCTTCATCAGGGATATAGGAGGTATCATTTTTAAGTATTCTCATGGTGCAACAGTGGATATTCCATGTATCATTAAAAACAAAGTCTTAAAAAAATGGGTATCGGAATTGGTATCGACGAGTACTAAATTAAAAAGACCCTAATATAACCTAATGGAAATGTTTTATTTCCTTACACATTACATTATTTTTCATTACATTTCTTTAAATTTGATTGAAGCAAAGAGTAATATGTCTTATTTTATTGCCATCTTGTTTTATACCCTAATGTTCAGGGGTTGTAAATCTTTAAAATAAAAAAGTTCTTCAGAATCATGAGAAAATCATGATCTTTATTCTAAGCAAAAAAATCGGGATTCTCATTTTATCCAGAAATGCAGTTCTTTTTAGATGTAACCAAATCTCCTAATGATACACTAGCGAATTTCATTGAAATTCATTTAATTTAGTTTTGGAATGATTCAAATTCAAATCAATCAAATAATGATCGACTAATTTGAATTCTGTGTAAAGAATAGCTGATTGTTAAAGAGCGGGCCGGGAAGCCGGTCGCTGCATCTATAAAGTGATTATTATTAAAAAAAAAAAAAAAACACAAGACTTTACAAACACATTATATTTACCTTCTCTGTGCAGTTGGTTTTGCACAGGGCAGCCCGGATCCTCTTATTATCGGGTCCCTCTTCGCTGCTCCTGGCCCCTCCCTCCTGACAAGTGCCCCCACAGCAAGCAGCTTGCTATGGGTCAACCGAGCCGAGCTAAAGCTCCGTGTGTCCATTCAGACACAAGGCTGCCGTTCTACCACACCCCCTCTTTCTCCAAAATAGCCTCTGCTGTGTCTCAGCCAATCAGGAGGGGGAGTCCCGGGAGGCCGAGGGACTCATGAACATCGCTGGATAGAGAAGGGGCTCAGGTAAGTATTAGGGGGTGCTTGGGCGGCTGCTATACAAAGAAAGCTTTTTATCTTAATGCATAGAATGCATTAAGATAAAAAACCTTCTGCCTTTACAACTCTTTTAAAAACCGACAACTCATCAGCTGTCAGTAGGTTCCCCGCTGACAGATGAATGTAAACAAAAGAATCCCGGGTCTGGGTATGGATTTTAAGAGGAACCCCATGGCAAAATATTTTTAAAAAACGGCATGGGGTCCCCCCAGAATCCATATCAGACCCTTATCCGAGCATGCAGCCCGGCAGGTAGAAAAAGGGGGGGGGGGCGCGAACAAGTGCCTCCCCCTCCTTCGCAATCATACTAGGCCACACGCATACCACCCAACCGTCCTAGATTTCACGGGATTGTTCCGGAAATTTTAAGTAAATCTCGGTGTCCTGCAAATCTGGGCTGAGACCCGCAGCAGAGTCCAGAGTGCCCACTGAACTCCACTTCTCCGCCTGTCTGATGCACACCATGCTGAGGCTGAGCATCGCTCAGTGCCAAGCAACATAGTCCCCCCACTCACCCACCCACTGGCTCACCCGCTGGCTCACCCGCTGCACATCCCCCATCTGCTGCACATCCCCCGCCCGCTGTACATCCCATAAGAGGAGGGAGAAGAAGGTAGGCTAGGTCTGCCCCACCTCCTCCGCATGTCCCCTCCGTGCCCATCCACAGCCCCCTCGTGCAGCCAATCTGTGCCTGGGAAGGAGGTGTGGGCGGTAGATTTCAAAGCAGCCAGTGCTCCTAATGTCTCCTTGAGCCTGTGAAGACAATGCAGCCCCGGGTAAGTGAATTCTCCCCTCTCTCTCTTCCTTCCATGTGCCATAGTCTTCCTGCCTTCCATGTGCCATAGTCTTCCTCACTTCCATGGGCCATAGTGATCCTTCCTATCTTCTGGATGTCATAGTGATCCTTCCTGCCTTCCATGTGCCATAGTGATCCTTCCTGCCTTCCATGTGCCACAGTGATCGATGCTATGCGCCGCAGGTCAATATGCCCCACAACAATATTTTTTTTTAAATAATTGCATGAGATCCACCCCCCCCCCCCCCAGAACCATACCAGATTCTTATTCGAGCATGCTACCTGGCAGGCCAGAAAAGGGAGGGGGGGAACAAACGAGCAGCCCCCCCTCCTGAACCATAGTCATGATGCCTGCTGCTGCCGATGACTGCCCCCATCCCCCCGCCACCTATGCAACCCATACTCATTCACATAGGGGGGGGGGGCTTGATGAGTGGCGCAATGACGTCACTCCTGCACTTGTGCGCGGGAGCTGCTGTTTCTGGCACAGGCTCTGAAGGTCCAGCACCGTAAGTTGGACCTTCAGAATGCATGTTCCGATGATGTCATCGGCTGCATGCACTCTGAATATCCCCTAAACTGTGCAAGTTTTGGAGATATCCACAGTACCTATAGGTAAGCCTTAGTATAGGCTTGCCTGTAGGTACAAGTGGTGTAACAGAGTTTACTACCACTTTATCAACCAGCTATTCTTCACACAGAATTCAAATCGATGCAAATTCTAATCGTTCCGAAAATTTGGAATTCAGTAGAAAATTAATAAACGAGATGAAACAAGGAAATGAAATTAGTAACATGAGGAATCTATACGAAACAAAACTAATTTTTCCGTTCTGCACATGTCTACCACCCATTGCTTAAATTTTATGAAATAGTATAATTTTCCCAGACAACTTCAGCAACACCATATTCTGGCATCACATAGTTCAGATGTGTAATTGTTTATTTTATTGATTGATAACTTTATTTAGTAATTTATTATTTTATTTAGTTTGGCTTAAATACAGCAGTAGCACTCCAATCTGATTCATTTCAACTTGAAAAGAAAGTTTTTTTAGGTAGTTTGGGCTACAACACATGATTTTTTTTATCAACTTATGATAGGCTGGAATTGACCGGTGGAAGAAGCTACCACAAGAGATATAAAAGCTATAGAAAGATTTTCTATTATAAAAAAAATCTAGAGTCCAACTTTGTACAAATTGGCCAGCGGCTCAACAGTTTAATGGTAGTTTTTGGGCTTCATTTTTTGCAGTACCACACTGCAGTGTCCTAAATGTTTGATACATTTTTAAAACAGAGTGCACAAAAACACTTCAAACCATAACCCCACATTCCCCAAACCCCATCCCACCCCTATACCACCAACTATTCCCAAAATATTCAATTTTCAGACTATATAGACTATTAAATAGGCAGTGAATAAACTTTAGAGTGTACAGTATTATCTGAGAGACAATAGTCACAAATATTGCACAGTGGCTGGACAGTATAGAGGCAGCTTGGTTAGACCACAAACACTCCACAGCATATGCAACATCCCAGGCTAAATGTTGCAATGTTGTATTGTAGCTTGTATGCAAGGGGATCAGGAGCCACACTGAGACAAATTGGGACACCGGGACAGTGGACACTGGGACAGCGGAGGACTCCGAGTCCCCAGTGTCACTGTAGATAACAATGTCCTCAATAATTTCAACCCACCAATCAGGAACGTGAGAGATTGTATCACTAATCCCCATCTCGCTGTGGCTTACTATTTTGGTTGCCTGCACAAAAGGTGCCAAACCACTGCACGTGTCCTGAACAATAAGCCGTTGACGTAGTGAAAATAACCCCAAAGCCTGTTCTTCTACAGCACTCACACAGCTACTCACTGATGGCATGCTACAGCTGGAGCAGCCTCTATAGCATGACCAACATTGAGTTCCACCTTATGGGGGAGGTTTACAGATCAGGCACTTTGTCCAGAAGAACCTTCCCATCCCCTTCTACCTCCACATGCAGAACATATGCCTCTGCATGCCTACCTGACATTTGTTATTAAATGGGATTGACTAAATTAATATATATGGAAATAAATATGCGGTGCTTTGAGGCACTCTACTGCACAAGCACATTATGTAGTGATGTACTGCAAAATGTAGTAGAGTATTGCACTTTCTTTCAAATCTCCCTACACAGATTGTCAGCTCTCCCTACTACTCCAACACACATTGACAAATAACTGCTGGGAACCCGTCTTTTTAAAGAAAGGGGGCTGTAACATAACACAGTTCCCATTATTGACCATTTGAACCCTGCTGACAATAGTTGAAGGGTAGGGTATTATGGGTCCTTTAAAATCCAGTCCATCGAAATTCATTGGAGCTGCAAACCACAAACCCTCAGGATTCATTGCATACCCACCACACAGAAAATCCAAACCTTAACCATACCTAGAACTTGATACAGAGCAGGGGACTTGCCATACATGGTAAGCATTGGCTCTGGTAAGCCATCTTATATTTCTCTATTTGTTGTTGTTCTCTGTTTTTTGACTTGACTAGTTTTTCCTTTAACTTCTTCCAGAAAAGTTCTATTTCTGGTTTTAATCCTCAGAAGCAAGAGGGCAAGATTTATACGTGGAAAGGGTAGAAAAGAAAAAGTTATAAACCTGAAACAGTTCTTAATCCTAACTTTTTTTTAACTTTATAAGGATGTTTTCCGTCATATGTCCAGCCAAAATATCTTTACTAGGGTAGTTCAGAGGTAACCCCCCCAAACACTCACATACCCCAAAGATACCCACCCACTTGACCGAAATAAAACACAACTTGATATGGATTTAAATGGCTGTAAGGCATTTTATTAGAAAAAATAGCAATAAATACCCAAAATAACCATATATAACCGAAAAATAACAGATTTACATTACAGTCGTAATTTGTTAGTAAGTTCTTGAAACATCATAAACCAACCCGTTTGTGTCTGTGGCACCATTTTGCAAAATTTATATGCATCACAAGGCATCGGGAGTCTGGAGATCCACAGTCCCTGAAGAGCACCAAGCATGGCCTACTACCTTGTGGATGAATGCCTGGGTAGCTTAATAGAGATAGTTAAAGACAGTCAATTGCTAATGTTTACTTTGAACTGTATAATTAAGATATTTCAAGTAAAAGTTAAATCAAATGGACTGAACCTGATCTGAAGTCATGATGGTTCCTGGCGTATGAATGAACTAGGGTCAGTAAAGCACATATGGGGTATGAAGCAAAACCACTACTACAAGGTTAACTTGACAGGACAAGTCTGTGGAGCAAAGTAGTTGCTATGGGTAACCAAAATTATTGTGCAAGAAACATTGTAGGCAGTTGTGAAGCGTGGTACCTGGTGTAAGTGACGGGTCCTCCAGTAATGAGGGGGTCAGTGATATGGCTTCCTCCCCAGGGGTCCGTTTCTCAAAAGCAACCGGGACCGAATTTGTTATGGAGACTCGTAGCCTGGCCACATGCTAATGGGAAGAAAGGAGTTAACAAGCGCATCAGTACACGGTGAGAAACCCATTCTGTCCTGGGGAGTGAGGTGGCATAGATACGCTGGACTTGGGGAGAGGGCACAGGCTCAGTACTGTCCCTCCTAATTGCAATATAGAGATGGACGGTGTGTGTAGTAACATGGGACGGTATTTTACAGTGGAACTCTGTATTTATTACTGCATACAGTCACATGGCTTATTCCTAAGTTGGAAAACCGCCTTAGGCTGGGTTCACACTTATGTGGCTCACAGCAGGGGTCCGGTGCGTCCCTGTTCTCGGTTTCGGGGGCCCAAATTTTTGCCTGAATTCAGACCTGAAACGGAGCCAAAGACGCAGAGGACCCCTGTCCAATTTACTTCACCGCCACCACAGAGATGTGTAAACAGGCTCGATGGAGAGCCGGGCACACTCTACTGTCATGTGAATTGGATGCGGGGAAATCTGCCATTCTATTTGCACTATTGTGAACCCAGCCTTAATGTTTGATTTTCAAATGACCGCAGTCCCCACCTGGGCCCAAGCATTGATGAGCGCATGCACTGTGAAAGGTCCCCTTAGGTGAAACCGTTGTTAGCAGGACAGGAATTGAGAGGAAATCTCTTTAACAGACCACCAGATAACAGTAAAAACTCATCAGGGGGTTCTAATCCTTGGCCACTACAATCCTTGCCTCTAAAACAGAAAAAAATGGTTGCCCCTGATATGCACTTTAAGGGTTAAGTCAGCCATTTTCATCAGTTAATCCTCCAATACTTTGTAACCATTTTCATCTGTTTGGTTGAAATGTGCTATTAGTGGCGTATTTAGGTTTGGTGCTGCACTAGGCCTGACTAAACTTGTGCACCCCCTAATTTAAATATGACCCACCCCTTCCTGTAAATGCCACACCCCTTCCTGTTCATGACCCGCCCTGTCATCTGTAAACCACAGACCACAACCACAGTCTATTAGTGCAGCCTCATCAGTTCCTATAAGTTCAGCCTCATCAGTGCAGCATATCAGTGCCCATCAGTGCAGCATATCAGTGCTGCCTTATCAGTGCAGCCTCATTAGTGCCCATTAGTGCAGTTTATCAGTACCCACCATTGCCGCCTCATCAGTGGCCATCAGTGCAGCATATAAGTGCCCATCAGTGCCTGGGGGCAGAGGAGAGTAGGCAGAGCATTTGGCTGCAGTGCCACACTTATTAGCATTGGCGGCCGTCGGGCCAGTTGTATTAAGTGTGGTCGGTGGCCTGCGTTCTGTCAAAATGTCCTGACCGGCCGGGATTATCATACTGGTAGATAGCAGCGTGACCGCTTTATGGGGGTACCAGACTGATTTGCCTACCGGCCCAATTCACCACATAAGACTGGCACTATACAAAAAGGGTAGCGCAAGCCGGCGGGGACCATTTTCATGCCCGGAGGAGGCTGTTTTTTTTTTTCGTGCAGGGTGCAGCTTTTTGCTGCCCCCCCTGTAAAGTGCTGCCCTAGGCCTGGGCCTTGTTGGCCTAGGCCAATATACAGCACTGTGTGCTATGTATATTCAAGAAAGCAAAATTAACCACTCAAGGACCAGGCCTATTTCTGACACTTGTTGTTTACAAGTTCAAATCAGTATTTTTTGCTAGAAAATTACATAGAACCCCCCAAAATTATATATATATATATATATATATATATATATATATATATATATATATATTTTTTAGCAGAGACCCTAGAGCAGTGATGGCAAACCTTGGCACCCCAGATGTTTTGGAACGACATTTCCCATGATGCTCATGCACTCTGCAGTGTAGTTAAGCATCATGGGAAATGTAGTTTCAAAACATCTGGGGTGCCAAGGTTTGCCATCACTGCCCTAGAGAATAAAATGGAGATCGTTGCAATACGTTATGTCACACCGTATTAGCGCAGCGGTCTTACAAACACAATTTCTTGGAGAAAAATACATTTTTTGATTAAAAAAATAAGAAAACAGTAAAGTTAGCCCAATTTTTTCTATAACGTGAAAGATAATGTTACGCCGAGTAAATAAATACCCAACATGTCATGCTTTAAAATTATGCGCGCTCGTGGAATGGCGACAAACATTGGTACTTAAAAATCTCCGTAGCGACACTTTAAAATTTCTACAGGCTACCAGTTTAGGGTTACAGAGAAGGTCTAGGGCTAGAACTATTTTCTCGCTGTAACGGTCATGGTGATACCTCATGTGTGGTTTGAACACCGTTTACATATGTGGGTGCTACTTGCATATGTGTTCGCTTCTGCGCGCGAGCTCGGAGGGATGGGGAGCTTTAAATTTTCTTATTTATTTTACCTTCTATTTTTTATTTTTACATTGTCCCTTTAAAAAATGTTGTGATCACTTTTCTTCCTATTACAAGGAATGTGAACATCCCTTGTAATAGAAATAAGCAGGACAGGTCCTCTTTAATGTGAGATCTGGGGTCAAAAAGACCTCAAATCTCACATCTACACTTAAAAGCAAAAAAAAAAAAAAAAATAAAAATAAAAAAATACATTCATTACAGCATGAAAAAAAACGGGTCCTTTAGGGCCGTTGGGAGGAAGTGACGTATGATGTCTCTCTCTGGTTCTCCAAGGCCATAGAGTCAAGTAGGGGCCATCTTGCCCTCACTCAACTATGCTGCAAATCCACCTCTGGGACCACTTTTATGTGAAAGAGGACTGCCCACCCTGTAAGAATATACCGGGGTTATGGTGAAGCATGTAATGATCTGTAGTAAGATCTCCCTTCTGTAAGAGCACACCATTTAGAAGGTACGTCTCTAGCTTCCTAGATATTCGGTGTGACCCACACACTCTCAGCCTCACCCTGCATAGAGATTCTCTAGCTTGCAGAACAAAGTTCTAAGCAAGTTCTAAGGGTCAGTGCCGGGACAAGGTCATCCAGCGCCTAGGGCAAAGATGCCAAACTGCGCCCACACCCCTCGTTCATTATGTGCAAGCTTAGGGGATCCTACACCCAGCAGTCATTCACTGCCTCTGTCACTAATTGGGTCAGTCTTGCAACAGAAGGAAGCTACATCACAGAAGGTTTTTCACCTAATGCATAGAATGCATTAAAGTGAAAAACCTTGAGGCTTTAGAACCACTTTAAAGCATTCCATGCATTAAGGTAAACAACCTTCTGCTCTGCATGATACCCCCCAGCCCCTTCTTATACTTATCTGAGCTTGATTTTGATCCAGCACTGTGCACAAGAGCAGTGTCTCTCTCCGCTCTCACCTTCCTCACTGGACAGATTGATAGCAGCAGGAGCCATTGGCTTCCACTGCTGTCAATCAGATTCTATTATGTAGGTGCTCAGTGGCAAGCCCGCACGAGTGACCCCCATAGAAAGCAGCTTCCTATGGTGAGCACTCACCGAAGAGGACTAAACCAGGAGCACAGGCGGGGGACCCCAGAAGAAGAGGAAAGGGACTGCTCTGTGAAAAACCATTGCAAGGAGCAGGTAAGTATAACATGTTTGTTATTTTATTAAAAATATAATGAAGGTTTAGAACTTTAAGTAGAGTACACCTGATCTTTAGAGTTGGGCAAATACCCAAATTTGCGGGGCGCTCAACGGGATGTTCGTCCACTGAGTGCCCCACAGTGCATTGCACAGTGCATTCTAAACCCTGATTGGGCAAAGCTTTGCTTAATCAGGGCATAGTAAATAGCTGGTTGTTACGAAACGGGCTAGGAGGCCAGCCGCTGCATCCTTAACAACGGGTGAGTCACCAGCTGTCAATGGGCTACCCTGCTGACAGCTGATTGAAAAAAAAAAGCAATGCCGACAATAGAAAAACGTGAAGAAAACGGCGCAGGGGTTCCCCCAATCCATACCAGGCCCTTTGGGTCTGGTATGGATTTTAAGGGGAACCCCACACCAAAATTTAAAACAAAAACGGCATTGGGTCCCCCCAAAATCCATACCAGACCCTTATCCAAGCATGCAGTCCGGCAGGCCAGGAGGGGGGGAACAAGCGAGTGCCCCCTTTCCTGAACCACACCAGTCCACATGCCCTCAACATAGGGGTATGCTTTGGAGCAGGGGGATCTATGTGGATGAGGACAAGGGTCTCTACCCCACAAGCCAGGGCTGTGGTTCTGGGAGTCTACAAGCAGGGGGCTTATTGAAATATGAAAGCCTCCTTTAACAAGTCATAAAGAAATAAAAACACACACACAGTTTTTGACAATTCCCTTATTAAAAATAAAAAAACAATGTCCCTTGATGTAAATCCATCATCAATCATGACACCGCCACCACTGCCAAATTCGGAAAAGAAAAAAATAATCCGCCCGAGAGGAAGGCTAACGACCATTTGCCTGCTCCGCCATCAGGCGGTTCTTAAATAGGTAAGGACGGGGGCCACCTGGCGACATCACCTGGTGGCATTGCCACCCCCTGTGACATCACCGATCACACAGCTATTTAGGAATCCATATTTCTTTAGAACAAGGCTTCACAATCCATAAAGAAACATATAATTTATCAAAATGAGATTATGAGTCGTTAGAGACCAAACCTGATATAAATATATATCTGATGTATATTTTCACTAGGTCTTTTATCTTTCCTGTGTCTTATTAACCTTTTTGGGCTTTGTAATATAGTACTTGGTGTCTGAGTAGCATTTTCAACTACATTTGTGCAGCAAATTTTTAGGAAGGTAACTCCATTACAGTGGTTATGCCATGTGCATAAATGTTCATCTATATGTCATTACCACAGTCATGTATTCCTGCATGACAGGACTATTTATGACAAGGCCCCATCAGATTTCCTTTGAAGGCCTTGGGTTAGTTGAGGTTTTTGGTGCCTCTGCATTCCTTCTAACTTGATTTTTTAGTTGGTAAATGTGCCAACCTCAGCTGTTAAGGCACAGACGGTAGATTTTACTTCACTTTCCATTCTCTCCTTACAGTTTAGGGTTCGTCAGACCTCATTGCCATCACAAGTGGCATACTTTATAACAGAGAAGCAGTAGGAAAGAAAAGTTGCAAACTGGAATTAGTTTTTTACTTCTTCATAAACAAGTGCTATTATTGCATCTGATTGGTTGGAGCTCTGCCATAAACCGCTCTTCCACAAAGAAGTAATTAGGAAAGTCCTGACAGACATATGCTGCAGTGAGCCTGTTTACAGCAAGATGGAAAGACAGCAGTTTGCGGCATATGCAAAAAAAAATTCCTCGTCTGTGCATCTCCTACGTCACTACCGATGAACACCAGCTGCTTTATATAGAGGGCCATGCACAATTCACAGAGTCTTCAAATTTTGCACATTGACAGAACTTTAAATCTTTGTCAGCTTTGTATAGTTAAATACAAGTTACATAGTTACATAGTTACATAGTAGGTGAGGTTGAATAAAGACAATAGTCCATCCAGTTCAACCTGTGTAGGTGTGTGTGTGGCTGTAATCATCTCACATACCCCTGAATGTTCTGATCCTTGAGATGCATGTCCAATAGTCAATACCACCTCTTGTGGTAGAGAATTCCACAATCTTGTAGCCCTAACAGTAAAGAACCCCCCACGTTGCCTGAGGTTAAAACGCTTCTCCTCTGATCTCATTGTATGCCCCCGAGTCCTCATGCAATCCCTTCGACTGAACAGCTTTTTTTCTAAGCTGAGATCCCCATTGAGATATTTAAAAATTGCTATCATGTCCCCCCTCAGGCGTCTCTTCTCCAGGGAGAATAAATCAAGCGATTGCAGACGCTCTTCATAATCAAGGTCCTCCAATCCCCTAATTAGTTTAGTAAGTGATTGTTTAGCTGTGGTCAACATTTCTATTTTTATTTGATGGTATGTGTGATAAGAAGCCAGTGTAGCAGAAAATATCTTCCCCCTAAAGATCAAAACTTTAAGTCATTTATCCTCACTGTTTAAAAAGCACCAGTCATCAGATGTATTTCTTCATGTTAAATTTAGAATTCTAAGTAATGGGCCAGTGTATTTGTGTTAGAAATGGGGATTGGGGGGGGGGGGAGGGGTGGATTTGTGCTAGTAGGGAGGATTAAGGGATTTGTGCTAGGAGGAGAAATTTGGGGGAGGGGAGGGATAAATGCTAGGAGAGAGGACTGGGGCAAGGGGGATATGTGCTGGAAGAGGGGAATTAGGAGGGGGAGAATTTATGGTAGAAGGGGTGATTTGAGGGGGGAGGGGGTTGTACAAGGAGAGTGAATTTGTGTTAGGAAGGGGGATTAGGGGGTGGATTTGTGCTAGTGGGGATTATTTGGGGATTTAAGCTGGGAGGGGGGATTTAAGCTGGAAGAGGGTAAATTTTTGTTTGGGGAGAATTTTGGCTTGCAAAGGGAATTTATAGTTAGGTGGTAAGTGTAAAGATTAGTGCTCCAGGGGAGGGAGGGGTTTTTAGCTCACACATAATGCTGATACATTTTTGGGGGGGCATTTGGCATCTTTGCCCTGGGCAATAGAAGACCTTGTCCCGGCCCTAATGGTTTTATGTGAAGCAATACATATATCTGATGCGTGCTTACCAACATATTAGTCCGAAGACACTGTCCCTGCCCATGGCCCATATTTGATATGCATACCTTCCAAGCAGTCCTGACCAGACCATGCTCACTTTCTGGGTGGTACTGCCTCACCCCAGGCCAACCGCCCACACTTGACACACCCATCACCCAACTCCTGGGTAGTCCTGCAAATATCACATCAACTTTCCAGATGGTTTCGCAGTTGTGGTGACCTCAGTTTCTACTGTTTTTTGATTTACTGCACACGAGTGATGTTGATGTTGACAGGGTTTGGCATTTTTGCCCTGGGCAATAGAAGACCTTGTCCCTGCCCTAATGGTATTATGTGAAGCAATACATATATCTGATGCGTGCTTACCAACATATTAGTCCCAAGACACTGTCCCTGCCCATGGCCCATATTTGATATGCATACCTTCTAAGCAGTCCTGACCAGATAATGCCCACTTTCTGGGTGGTAGTGCCTCACCCAAGGCCAACTGCCCACACTTGACACACCCATCTCCTGGGCATGAACGGCCCACTCGCAGTTGCAATGACCTCAGTTTATACTCTTTTTTGATATACTGCTCACGAGTGATGTTGATGTGGACAGGGTGATGGTATAATCCTGGGACACAGCATCATTGGGGCAGAGGACTGAGATGGGGGACTGTCCCAGAAAATCCGGGACAGCTGGCATCTATGCAGATACTATGTTCACTTTGAGTAATGACGTTGGCGACAAGAATGACAGCTCAGAGCTTTGACTTTAGCAAGCCATATTATTGTGCTGCTGATAGGTCCTCTTGAATATCTGTGCAGGAAGGAGAGGTGACAAGTAAATCGTCAGTTATACCTTCATCCTCTTGCTTCCCGTTTGCGTGTTTGTGAACGCCGCAAGCTGAGTTTGTGATAGACTCCATTTGAAAAGTTCAGGTAGAACCAATTCCCAGTCCCAGTGGTGAAATCAGCTACAGCGTATTACCGAATGGATAATGTAACCATCGCTTCTAAATTTAGCCGCGTCATAATCTCTCTTTAAATGCCCATGTCGTCAATTAAAACGTCTCCTTTCCTCTGTAGGCTCCAATGTCCCAGTTTTGTGCAGATTCTAATGAGGTCATTAATTATCAAGGAAATTCTGTGTCTCCCCAGTGGTTGGAAACTCCACTGCCAAAATTAGGTTCTTCCTTAGCAACTCTGTTTTAATTGCTCGTTTCCAAGCAGGTAGCCAGTCTGAGGAGCGTAATAACGGCATTGAATACCGTAGAGAGATTGTCGGCCCCACAGCACCATTCCTGTACTGGGTGTTTGTCTCAGCGCTGGCACTGCGTTATTGCTGTATAAAAATCAAAGCTGAGCGGTGCCCACGCAGGGCAGAGCAACAGGTCTACAGTACAATTAGGTGGGTTGTAACAAAGCAGGATCTGCAAGAGAAGAGTGTTTATAGACCTGGTGCCCAATGTGAGGCCTGAGGTCTACAGGCAGCCCTTTGACACTTGTTTTGTTTTGCCGTTGAATATGGCAGTCTTCTGGAGCATTACGTATGCTTAATATTATGTAGGTCCCCTTGGGACTGCAGTTGAGGCCCCCTCGTAAGTAAACCATCAATGATTTATACCCACCTGTCCTGCACCCATTCTTATGATCTTTGCTTAAATGAAGCTAGGTCTCCGATGGGGTGGGGAGAAAGTGAAGTACATTATTGTCAACTGTCCCAGATTTGCTGGGACAGTCCTGCATCTTTGCCCACTGTCCCATTAGTTCTATGTCCAGGGCCATGCCCAGGATCCCAGCATCAACCTTATTTAAAGTGTTTGTTACCCAAACACTTCATTTTCCTGCTATATACAGTACCTGATGTACCATGTACTTGTATGAAGAAGCCTTCTGTTCTCTTTGTATTGCTTCCTTTATGTGAAATCCCTGGTGTTCATACCAGTCCCTCTGCTTTCCTATAAAAACTGACCACACTAAGCAGGAGAGCACACTAACTGTGCTGGGAACCCATTGTACTCTACTCCAATGATTAAACTTGTCCTGAAACGCCCCAGCTGCACAGCCATTCACTGGGAAGCTCAGTGTGCTGCTGCTTCTCCTCTCCCCAGCTTTTATGCAGCTGAGAACAGAGGGAATGTGATCACTTACTGTATAAAAAGAGAAAAAAAGGTATTTATAATGTTTTTTTTTTTAATCTATACAAAATTGTTTATCTTTCATTTCTATTTTAACTGAATTAATTATTTTGTAAGGTGATTGTTTACAATCACTTTACTGCACATGCGCAATAACTCAAAAAAGCATTAATTGTGGGGATAGATATGGGATCTAGGCACGAACAACTCCTACAGTGGGTTTGATGGACATATTTAGGTGTAGGGACCGGCCAAGACCAACTGCTACTTTACATGCTCATTGCTTTTACATTATATGTCTTTATAGAATAAACATTTTAAGAGTTTTTTTTTTTTTTTTTTTTTACACTATGGAGAGACTTTTTTCCTTTTGCATTGCATACATTTTTAATGTTGGCAGCCTGGATACACTTTCCTAACTGACAGTGTCTTCGGTTGACATTAAAACTAGTTGGAGGGTGGCCTTGATTTAAGGGATTATCGGAAAATCAGTAAGCGAGCATCCCATTATCATTTTGGTTGAAGGTGTTGGCTGGTGGCACTTTTAATATAGGATGCCAGGAAGACACGCTGTTTTCCTTTGTTTGCATATCCCAATGGGACTTTTCTATTATTCCACTATAAGTTTTTCCACAATTTCTGCATTAATATATATTTGTTTTTTTATTTTTGCACTGTGATCATATATTTGTTTAAGAATATATTACGTGCATAAATTTAGTGCAACGCACTAGCATTTCAAATGGACGCACGTAACCTGGAAAGTGGGAACATGAAATGTGGACCTTGGGGGAAGGGTACAGTGCCCCGGGATCTGGGAATATCATTTTGGAAGGATCACAGATTGGTAATTATAATTTGTAGGGGGGGGGGGGCTGTTAGCAGACACCCGTCAGGTTCCATCTGCTGGTATATGGCAGCCATAAGTGGGTAAAGCCCCGTACACACGCACAGATTGTTGGCCGTAAATTGTCTGCCAACGTCCGATCTGCCGATTGCAGGCTTGTTAGTATGATGCTTCCGACAACCAACTGCGAATTTTCGGCCAAAAAAAATCTGGTGTGCATTGCTATAAAATTTTTGTTGGCCAACAAAGAACGGCCGATTGTTCCTCAGTCAGTACAGATTTCGGCAGACAAAAATCAGATGAGCAAGACTGGGCATGCTCAGAGAAGAAAAAACACAGGGAAAGTTAACCATCACATGACATCACTTCTGAAGTTGGTTTTTGTTGGCCAACAAAAGTCCAGTGCAAGTCTAGAGCACAATTCAACCAACAAACAACACTGGACAAAAGTTGGCCGATCAGTTGGCCAACAATCTGTGCGTGTGTATGGGGCTTTAGGGTACGGTGGAAATAGATGGCCATTGATTGATCCTGTGGGGTGGGGTAATCACCATTGGAAGCCCTTGTGACAGGGTGACAATGAAGGAGCACAGCTTGAAGACAAGAACAGAGAGTTGTCATCGATAACAAGAAGTGCCTGGCAGGATCACCAGGGATTATTTTAATAAAAAATTGCAGATGTAAGAGTAGAACATTTAAAACAAAGGAGCAAGTAAGAGGACAAAAGTCAATACCTACCCACTCAGCGCTTATGGTAAGAAATAGTACTGTGTATGTTAACAATACTTACTAATGTTAAGTTAACAGCTGCTGCTATATAAGTTATTAAACATAAAATCGGGTGTATAAATAAAACCAAAGTCCCACATATACACTAGCAGCGCTTCAGGGCTACTCTCCTTGAGCCCTATAGTGCACCAAAAAGTCAAACCACAGGTTGATTTTGCACGTGAATGCACAAGTCAAAGTAGTCCCTTCACATATGCATAACTGAAATTGCATAAAGTCCCAATGGTGTACAATGGAATCCTCTTTGTATTATATCAAAACTTAGAAGAGCAGATGGCAAGAGAACACCTCCACCACACCTCTGTGAGCCCCTTAGGTAGTGCAAACCTACCCTTAAAGCGGAGTTCCGGCACAAAATCGATATTTTTTTTTTGTGCCAGTCTGCTAGTTCGACATCACCTGAAAAGGAATTGGATAGTTAGGTTTTTTTTTTTTGTTTACTCACCTTGTAATTGAAGATCGTAAATACTCACCTCAGGGTACTTCCTCCCTCAGCGCTGCGGCTCCGCTGTCACTTCCTGTCTCGCGATGATTCCTGGGAGCTGAACGTCATTGCTCCCAGGAATCAATGCGACGGCACCGGCCCCGCTCGTCACTTCCGGGCGACGCCGCATTCCCCTGCTAAACAGCTTCTGGGCATGCCCAGAAGCTGTGGAGGAATGCGGCGCCGCACCGGAAGTGACGAGAGGGGCCGGTGCAGGCGCATTCTGGGAGAAGAAGACGCGGAAGAAGACGCCGAAGAGGACCGCGCCGGCTTCAGCTGCCCACAAGAGAGATGGAAATGCTGTGGAAGAAATTTTATAAGTAAGTATTTCTTCTAAAAGGTAAGTGCGAACCGGGTCAGATCAGAGGCTAGCCATTGTGGAATGTACTAGCCCTGACTGTCCCGGGGGTATGTTTGTTGAAAAATCATTTCTGTGCCCGGAACTCCACTTTAAGACAAAAGTCTGGCGCTTTGGATAATTTAAAGGATCTTGGCTCTCCACCTCAGTCTGCATGCACACACCACGGTCCTGGAACCTCCTCCGGGTAGCAATCAGCACTCCTCCAGACAATTTCCAATATCCGTTGCCACATAAAATTATAAAAGGGGACCCACAGTGTAATTCATAACACAAAGGAACTTTATTAAAAAATCAAAAGTTACACTCACATTTGTTTCTTAAAATCTTTAGCATGTACAAATAGCCAGAGCACCCGTTGCTCCCATATGTGCTGCCGCTTCACTCGATCTGCCCGGAGCTTGGTACCAGCGTACCAGACTTCCAGGTCCTGACGTAGGACGCTTGCGGGTTGCCTAGGTAGCCGCGTGCTACCTAGGCAACCCGCGAGCGTCCTACCTCACGCCCCGGAAGCCCGGTACACTGGTACCAAGCCCCGGGCAGATCCTGTCCTGACAAGATGTACTCTACTAAATATATGAGTGAACCTAGGAACTAGGAACCCTAGACCATGGAGTTAGTTAAAGGTCGGCTATGTCAATTTGACATGATGGGAGAAAAACAGAGCACTGGTACGGGATCCATCTTGAAATATAAGAGGAAAGTAAAGGGTGAGAGATAAACTTTCCAACATGACCATATCCCACCAAGAGATGGAAACTTCCTTTGGGTGAACAGGATGCAGATCAAAGAACTGAATATGGATGTCCTGTTTGAGGAGACATAGAAACTAACTAGAGCAAGATGGAGAACTGGGTTTAACAATCTTGTCTTATGTTAAACCCAGTGGCGGCTGGTGCTCAAAATTTTTGGGGGGGCGCAAAAATGGCCGAAGCTTCTGTCTGCTTTTTTAAGGCAGTCCTGACGCACTCTTTAGGCCATAGTGTTAGTGTTTGCAGTATGGAAGAGGATTTTCTCAACCTTGGACTGGATTTCTGGTTCTCCTCTCATGCATATTCCTGTCTGTGGGACAGGCTGGACTCCTTAGCCAAGAGAGAGGTATGCATGGTGACCCATGTCAATACTTGCTATGTGCAATATGATGCGTGTTGACATCCAATACAAGGTACATTGCAACTCACGATAAAAGCATATGACAATGAACATTACTTCACACTAAGGTGCATTGACAAGCATTGTTATGTGTTTCCATTGGTATTAAAGGATAAGTCCTCCCTAAAACTAAAATCCCTGCGTCTATAGATCTCCACGATCTAAAACTAACCTATCAAGCCCTGTAAAGAAGAATTTAGTATACATATCTTTTTTGAAGCCGATCCAATGCAGTCTCCAGCTCTGCAGAGGACACAGCCGACAATGGCTGTGAAATGAATGGGAAGTGATGTCACCCATAGACTTCTTATGGGGCTTCCGTTGTCGGCTGTGTTCTCTACACCTGCCTAGTGCCTACACAGCGAAGCCACGGCTGACAGCTCAGCATGAGATTGGGTCGGATCGGCTTTAATAAAGGTAAGTTTACTGATTTCCTCTTTACAGGGTTAGATAGGTGTTAGATCATGGAGATCTATAGATGCAGGGATTTTAGTGTTAGGGTGGACTTCTACTTTAACAGAGAATGCATTGGGGGAGATATAGGTGTGAATCCAGCCTTAATGAATTACATAATGAATTGTTCTTCTCTCTTTTTTTTTTTTTTTTTAGGCAATGTTGCACTCACGTGACTTGGCCCACCGGCAAGAACCACTATTGCTGCGAGAAGAAAGCGTCTCCGGCTTACAGATGTCCTCCAGTACGCCCCCTGCAGGAATGATTGCCCCTGTGCAGCCACTGGAAGATTATGTGTGCTCCTTTGTTCCCTTGCATCTCTTCCTGTGGTCACTTTCTTTGCGCCTTGAATTTTTTTTTGTTTTGTTTTTTGTTTGCGTTCAGTGAAAGAATAGTTAGGACGATCTTTTCTCTGTAACTTGTGACACATTTTTTTCTCCCCGTGCTTGCTGCATCACTTCTGATTTGTGGCACCTTAATAAGTCTGTGTTTGCATGCTTCTTCTGCCAGAAAGCGAGCGTTTACAAAATTCTCACCATTATTGCTGCAATTAAGACATTGGGACCGGCTATATGGAAATGTCAGATGGGCACCTTTGGTTTTTCTAAAGATATCAGTGGGGCGTGCCAAGGAAATATTTGTGCAATCACCGGCTCCCGGCTAAACATTGCAGCCGTTTTCCCACAGGGAGAAAACACATTTATATATCAAGTTCATCTACATCTGCACTGAGAAAATACAAAGGCTTCCACTGCTGAACCCATTTCCTAAAAATGCTACTTGCCTGGCTGTTAAATTAATCACAATTTCTGACTTTCATCTCACTAGCTGCTTGTTCCATTTTAGAGGTAATCAGGCCAGATACAGCCAGGAAAATAGCATTTAAGGAAGGAGTTAACAATGGCATCCTCCATATTGCTCTCAGTATATTTTTCCTTTAACCACTTCAACACCGGGCACTTTCACCCCCTTCCTGCCCAGGCCAATTTTCAGCTTTCAGTGCTGTCACACTTTGAATGACAATTGCGCGGTCATGCTACACTGTACCCATATAACATTTTTTTCACACAAATAGAGATTTCTTTTGGTGGTATTTAATCACTGCTGGGTTTTTTATTTCTTACAAAAAAAAAAAAAGAAAAAAGAGAAAATTTTGAAAAAAAAAAAAGTTTTTCTTATTTTTTGTGAGAAAATTTTGAAAATAAATAATTTTTCTCCTTCACTGATGTGCGCTGATGAGGCTGCACTGATGGCCACTGATGAGGTGGCACTAATGTGGTGGCACTTATGGGCACTGATGGGGTGGCACTGATGAGGTGGTACCAATATGCCACACTGATGGGCACTGATAGGCGACACTAATGGACACTGAGAGGCGGCACTGGCACTCAGCAGTGATGGGCACTGATGGGCACTGATGAGCGGCACTGATGGACACTGACGGGCAACACTGATGGGCAGCACAGATGAGCAGGCACTGACTGGCAGCACTATGGGCACTGATTCTGGGCACTGATGGTGGGCACTGATGGTGGACACTGATTGGCACTGTTTTTCATGCTTCTGTAATCATCAGTGCCCTGATTACCTGTCCTAGTCTCCCCTGTGAGGAGGAGCCGCTAATCGGCTCTCCTTGCCACACACTCTGACGGCACTTCCTCATTTACATGTGACCGGCTGTGAATGGACACAGCTAATCACATGAGCAAAGAGCCATGTCATTGGCTCTTTACTGAGATCAGGGCCAAAATCGCTGCACTGCACGCCCCCCCCCCTCCCCCCGCGGGCGCGCAAGAGAGGCTGTTCTGGTGCGCCGTCATATGACGGCGTCCCAGAACAATAGCTGCACCGTGGGCAGGCAGCATGTGGTTAAAGTGAACCTGTCAGTAATTTATAGTGTATCCAAAGCCTAGCAATGAGCTTCTTTTATTGGTTCCCCTTTGGTCTGCCAGTTTTACTCTTAAAAGTTTTTTGTTATAACTATTCAATGCCGTTTGGCTTGCAGTTGCGGTGCGGCCCCATTGATCACATTGAACGAATTTGACATGTAGTGCTGATGGTCAGACTTTGCATCAGGAGGTAAAATTGTCGCAGCTGTGAAGTGAAGCATCACGGCCATGGCATGTGTATAGCCCTCCCAGGCTGCAATGTTAAGCAGCCCAAAGATTATACAATTTTCTTTCTTTTCGCCACCAATCCCTCCCACAGTGCTATTGTGTTCTGCCATTGGTGAGCCTTTCCTGCCAGCAGAATGCAATGATCACTGCTGGCAGCTATAGCCACCGGTAATGATTACATGAAAAACAGCTGACAGTCTGGTTGTACTAAAGTCAATTGATGGATTGATTTCAGTACAACCAGCCTGCCCACAGATGGATCGAATCTCGGCCGGTCCCCTCTCAACCAGCCAGGATTCGACCATCTACAATCTATGATCATTTAGAATTGGGGGGGGGGGGGGGCTGGGAGTCTTTGGATCAGCTGCCTGTTTTTACCACCCCCTGGTCAACAGTGTAAAATAACCTTTAAAGAGCTGGAGAAAGAGAAAATAGATTGCGAGTGCTGTGATCGTGTTCCATTGAGAACTATAAGTCCATCTGGCACTACTTGTTGCTCCATATTACACCCTAAATAGGTGTGTAACATGTAACATGGTCCAAAAGTTAACATTCAATGTCCATTTTACAGTTCCAGCCTTTGCGCATTGAATGCAAATGTTGGCTGCTGTAGCTTTAAGCTGGCCCTTGGAAGCCTTTAACACATTTTGCAACTTGCTAAATACCTGCGAACAGCTTGTTAAAAGTTGTTATCACAGGTACTTATATAGCGCCATCAATTTACGATCCTCCCCTTCTTCCAAAGTCCCCAATATATTGCACTTTCACATCAGTCCCTGCCCTCAAGGAGCTTACAATCTAAGTTCCCTAACTCACATTCATACATATACTAGAGCCAATTTACCTACCAGCATGTCTTTGGAGTGTTGGAGGAAACCCATGCAGGTGGTGCTGTGGTTGGGATTAACCAACCATGGCAACAGAAGCATTTAAAAGGTGACGTGCTGACCCCTTTGCCTTTAGCATACTGGGCGGGCAACAAAAAAAATACAGATTTTTCAGAAACGGCCGAAGTGCCCATCTGACATAGACTTCTCTTGCTTGCTAATTACGTGCTTTAATTTTTTTCTGAGATTTGATCTGTTTTGTGCAACTATATAACCTGTAAATGTATCAATGATTCTGGTGCTTGAGCAGCTCGAGGAGAAAGCTACAGCCCCAGGCGGACCGAACACGCTGGGACTTGTGGTTCCTCTGCAGCTGGGAGACCTGTTTTAAAAAAAAAAAACCTCTTTCCTTTTATAAAACAATGGCGGCTATTAATGTGCAATAAATAATAACCATCAATAATTAGGCAACAGTGACAACAGCTGGGAAAGAACATTTTTAATTTATTAAAAAAAGAAAACAATATTACAGAAGTCAGACCCAAATCATTTGCATATAAAAGATTATTATAAAACGTATCCAATTTATCTTTACATTGTTATTTCTCCTCCTCTGTTCTTCTGTATGTATTTATTGAAATATTTCTTAAATAAATTTTACATAGTGCTGCAAATGTGTCATTCTTCTTTATTAAAGTTTTACTAAACCCACAACAGTAAAATTAGTATGTATATGCAGTAAAGCATGCTTGTTATACTCAATGTGGAATATAAGGGGTTAATCATCTTCATTGTCTAAAAAACACCTGCTTGATCATGTCTCCCCGATCCTCCCCTTCTTCCACAGTCCCCAATCCATCTCCTGACAGAACGGAGCCTTTGGGGGTCACTCTGCACATGCTCAGTTTGGTGTGTATTTCTAGAGAGGTTTTTTTTTTTTTGGGAGGGTGCATGTGATCAGAACAGGGCCAATCAGCACTGTCCAGACAGAGGGTCAGGGGTCCTGCAGCCTCATAGGACAGTCAGAGGAGAATGAAAACTCCTCCTACATGCTTTAACCCAAAAAAGGATAGAAGTCACAACACTGCTATATACGGCTGATAAGAAAAGGTATCTATCCATTTATATTTACTAAAATAATTGCATTCCATGTTCTGTTTACTCTGGAAGCCCAGATATAGTGAATGCAGGCTCCTGGGTTTAGTAACACTTTAAATCTGACCTCCAGCCTTCCCTTCAGTCTTGCACAGTTGTATAGGCTCCCCTCCTGTACTAAAATAGCTTACTCTGATCTTACTGCACACTGTGAGCTTCTCACAATGTGCATTAAAAGCTGCAGCAAGTAAGATAGAGCCTGTCATATTTACTGGCTAGAAGATGTCCAACATCATCTAGCACTTTCCTCCCTGGCCTACCCCTTTCATCCTTTGGATTTTAATTCTTTCAATCATGGGGGCTCAGCATCACATGTGGGCTTTACAACCTGCCTAGGAACACTCACTCCTTCACACTGAGCTATTGAGGCATATTGATATTTGCATAACCCCTCCTATGAGCCAGCCTATGGTTTGCATCAGGGCTGAAGGCTCCTAAAAGGTGTACAGAAGCAGGGTGGTGCAATGATTTCACCAAGGTATGTAGATCACCCTGTGGGCCCCTCCCACCAGCCATAATCTCTCTGCATTGCACAGAGAAGCTCAGGGAACCAGTTATGACATTGCTAAACCTAAAATAAGGTGTGTGAAGAAAATGGAAAGATTGTATTAGCATGTTGATGAGGAGGAAAAGGAAAAGTAGAAGCAATTAAATTCCAGCTTTAATTCTAAATTAAAGTGAAACTCTAGCCAAAACTTTTTTTATCTTGGATGGAGAGCAGAACAGGTAAAACATCTGTCAGGTTTTTATTGGTGTCTGTGTTCCCACTGGGCAATGCTCTTAACTTCCTGTTGTGTCATTGGGATAGGAAATGAAGGGAATCCCCCAGCAGGATGCAGACAGCAATATATCTCTGACTGTAGCTTGGCTGTGATTCTACGATGAAACTCTGTTCAATGCATAGGCGTGCGCACAGGGTGTGCCGGATGTGCCTGGGCACACCCTAATCACCTAGGGCACATTAGCATTATCGCTCTGTTTGCCAGTGAGGAGATGGGAAAGATCTCCCTCGGACCTGCTCTGCCATAAGAGAAGTGCCACACACTTCTATTTCACTTTGCCAGCAGGGAGAGTAATGTCCCGGGGCCATATACATGTAGGCAAACACATGCATGTGTATTTAAACTTTGGGGTGCACACCCTAATGCAATAGGCTGCGCACACCTATGGTCCAATGCTTTCAGCCATATTGTGCTTGCTGCCATGATGAGACAATATACTGAACATAACAACATTTGATGCTTAAAACCAAAAGAGGGAAAGCAGATGTGTTAATGGAACCAATTTTATATCAATTGTCATGTTTCAAGGGCCGGCTAGACAATAAATGCGTAACTCCTTGTTCAAGGCACACCTGTAAGGGGCCACTTGGCAAGTGGTTCTGACCCGGGAAAAAAGTCTTAAACAATGGGTTGAAGTGTTCTTATGGCCAAGTGGTTTAGTACATGTGAAAGTGTAAAAATTGGATTGAAATACAGCATTGAATTTCTTGCACTGCTTCACTTGGTTGGCTTAGAGCAGGGGTCTCAAACTGCTGGCCTTCCAGCTGTTGCAGAACTACAATTCCCATGAGGCATTGCAAACATGACAGTTACAAGCATGACTCCCATAGGCAGAGGTATGATGGGACTCGTAGTTTGGAGGAGGGCCGCCAGTTTGAGACCGCTGGCTTAGAGAGTAGTCCAACCAAAACCAAAAATCCGGCCCATTGACTCTCTATTCTATTCAAAAGTGAAGGACTGGAACCTGCTCATGGGATTTCACAACAATTTTTTTAATTTGCCTTTATAATGCACCAACATTTGCTTTATGGGTTTATTATCACCATCTTTCACTGTAGAAACAGGAAGCAAAGCTCACAATTCCACACCTAACTTGCTATCATCAAGGGGGGGTGGCTTGTTAAAATAATAGAAAAAAATAAAATGATGGCCGGAACCTTTCTTGCAAAAGGGCATCCCATGCCTTAGTGATGGAACACCGCTCTATTCTGTGAGAATTCACAGAGAATTCTTTAGTCTGGGTTGGTTATAAATGTTGACCTGACAGCAAAATGGCTTAAAGGCATCTGAGACAGAACAATGAGTACAAAGGCCTGCTTCATAGTTTGATTGACACTTTGTATACCTCAGTGCTGGTGCTGGGGAACGTCAGTATTTTTGGGGACCAACCAATTGTGTGCCAACAGGTGCTTGCTACCTCATTCAGGAGGCCGGTCCTCTCGCTGGGTGCTCAACTGACACAGCAAAGTTCCCCACAACCAACCTGATTAGAACACAACCCCTGCATTCAACAGAACAGAGTTCTACAAATAATGCAGAGAGGATCCCTAGAGTGCAATACGTCTGACTGGCTAGCTTAGGTCAGTCCTCATACTGCATAGTTTTGGTAAATCTAAAGTTGATGATACAAAGATTGTATTGTGTATTGTGGGGTCCATACAACTTACCATCTGGCATTGCAGTTGTTTAATACAGGACTGTAAAATTGAATATATATATAAATATATATATATATACACATTTTAAATACATATACGGTGCAATAATCTCATTACCATTGAAAGTGTCTGAATGGCAGATGAATAGCTGACACACTATAGAATGGTTAGCTGGACAACACCAATACCAAGCAAGGCAAGGCTGTCAACACAGTGATATAGGCAGATTGAAAATAAAACCATTAATAAAATTCACCCCAGCCTGTGATTGGAATATAAATGAACAGAAGCTCACTATTTAGGTCATCCCTCTGCTGACTCTCCTTGTTCCTCCTATCAGCATGTTCCTTCTATAGAGTACTTTTGATTGGCTCTCAATGTGCTGTCCCTTCCACTTTCTGTCTACATATTGCTTTAATAGAGATGAGGATAGAGCAAGAGGATACCAAGGCAAACTCAGGTACCTAGACAAGTTTCTTAAAAAAAAAAAAAATACATGTAATATCTTCTTATATAATATATATAAAAAAAAAATACATGTAATATCTTCTTATGTAATATCTTCTTAATAAAAGCATAACTGCAGCTTAAACATTTAACAGACTAGCAACAGCGCCACCAGCAGAGGAGATAGAGTCAAACATGGCCGTTCTTCCTTGTAGCGTCCTTTTGTTGCTCAGCAGGATTCATACACACAGCAACCAAATCACTGCTGCGATTTTTCCTGCGCAGGTTAAGTAGCGGGGGTGGGGGTGGGGGGAAGTGATTGGTTTCTATGAGTATACTCAAAAAAAAAAAAAGTCCAACCCTGCATATTGTGTGTTAGACAATCCTGTTGTCACCATGTCTTCCCCGAGATTCATGTGAATGACTGGTAGTAACCGACCTTCTTTGCTCCTCTGTCACCATTGGAGAAATGGCGTCCTCTCTGCAGGGAAAATAAGCATCAATAAATATGACCATCTCTCACAAATTAGAAACAACCATCTATTTCTATTTTCCTAAATTAAAAAATGTATTTCTGGATCATCTGTATTTTTTGAAAAAGCAATGTCTAAAACAAGGGCGAGCTTAAAAAAATGTTAGAGCCTTCATTTATATTTTACCACAGGAGTTCAAGGCACAGTTGTGTATATGGAATGCTCTACTGACAGTTATGGAATATACTGTATCTTACAATGCTTTATGTCTGTACACGCTCCACATAGGCAGAGGAATGAAGAAACGTGCAGAGCTGTGCTGTGAATAGACAAGCTCTCTGCTATTTGGCCAGCTTCTGTCAGGCGAGCATGCTTGAAAACCAACAGCTGACCGTCTCCCGATCAGAGCTTTCAGCCGATGGCTGATTGGAGTGTTCTGGCCAGGGGGCGTCCACCTGTAAGAACACAGCAGCTCAGCGGGGGAGATCACTGTACTAATGTCAGGTTGTTAGTGCAGCGGCTCTGACCTGAGTGGATAGTTTTTTAGTTCAACCCACTGGGGTCAACAGAAAAGAACTCACAGTGTGTACCAGGCTTAAGACACAAACACGCTATTGTTCACTGGCATGCCAGATTAATACTTGTCAACAGGACCTTTAGGGGTCTATTTATATATCACAAGCATTCACCCATCCCTCACAAATTCTGACCATATTTCTCTTAGAGCAGAACTTACTGTAACCGTATCTGAGCACCACAAACTGAAAACACCATTTATTCAATTTTTTATATTCAAAGCAAACTCACCCATCCATCAATGTCTCCATGCTTCATTTTGTTGAGAAATCACTTTGAAAAATATCTCCCTAGCATTTCTGGCTGTGACCATCTTGAGTAAGAGCAATTGATTCATGTGGCATTTACTTCCTGGAATCCATCTGCCCTTAGCTCAAGCATGCAGGCAGTAGTCCAAACACTATACACAATGATAGTCACACAATGATAGTCACACAATGATAGTCACACAATGATAGTCACACAATGATAGTCACACAATTATAGTCACACAATTATAGTCACACAATCGTAGTCACACAATCGTAGTCACACAATCGTAGTCACACAATCGTAGTCACACAATCATAGTCACACAATCATAGTCACACAATCATAGTCACACAATCATAGTCACACAATCAGTCACACAATCAGTCACACAATCAGTCACACAATCATAGTCACACAAACACAATCATAGTCACACAATTGTAGTCACACAATCATAGTCACAAAATCATAGTCACACAATCATAGTCACACAATCATAGTCACACAATCGTAGTCACACAATGATAGTCACACAATGATAGTCACACAATCATAGTCACACAATCATAGTCACATAATCGTAGTCACACAATCATAGTCACACAATCATAGTCACACAATCATAGTCACACAATCATAGTCACACAATCATAGTCACATAATCGTAGTCACACAATCATAGTCACATAATCGTAGTCACACAATCATAGACACACAAACACAATCATAGTCACACAATTGTAGTCACACAATCGTAGTCACACAATCGTAGTCACACAATCGTAGTCACACAAACACAATCATAGTCACACAATCGTAGTCACACAATCGTAGTCACACAATCGTAGTCACAAAATCATAGTCACACAATCATAGTCACATAATCGTAGTCACACAATCATAGTCACATAATCGTAGTCACACAATCATAGACACACAAACACAATCATAGTCACACAATTGTAGTCACACAATCGTAGTCACACAATCGTAGTCACACAAACACAATCATAGTCACACAATCGTAGTCACACAATCATAGTCACACAATCATAGTCACACAATCATAGTCACACAATCATAGTCACATAATCGTAGTCACACAATCATAGTCACATAATCGTAGTCACACAATCATAGACACACAAACACAATCATAGTCACACAATTGTAGTCACACAATCGTAGTCACACAATCGTAGTCACACAATCGTAGTCACACAAACACAATCATAGTCACACAATCGTAGTCACACAATCGTAGTCACACAATCGTAGTCACAAAATCATAGTCACACAATCATAGTCACACAATCATAGTCACACAATCATAGTCACACAATCATAGTCACACAATCATAGTCACACAATCATAGTCACATAAACACAATCATAGTCACACAATCGTAGTCACACAATCGTAGTCACACAATCGTAGTCACACAATCAGTCACACAATCATAGTCACACAATCGTAGTCACACAATCAAAGTCACATAATCGTAGTCACACAATCGTAGTCACACAATCGTAGTCACATAATCATAGTCACACAATCATAGTCACACAATCGTAGTCACACAATCATAGTCACACAAGCATAGTCACATAATCATAGTCACACAATCATAGTCACACAATCATAGTCACACAAACAAAATCATAGTCACACAATCATAGTCACACAAACACAATCAAGTCACACAATCGTAGACACACAATCGTAGTCACACAATCGTAGACACACAATCGTAGACACACAATCATAGTCACACAAACACAATCATAGTCACACAATCGTAGTCACACAATTGTAGTCACACAATTGTAGTCACACAATTGTAGTCACACAATCATAGTCACACAATCATAGTCACACAATCATAGTCACACAATCATAGTCACACAATCATAGTCACACAATCATAGTCACACAATCATAGTCACACAATCATAGTCACACAATCGTAGTCACACAATCGTTGTCACACAATCGTAGTCACATAATCGTAGTCACACAATCGTAGTCACACAATCATAGTCACACAATCGTAGTCACACAATCATAGTCACACAATCATAGTCACATAATCGTAGTCACACAATCATAGTCACATAATCGTAGTCACACAATGATTGTCACACAATCATAGTCACACAATCATAGTCACACAATCGTAGTCACACAATCGTAGTCACACAAACACAATCATAGTCACACAATCATAGTAACACAATCATAGTCACACAATCATAGTCACACAAACACAATCATAGTCACACAATCATAGTCACTCAATCATAGTCACTCAATCATAGTCACACAATCGTAGTCACACAATCGTAGTCACACAATCATAGTCACATAATCATAGTCACACAATCATAGTCACACAATCATAGTCACACAATCATAGTCACACAATCAGTCACACAATCATAGTCACACAATTGTAGTCACACAATCGTCGTCACACAATCGTGGTCACACAATCATTGTCACACAAACACAATCATAGTCACACAATCGTAGTCACACAATCATAGTCACACAATCGTAGTCACACAATCATAGTCACACAATCATAGTCACACAAACACAATCATAGTCACACAATCGTAGTCACACAATCATAGTCACACAAACACAATCATAGTCACACAATCGTAGTCACACAATCATAGTCACACAAACATAGTCACACAATCATAGTCACACAAACACAATCATAGTCACACAATCATAGTCACACAAACACAATCATAGTCACACAATCGTAGTCACACAATCGTAGTCACACAATCGTAGTCACACAATCGTAGTCACACAATCATAGTCACACAAACACAATCATAGTCACACAATCGTAGTCACACAATCATAGTCACACAATCATAGTCACACAATCGTAGTCACACAATCGTAGTCACACAATCATAGTCACACAATCATAGTCACACAAACACAATCAGTCACACAATCATAGTCACACAATCATAGTCACACAATCATAGTCACACAATCATAGTCACACAATCATAGTCACACAATCATAGTCACACAATCATAGTCACACAATCATAGTCACACAATCATAGTCACACAATCGTAGTCACACAATCGTAGTCACACAATCGTAGTCACACAATCATAGTCACACAAACACAATCAGTCACACAATCATAGTCACACAATCATAGTCACACAATCGTAGTCACACACTCGTAGTCACACAATCATAGTCACACAATCATAGTCACACAATCATAGTCACACAATCGTAGTCACACAATCGTAGTCACACAATCGTAGTCACACAATCATAGTCACACAATCATAGTCACACAAACACAATCATAGTCACACAATCGTAGTCACACAATCATAGTCACACAAACACAATCATAGTCACACAATCGTAGTCACACAATCATAGTCACACAATCGTAGTCACACAATCGTAGTCACACAATCATAGTCACACAATCATAGTCACACAATCATAGTCACACAATCATAGTCACACAATCAGTCACACAATCAGTCACACAATCATAGTCACACAATCATAGTCACACAATCATAGTCACACAATCGTAGTCACACAATCATAGTCACATAATCGTAGTCACACAATCAAAGACACACAAACACAATCATAGTCACACAATCAGTCACACAATCAGTCACACAATCGTAGTCACACAATCATAGTCACACAATCATAGTCACACAATCATAGTCACACAATCATAGTCACACAATCATAGTCACACAATCGTAGTCACACAATCGTAGTCACACAATCGTAGTCACACAATCATAGTCACACAATCATAGTCACACAAACACAATCATAGTCACACAATCGTAGTCACACAATCATAGTCACACAATCGTAGTCACACAATCGTAGTCACACAATCATAGTCACACAATCATAGTCACACAATCATAGTCACACAATCATAGTCACACAATCAGTCACACAATCAGTCACACAATCATAGTCACACAATCATAGTCACACAATCATAGTCACACAATCATAGTCACACAATCATAGTCACATAATCGTAGTCACACAATCAAAGACACACAAACACAATCATAGTCACACAATCAGTCACACAATCAGTCACACAATCAGTCACACAATCGTAGTCACACAATCATAGTCACACAATCATAGTCACACAATCATAGTCACATATTCATAGTCACATATTCATAGTCACACAATCATAGTCACACAATCATAGTCACACAAACACAATCATAGTCACACAATCGTAGTCACACAATCATAGTCACATAATCGTAGTCACACAATCAAAGACACACAAACACAATCATAGTCACACAATCAGTCACACAATCAGTCACACAATCGTAGTCACACAATCATAGTCACACAATCATAGTCACACAATCATAGTCACACAATCGTAGTCACACAATCGTAGTCACACAATCATAGTCACACAATCATAGTCACACAAACACAATCATAGTCACACAATCGTAGTCACACAATCATAGTCACACAATCGTAGTCACACAATCGTAGTCACACAATCATAGTCACACAATCATAGTCACACAATCATAGTCACACAATCATAGTCACACAATCAGTCACACAATCAGTCACACAATCATAGTCACACAATCATAGTCACACAATCATAGTCACACAATCGTAGTCACACAATCATAGTCACATAATCGTAGTCACACAATCAAAGACACACAAACACAATCATAGTCACACAATCAGTCACACAATCAGTCACACAATCGTAGTCACACAATCATAGTCACACAATCATAGTCACACAATCATAGTCACATATTCATAGTCACATAATCATAGTCACATAATCGTAGTCACACAATCATAGACACACAAACACAATCATAGTCACACAATTGTAGTCACACAATCGTAGTCACACAAACACAATCATAGTCACACAATCATAGTCACACAATCATAGTCACACAAACACAATCATAGTCACACAATCGTAGTCACACAATCGTAGTCACACAATCGTAGTCACACAATCGTAGTCACACAATCAGTCACACAATCATAGTCACACAATCGTAGTCACACAATCATAGTCACATAATCGTAGTCACACAATCATAGTCACACAATCATAGTCACACAATCATAGTCACACAATCATAGTCACATAATCGTAGTCACACAATCATAGTCACATAATCGTAGTCACACAATCATAGACACACAAACACAATCATAGTCACACAATTGTAGTCACACAATCGTAGTCACACAAACACAATCATAGTCACACAATCGTAGTCACACAATCGTAGTCACAAAATCATAGTCACACAATCATAGTCACACAATCATAGTCACACAATCATAGTCACACAATCATAGTCACACAAACACAATCATAGTCACATAATCGTAGTCACACAAACACAATCATAGTCACACAATCATAGTCACACAATCATAGTCACACAATCATAGTCACATAATCATTGTCACACAATCATAGTCACATAATCGTAGTCACACAATGATTGTCACACAATCATAGTCACACAATTGTAGTCACACAATCGTAGTCACACAATCATAGTCACACAATCATAGTCACACAATCATAGTCACACAATTATAGTCACACAATCGTAGTCACACAATCATAGTCACACAATCGTAGTCACACAATCATAGTCACACAATCATAGTCACACAATCATAGTCACACAATCATAGTCACATAATCATTGTCACACAATCATAGTCACATAATCGTAGTCACACAATGATTGTCACACAATCATAGTCACACAATTGTAGTCACACAATCGTAGTCACACAATCGTAGTCACACAAACACAATCATAGTCACACAATCGTAGTCACACAATCGTAGTCACACAATCATAGTCACACAATCATAGTCACACAATCATAGTCACACAATCATAGTCACACAATCATAGTCACAAAATCATAGTCACACAATCATAGTCACATAATCGTAGTCACACAATCGTAGTCACACAATCATAGTCACACAATCGTAGTCACATAATCATAGTCACACAATCATAGTCACATAATCATAGTCACACAATCATAGTCACACAATCATAGTCACACAAACAAAATCATAGTCACACAATCATAGTCACACAAACACAATCAAGTCACACAATCGTAGTCACACAATCGTAGTCACACAATCATAGTCACACAAACACAATCATAGTCACACAATCGTAGTCACACAACCGTAGTCACACAATCGTAGTCACACAATCATAGTCACACAATCATAGTCACACAATCATAGTCACACAATCATAGTCACACAATCATAGTCACACAATCATAGTCACACAATCATAGTCACACAATCATAGTCACACAAACACAATCATAGTCACACAATCGTAGTCACACAACCGTAGTCACACAATCGTAGTCACACAATCATAGTCACACAATCATAGTCACACAATCATAGTCACACAATCATAGTCACATAATCGTAGTCACACAATCATAGTCACATAATTGTAGTCACACAATGATTGTCACACAATGATTGTCACACAATCATAGTCACACAATCATAGTCACACAAACGTAGTCACACAATCGTAGTCACACAATCGTAGTCACACAATCATAGTCACATAATCATTGTCACACAATCATAGTCACATAATCGTAGTCACACAATGATTGTCACACAATCATAGTCACACAATCATAGTCACACAATCATAGTCACACAAACACAATCATAGTCACATAATCGTAGTCACACAAACACAATCATAGTCACACAATCATAGTAACACAATCATAGTCACACAATCATAGTCACACAAACACAATCATAGTCACTCAATCGTAGTCACACAATCGTAGTCACACAATCGTAGTCACACAATCGTAGTCACACAATCGTAGTCACACAATCGTAGTCACACAAACACAATCATAGTCACACAATCGTAGTCACACAATCGTAGTCACACAATCAGTCACACAATCATAGTCACACAATCATAGTCACACAATCATAGTCACATAATCGTAGTCACACAATCATAGTCACATAATTGTAGTCACACAATGATTGTCACACAATGATTGTCACACAATCATAGTCACACAATCATAGTCACACAAACGTAGTCACACAATCATAGTCACACAATCATAGTCACACAATCATAGTCACACAATCATAGTCACACAATCATAGTCACATAATCATTGTCACACAATCATAGTCACATAATCGTAGTCACACAATGATTGTCACACAATCATAGTCACACAATCATAGTCACACAATCATAGTCACACAAACACAATCATAGTCACACAATCGTAGTCACACAAACACAATCATAGTCACACAATCATAGTAACACAATCATAGTCACACAATCATAGTCACACAATCATAGTCACACAAACACAATCATAGTCACTCAATCGTAGTCACACAATCGTAGTCACACAATGATTGTCACACAATCATAGTCACACAATCATAGTCACACAATCATAGTCACACAAACACAATCATAGTCACACAATCGTAGTCACACAAACACAATCATAGTCACACAATCATAGTCACACAATCATAGTCACACAATCATAGTCACACAATCATAGTCACACAATCATAGTCACACAATCATAGTCACACAATCATAGTCACACAAACACAATCATAGTCACTCAATCGTAGTCACACAATTGTAGTCACACAATCGTAGTCACACAATCATAGTCACACAATCATAGTCATACAATCAATCATGACTATACAACCATTCAGCTCCAAAAGATCAGGTGCCTGTCCAACTCGTACCATAAAGTATCAGATGTGAAGATTGGATGACTGCACACGGACGTTCAAAAGATCCAAAAGTTAAATTCAAAATACTGTACAAAAAAAATCCATACAAACAAAGCACAGGTCGAAGAGCTAGTGTTTATGCGTTTCACGAATCGGGTGCTTTATTATATTGATTACGTGCCTGTCGATGTGAAACACGTTACAGAATTTGTGAGGACTGGGCAAATGCTTGTGACATTCATACAATGATTTTTTATAAACAGAACATTAAATGTGGAAAAGGTTTCTGACCCCCGGTATAAAGGGCTCCCACCTGCGACCCTCCCTATCGGATTATTTCACACTGCAGAGAATACAGCAAGAAGAATGGGATCATTGCAAAGTGGGTGAGAACTTCCAGGACTTTCAAGGTAGGCAAAGATAAAAAAATGATGACAGCTCACTACTGGAGCCCCTAACAGTTAGGAAGGCAACGCCTGGCCCAGCTCATCAGACTCCACATCCCTTCTGGGTGGATTGTCCCCTAAAATATTCTAAAAAGGATTCCAAAATGGGCCCATAGAAGAGTGTGGCTGCCTCCATATTTCATTTCCACAGCATGCGTGGGAATAAAAGACGGAACCCAACTGGCCGGAGCTCTGTTGTTTTTTCTTTCTTATAAATGTTAAGCCAAGTGATTTTTCTGTGTTGATAAAAGAAGGAATTTTCTCCCCGGATGAAGAATCCGGACCTCCCTGCCAACCTGATGTCGCTGCCAGGATAGTCGGGCTTTGGAACGTCCTTTCTCTTCTTTCTGTAGCAGAGGAAATATAAGACGATGGCTGCGATGAGGAGCAGCGCCAAGATGACACCCACCACGGCACCCGCTACCGCTCCGGCCTCTGCAACGCCTGGGAACACACGAAGAACCACAAGTCAGAGCAAATCTCCAGATCATTCCCAGAATCTACTATTCAAATCAATCTAATCCCAAGAACAAAAATGTCATATTCAGGTCTTTTTTTCCTGTCCAGGGTGACAACACTCACTCCAGAGGCGTAACTAGAACCTTCAGGGCCCCGGTGCAAGAAACCATGAAGGGCCCCCTGGACCCCTGGCGCCCTTTACTCTAGTTGCGGGGCCCTTTATTACGGTGAGGGAAGGAAGAATTCTGAAGGGGGGGGGCAGCACAGAAGGGGGGGGGGACCAGGGGAGCACACAGGGGCCCAGAGACACCAGAACACAAGTATACTGGATAGGAGAAGTGTACAAAGGGCAGCGTACAGAGGAACCAATCTCCTCCATTTTCCTCCTGCAGCTACAGATGGAAAAAGGAGGACAGTGATTTCTCTACATGCTGCCCCTCCTATTCAGGTGTACAGGGGAGCCACATGGGCCCCCTTGAGCATGGGGCCCGGTTGCGATTGCAACCCCTGCAACCCCTGTAGTTACGCCCCTGACTCACTCACTGTACTGTATATATGAAGGGACAGTGTTGTCACCCTAGAAAAGGACTACAGAACACCTTCCCTATCTGCATTATCATAACATAGAAGGGAGGTGCTGTGTAGTACATAAAAGCTAGCTGGAAAAAATGTAACCGATAAGATCGCAGCACAGGCAAGTGACTAGGAGAGGACAGAAGCAGAAGGTCACTATAGCCAGGCAACTTGCATTTTCAAAAGAAGGTCAGCAAAGGCAAATAATGTAATTCTCCCATGAAACACCAAGAGAAGTGCTACTATGCAGAACAGATACTGAGAATTACACCCAGTATACAGGACAAGAGAAGTAGTACTGTGCAGAGTCCATACATACAGAATAAGAGAAGTAGTACTGTGCGGAGTCCATACATACAGAATAAGAGAAGTAGTACTGTGCGGAGTCCATACATACAGAATAAGTGAAGTAGTACTGTGCAGAGTCCATACATACAGAATAAGAGAAGTGGTACTGTGCGGAGTCCATACATACAGAATAAGAGAAGTAGTACTGTGCGGAGTCCATACATACAGAATAAGAGAAGTGGTACTGTGCAGAGTCCATACATACAGAATAAGAGAAGTGGTACTGTGCAGAGTCCATACATACAGAATAAGAGAAGTGGTACTGTGCGGAGTCCATACATACAGAATAAGAGAAGTGGTACTGTGCGGAGTCCATACATACAGAATAAGAGAAGTGGTACTGTGCAGAGTCCATACATACAGAATAAGAGAAGTGGTACTGTGCGGAGTCCATACATACAGAATAAGAGAAGTGGTACTGTGCAGAGTCCATACATAGAGAATAAGAGAAGTAGTACTGTGCAGAGTACATACATACAGAATAAGTGAAGTAGTACTGTGCAGAGTCCATACATACAGAATAAGAGAAGTGGTACTGTGCGGAGTCCATACATAGAGAATAAGAGAAGTGGTACTGTGCTGTATCATTGTAATCGAGGTTTATCCTCAGCGCTCTCCATTAATAGAGGATGTAAGTGGGGCAGACACATAAATCAGAGCGGATATTCATGCTGGGAAATATCCAGAGAATGTGTGGCGTTCCCCCATTATTCATATCACCTGTCAGCTTCTAAATGTATCTCTTCCTCTCCGCCGGAAAATATTGACACCATGCGAGTGACACCTCCGCAGATGCTGCATTGTTTAGATTGCTGGTTGTCAGTATAAACTGCTTATTTATCAGTGTGAATTGTGTGATCGGTGTCTGTGCAGCAGGAGTGAGCAGAGCCGGATTCACCTACCTTCCAGAGCCAGGAATCAGCATTGGAGACTGGACTGAGACAATACAAATGTTGCCGATTCTTTTTGATATCATACAGCCAATGAGCCAATGAGAAAAGTTTTAGATTTCTCACCTTTGGCCCCTTTCACACAGGCTTTCCGATCCGATCGGCCTGTCCGTTTTTCAGGCGGACCTGATCGGATGCTCCATGCACCCCTGTGGAGCGGTGGATGTCAACGGAGACATGTCCGCTGACACCTGTCGCTATCCGATCCTGTCCATAAAAGCCAGACAGATGGAAACCCTATTTTCCATCCATCTGGAGGATCGGATCGGATCGGATAGGATCGGATGAGAATGGACAGGCGCTCCGTTCTCATCCGATCTTCCATAGAGGAGAGTGTGGATCTGACAGCTCTGTCTCTGCAAAGTAAGCAGAGACGGAGCTGTCATCCACCTGCTCAGCAGGGATCAGCGGATCGATCCCCCCGCTGAGCAAAACGGAGTCCGTCAGGTGCACCGGCCTTGTGAAAGGGGCCTTTGGCTCATTCACACTGCAGCTCAAAAAAAAAAACAACTGCTTTTGCAGGCATTTGAGCTTTTATTTCTCTGCCTAAAAGCTTGAAGAAGCTTGTTTTTCTTTTCCTGCTCTTTTGCACGTTTTTATTGAGCTTTTTTGAGCATAAGCAATTTTTTTTTTCACAAACCCTCCCCCCTCAGCTCATTTCTTTGAGCTTGGTAGGTTTTTTTCTGCCTGTAAGAGCATATGCCTGTAAACTCGTGAAGAAGCCATAGTGTGCGTGGACACATAGGATAACATGGAGGGGAGTTTCCAGGCAGAAAAAAATGAGAGCTCAAAAAAGCTCAAAAGCCCGTAGGAGCCGCTTCTTTGAGCTTCTTTGAGATGCAGTGTGCATAAACTCGAAGGCTGCTCACAATGGATATGTTTTTTTTTTTTTTTCATTCAGCCAGTGGACTGATCCACAAAAAATGAATGGATTTCCCCATCCACGCAAACTAGGTAGACAGAATATCCTCACCGTGGAGACCCTGTATTCTGACCATGAGGCTCTCCACTGTAAGAATGCACCAAATAGCGGCTGCACCCCATTGGAATTTTTTTCTTGATCAGTGGCTGCAGCTGTAGATCAAGAAATGTTTTGCAACAAGCCCCTGATGAGCGGGAACAACCATGGATCGCTTACAGTAGTGTCACTTTAGGGCTCACTTATACTAGCATCTCTTTAGGGCTCACTTATACTAGCATCTCTTTAGGGCTCGCTTACACTAGTGTCATTTTAGGGCTTGCTTACCCTTGCGTCACTTTAGGGCTCGCATACACTAGTGTCACTTTAGGGCTCGCTTACAATAGCGTCACTTTAGGGCTTGCTTACACTAGAGTCACTTTAGGGCTCACTTATACTAGCATCACTTTAGGGCTTGCTTACACTAGCGTCACTTTAGGGCTCACTTACAATAGTGTCACTTTAGGGCTCGCTTACACTAGCGTCACTTTAGGGCTTGCTTACAATAGCGTCACTTTAGGGTCCGCCTACACTAGTGCCACTTTAGGGTCCGCTTACACTAAAGTCACCTTAGGGCTCACTTACACTAGCATCACTTTAGGGCTCACTTACACTAGTGTCACTTTAGGGCTCACTTACACTAGCGCCACTTTAGGGTCCGCTTACACTAGCGTTACTTTAGGGCTCACTTACACTAGCATTACTTTAGGGCTCACTTACACTAGTGTCACTTTAGGGCTCACTTACACTAGCGCCACTTTAGGGTCCGCTTACACTAGCGTTACTTTAGGGCTCACTTACACTAGCGTCACTTTAGGGCTCACTTACACTAGCATCACTTTAGGGCTTGCTTACACTAGCGTCACTTTAGGGTCCGCTCACACTAGTGCCACTTTAGGGTCCGCTTACACTATCGTCACCTTAGGGCTCACTTACACTAGCATCACTTTAGGGCTCACTTACACTAGCATTACTTTAGGGCTCACTTACACTAGTGTCACTTTAGGGCTCACTTACACTAGTGTCACTTTAGGGTCCGCTTACACTAGCGTCACTTTAGGGCTCACTTACACTAGCGTTACTTTAGGGCTCACTTACACTAGCGTCACTTTAGGGCTCACTTACACTAGCGTTACTTTAGGGCTCACTTACACTAGTGCCACTTTAGGGCTAACTTACACTAGCATCACTTTAGGGCTTGCTTACACTAGCGTCCCTTTAGGGTCCGCCTACACTAGTGCCACTTTAGGGTCCGCTTACACTAAAGTCACCTTAGGGCTCACTTACACTAGCATTACTTTAGGGCTCACTTACACTAGCATTACTTTAGGGCTCACTTACACTAGCGTCACTTTAGGGCTCACTTACACTAGCATCACTTTTGGGCTTGCTTACACTAGCGTCACTTTAGGGCTCACTTACACTAGCGTCACTTTAGGGCTCGCTTACACTAGTGTCACTTTAGGGTTTAATTACACTAGCATCACTTTAGGGCTCAATTACACTAGTGTCACTTTAGGGCTTGCTTACACTAGTGTCACTTTAGGGCTTGCTTACACTAGCGTCACTTTAGGGCTTGCTTACACTAGCGTCACTTTGGGGTCCGCTTACACTAGTGCCACTTTAGGGCTCACTTACACTAGCATCACTTTAGAGCTCACTTACACTAGCGTGGTGGTGGTAAATCACTTTATCAGGCACTGAGGAGTTATTATGTTGCCTCCTCACCACCTGTTTTAAACCCTAAACACCTGCACCACAATACCGCAACTGCATGCATTGCACACGATAGCGGTGTGGCACCAATAACCTGAATGGGCTGCGTTCGTTACTGCATGTACACTCCCGTCTGCGTTCGTTACTGCATGTACACTCCCGTTTTGCAGCTTAAGGTGGAGCAGTTGGGGGTGGTAAAAACACAGTTCAGTCATGTGTTTTTACTGCCTCCCAATTGCAAGTGTAAAGAAGCCCTTAAGCAGGCGAGGCTCTGCGCCTTTGAGCTGCAGATAACGGATTACACCCAAATTAAGTCTAGTGTTACAATGTAACGGCTATCTAGATTTTGACAGATTCACCATCATATCTATATAATCTTGTTGGGACATCCTATTCATCCATTGCAAAACAATGTGGCCACTGTGCTCTGTAATATAATGTAGCAGCATTAGTGACACAAAGTAAGCAGCACTGCGTTCCGGCAACTTCCCATCTACATCAAAATTAAAAAGAGTCGGGCTGAGTTCTTAGCCATTCGGGAGATGCATTGTATTTTTATCAATGAATGCAAAGCTTCCACTGATTGGCTGAGATGGAAATTGTTATGCCATCTGCTCTCTCTACCTCGGCCAATCAGAGGAAGCCTTGTATTCATTAATAAAAATACAAGGCATCTCCTGAATGGTGAAGAAGAACTCAGCCAGACAGAAAATCACCCGAACTACTGCTGGAACACAGCGCTGCATAATGTATGTAACTGATGCTACCAGGGCCATGACAAGGGGTGGGCAGGAGGAGCGGCTGCCCTGGGCACTGTGATATGATGTGAGGTGGGAGGGTACCATGAGGAGATTGAAGTGGAGGGGATTTGTGTTGGAAGGGGAAATTGGGGGGCAGAAGGTGGTAAGAATTACTCTAGGAAGGGAAATTTGGGGGTGTGTGCTAGGAGTGGTGATTTAGGGGGATCTGTGTTGGGAGGGAGGAAGAGGATTTGTACTAGAAGGGGGGATTGGGGGGTTTCATCCTAGAAGAGGTGAAATGGGGGGGGGGGTTGTGCTGGGAGGGGGGAATTTGGAGTGGGGGGGGGGAGAGGATTTGTACTTGGAGGGAAAATGTGAGTGGTAGAGGATTTATGCTAGGAAGGGTGATTTTTTTTTTTTGGGGGGGGGCAATTGTGCTGGGGGAATTTGGGGGTTGGGGGAGCAGAGATTTTTTCTGGAAGAGGGGATTTCAACAGGGTGGCGAATTTCTACTTGTAGGATGGGAAATCTATACTTAGAGGGTGATCATGCAGATTGGTGCTCATTTTTTTTGGGGGGGGGCTTGCTGACACATAATGCTCGTGTGTCATCTGGGAAAAACAGTGTCCGTGAGTACCAGGGGGGCTTACCAAGGGGTCCGCCCAAGAAGGGGGACCGCTCCAGAGAAGTCAGAGGATAGAAGGTCAGCTCACACAGTATGCAAGAGTAAAGGGGGTGCCAAGTAGCACCCTGAAGAGTAGGGGTAAAGGGGGTGCCAAGCAGGGCCCTGAAGAGTAATTTGCTATACAGTTCGTTTATTAAATGCTTCATTACAGTGGCAAGGTGAAGCAGCGGCCTTGCCACACTCAACATAGCTAGAAGTCCTAAAATTGTGCATAGTTCATCCAGTTGGAGTATCCCACTCATCCCTTCTCCTATCCAAGTTCTAAAATTAAACCAAGAAAACAAAAACACATCCCCTGCACTGTTTTCTGACTGAGTCAAACGCTTAAAGTACTTTAAATTGCTAAGTTGTTGCTATGGGTAACCTAGGGGAACCCGCTTCAAGCAGCTCCCCAGGGGGTAGTGCGACATATGTGATTGGGTATTATTTGAAAAGTGAAGCTTTACCTCATTTACTAAGCTCTGGAGCATCAGCCCTTGCAGAGGGCAATTGCACTTTGCAAAGTGCACAGTCTATTTGCCTTTAGTAAATCACCCCCATTGAGTCAAGCCAGATAGCCAACCTGGTAAAATCATAGTCTTTCCCTAATGCCAGGTAGTCTCCAGGGGAGACCCCCTATAAGTTAACCCCTAACTCTAACCCTTAACCCCTCACAAAAAAAGTAACAAAATTAATACATAAATAATAATAAATAAACAATAAATAAAAGTGGATGAAAAAAATTTGAAAAACATGGCAACAAATGATGAAACAAATGGTATTTTTCTCCATTTGCTAATTAAAAAGCACCAAAGCTCAAAAATGCTTTATAAAAGCTTTACACAAATGCTCAAAAACTCGCATACAAACGCTTGAAAAAACACCCAAATAAAAGCTCGGAAAGGCAACGCTCGGGTGTGATTGCAGAGAAGGAAGTGATCGGTGGATTTCCATGCTTTCACCTGATGAAGTGATTTTAACTGCGTTCAGGTGCAGCAGCACCCCCCCCCCCCCCTCCTACTATGCAGGCCACTAGAACGAGTTCTTCCACAATAAACTGGTCAAACCATGTCTCCATGGAGCTGGCTTTGTACACAGGGGAGCAGTCATGGTGGAACACAGAAGGCTCTTCTCCAAACTGTTAGCACAAGGTTGGAAGCACACAATTGTCTACAATTATATTGCTGTACACTGGAAACCCCTGAACTCAACTATTTGAAGGGGGGAGCACATACTTTTGGCCATATATTGCACACCCTGGTCTCTTTATTAGGTACAGTACATGACCCCACCATATCCCTATGACTAAGCCCTGGCTGGCGGGACGAAACATGTTAGGGGTGTGGCCTGGTGGGAGCTCAGGCTGAGGTTGCCACTCTCACAGGATTCCATGGATGAGCGGCATTAGGGATCTCTCCTTCCTTTCTCTTTATTAGGTACACTTAGCATAGCATGGTTATAAATGTGGAGTACTACAAAACTCAGCATGTGCAAGCCCGAAGAGACCTCCTTACTTGATACAGTCACTCCGATTTGGCATGTGTTTTGGCCCAACTCATTGGAGGCCGTGCAGCGGTAAGTTCCATCCATTGGTTGTGATAAGTTTGTAATGAGGAGTGATCCTGACTCCTGATCTGGAATATAACACAGATTATCACAGATATGATTATCTACAGTGTAACATGGATCATTGCAACTGAGCGAACACTCATCAATCCTATGAAGGTCCTCACTTATCTATCTGAATGCAGAAAGCAGAAAAGATTTAGGATGATTGGCTGCTACAACTCGGAGAAGTTGTCTCTGCTGCAAATATTGGCAGGGAAAGTGGGAACATTTATTGGCAACAGTGCAGAAAGCTGTCAAGAGTAGATTTCGGTCCAGAATACTAAATGGGGCATTTAAACTGACTACTCTCTTTGAAATGAAGGCATTTATACTGACCAACAATGTAACATTAGCATTTATACTCACCACCAATGTAACAGGGGCATTTATACTGACCACTAATGTAACAGGGATTTATAATGACCACCAATGTAACAGGGGCATTTATACTGACCATCAATAAAACAGGGACATATGTACTGACCACCAATGTAACCGGGGAATTTATACTGACCACCAATGTAACAGGGGCATTTATACTGACCACCAATGTAACAGGGGCATTTATACTGACCACTAATGTAGCAGGGGCATTTATACTGACCACCAATGTAGCAGGGGCATTTATACTGACCACCAATGTAACAGGGGCATTTATACTGACCACTAATGTAACAGGGATTTATAATGACCATCAATGTAACAGGGGCATTTATACTGACCACCAATGTAGCAGGGGCATTTATACTGACCACCAATGTAACAGGGGCATTTATACTGACCACCAATGTAACAGGGGCATTTATACTGACCACTAATGTAACAGGGATTTATAATGACCATCAATGTAACAGGGGCATTTATACTGACCATCAATGTAACAGGGGCATTTATACTGACCACCAATGTAACATGGCATTTATACTGACCACCACTGTAACAGGGGCATTTATACTGACCACCAATGTAACAGGGGCATTTATGCTGACCACCAATGTAACAGGGGCATTTATACTGACCACCAATGTAACAGGGGCATTTATACTGACCATCAATATAACAGAGGTATTTTTACTGACCACCAATGTAACAGGGGTATTCATACTGATCATGTATTGGGAAAAAACAATGACCACCAATGCGTGTGCTTATAATGACCACCAATGTAATGGAGGTAAACACACTAACCACCAATGTAAGGGGGGCATGTATACTGACCACCAAAGTAACAGGGGCATTTATACTGACCACCAATATAACAAGGGCATTTATACTGACCACCAATATAGAGAAGAATTTATACTGGCCACCAATATAACAAAGGGTGACCACCAAAAAAATGGGGGTATAAATACTGACTACTAATGTAACTGGGGTATTTGTACTGCTCACCAATGTAAAGGGGACATTTATACTGGCCACTAATATATCAGAATCAGGACTTGCACTGACCACCAAGCTAAGAAGGGTATCTACAATGACCATCATTGTAATGGGGGTATTTACACCAACCACCAAGGTAACAAGGGTGTTTGCATTGACCATCAATTTAACTAGAATATTTACACTGACCACCAAGGTAACAGGGGCATGTACAGTATGTACAGGCATGTACAGTATACTGACCACCAATGGTAACAAGGACATATATACTAACTAAAACTGTATCGGGGCATATATACTGACTACCAGTAGAACATAGGAATGTACACTGACCACCAATGTGAATTTATGTTATAAAATAGTATACTCATTCTGTGGATCAATCCCTGCAGATCCAAAAAAAAAAAAAAAGATCGCCTTAACAACAAATATCAAAAGCAAATTAATTTATTTCAATCTGGGCTAGTATTGCCAAGCTGATACAACATCCAAATCAAGTCTGTTTTTTAAGACAATAAACAGTATATCCAAGGAAATATCACCAAAACAGAGTGTCCCTTTCTATTCTATTTTGTTTTTATTACATTTTTATATATTTTGATTAAAACGTTATTACATTTTGTGCAATGTAAGATTCTGTTAACTTTTTAAATACTTAAATAAGTAAGTATTAAAAAAAAAAAAAAAGTATTAAAAAAAAATAAATTAGACACCTTTTACCCTTTAGGGGGAAGTCTTATCCAGCCAAGTATCACCCCTGCAGGTGCAATATCCCACCGCTAGGGGGCGGTTGGTGAAACAAATGTAACAAAAAACATTTTGCTTGTATGTCTTAGAAATACCCTGCTGATATTTTTGTACAACAAATGCTTTATTTTTTAACATGGAAAATGCTTATTGTACAGAAAAATCAAACTTACTTAGCATCATTCCAGGCAGTAAAGGGGTCTTTGAACCCTGGAGAGCCCAGGTATAAATGGCTGGCGGGTTTGCCACAGATGAACATGTTAGCATGATGTCTTGTCCGTTGATGGCATTCCCAGTCATCTGACAGGTTGGTGCTGATGGTGGAACTAAGAAAAAAATAGAAACAAAAAGATCATACATTATTTTATTAATTCGACTTGACATACAGTACATACTTGTAAAATAAAATGCGATGCCCCCCAGTTACTTCCTAACATTTCGCACTGTGCCCAAAATATGAGACTGTCACAGCTGTGAGGTACAAACATATGCAGATACTCCTTCTCTTTCATTTTAGCAGCCATTCCCGATGGGCACTTCCACTGCCATCCTGATTTCATATACCAGTTGGTGTGTGGTGGGTGAAGGGAATTTTATGGGTCACTCATCCTACAACATGTCCCAAACACAAGGCCCGCCAGGCCATTTCATGTGGCCCTCACACCTCTCCTGCAGCTGTGGCACCACCCTCCTTTCCACCCCACCTTGTCTCAGCAGTCAGCAGCTTCTCTGTGCAGCAATGGACAGACTTGTCTCTGCCCCCCCCCCCAACCTTCTCAGCAGTCAGCAGCAGAGAGGACAGATCTCCTCCTACAGATCCTGTGCCTCTCTGTGCAGCCACGGCACCCTCTTGTCTCCCCCTCCTCTGCTCTCAGCATTCAGCAGACTCTGGTAGCTCATTCCAGCCCTCCTCTAATCCTCCTCCAGACCCTGCACTTTGTTTCCCAGCTCTGCCTCCAGCTTCTTCCCGGCAGCAGCACAAGGTAAGGGGGGGTGCACTGTGATGTAAGGAAGGGTGTAGGACTCTTGATATTTGATGTAATAGGGGGTGATGTGCTTTGGACATTTGCTTATAATTATTATGAGAATAATCCAATTCTATGTCAGTTGAGAAGGGAGGTTGCACACCGCTGGCATCATCCACAAGAACATTTATTGCAGACTACTCAGGCAGAACACCATGGCAGAACCATGTTCTCCAATAAAGTTTCTTGTGCATGATTCCAGCGGTGTGCCATCCTACTTTTCTGAACGGCATCTTCTGCTACAAGAGTGTGAGCGGGCTTCATGCTGGTTTGCACCTGCCCTTCACAGCTTAAAGCGGAGTTCCGGCCACTAAAAACATTTTTCAATAAAAATACCCCCGGGACAGTCAGGGTTAGTACATTCCACAATGGCTAGCCTCTGATCTGTCCCGGTTCGCACTTACCTGCAAGAAGAAATACTTACCTTTAATATTTCTTCTCCAGCGCTGCCATCTCGGATGTGGGCAGCTGAAGCCAGCGCGTCCTCTTCTGCGTCCTCTTCCGTGTCTTCTTCTCCCAGAATGCGCCTGCACCGGCCCCGCTCGTCACTTCCGGTGTGGCGCCGCATTCCTCCACAGCTTTTGGGCATGCCCAGAAGCTGTTTAGCAGGGAATGCGGCGACACACCGGAAGTGACGAGCGGGGCAGGTGCATTGATTCCTGGGAGCGATGACGTTCAGCTCCCAGGAATCATCGCAGAGAGGAAGTGACGGCGCGGGCCGCGGCCGCAGAGGGAGGAAGTGGAAGGAAGGTGAGCATATTTTTCTTCAATAACAAGGTAAGTAAACAAAAACAAAAAATCGTAACTATCCATTTATTTTTCACGTGACCAAAAGCAAGCGGATGGCCCAAAATCGACGATATCAATTTTGTGGCCGGAACTCCGCTTTAAGTTCTAAATTATGACCTAAACCAGGAATAATCGAATGAAGGGAAATTATTTAATACGATAAAAAGCAGATACATTTGTATAAGCTGACAGGTACAACACGTCCTTTGAGGGCAACCATAATGCTGATGTGGCCAGTGATGAAATTGAGTTTGTCACCCCTGTCCTACAGAGTCTGATTGTAGTTGACAACCCCATACCTTTCCATCTCTGTCCTCTTTTCATCTTGACTTCTATACATTCCATCACAATGCTTCCTCCTACCAGCGTTGTTCCCTTCACTACCACCTGCCCTCAGGTGTCTCACATTTCTGGAATATAGCACCCACCTCCCCCAAGAGTGTGCTGGTCAACTATGGATCTAATGCTTGATCTTCTTCCGGTGTGAGTGACTGATGTTATTTAATTCCCAAACAACAGGCTGCCTACCATCTTCAGCTCCAAGGGGCATTCAATCTGCTGCATTTACCTGTTACAGACACAGCACTGTCCGCTAATCTCCTCAACTTTGTGTAGTACCTAAGTATTGAGTCTCTATTCTTCCAGTGGTCCATGATCAAATCAAACACTTCCTCCTTTATGTCCCCAGTTTACGACCAGTCCCCAGTCTGTCTCATCAACCCCCCCACTGTCCAAATTCAGTCTTCTCTTTCTTCCATCATGGCCCATGATCAGCTCCTTCTCTGCCTCCCATAACTCCCCACCACATCCCATCATTCGTTTATACTCTGTAGTAAGGTATACTTAGATTGGCACACATGACCACATCATTTGTACCATCAAAAATATTGTCTAATATGCCACTAATGCATGCCAGGCCATCAAACTGTTAAACCTAGATGAACTTCTTTCCCAAACAGACATACTTACCTTTATAATAATATAATGTTTACTCTTCAAAATTAGACATGGTGAGACCTTTGCACAAATACACAGAGTGGAAATATCCACCATGGATGGAAGATGGATGAGGGACGATGTCAAGAAATCCCAATACCCAGCACTGCCGCCATACCCAGAACTCAGTGTGCATTTTAAAAAAGAAAATATTTTTATGAAAGCCAAATTTCACCTCCCGCAATCCATGCACTTGACCAATGTAGAATAGATGTCACCCCCAAACTCTTAGGCTGCTTAAAGCCAAAGGCTCCACCCCCATGCCATAAACCTTTCCCTTTACCTAAATAATTGAGACCACACCGTGCTTGGAGTTAATTGGCCACAGCAGCCATTTTATTAACCCTTTTACCTTAAAATTAACATAAGGAGAAAAAACATTCCTTACAAACATAAAACAATCAGTCATTAGGCCTGTTGGTCTTTGAGGCTCCTCCAAATAATTCCAAATCCTGCACTGCGGGACCTGTGCCCTGATAGGCCTCCAGCCGCGTCACCGGCTCGGAGACAAACCACTCCCCGCAGTGCCACCATTTTGAATTCCATTTAAACTGACATTAAATGGAATGCACCATAGGGACCCATACCAACGATGAGTCCCAACCATACCCTTATCCTAAACTGTTCACCTCCCCCGCCAGCAAAGACCAACAAAACGCCACCAGCACCCAAGGGTGACACCTTACCCTTGCGTGCCCCTCCAAACCCTCAAGGCTCGCTGGATCCCATCCTGTAATCCCAGGGCCCATAAATCTATACCCACCGCATTGAGGTGGACTCCATCATCCCGCAGATACCGCCATGTGTCCACTTCCAACTCCAGGTGGCGAACCACCAACCCCCCATTCCGACACACAAAGCGCCCCACTTCCTTGTTCAACTTAATCCGAGCCTTATTAAGGCGCGCGACCGACCTGGCCATGCGCCAGGACGTGCGGGCCACCATATCCGACCAAACTACAAGCAGCGCCGGAAAAGCCGTGCGCAGCCTAAGGAAATCCAACTTTATGTCCCTGATCAAGGCCCGCGCGGACCTGGCCCCCAAATCGTTGCCCCCGGCATGCAGCACCAAAACATCTGGCTGCCTGTCCAACCGGGCGAAACGATGCACTTCGGGAAGGACCCTGCCCCAAGTAAGCCCCGGCACCCCCAGCCACCTGACACAAGCCTCGTGCCGAGAAAAACCAAGTTGTCTACCATCAGGACGCACATCAGCTCTCCGGGCCCCCCAGAAAACATACGAGTGTCCCACGATCCAAACAAGGCAGGGTTCCAAACCTACAAGAAAAGGGGACAAAAGGAAAAGAAAACCAACCAATAATCAGATAACCAGCCGGGCCCACACCCCCCCAGCGACAAAACCACCCCCCGTACATACCCTACACCAACAGCTGTGGACGAACGTACAACAAGAACCTCCTAGACTCCCAGCGCCCAATGCGTTTGACCGCATCGTCGTTCAATCCCCAGCGTGCAGCCTCAGTGGCCGCCCCGATCCGAAAGGAATGAGATGCAAACCTACTGGCATCCAAACCCAAAGAGCCCACACACCTTCTGAACACCGATACAAATTGAAAACGAGATAACGACGACCCGTCCGCATGCATTAAAAATGAACCGGGCCGCGAAGGGCGGATTGCCCAGTAATCCCGAACCGCCCCTACCGGGCACAGCGGTGAAGACGGCACCGCGAACAACCGGACACGGACCCCCTTGCCACTCTGGTCCGTTTTGGACCGTCGAAGGAGGATAGTAACCCCCTCCCGACCGACAGAGACATCCTGACCCAATAGGCCCCCCGGCACCGTCCGGGAGGAGCTGACCAATTCCCCAATCCGGAAAGCCCCGAAAAAAGCGAGAGAAAAGGCCGCCCTAAACAACACCACCTCGTAACTCGAGGCGCAGTGCTCCCCCAATTGCCGGCAGACGTCCTGCAAAAGAGCGAAGGACACCGGGCGCCTAGTGTCCCTCCTCCGATAAGCCCTGGAATAGCCCCGTAACGCTTGTCTCACCACGAAGTCCTTCGTGTAATCCTGACAACCCAGAAATTTAAACAGAAAGGCCAAGCCGGACAACTTGCGAGCCACAGCGGAAGCCGACGCGCCCCTCTCAAAATGATCAGAGACAAAAGAAAGTAACACCCACCTGACCTCCGGACCCAGAGGATCCACCGATGCCACCCGCAACACCTCCAGCCACTCCAACCATACCTTGCAATAAGCCGACCACGTGGACTCGCTCACCGACTTCCTGATCCATCCAGCGAGGACCCCAAGGCAATCCCCCATAGCCACTCCGGACACGTGACTCCGCGTTGCTCCGCTGCCGGTGCCAACTCCCGGAACCTGTCCCACTGAAAACGAGACAGCGCGTCAGCAATATCATTCTTAACCCCCGGAATGTGCACAGCGTACAGGAAAACATTCAACCGTAGACACCGCAAAACCAAATACCTGAGGAGGCGCACCACCGGCTGAGACGAAGCCGACGTGCGGTTGATCACCTGAACCACCCCGAGATTGTCGCAATGGAGGCGAACCTTCAGGTTCCTGAACTCCGCCCCCCAAATCTCCAGGGCCACCACCACCGGGAACAGTTCCAGCAACACCAAGTTGCTGACCAGCCCCGCTACCTGCCATGCCCCCGGCCAAGGGGCGGCGCTCCACGCCCCCCGGTGAAAAGCCCCGTACCCCGCCGAACCAGCAGCATCGGTAAACCGTTCCAAATCAAAGTTGCTGATCGGCCCGGCCATCCACAAGGATCTACCATTGTATGTGGCCAAAAAACCGTGCCACAGATGCAAGTCATCCCTGTGTTCCCTGTTGAGCCTGACGAAGTGAGTGGGCAACTTCACCCCCGAAGTCGCCGCCGACAGCCGTCGGCAGAAAACCCGGCCCATGGGCATAATGCGGCAGGCAAAATTCAATTTACCCAGCAACGACTGCAAGCTGCGCAACTGAATCTTGCGCAAACCCAGCACCCCTTCAATTTCAGCTCTCAAAGCCCCCAATTTATCCTCCGGTAGGCGACACTCCATGGCCTCCGAATCCACGACAATGCCCAGGAAGCTGAGCACCGTGGTCGGGCCTTCCGTCTTGTCGGGGGCCAACGGAATGCCGAAGCTCCCGGCCACATGCTGCAACGTGGCAAGCAGGATCGCGCACCCGTTGGAAGAGGGCGGGCCCACACACAGAAAGTCGTCCAAATAGTGGATCACCGAATTCACACCGGAAACCTCCCGAACCACCCACTCCACAAAGGAACTGAAGGTCTCAAACAGCGCGCACGATATGGAGCAGCCCATAGGAAGGCAGCGATCCACATAATACGCCCCTTGCCACCGGCAGCCCAGCAATCGAAAACTGTCCGGGTGAACCGGGAGCAACCTGAACGCCGCCTCAATGTCCGATTTGGCCATCAAGGCCCCCCGCCCATAATGTCGCACCCAGGCCACCGCGGCGTCAAAGGAAATGTAAGACACCGTACAGGCATCCGGGTCGATGGCGTCATTCACAGACCCACCCTTTGGGAAGGAGAGGTGGTGAATGAGGCGAAACTTGTTGGGTTCCTTCTTGGGAACCACCCCCAACGGCGAAACCACCAAGTCACGCACCGGCACCTCCGAGAACGGGCCCGCCATGCGACCGAGAGCCACTTCCTTGTGCAACTTATCCGACACCACCAAAGGGTGGAGCAATGCCGAACGCAAATTCCTCGCCACCGGCGGCACCGAGGCCAAAGAGCAAGGGATACGAAAACCCACCGCAAAACCCTCCCCCAGAAGTCGGGCAGCCGCCCTATCGGGGTACCTATCTAGAAAAGGCCGCAGCCTTTCCACCCTCACCGGCGTCGTCCCCTTTGTGCGAAGGCTCTCCGGACCGCCCTTTTCCGGACTTAAAACACCGAGCCAAGGCATGGGAACCTCCGCAACCGGAGCATTCATGTTTGAAGCGACATGTGCCACCGAACTTACAGGAACCCTCATTAAATTGCCAGCAGAAACCCCTCCCCTTTGCGGCCGGCTGTCCCGGGGTCGCAGAACCACCGGCCCCCCCTGGAAAAAACTGATTCGGAGCCTTCGCAGACGACATGAGCCGCATCCACAGGCTGATGTCCTTGTGGTCCCACCGCAAGGACGGCCTAACCGCCTTCCGCTGCCGGAACTGTTCGTCGTACCGCAGCCAGGCCGACCCCCCGTAAACCCGATAGGCTTCCCCTACAGCGTCCATGTAGCAGAACAGGGCCGAGCAGTTTTCCGGCGCCTTTTCCCCTATGACGCCCGCCAGAATGGCAAAGGCCTGCAGCCAATTGGCGAAGGTCCGAGGGATAAGCCGATAGCGTCGCGCCTCCTCGTCCTCCTTCTTGCGCTCCTCCGGTTTAACCCTGTCCAGGTGAAACTTCTCGAGGGGCAACAGCGTGAAGATTTCCACGTACTCACCCTTCCAGATCTTCTCCCGGACTTCCTGCTTCAAATGTGCCCCCAATGGGCCCTCAAAACAAACATATACCTCACCTTTCGCTGAATCGTCCAGGCGAACAGCGTCCGCCTTCCCCTCCTTCGCCGTCCCGGTCTTGTCCCCCGCCGCCCCGGCCGTCACTGCCACCACTGCCGGCGCACCAACAACCTGGGGAGGGGCCCCAGCCCCCCCCGCAACTAGCCCCGTGGAAGACGGCCCCGCCAGCCCCGGGGCCCCCCCCGGCTCCGTGCCCGAGCCCCCCGCCGGAGGCACCCAAGCCGCCGCTGGAGACAAGCGGCCCCCGTCCCCCGGGGGCAAACGCACCAAGAGGTCCCGTAGACCCAGGAGGAAGCCCCTCAAACCCCCATCATCACCCCCTTCCGGGGTCCCCGCCCCCACTGGCCGGGACACCCCCACCCCCCGAGCCCCTCCAGCACTCCCACCCCCCACATCAAACAAGCCCCGCAAATCAGACAAAGCCAGAGAAGGAATTGTGACCTCACCTGTCTGCCCAGGGGGGGCGCCCCCAGCCGCCGATCCAGCCTCCCTCGTCGCCGACCGACCACCGACATTCTCTTCCACATCCGATCCGGACACCTCGCCTTCCGAACGATCGTCCCCGGGCACCGCCGACATCCGTCCACCAGGTGTCGCACTCCCGCCATCTGCAGAGCCGAGCGACAGGCGTCCACGCCCCCGTACTCCAGCTCCGCCCGACGGAGACCTCTGTGAACCAGCCGAACTTCCGATGACCCGGCCACGTGACTTGCCCTGCCGCGTCATCTCTCTGCGCCCAGCCGAGGCCGACTCCGAGTCCCGCAGATCACTGCTGCCACCGGCCGCCATGAAGCCGCTCCCACGCCGAGGCACCCCTCCGACCGGAGCATCGCCAGTAGGGGAGCCCGCCAGTCCAGTAGCACCCCGGCGAGAGGGACGGGGAGAGACCGAAGGCCGCCTCCCCCCACTACCCCCAGAGCTCCGTCCATGCAGAGGATTCCTCCCAGAGGCGCGCACGGCCGCCGCAGGAGTACGCTTAGCCGGCGGCCCTGAAGGGTCCCTGTCGGGGCTCCTAGGATGACGCTGAGCTCGAGGGGAAGGGTCCGGTGAAAAACGCTCCGGCGGCCGTGACCGCCGAGCCCGCGGGACCGCAAGCCCCTCCGAATCCTGTGCAGAGTCCTGAACCCCCATCAACGTGGAGACCTGGGACCGGAGCCACTCAGTCCCCTTCACCGCGGCAGCGGCCTTGATTTGCTCCAGCAAAACGTCCAAATCCGCCATCACAGACCAGGGAAGCTGAGGTGAGATGCTCTGCAGTGAAAAAGGTGGGTGACCAAGCTTCTTCTTCCTTCGTCCGTTGAACTTCCACTGACCTCCAATCTGAGGGGCCACCCCTCCTAACTGTACCTCAACCCCTCCCAAACCTGATACACCAATCCCTGAATACCCCCCAACTCAAAACAATTTAATTTAACTCACACCTGCCCTGTCTCCCCTCTTCACATGGTCATGTCTGCCCTGCGCTATTTTTTTTTTTTTTTTTCGCTTCGGGCCTTGCTTTCATTACTTACAATTGCTACATGCTTTGGGGAAACAGTCAGGAGGTGACCCGTGGGTACAGTCACCCACATCAATATTTAGTAATCTTCAGGTTTTTTCCCTGTAAAATAAAAAATATGTTATACTTACCTGCTCTGTGCAGTGGGTTTGCACAGAGCAGCCCCGATCCTCCTCTTCTTGGGTTCCCCCGCCGGCACTCCTCGTCCCACCTCTCTGTCCATTGCCTCCCCACGGAAAGCTGCTTCCCATGGAAGCACTCGTGCAGGCTTGCTCCTGAGCCACCTTGTCTCTGGTCCTTGTCCATTGACACTGCTAGGCCAGCTCGGTCCCGGCCCCCACTCGCTCGTCGCAGAATTTGATTGACAGCAGCAGGAGCCAATGACACCCGCTGCTATTAATCTGTACAGTGAGGAGGGACAGAGTCGGGAGAGCTACTGCTCTCATGCAGGGCCTGATTAACCACTTAAGCCCCGGAAGATTTTACCCCCTTCCTGACCAGGGCCTATTTTGCGATTCGGCACTGCGTGACTTTAACGGACAATTGCGCGGTCGTGCGACGCTGTACCCAAACGAATTTGACGTCCTTTTTTTCCCACAAACAGAGCTTTCTTTTGGAGGTATTTGATCACCTGTGCGATTTTTACTTTTTGCGCTATAAACAAAAAAAGAGCGTCAATTTTGCAAAAATAACAATATTTTTCACATTTTTTTATATGAAATTCCCCAAAAAAATGTAAAAATCTAATTTTTTTAACATTTTAGGCCAATTTGTTTTCTGCTACATATGTTTGGTAAAAAAAAAAAAATCGCAAAAAGCGTATTTTGATTGGTTTGCGCAAAAGTTATTGCGTTTACTAACTAAGGGAAAGATTTTTGTCATTTTTGTTGTTTTTTTAACGCATAATGGCGGCGATCTGCGATTTTTTTTTTCGGTACTGCGACATTACGGCGGACAGATTGGACCCTTGACTGACATTTTTGACACTTTTGGGGTTACCAGTGACATTACTGCAGTAATCAGTGCTATACATATGCACTGTTACTGTAAAATGACACTGGCAGTGAAGGGGTTAACTTTTTTTGAGAGGGAGGGGTTATGTGTGTCCCTAGGGGCGTGATTCTAACTGTGATTGGCTGTGGCTTGAGGTGTATGAACAGTGATCAATGGTCCTACATAGTAGAACCGTATGATCACTATTCTTACACAGGGGAGAATGACAGGCGGCTTGTTTACATTAGCCTCCTGCCTTTCTCCCGCTCTAACGGACGATCGTGAGTGACCGGCAGACATCGGGTCCGCCGGTCACACACGCGAGGGGGTCCGTGACTGCGTGGGAGTCTGTGACTGCGTGGGAGCGGGAGCGCGCCTCCGGTGGCGCGCGCTCGCTCCCTAGACCCTCACAGGCTAGCGACGTAGCCCTATGTGGCTCTGCCTGTGAGGGGCTGACTGCCGATGTAAATAGTCGTGCGGCGGTCGGCAAGCGGTTAAGAGCATCATTGGCCTGGTGCAGAGGATTTTGGTGGGCCTTTTTATGGAAATAAATAAAATGAAAACGCAAACAGTTATCCAGTGCCCACATGTACCACCCTCAGGACTATGCCAAGCTCACCTATATAGAGAATATACTGTGCCCATTACTGTACATCACAGTGTGACTATATTGAACACATACAACATATGCAGATGATATATTATGCCAACCATACACATCCAATATGGATTATAGTGTGTACCTATATTTATACATCAAACTGTGCCCACACTGTGCATCATATACAGACAGTACACACATCACACAGAGGTCAGCATTGTCTCATCATATATTATGTGTATAGCTACCCATTCTATCGACATAGAGGAAATATGCTGCCAGCAGGAATGCCAGGAATATATTATCCTGTGCCCACACGTACCATCATCAGGTCTATGGCATTCTCACACTATATAACAGGCAAAGTACAGAACAGTGGGTGTGGCCAGATTGTGTTAATGGTGGGACCATTTCAGGTCTGATTTCAGTCTGAGATTTTGGCTGAATTTGGACCTGAAACGGACCAGAAGGCGCACAGGACTCCTGTGTTAACCAATCTCCTGACATGCGAATTGGATGCGGGGAAAACCAGCATCCAATTCACAATAGTGTGAACCCAGCCTTAATGTTACCCAGAGTCTTTTACAGCTCTATGTTCTTCTCCAGGTTTAAAATGGAAGGTGAGAGAAGATCCCATCTGTGCAAGATGCTCTAGAGATCATGGTGATTTAATTTGCCTTTTATGGTGTTGCCCCAATCTACATCTTTATTGGGTGGGAGTCCTTAATACCTTTAATAACGTATTTCAGGTGAACCTCCGTGAGAACCCTAAACAATGCTTTTTAGGTATTCTGAATGATCTTCAGGTGGAAGAACTCTCTGAGGGCCGGTTCACACTGGTCCGACATGTGCTCCGACTTCCAGAGCACAAGTTGTATGACATGTTGAAATCAATGGTTCCCTATGAGAGCCGTCCTAACTGTTCCCACTTGTGGCATGCAACTTGTGCTCTGAGGATCTTTAGGGGGAACCCCCTGCCATAATTGACAAAAAAAAAAAAAAAAGCAATAAAAAAATCATACATTATTTTATTAATCTGACTTGACATACAGTCTATACTTGGAAAAGAAAATGTGATGCCCCCCCCCCCCAGTTACATTTTGCACTGTGCCCAAAATATAAGACTGTCACAGCTGTGATGTACAAAAATATGCAGAGAGACTGTACATAAGATATTCCTTCTCTTTCATTTTAGCAGCCATTCCCCATGGGCACTTCCACTGCCAGCCTGATTTGATATACCAGGTGGTATGTGGAGGGTTGTTACATGGGGCATGGCCATCTGGTGACGTCACATGGAATCCCCACCACCTTGTGACATCACTGCCTGGGGTATGATGGGGTTGTGACGTTACAAGAGGCGGGGTTTCCGTGTGACATCACGGTATGGCCATGCCCCATAGCTATATAAGAACTGCAGACACTGTAGCTGACATAACCGCTGAAGCCAGCTTTGGAGCATTATCGTTTGGCGGCTGAGGAAAAAGAAGAAGAAATTGGCAAAGGGAGAAGACATCACTGGAGGGAGAATACAGCGGGGGGAGAAGTCCAGAGGAAGAAGACAGCGGAGAGAGAGAAGACCGGAGGAAGAAGATAGTGGGGGGAGAAGACCAGAGGGAGAAGACAGCGGAGGGAGAAGACCTGAGAAAGAAGATAGTGGGGGGAGAAGACCAGAGGGAGAAGACAGCGGAGGGAGAAGACCTGAGGAAGAAGATAGTGGGGGGAGAAGACCAGAGGGAGAAGACCTGAGGAAGAAGATAGTGGGGGGAGAAGACCAGAGGAAGAAGACAGCGGAGGGAGAAGACCTGAGGAAGAAGACACCTTGAAGCTACGAGGGGGGACATACTTCAATAATAAAAAAACATCTTTGTTTTATGTAACACTACACTTCTTTTTTCTGGGTGAATGGGTAGGAGTACAATGTACCCCATACTCATTCACATGTGGAGGGGCCAGGATCTGGGGGCCCCATTGCTAAAGAGGAGTTCCAGATTCTGATAAGCCCCACACTGTTTTATTTTATAAATTCGGCGTGAGGTTTCTTGCATACCAGAAGCATCGGGAATTGTTTTGATTGGTCAAAGGACAAGTCCCAATCATCTCAAAGTTGGATCCTGTTCATTGAAGTCGCATGGAAGTCAGACATGAAGTCACAGGACAAAGTCGGATCAGAAGTCATACTACCGCTAGTCTTAATCACTGTCTCCGCCAGGCAGGGATGGCTTTTTCCACTCGACCCCTCCCCCCGCCAGGGGAAGATAATTGCTTGGCAGGAGGGATTTCCCTGTCAATACTGTCTATGTAGATGGGGGAATCGTGCAAATTTCTTTCCTGCAACCCGTGTTTGTCTATGGACTGCCTAATTCTTAGACCCTAGAAATCAGTTGACTCACCCTTGATAAAAGAATGGATTACCCAGATAGGCAATACGTTATGTCTTGAAAAGTACATTTAACAACATAAAGGGTGCCCTAGTAAATTTGATAAATTATGGCCCCCATGATTGGACACACCGGGGGTTATCCCTGGTAGATCTAATTCTGGATAGGTTATTGTAAATTAACTATTCTGTTTTATTTATTTGCAAGTACATTTCTTGCTGGTATGCCATCTTCAGTTACCATTGTAGGCTCATGGTGTAAGTGCCATAAATGTCAGTATGTTAATATGCGGTGATGTGACATTGATGTATGATGGAGTTCTCTAATGTATGTACATGTTGTACAGTAAACCCCCCTCCATTGCGGGGGTTACGTTCCGGACCCAGCCGCGAAAAGTGAAAATCCGCGAAATAGAAAAACCCTATTAAAATGCATTGTAGGCATGTTTTTTTACTGTCACTGTACGTGTAAAAGCATTTTAAGGTCTTTAAACACACTTTTAAAACAATAGAAACTCATTTAAACACATAAAAGATACTGAGAGACATAGCAAGAGCTATGGAAAACACAAAAATATTTCATTCTTAATGATTTATATAGTAAAATAACATTACAAAAAAAAACGCGATATACCGGGACTGCAAAAACTGAACCGTGATGGAGCGGGGGTTTACTGTACTTACTCTGGAACATGTAATCTTTTAAATATTAAAAATCTTTTTTAAATAAAACTTCTTTGAGATAAAAAAAATATATTTTTATAGTTACATTTTTTATATCATCTTCCCATATTTTCTATCTGTACTTGACTTCGTAAAATTGTTTAGTATATTCCTGCTGTGCAAGGCCCTGCCACAGTGAAAACGTAGGAGAAAACAATAGAGGGTTCTCAAAGTTGCAGTTCGAGAAAAACTCCAAGGTGTTTGTGAGTGAAGAAAGCTGTGTTTTAAGTTTCTCTGTTTTTTTTTGTCATCAGGTATTGGAGTTTGAGTTCCAAAGTGTTTTGGGTGGGACAGAACCTTCAATCCCGTATCCAGGTTTTGCAGGGTCACAGGTACACAGGTATGCAGGGTCATTATAAGCCAAATCTGAGCATAGCTCAAGGCTCCTATTTTGGAGACAAAACACCAACCAGGAGTCAGGAAACTCAGCCAGGGGTTTAGGTGTGTCCTAGCCAGGGCTTTTTTTCTCAGAGAAAAGATACAGGAACTCCCTCTTTTCGACTTACCCCTTGTCTCCGCCCCTACCTACCTCTGTGAACCGTTCCTTGGTTCCACCCACTACCCACCTCCCAGTACCATCCCTTTTAGAAAGTACAGAACAAAGTAACATTTGTGGTACTAAGTAATTTGTATGGAATTTGTTAATGATAACAAAAAAAAACAGTAAAATAGATCCCATGCAGCCAACAACAATAGATCCCCCAGCAACAATAGATCCAGCCAGAAACAATGGGCCCTCAGCAGCAACAACAGATCTCCCAGCAGCCAGCATCAATAGACTGCTGCCTAAACAGTATATCCCTCCCAGCAACAGCTGACCCCTCAGCAACATAAGACCCACCCCAGCAACAATAGGCCCCCCTGCAAAACTAGATCTCTTCCAGAGACAATAGATCCCCCAGCAGCCACATTAGATATTCCCAGCAGCAATAAATCCTCCTGCAGGAATAGATCCCCTCCAGCAACAATAGGTTCCTCAGCAGCCAGCATCAATAGACAGTGTAGCACAACCCAGCACTCCTTGCCATTACATACATTCAGGGCTGGAGGTGCCGGAACTGCGTTCCCCCGCGTTCCCGCTGAAAAAAAGCCCTGGTCCTAGCACAGACGTCAGATTGCCTCCTATCAAGAGATTCAGCACCCTATACCTTACTTCTACTTTCTGAATCTTACCCAGAACGGAGAGCTGTACAATGCCGGAGCCGGTGCCGCTGAAATCTGGTGGGTTGTTCACTTCACAGATGTAGGAGCCATTATCTGACCAGGCGATATTATTCAACTGAATGGAAGCCACTCCGGAGGTTGGCTGTTTCTGGACACTGCTTAGCCTGTCTGCCTGAGATCCGGGCTTGTATGTTGACCCGCCTGAGTAGTAATATATCTAAGTAATAGAATAACAAGTCAGTAACAATATTCCCCATGGACAACCAACAACACATTCTAGATTCTAAAAAGAATCCCGAGGGAGGGATCCTAGGCTGCATTCACACTTGAGCGTCACGTTTTTTACCATTTTGCGCATATTTCAATGCATGTTTATGCCCGTTGTGTTACAGCGTTTGAGCTTCAGGCATTATTGTATTAACCTAAAGAGAACAGTTTAATCTATGACATCACTTGTTGCTGTGTGGCCATATCAGCTTAAAACCGCACATAAACGAGTGACAAAACGTGGGTTCAAGCTTCGTGCTACAAAATGCTTCGGTGTAAACAGTGCCTGAGGGGTCCTGAAAGCGTGTATCTTTATTAACATATAGGAGAACTCCACTTTTGTAAAAAACAAAAACAATGTAGCATATAAAATTTGCTACACAAGCCATTTTGTAATTGATTGTTATTAAAAATAACCTTTCATTTCAATCTGAAGTCGATGTCATTTTCTAAACAAAATTATGTAATATGGCAACCTCAAAGCATTTTGTACACCACTGATATACAGAATGACCCCAAAAATGTCATTTCTTCTGCATTAAAATACAAGTTCTGTTTTAGGCATCCCCTGAAATATAAATGTCATTTTTGGTTAAATAATCCGTTCTCTACTTTTGACGTATGAGATATGTTGATAATCTGACTGGGTTTTTTTTTATGTCAAATCCCTTTTCTTATTTACTATGTTTTGTATACTTTGTCTCTCATATACTGTCTTTGGATCCCTCAATTGTGTCATACATGTGGTATATAGCTACTCCTGGACTTTTGTATTTGTAATGATACCCTTTATGTGTCTTTCTTTTCTTTGTCTTGGAACATTAAAAAATGTAATCAAATTTATATTAAACACAATTTTTAGTTGGCTATGTCATACCTAATAATAATGGGCATCATGGTCTAGAGCAGCCAAACTCCACCAGGGTTCCTGTGAGCTGTTGCTGTTGCTGATTGACCCCACATTTATTGGTGCCTTTATAGTTCTGGGGCCAATGCCACTTGGCAAGGCCAGAAGTATGATTCCAATTAATTCTTTAGTATGTAAGAGTGGCTTCCTGACTACCACTGCAAGGGGGACATTCTTCCTACTGATCAGGCCGCCATTGTAAGGGCCATTATTGCCATCGACTCCCAATGAATTGGTTTTAGTAGGGGTTCCTGGAGATCAGAAAATTATTTTTGGAGTTCCTCTGGGGTAAAAAGTTTGAGAAAGGTTGGACTGGTTGAGCATCGCATACTGGCACATTATGAAATACTTACCTTAGAAAGAAACCCTCCAGTGGCGTGCTGGCACGGTTGAGAGGACTGACATTTTTCCCCGGTCTTTCTTCCGGGTTCAATGTGCTGTGAGTGGCAGGAGCCACTATGACATCACTAAAATTTAAGTGGGAGGAACAAAGCAAGCAGCCTGAATATTTATGAGACTCCAGGTAATCCTTGGGTAGGTGTGCCCAGAAGGTGGTGGGAGAGCTTATAAATAATCTGGGTCCAGTTCTGCTGGAGGGGAGCCCTATATAGGAGATGCACCCCCGGAGCAGCTTTCTGGTAGGATTTGTAGAAAGACACCAAGGTCCCAGCTAGCCTAAGCTGGGGGGCCTAGTCACAAACTGAAATCCAAGTATTAAAATGGGTCTCCAATAGCTTTTTAGGGGGTGCGATATATATATATATATATATATATATATATATATGTGAGTATACCCCTCACATTTTTTGTAAATATTTTATTATATCTTTTCATGTGACAACACTGAAGAAATGGCACTTTGCTACAATGTAAAATAGTGAGTGTACAGCTTGTATAACAGTGTAAATTTGCTGTCCCCTCAAAATAACTCAACACACAGCCATTAATGTCTAAACCGCTGGCTACAAAATTGAGTACACCCTTAAGAGAAAATATCTAAATTAAGTCCAATTAGCAATTTTCCCTCCCCGGCGTCATGTGACTCATTAGTATTACTGAATGGGGAGGAGGTGTGTTAAATTAGGTGTTATCGCTCTCACTCTCTCATACTGGTCACTGGAAGTTCAACATGGCACCTTATGGCAAAGAACTCTCTGAGGATCTGAAAAAAAGAATTGTTGTTCTACATAAAGATGTCCTAGGCTATAAGAAGATTGCCTAGACCCTGAAACTGAGCTGCAGCACAGTGGCCACGACCATACAGCGGTTTAAGAGGACAGGTTCCACTCAGAACAGGCTTTGCCATGGTAGACTAAAGAAGTTGGTGCACATGCTCAGCATCATATCCAGAGGTTGTCTTTGCTAAATAGACGTATGAGTGCTGCCAGCATTGCTGTAGAGGTTGAAGGGAGAGGGGGGGCAGCCTGTCAGTGCTCAGACCATACGCTGCACACTGCATCAAATTGGTCTGCATGGCTGTCGTCCCAGAAGGAAGTCTCTTCTAAAGATGATACACAAGAAAGCCGCAAACAGTTTGCTGAAGACAAGCAGACTAAGGACATGGATTACTGGAACCATGTCCTGTGTTCTGATGAGACCAAGATAAACTTATTTGGTTCAGATGGTGTCAAGCGTGTGTGGAGGCAACCAGGTGAGGAGTACAAAGACAGCGTGTCTTGCCTACAGTCAAGCATGGTGGTGGGAACGTCATGGTCTGGGGCTGCATGAATGCTGCCAGCACTGGGGAACTACAGTTCATTGAGGGACCATAAATGGCAACATGTACTGTGACATATTGAAGCAGAGCATGATCCCCTCCCTTCAGAGACTGGGCCGCAGGGCAGTATTCCACCATGATAACGACCCCAACACACCTCTAAGACGACCGCTGCCTTGCTAAAGAAGCTGAGGGTAAAGGTGATGGACTGGCCAAGCATGTTTCCAGACCTAAACTCAATTGGGCATCTGTGGGGCATCCTAAAATGGAAGGTGGAGGAGCACATGGTCTCTAACATCCACCAGCTCTGTGATGTCATCATGGAGGAGTGGAAGAGGACTCCAGTGGCAACCAGTGAAGCTCTGGTGAACTCAATGCCCAAGAGGGTTAAGGCAGTGCTGGAAAATAATGGTGGCCACACAAAATATTGACACTTTGGGCCCAATTTGGACATTTTCACTTAGGGGTGTACTCACTTTTGTTGACAGCGATTTAGACATTAATGGCTGTGTGTTGAGTTATTTTGAAGGGACAGCAAATTTACACTGTTATACAAGCTGTACACTCACTACTTTACATTGTAGCAAAGTGTCATTTCTTCAGTGTTGTCACATGAAAAGCTATACAGTAATAAAATATTTACAAAAATGTGAGGGGTGTACTCGCTTTTGTTAAATACTGTATATGTATTGTGAGGGATTAGCTCGGTGGTAGGCGTGGATGACTCCTTGGGGAGTGCGTTTTCACAGAGAAATAGCCCAAAAGTGCTTGCAAACAACAGGTTTATGGTTTATTCTAATGGTGTTTTCTTCACCAGGCTGTATGCAGCAAAACATCCAAAATAAAATAAAACAGAAAATAAATCCTTGCCTCTGTGGGCGGCTACCTTCTCACAACTGGAACCTGCCTAGGTGTCTGTCTCCAACCTACCGTCGGGCAGACTTCCTTGTCCTCCAGCGGACACTCAATAGTCCTTTTATAATAGCTTCACAGGGCAACACAGTCCTTTGTTTCTTTCACATCAACAGTTCGTCTTCTCACCTTTGAGACGTATTCACCCTTGGTTACCGTCCCGGGCACACATCACTCCGGGGGGTCTTCTCCCAGGCCCACACATCCTGTCGGGAGGCACACGCTGACTGTCCTCCTGCTCCCAGCCCACATGGCTTCAGGACACAGCTTCTGGAGGCAGCAAACAATAGGAATTTCTCTGAACAAATTATAGAGCCTTAACTCCCTCATTCTGAACAGGTGAAGGCCTTTCAACTTCCTGCTGGCTAGCTCTGTAGCCAACACCCTAAATTAATTAATGGACTTTCTAAATCAGGTAGAAATGTATCTCCTTCCTGTGACTACATTCCCAGATTTAGCTGACTTCCTGTTACATACCCCCCCCTCTTGTTTCAACCCTAGGGTTGGGACACATATTTCCAGGCACGCATGTGTCAGGCACTGCTGACTCACTGATAAGCCTCCTATTATCCTCAAGCTTCCGGATGAAACTGTTTTGTCATCTTCATTGACGGATTTCTCATAAATGCCACACAGTTTGTCTCTCATCTCATATACACATTCTTCAACTGCATTTTTGGCATCATTTTGCTCCTTCTCGTTTCTGTCATCTTCATTGACAGCTTTCTCATAAATGTCAGACAGCTTGTCCCTCATAACCGTCTGTCCAATCCACCATGGAGGACCGTGATCCATAGGCAACTCAATTGGGCTAGTCTTAATGTCTTCAACATTCTTAAGACGCCTCTCTCTGCAATCCATAAATGTTTTCCACAAAACTTTGAGAACCTTTGCTTCACTAAGCTTTGTTCCAAGTAGGGACTCTTGACATCCCTCTGTGACTTGAGTTGCCTCTCCATACATCTGTACACAATCATTGACTTTTTGTTGTAAAAGGGAATGATCTTCCTTCTTGAGCTTTGCTTGCTCTAAGATGCTGTGCAGAGGATTTTCCAATTGAGACAACAGGCTGTCACACATTTCTTCAAAGTGACCCCTGTTCCTTTTCCCAGAGATATCAATATCATTCACCAAACATTTCATATTCATAGGCAGATCTGAAGCATTTGCACTCATCAACTTCTTAAACTTTTCGCCCTCCTGAGCGAGTCGCAGTAAAGGCCTACTATTTGATTTGATATTCAGTTTATATTTCTTGCCAAACTCTTCACAGAAGAAGCCAACCAGAACATCATCAACTTTCCTTCCACCAACATAGGGGTCAAAGGCAACAACACAGTTGAACCCAGCGATCTGGGTGGTATCCATTATAGACCTCCTCTCTGCATCAGTGAAGAAGCATGGAACTGCAACACATTCTTTTACAGGTTTCTTCAATGCACTTTCTGCTGAACTATTTGACCGCTCAAGGTCACCTAGTTCTTTTTCTCTATCTGAATTTCACATGGAATGCATCTCAAGATCACGATCAAACTTCTGCCACCCGTCTTTCACCAGTTCCATTTTGGAAACACTCCCTGAAAGGCACTTATTCATTTGCTTCACGTTTTCACCAACAGCCTTAGTTTTCTCCACTAGGTTTTCAGCCTGAACTGAGAAATCACCACATTTCTTACTCAGCTCCTTTGTTTGCTGAAGTTCTAATGATACATTTTCCAATGCTTGAAGTTTTTGAAGGAACGGTTTATTCCAAAGGGGTGATTCAAGCCACATGTCGTCACATTTCTGAGGCTCACTCAGGACAGACCCCAAAACACTGATCCTTTTAAAAACTGCATCAGGCACACTATCCCCTCTTTGGGACAGATCCTCTGTTGCCTGGAATTCCTCTTCCAGTTCCTGCAACGGAATCTTCATCTCTTCTACTTGCTGTTCTAAGGCTCGCTTAGACTTTTCTAGCTCCTGAACGCTTTTCACAACATCATCCTTGGAGCTGACCAATTCTTCCATTTCTGTACGCAGCTGTTTAACACTTTCTAGTTCAGCCTTACACTCTAGAGCTTCCTCCAAAGAGCGAGCCAAGAACAGGGCTTTGCTCTCGTTATCACGCACCTCCGTTTCTGCACGTGCGCGTTCTTCTGCATATTTTGCAGACACAGTCTTCTCTTCACCAAGCATCTGATCAAACTTCTTTTTCACATCTTCAACACACTGTAATGAACCAACGCTTTCTTCCATGCGTTTTTTCATAACCGCTATCTGAGCTTGCAATGTTGCGACTTGCTCTGATAGGTTTTTCTTTGCTTCCGCCTCCTCTTTTAATTGTTCCAGGAAGCCATTTTTCTCATCTTCCATTTGTTTGAGCTTTGTGCTAAAACTCAGCCTTTGACACCTCTCTTCCTGTAAGAGTTCCTGCGTGTCTTGCAGCTGCGATTCCAAGATAGAAAAATCTTCCGCAATTTCTCTAGATTTGCTGTCTGCTTGAGAAAGCTGATTTGTAACATTGTCCAACTCAACCTGCAGTCGGTTTGCCTTCTCTGACAGCTTAGCACACAATCGGTCACCTTCTGACACCTTGACTTGCGATTCCAGAAGCTGTGCCTCTACTTTTTCCCTCTTATGTTCACAATCTTCTTTTCCCTGCATAAGAGCCTTCACCTCATTGGCTAGCATCTGGGAATAAGAATGTAATTCTGCCACACAGGCTTCTTTCTCCTTTAACTGCTGCTGGACACGTTGGGCTTCCCCTTTCCAACTTTCACAGTCCGCACGCCATTCATCTACCACATTGCTCAAAGTGGTGAGCTCATACAGAGTACTCAGTAATTTAGCCTCTCTTTCACTTTTCTCGTTGTCGCTGAGAGACAATGTCGTTTTCAGAGCGACATTCTGTTCCTGCGACTCCTGCAGGTCTATTTTTGTAGCTCCCAAAGACTGAAGACTTTTTTCCAGCTGATTACGCAACTCCAACATATCAGCCATACTTTGCTTCTGCAAAGTCTGAATTTCACTTTCCTTTTCCATGAGGATGGTATCTTTCTCCATTATAGTCTCTCTGCGTTTTTGCAACTCGACCAAAAGAAGAGCAGTGGATTCTTCCCACTGTAACACATGAGACTTGAGTAGTTCATTCATTTCCTGCAAGTTTCTATGCTCCATTTTAAGCAATTCCAAGGCTTGTTCCTTTTCTTCCATTTTCCGTTGCAAGGCATCCAACTCAGCCCTGCACACATACTCGGTTTCCTCCAAACCGATGGCCTCCATTGGCTGCTGGCGTCTCTGTTTCCAGCCTGCCATGCTCTCTTGATGAGCCTTTTGTTGAGCTGCAAAGCTCTGCTGAAAATCCGCATTTGCCTGCTGTTGAGCTGCATTTGCTTGCTGTTGAGCTGCATTTGATATAATCAGAGGTTTCAACATCTCCTCCATTTTGAGTTTACTTTTCATCTGAGCACACTGCGTCTCCATAGCGGTTTCATCAGTGTTGCTAGGGACAACAACCTTCCTCTTTAGTAGACTCTCTTTAGGCATGGATGGGGCTGGTTCAGACGGCAACATCCCCTCCATCCATAGAATCCGGTCTCTCATTTCATCTATCTTTGCATTCTTCAGGCGTTTTGAACGCCCCATCTTCAATAACTCCACAAACAAATTTTTCACAGTCCAGCAAAAATTTTTCAGACCACTGTCTCTTTAACACATGTAGTTTTTCTCTCTCTCTTGCAAGATCTCTTTTCCTGCACACACAGTTTGTGCAGTCACTTGCACCAGACACAACAAAGTTCATCAAATAATTTTGAGACCGCTGTCTCTTTAAAACACTTTTTTTTTTTTTTTTTTTTCTGTCAGGATCTTCTCTCCTGCACACATAGATTGTGCAATCTCATGCACCAGACAAAGTTCATCAAACATATGCACTCCATTGCAGGGATCTCTGCTTATGCCCACTGCATACCTCCACCATATGTGAGGGATTAGCTCGGTGGTAGGCGTGGATGACTCCTTGGGGAGTGCGTTTTCACAGAGAAATAGCCCAAAAGTGCTTGCAAACAACAGGTTTATGGTTTATTCTAATGGTGTTTTCTTCACCAGGCTGTATGCAGCAAAACATCCAAAATAAAATAAAACAGAAAATAAATCCTTGCCTCTGTGGGCGGCTACCTTCTCACAACTGGAACCTGCCTAGGTGTCTGTCTCCAACCTACCGTCGGGCAGACTTCCTTGTCCTCCAGCGGACACTCAATAGTCCTTTTATAATAGCTTCACAGGGCAACACAGTCCTTTGTTTCTTTCACATCAACAGTTCGTCTTCTCACCTTTGAGACGTATTCACCCTTGGTTACCGTCCCGGGCACACATCACTCCGGGGGGTCTTCTCCCAGGCCCACACATCCTGTCGGGAGGCACACGCTGACTGTCCTCCTGCTCCCAGCCCACATGGCTTCAGGACACAGCTTCTGGAGGCAGCAAACAATAGGAATTTCTCTGAACAAATTATAGAGCCTTAACTCCCTCATTCTGAACAGGTGAAGGCCTTTCAACTTCCTGCTGGCTAGCTCTGTAGCCAACACCCTAAATTAATTAATGGACTTTCTAAATCAGGTAGAAATGTATCTCCTTCCTGTGACTACATTCCCAGATTTAGCTGACTTCCTGTTACAGTATATACGCACACTATATTGCCAAAAGTATTGGGACGCCTGCCTTTACATGCAAAAGAACTTTAATGGCATTCCAGTCTTAGTCTGTAGGGTTGAATATTGAGTTGGCCCATCCTTTACAGCTATAACTGCTTCAACTCTTCTGGGAAGGCTGTACACAAGGTTTAGGAGTGTGTCTATGGGAATGTTTGACCATTCTTCCTGAAGCGGATTTGTGAGGTCAGGCACTGATGTTGGACGAGAAAGCCTGGCTCGCAGTCTCCGCTCTAATTCATCCCAAATGTGTTCCATCGGGTCAAGGTCAGGACTCTGTGCAGGCCAAGTTCCTCTACCCCAAACTTGCTCATCCATGTCTTTATGAACCTTGCTTTGTACACTGGTGCACAGTCATGTTGGAACAGAAAGGGGCCGTCCCCAAACTGTTACCACAAGGTTGGGGGCATGAAATTGTCCAAAATGTCTTGTTATGCTGACGCCTTAAGAGAGCCTTGACTGGAACTAAGAGGCCAAGCCCAACCCCCTGAAAAATAACCCCACACCATAATTCCCCCCTCCACTAAATGATTTCAACCAGTGCACAAAGCAAGGTCCATAAAGACATGGATGAGCGAGTTTGGGGTGGAGGAACTTGACTGGCCTGCACAGAGTCCTGACCTCAACCCGATAGAACACCTTTAGGATGAATTAGAGCAGAGACTGCAAGCCAGGCCTTTCTTGTCCACATCAGTGTCTGACCTCACAAATGCATTTCTGGAAGAATTATCAAACATTCCCATAGACACACTCCTAAACCTTGTGGACAGCCTTCCCAGAAGAGTTGAAGCTGTTATAGCTGCAAAGGGTGGGCCAACTCAATATTGTACCCTACAGACTTAAGACTGGGAAGCCATTAAATGTGCGTGTAAAGACAGGCGTCACAATACTTTTGGCAATATAGTGTGTGTGTATATGTGTATATATATATATATAATTTTTTTTTTATTATGAATGCCAACTTGAATTTCTTTAGCTTTGAAAAACAAAAATCTATACATGTATACAATTAAAAAGAAGGAAACGGGACAGCTGACCTGTTTGCCGTTTGTTGGCTGGGTGTTTCCAGGAGCGAATTTCCACTCCACCACAAACTGACTGCCAACGGTGGTGGAGTATGTGCATGGCAGGATGACGTTCGCCCCCACTTTGCCCACAACCACTTTCTCTGGGATTGTAATTGTCACAGACAGGATGGTGTCTAAAAAAAAAACAACACATAAATAATACAATCAATCTTTGAAATCTCTCCTATGGTGGTCACAGTTGGATGAATATGGTGATTTGCGGCACGTTCATACCAGGTGCTGTGGGACTGCACTACGCCACAAGATGAGACAAAATGCCTTGTCTTCTATCAGGCCAGTTTGCACCACTGCGTTGCAGTGATGTGCCCTGATAAAAGTATGGCATGCATTACCTTTTTCAATGAAACACAGTGCGACACAATCCACTGCCTCTCATGCTGCGGACACAAAAGTGTCAAAAATGTCACTTAGGGGTCCGATCTGTCCGCTGCCATGTCGCAGTCCCGCTAAAAATCGCAGATCACCGCCATTACAAATAAATAAATAAATAAATAAAAATTACATAAATCTTTCCCCTAGTTTGTAGACGCGATAACATTTGCACAAACCAATCAGTATACACTTATTGGGATTTTTTTACCAAAAATTTGTAGCGGAATACATATTGGCTTAAAATGATGAAAATATTTGATTTCTAGTTTTTTTTTTTATTGGGAATGTTTTATAGCAGAAAGTGAAAAATATCGTTTTTTTTTTTCCAGAATATTCGCTCTTTTTTTGTTTATAACACAAAAATTAAAAATCGCAGAGGTGATCAAATACCACCAAAAAGAAATCTCTATTTGTGGGAAAAAAAGGACATCAATTGTATTTGGGTACAATGTCGCACGACCGCGCAATTGTCAGGTAAAGTAACACAGTGCCGTATCCCAAAAAAGGGTCTGGTCATTAAGGGGGTAAAACCTTCCAGGCTAAGAGTGGTTAAAGTGCACTGCTTTCCTGCCTAAATATTTGTACTTTTCACTCAGCCAGTTGTGCATTTCACACTCTATAGCTACAGAGTGACACCATTCATCATCAGCTCATCAGGCTGTTGCTTCACCTTTTACTGTCCAATCACAGGCTGGGGGAGGGACAAGACCTGGAAGTGTTACTTAACTGTAGCAAAGAAAAATCAGGTCTCTTCCAATGCCAGACGGAGTGTGCTATGTGACACAGCTGTATAAATCTCAGGACTGGATGGCCAGAAATACAAATCCTTTGGCAGGTAATACAGCTCTTTATAGGTATTTCATTTTATCCTGGAGTTTGCCTTTAAATAATGCATTAATAAATCCTTACATAAGCCCAGCAATGATGGACTCATAGAATGACTTTGCTTCACTTTTCACTTTTCTCTGCTCTTTTCCAGTTTAAACTTCTTGCAGGGATTGAAGAATATTCACAAAGATAATGTGGAATTAAGTGTAACCGAAATAAGCTTTCCTAAAATACATTATTTAATAGCCATTTCCGGCAGATCATAAAATATTCTGTTCCAAAATCTAAAATCGGCTCTGCTAAGAAGGAACACAAAGACGTCCGTCTCCGGAGAGAGCAGCCAGCACAAGATATAAAAAGTCTCCAATGGGAGGCGTCATCTCTTCAGCCACTTCAGATCTCGTATTATTACCAACCCCCATGGACCACAGCAGCCCTTACATTGGGACTGTGACCCTGTATGTGCGCCAATAATTTTGTCATTACTTAACCACTTGCCGACTGCTCACAGTATATTTACTGCGGCAGTCAGCCCCTCACAGGCAGAGCGACGTAGGTCTACATCGCTAGCCTGTAAGGGTCTCAGGAGCGAGCGCGCGCCGCCGGAGGCGCGATCCTGTGCGGCCACGGACCCCCCCGCGCGTGCGACCGGCGGACCCGATCGTCCGCAGGTCACTCACAATCGTCGGTGGAGAGGGAGAAAGGCAGGCGGCTAATGTAAACAAGCCGCCTGTCATTCTCCCCTGTGTAGAAATAGTGATCATACGGTTCTACTATGTAGGACCGTTGATCACTGTTCCTACACCTCAAGCCACAGCCAATCACAGTAAGAATCACGCCCCTAGGGACACACATAACCCCTCCCTCTCAAAAAAAGTTAACCCCTTCACTACCAGTGTATTTTTACAGTAACAGTGCATATGTATAGCACTGATTACTGTAGAAATGTCACTGGTAACCCAAAAAGTGTCAAAAATGTCAGTCAAGGGTCCGATCTGTCCGCCGCAATGTCGCAGTACCGCAAAAAAAAAACGCAGATTGCCGCCATTACGCGTTAAAATAAAAACAACAAAAATGACAAAAATCTTTCCCTTTGTTAGTAAACGCGATAACTTTTGCGCAAACCAATCAAAATACGCTTTTTCCAAATTTTTCTACCAAACATATGTAGCATAAAACAAATTGGCCGAAAATGTTAAAAAAATTTAGATTTTTAATTTTTTTTTGGGGAATTTCATATAAAAAAATTTGAAAAATATTGTTATTTTTGCAAAATTGACGCTCTTTTTTTGTTTATAGCGCATGATCAAAAAATCGCACAGGTGATCAAATACCACCAAAAGAAAGCTCTGTTTGTGGGGAAAAAAGGACACCAAATTAGTTTAGGTACAGCGTTGCACGACCGCGCAATTGTCCGTTAAAGTCCCACAGTGCCGAATCGTAAAATAGGCCCTGGTCAGGAAGGGGGTAAAATCTTGCGGGGCTTAAGTGGTTAAAGTGGAACTTCACTCTCCCAATCAACACTGACTGACTTATGCTGCTAGCATTACTGTATTAAAGTGTATTGTATTTGTACTGTCTACCCTCAAGTTGTAAAGCACTGCGTAAAATGTCGGCGCTATATAAATCCTATATAATAATAATTAGTAAAACTTTTTTTTTTATTTCCTCAATTACTTCCTGTTTTTTTGCCTAGGCAAATGATGTCATAGATCCCAGGAGTCTTCAGGAGGGGAGGAGGGGAGGAGAGGAGGAGGGGTTTTCTCAGTTAGGCACACTCTCCTGCATGCATGCTTCAGCTAAGCACAGATGGATTCCAGGAAGTAAATGCTACATAAATCATTTGCTCTTAATCAAGATGGTTACGGCCAGAAATGCTAGGAGGGTGTTTTTCAAAGCGATTTCTTAACAGAATAAAGATTGGAAACATGCATGGATGGAGGAGTTTGCTTTAAATATTAAAAATGAATTAAATAGTGTTGTTTTTGGTTTGTGGTGCTCAGATTCACTGCAGATTTGCTAAAAATAAAAAAAAAATTCAGTTGTCTTACTAAGTCAGCAGATAAAAATATTATTTTCCTCCCCAGCCTGAGTGTCCCCAGTCCGTCCCTTTTATTAACTAGATTTCAGTTCAATCATGGAGACTCAGCATTCTTTAATATGGTCACAAATACAGAGGATGAATCTCCTTAACTGTGACACAGAATGCAATAAAAACCTGACAGGGGCTCTAATCCATCACCACTCTATCCAAAACTGAAAACAAAAGTAATGCCTTAATATATACTGTGTGTATATATATATATATATATATATATATATATATATATATATATATATATATATATATATACGCATGGTATTCCGATTCTTCCTGAATTTAACCACTTCAGCTCAGGAAGATTAAGGCTGGCCATACACTATACAATTTTCTTGTTCAACTTTCCTTTAGATTTACCAAAACCATGTAATATATGGTCAAACCTAAACACTTTCAATTTGTATGCAATCAGGCAGGCCCTTGCACTACGTAGTTTAAGGTAAATCTAAAGGAAATTGAATAAGAAACTTGTATAGTGTATGGCCAGCCTTACCCTCCTTCCTGGCCAGGCACTGAGTTACTTTAACCACTTAAGGTCTGGAAGGTTTTGCCCCCTTAATGAAAAGGCCATTTTTTGCGATTCAGCATTGCATTACTTTAACTCACAATTGCGCGGTTGTGAAACACTGTACCCAAATGAAAATGAATGTCCTTTTTTTCCCAAAAACAGAGCTTTCTTTTGGTGGTATTTGATCACCTGTGCGATTATTTTTTGCACTATAAACAAAAAAATGCGACAATTCTGAAAAAAAAAAAAAAAAAAAAAATTTTTCACTTTCCGCTATATAACATTCCCAAAAAAAAAAAAAAAAAAATTAACAATCACGTTTTTTCATCATTTTAGGCCAATTTGTATTCTGCTACATATTTTTGGTAAAAAAAATCGCAATAAGCGTATTTTGATTGGTTTGTGCAAAGGTTATCGCGTCTACAAACTAGGGGAAAGATTTATGTCATTTTTTTTTATTTTTCTTTTTTTTACTAGTAATGGTGGTGATCTGCGATTTTTAAAGTAACTGCGACATTGCGGCGGACAGATCGGATCCCTAACTGAAATTTTTGACACTTTTGGGGGGACCAGTGACATTACTACAGTAATCAGTGCTATTGAAGGATGAAAAACGGACATCAATGCATCTGTAAAAATGGATGACAACGGATGATCATCAGTTAACCACTTGCCGACCACCGCAAGTAGATATACTGCGGCGGTCAGCCCCTCACAGGCAAAGTGACGTATATAAACGTCACTAGCCTGTGAGGCTCTGGGGAGCGAGCGCGCGCCGCCAGAGGCGCGCTCCCGCTCGGTCACGGACCCCCCCCGCGTGTGTGACCGGCGGACCTGACGTCCGCCGGTCACTCTGCGATCGTCGCTGCAGAGGGAGAAAGTCAGGCGGCTAATGTAAACAAGCCGCCTGTCATTCTCCCCTGTGTAGAAACACTGATCATACGGTTCTACTATGTAGGACCGTTGATCATTGTTCCTACAGCTCAAGCCACAGCCAATCACAGTTAAAATCACGCCCGTAGGGACACACACAGCCCCTCCCTCTCAAATAAAGTTAACCCCTTCACTACCAGTGTCATTTTACAGTAACAGTGCATATGTATAGCACTGATTACTGCAGTAATGTCACTGGTAACCCCAAAAGTGTCAAAAATGTCAAGGGTCCGATCTGTCCGCCGCAATGTCGCAGTACCGAAAAAAAAAAAATTGCAGATCGCCGCCATTACGCGTTAAAAAAAAAAAAAATGACAAAAATCTTCCCCTTTGTTAGTAAACGCGATAACTTTTGCGCAAACCAATAAAAATACACTTTTTGCGATTTTTTTACCAAACATATGTAGCATAAAACAAATTGGCCAAAAATGTTAAAAAATTTTGATTTTTACATTTTTTTGGGGGGATTTCATATAAAAAAATGTGAAAAATATTGTTATTTTTGTAAAATTGACGCTCTTTTTTTGTTTATAGCGCATGATCAAAAAATCGCACAGGTGATCAAATACCACCAAAAGAAAGCTCTGTTTGTGGGAAAAAAAGGACGTCAAATTCGTTTAGGTACAGCGTCGCACGACCGCGCAAATTGTCCGTTAAAGTCACGCAGTGCCAAATCGCAAAATACCCTCTGGTCAGGAAGGGGGTAAAATCTTCCGGGGCTTAAGTGGTTAACATCCATTTTCATCCGCTTCCGTCAATGTCCGTTTTTTTGAACGTATGAATGCCCTATTTTTTATCCGTCAAAAAAAAACGGATCGGACGAAAAACGGATGAAAAATGGATGAAAAACGGATAACAACTGACGAAAAACGGATGAAAAACGGATGGAAAACGGATGGAAAACTGATACATTTTCACGTGACTGAACGGATGGTATGTGTGAAAGGCATCTTAAATTTGTATGCAATCAGGCAGGCCCTTGTACTACATAATTGAAGGTAAAGCCCCGTACACACGCACTGATTGTCGGCCGTAAATATTCGGGCGACGACCCATCAGCCGATTGTAGGCTTGTTAGTATGATGCTTCCGACAGCCGACAGCGCATTTTCGGCCGAACAGAATCTGTTGTGCAAGCATTAAAATTTTTGTTGGCCAACACCAAAATGTTTTATTGTACGTGAACACAACGTCCAATTTTTATTTAATTAGAACAGTTTTCGGCCGAAAAAATGCATAAGAGGAAGACTAGACATGCTCGGAAACGAAACAATTCAACACATGACATGACTTCTGAAGGTGAATTCTGTCGTACAAGAATTTTCGTATAAAAGTAATCTCTTCACTTTCCATATGAGACTAGCATGCAACAAAAAACGCACAAAAACGCATCCGATAATCTGATGGTGTGTAACAGGCTTTAGAGTTCCAAAGGTATTATGAGTTTTTATTTTGGACGCCATGTTGCACAGTCAGTGTGTTTAAACAGAGCAGCGGCCGAAGCTCCTGACTTCATCCGACTTTTGAACAACTCCCAAATATCAGAGCAAAAACGCAAACTGAGAAAAACACAGCAAACCAGCAGATTTCCACTGATGACTACTGAGCAATGGCAGTGTGAAGATAGAAGTAAAGCGCTTGGACCTTCTCCCAACCCACCCTATCACGCTGCTGTCATATTTACTATGTAACCGGGTCACATTATAGGTTTTCCATGTTTAGTATATCCTAGATTTGGAGAGTGGAGTCTTACCTGAAATAATGGCGATTAGAAGGAGGAATAGGCATTTGCGGAGCATTATGGAGGACGTGGAAATCTCCGAGCGACTCCGACGAGTAGAAAACCTGTTATCTCTGGGGCTATTGTGCTGCAGGGAGAGAGCTGTGAGTCACTGATATCGCCGGCGTTGGGGAGGTGAGCGCTGTTTACCTGCGCCAATGTAGTAATAGTGAGAGGACAAACAAAATAGGGAGCGCTCAATCAGTTCCTGACCGATCGTAGGAGGGAGCATTATAAGAAATGTACAAGTCTGCATGCATACATTCCTGGCATGTCACAAAATACAGCAACGCTCTCATTTCTCAGAAAAGCTCCACTTGTTATCGGTAAAAAGCCGTCCTTCAGCTCCAGTCAGTGACTTTGCCTAGGCTAAGATGATGTCATCAGTCTGCTGCAGGCAGGAGGAAGCATTTCCTCAGTCAGCTTTAAAGAAAGTTTGACTAGAGATAGACTATATTGCTAAAAGTATTGGGACGCCTGCCTTTACACACACATGAAATTAAATGGCATCCCAGTCTTAGTCCGTAGGGTTCGATATTGAGTTGGCCCACCCTTTGCAGCTATAACAGCTTCAACTCTTCTGGGAAGGCTGTCCACAAGGTTTAGGAGAGTGTCTATGGGAAAGTTTAACCATTCTTCCAGAAGCGCATTTGTGAGGTCAGGCACTGATGTGCACAAGAAGGCCTGGCTCCGCTCTAATTCATTTCAAATATGTTCTATCAGTTGAGGTCAGGACTCTGTGCAGGCCAGTTAAGTTCCTCCACCCCACAAAGTTGGGAGCATTAAATTGTCCAACATGTCTTGGTATGCTGATGCCTTAAGAGTTCCCTTCACTGGAAAAACAACCTCACACCATAATCCCCCCTCCAGCAGATGATTTGGAGGGGTGGCCCAATACTTTTGGTAATATAGTGTGGATGAGTGAGTTTGGGGTGAAGGAGCTTGATTGGCCTGACCTGAGTCCTGACCTCAACCTGATAGAACACCTTTGGGATGAATTAGAGCGGAAACTGTGAGCCAGGCCTTCTCTCCAACATCAGTACCTGACCTCACAAATGCGTTTCTGGAAGAATGGTCAAACTTTCCCATAAAGACACTCCTAAACCTTATGGACAGCCTTCCCAGAAGAGTTGAAGCTGTTAAGGGTGGGCCAACTCAATATTGAACCCTACGGACTAAAGCCTCGTACACACGCAACGATTATCGGCCGACCGATTGGCCGACTTTGTCCAGTGTTGTTGTGTTGGTTGAAATGTGCTCTAGACTGCACACGAATTTTCTCGGCCAACAAAAATCTACCTCAGAAGTGATGTCATGTGATGGTTTACTTTCCGTGTGTTTTTTCTTCTCTGAGCATGCCCAGTCTTGCTCATCAGATTTTTGTCTGCCAAAATCTGTACTGACTGACGGAAAATCGGCCGTTGTGTTGACGGCCAACAAAAATTTTATAGCCTGCACACCAGATTTTATTTGGCCAAAAAGTCAGAGTCGGTTGTCGAAAGCATCATACTAACAAGCCGAAAATCGGCCGATCGGACGTTGGCCGAAAATTCACGGCCAACTATCAATGCGTGTGTACGAGGCATAAGACTGGGATGCCATTAAAGTTCATGTGTGTGTAAAGGCAGGCGTCCCAATACTTTTGGTAAGATAGTGAATCTTGTAGGTAAACCTTGTTGCACCGTAATATAGTGACAATTATGTTTGTGATAGTCAGCAGTGATAGAGGAGTGGTGCTGGGCCTCATCGGGTCTGGGTCGGAGAATTGTTCTAAATCCCTGGAGAGCCCAGTTTTCGGGTGAGCCAACAGATCCGAGCCAGCAACACAAATACATTTATCCTGATAATCTGTGTTGTGCTGTTTTTCTTTCAAAGTCACAGAAAGGATCTTCAACCCCCTACTATTAAATGTATCTTCTGCCATGACGCATGCCAAAATTATCCACTTTTACGGCTCCTCCAGATTCCGGTTAATTGCTGGGTGCTTCCCATAAACCCCGCAGGTTGGTGACAATTCCTGCAGATAACATGTTATTGTACCCTCCCCCATGACATAAACCAAGCCACTTCCACAGGATTGATGCCTCTTAAATGTGTTTTTTAAAATATGTGAATTTAATTATAACATGACAATTTCCTAAGAGATAAACAAAAAAAATAAATAAAAAAAATCCCACATAGGTTTCTGTATGCATTTTATTATCAGGTTTTATTTATTTGCTTTTATGCATCTATTTATATTATGATCTATCTATCTATAAAACATTATAACAACAATAATAGAATCAAATACTAATAACATATATATATATATATATATATATATATATATATATACACACACACACACACATATATACACACTATATTGTCAAAAGTCACACAAGGTTTAGGAGTGTGTCTATGGGAATGTTTGACCATTCTTCCAGAAGCATGTTTGTGAGGTCAGCCACTGATGTTGGATGAGAAGGCCTGACTCACAGTCTTCACTCTAATTCATCCTAAAGGTGTTCTATTGGGTTTAGGTCAGGACTCTGTGCAGGCCAGTAAAGTTCCTCCACCCCAAACTCGTTCATCCATGTCATCCACATCCTTGTTGTTCTTTATGCTGATAAATCTTACAGGCTAACTTCACTTTTGTGGGGGGTAAAACAATAGCAAATAAAAAAAAAAAAAAAAATATATATATATATATATATATATATATATATATAGTTGCGACACAAGTCATATTGTAATTGAAAGTTAATAAAAAAAACTTTCCTTTTCAATCTGCAGCCGCTGTAATTTTTTTTGTAAAATACAATGCAATATGGCTACCTGGAGGCATTCCTGCTTGTGTGATTGGCTCCCAGATTTTCCCAGAAGTCTGCACTAAGTTACAAGTCAGATTTCTGGCATCCCCTGCAACAAAAATGTCATTATTGGTAAGATACTCCCAATAGGAATAGGTCTAAAGGGATGAAGGCCCAGCAGTTTTCCTCATTAGAGCTCTGCAGGTGCCACAGCTGATTTATAATTATGAAACCACTCCCATTAGACCAACTCAGCACATGGGCACAGAGGAACAAGCAGTGATTTCTTCAGAATAACAAAAGTTAGGAATCTTCAACAAAGTTTGTTAAAAATCCCTGCAATGTACAGAGATCACCCAGAGCGGAATGTTTTTTTCTCAGCAAAAGTGGAGTTACGCTTAAATGGCATTGGCATGTCATGACATTTAGGCTACATTCACACCTGAGCGTAGCGTTTTTCGCGCGGTTTTTACCGCGATTTTACCGCGATTTTTGCGGCGTTTTTTACCGCGATTTTACCGCGATTTTTACCGCGATTTTTGTGCAGGCGTTTTTAGATTGAATAGAGACCAATGGAAAACGCCTGTAATCTGCCCAAAAAGAAGCTCATGTACTTTTTTGAGCGTTGGGCGTTTTGTATACAGCTTCAAAACGCTCAGATGTGAACAGGGGCCATTGAAATGAATAGGATTTGTCTTGTTGGGCGTTTTGAGAGCTGATCCTAGAGCAGAAAAACGCCCCAAAAACGCCCCAAAACGCCTACATGTGAACGGAGCCTTAATGTTTGGGGTTGTTCTGCTGCAGAATAAATTTGGGGCCAAACACACGCCTCCCTAAAGGTATGGCATGATGGATAAGTATCTGCCTGTATTTCTCATCCAAACACGCTACAAATGTGTTTGCTCCTTTAGTTTGATATGTATGACAATGTCATTTTGTATATTTAAAAAGACACATTTGTTTACTTAAATCTTAGTAGAGAAAAGTTGTACTTTCAGAAATCCAGTTAATCCAGAGGAAGACAAGAAACTATCCTACAATTTGCTTTATTGGGAAAAAAAATTCTTCATGGCTTTCTGATAAAATCCCCGGATCAGCACTCTACAGTCTGGTTTTATAATCACCATTTCTTCTTTTAGGTAAATATCTTAACACAAGTACAGTATCTCACAAAAGTGAGTACACCCCTCACATTTTTGTAAATATTTTATTCTATCTTTTCATGTGACAACACTGAAGAAATGACACTTTGCTACAATGTAAAGTAGTGAGTGTACAGCTTGTATAACAGTGTAAATTGGCTGTCCCCTCAAAATAACTCAACACAGCCATTAATGTATAAACCGCTAGCAAGAAAAGTGAGTACACCCCTAAGTGAAAATGTCCAGATTGGGCCCACAGTGTCAATATTTTGTGTGGCCACCATTATTTTCCAGCACTGCCTTATCCCTCTTGAGCATGGAGTTCACCAGAGCTTCACAGGTTGCCACTGGAGTCCTCTTCCACTCCTCCATGACAACATCACGGAGCTGGTGGATGTTAGAGACCTTGCGCTCCTCCACCTTCTATTTGAGGATGCCCCACAGATGCTCAATAGGGTTTAGGTCTGGAGACATACTTGGCCAGTCCATCACCTTTACCCTCAGCTTCTTTAGCAAGGCAGTGGTCGTCTTGGAGGTGTGTTTGGGGTCATTATGTTGGAATACTGCCCTGCAGCTCAGTCTCCGAAGGGAGGGGGATCATGCTCTGCTTCAGTATGTCACAGTACATGTTGGCATTCATGGTTCCCTCAATGAACTGTAGCTTCTGAGTGCCAGCAGCACTCATGCAGCCCCAGACCATGACACTCCCACCACCATGCTTGACTGTATGTAGGCAAGACACACTTGTCTTTGTACTCCTCACCTGGCTGCCACCACACACGCTTGACACCATCTGAGCCAAATAATTTTTGTATCTCCTAACTCCCAAGCTATTCCACACTTTATGCTGCTCTTACAGCAAAGGTCTCTTTCCTTAAAAATGAAAGCTCTTCGTCTGTCATTATTATTATTATTATACAAGATTTATATAGCACCAGCAGTTTGCACAGCACTTTATAAAATGAAGGCAGACATTACAGTTACATTACAATTTGGTACAAGAGGAATCAGAGGGCCCTGCTCTTTACACTTTTTTTAAACTCAGTTTTTTAAATTCAGCTCAGAAAAGAAAATGTGAATATTATATTTAACGATAAATATAATAATACATAGTATTTTATATATTTTCTATAATATATATATATATATATATATATATATATATACAGTAAACCCCCCTCCATTGCGGGGGTTACGTTCCGGACCCAGCCGCGAAAAGTGAAATTCCGCGAAATAGAAAAACCCTATTAAAATGCATTGTAGGCATGATTTTTTTACTGTCACTGTACGTGTAAAAGCATTTTAAGGTCTTTAAACACACTTTTAAAACAATAGAAACTCATTTAAACACATAAAAGATACTAAGAGACAGAGCAAGAGCTATGAAAAACACAAAAATCTTTCATTTTTAATGATTTATATAGTAAAATAACATTACAAAAAAAAACGCGAATTACCGGGACCGCAAAAACTGAACCGTGATGTAGCGGGGGATTACTGTATATATATATTATAATGACATTTGAAGTTTATTTCATACATATACTTGTATAGTCCAGAAAATGTATTGTACATTCATGTTAATCCTTGGCTCTAAAGCCCCGTACACACGTACCGATCGTCGGCCGAAAAGCTTCGGCCGACGACCGATCTGCCGATTGTAGGCTTGTTAGTATGATGCCTCCGACAGCCGACAGCGCAAATTCGGCCGAAAAGAATCTGTCATGCAAGCATTAAAATTTTTGTATGCCGACACCAGAGCGGCCGATTGTTCGCCAGTCAGTACAGATTTCGGCCGACAGACCGCAGATTTGCAAGACTGGGCATGCTCAGAAAAGGAAAATAACAGGGAAAGTTAACCATTACATGACATCACTTCTGCAGTCGGCTGTAGTCGGCGGACAAAATTCTTGTGCAGTCTTTTGCACTTTTCAACAGACATCGACAGCCCGGGGACAAAAGACGGCCGATCGTTCGCCGACGATCGGTACGTGTGTACGGGGCTTAAGGAGCTTACAGTCTAAGGCATGGGTGTCCAACCTTTTGGCTTCTCTGGGCCACATTGAGTGTAGAGAAATTTTTTCGGGCCGCATATAAAATATATACTATAGTTAAGGTATATAAGTAATAAAACACTGCTGCGCCCTTCCCGCGCTGCCGCGACCCCTATCCAGCACTAATTTAACACAACTAGTGGATGATCCCCTCCGAGGCAGCCTCTGCCTACAGTTAGATGGAAGCCGCTGTGGCCGTGCCCCCAACTCAACTTCCTTACTCCCCAGGAAAAAAAAATAAAATTATCAGGGGGCAGTGGGCCGCATCGCCTGCCGTTCCGGGCCGCAGGTTGGACATGCCTGGTCTAAGGCATGGTTTCTCAACCAGGGTTCCTCCTGAAGGTTGCTGGGGGTTCCTTGAGCAATGGGCAATTTCTGCCTCTCAGATAAGTTCCCAATGACACCATTGTTCCTTTCAGCTATCTGTAAGGGGGTAATTCTTCCCAATGATGACAAGAGTAAGGAACATTCTTCCCACTGACTGTCACACTAATGTGTCATGAGTTGTAGATTTTTAAATTCTAGCCGGGGTTCCCTGAGACCAGAAATTTATTTTAAGGGTTCCTCTGTGTTGAAAAGGTTGGTTTAAGGTCTCTATCTCACATAGGACCAATTTAGACAATTACCATACCAGCATGTCGTTGGAGTGTGGGAGGAAACAAGTACAAGGACTCGGAGAACATGCAAACTCCATGCAGAGATTGTCCTTTGGACCAAGTGCTGCAAAGCAGAAGTGCTAACCAATAATTCACAGTGCTTTCTAAAATATTCTCCAGTCTCACACTCCATATGAAAAGCTGGCAAACTCCCAGAATGCATTTTGCCTGAACCCCATCTTCTCCCCAGCTGGTGCCTTTCACCTCAACAGAGGAGGTAACCATTCCTCATTCATTACCTAATTAATAATTAACACCCTGTCACAGCTGAATCAGACTTGTTTGGTTTCTGATAGCTACACAGAGAAGGCGCGGTCACCAAAACCCGATAACGGGCTAATGTGAGCACAAATGTAAATTCAAGATAATGTCTTCAAACAGCATGTGATGAGATGGAGGAAGTCAACTGCAGGTGAATATTCCTGGTGCCTGGTGTTTTAAATGGCAGTAACTGATTCACCACCCGAGAATGTTCATATTACCTGCTTTATAAATATTTTCACTAACTGTGTGTACTAAAAAATATTATGATAATGATTATTAAGGCTCCGTTCACATGTCAGCGTATGATCCGCCCGCGATCCGGAGATTATTGCAAATCGCGGGACGCCTGTGCGTTGCCCGTTGATTTGCAATAGCCCCCCAAACGCTGAGCGATGTTGCCGCGATTTCCGCCTGCCGAATCGCGGTAACATCGCGCAAAAAAAATCGCGGGACGCAATACGCTCCAAAGAAGCTCTTGTACTTTTTTGGGCGTAATGCGTCCCGCAATTTTTTTTTGTGCGATGTTACCGCGATTCGGCGGGCGGAAATCGCGGCAACATCGCTCAGCGTTTGGGGGGCTATTGCAAATCAACGGGCAACGCACAGGCGTCCCGCGATTTGCAATAATCTCCGGATCGCGGGCGGAACCGCGGCGGTTCTGCCCGTGATCCATACGCTGACATGTGAACGGAGCCTAATATTATGCAATGTTGAATTGTGTAGTCCTGGCTCAGGAGCAGACAGTGCACTTGGAGGAAATTAAGGCAAAACACAAAAACACTGTCCTTCATTTGTAATGCTGGATGTCCATTAGGCCGCACTGACACAGGTGCAACTTTACCCGCATGACAAGTCACAGCCTATCTTCCGCAATGGAATAGTTCATATTGCTGCAACTCATGTCACAGTGATTCTGAAAAAGATTCCTGCACTACTTTATGACAATTTAATTGCAACTTGCATAGACTTATGTTATCGCAATGAAGTTGCAAGCTCCAATCAAGTCATCAGTGCAAAGCACACTGATGTGCAGCTTTGATATTGTGCTGAAGTAGAGCGATTTCAAAGGCGCACCGTGTGAACCGGGACTTGGGTTGCCACCTGATCCCTTTAATCCAGGACAAATAATAATTACACAGGTTCTGAGGCTGAAATAACGCACATAAGGCAATGAGTGAGTTTAATGACCACCTCAATCAGCCCCAGAACCTGTGTAATTAATGTGTGTCCTGGTTTAAAGGGATGAGGTGGCAACCCTAACCGGGACTAAGTACCAGTTCACATTAGTGCGGTCACAGAGATCGCATGTGATTCAGAGCGCACTGCTCCTAAATGACATGCGATCTCTGTGCGGTGCAAATTTCAGCCATACAGTTTGTATGGCTGAATTCGCACCGCAATCGCACTAAAACACGCACAGGACCCTTTTTTTTATCCGCAGCAGAATCGGATGGCATGGTGGTTCATACTAGTGCGATCCGATTCTGTGCAAACTTGCAGATCGCAATGCGATATGTGATCTCAACTGGGGGTGTCATTAACTTTTAATTGACACCCCTAGCGTATCGCATATGGCAGTGTGAACTGCCAGAGGTGCGGATGCGTTGCGGGAACACGCTGTATATTCGCAGCGTTCCCGCATCTCACAAATGTGAACCGGGACTTAGAGTGATTTCAACTTTCCCGAAATCCCTTGCTTTAGGCCGGGTTCGCATATCCAATGCGCATGACAGAAGAGTGTAATCAGCTCTAAATGAAGCCAATTCCCACTGCTCCGGGGTGGCCGCGGTCCGCATTTCAAAAGGGTCCTGTGTGTGTTTGGGTCCAGTTCAGGTGCAAATTCAGGCAAAAATTCTGACCTGATTCGCACCTGAACAGGGACGCACCGGACCTCATGCTGTGAACCGTGGCTGCATATGTGTGAACCCAGCCAGCTGGATACACACTATACAACTTTTGTTGTCAGATTTCCTTTAGACCCCGTTCACACTGGGGCGACCTGTCAGGCGACCTGGTCGCCTGACAGGTCGCCGTAGGTCGCCTGCCATAGAGTAGCTGTGGACCCGTTCTAATAGGAGCGACACAAGTCGCTCCGACTTAGAAAAAGGGTCCGGAGCTTCTTTGGGGCGACCCGGAGCGACCTGCATAGACTTCAATGTTATGAAGTCCGTGCCGGCCGCTCCGAGGTCGCGGTGCGAGCTGCGCGCCGCGACCTGTGAGGTCGTCCCGGCAAGTTGGATCGCCCCAGTGTGAACGGGGTCTAAGATTTACCTTTTCTATGTAGTGCAAGGGCCTGGCTGATTGCATACAAATTGAAAGTGTTTAGGTTTGACCTCATATTATATGGTTTTGGTAAGTCTGAAGGAAAAAATCTAAAGAAAATTGTATAGTGTGTATGGCCCTTTACTCTTCCACTGATCAATGTACATGGGCTCAGCTATATATCATTACATATTTAGACTCTGCTCTCTGGTTGTGCCCTAAAAGAGACTTTTAAAGGGACAGATTTTTTTAAATTAAGTCCATGCATACTAAGTAATGGGCCATACACACTATACAATTGTCTTTAGATTTTTTCCTTTAGATTTACCAAAACCATATAATATGAGGTCAAATCTAAACACTTTCAATTTGTATGCAATCAAGCCGGCCCTTGTACTACATAGTTGAAGGTAAATCTAACAACAAAAGTTGTATAGTGTGTATCCAGCTTAACACTTCCAGGTATTTCTTGCCTCTCACAGAGGTCACTACCACTGACAATACTTCCATCTGCCTTTCTCTCCAGAAGGATGGCACCAGATTTGTTCAAGCATCATCCAGGGTCAACATTCACTTCCTGGACTTAGATGCCAGCTTATACTTGACACAATCATGTAAATCCGGGTGCCTGTGCTGTTCTTGGCTGTGCATATAAAAGTCAAAAAATGATATATTTGATATAATTATATCTAATAAATGAACATTATTAACAATTGAAGACAAAACATAACTAAGCTATCCTGTACAGGAGGCGATTTAGGCACAATAAATGTCATATGAGATCTGTATATTTAATAGGTATGTTGTTTAGTCTCTTTCAAATTATAATTTCCTTCTTTTCAATAATATGTTGGTTGTTGGACTGAAGAACCTGGCCATCTGACAGTATGGATGCTATCAGAAATCTGGCTGGGTTTGCTAAAATATCATGTACGCTTTAGCCCTCCTACCACACACCCCTCAGCCTTTGATTGTGTAGGGTGGGCTCAATTACAGTGGGTCCTCAAAAAGCTGCTGAAAATGGGAGTTGGAGCCAAAGGCATGCACAGGGGGTGTGCCAGGTGTGCCTAGGCACACCCTAATCACTGCTGGTGGTGCCAATTCCCCCTATTGCCTGGGCTTCCCCCTGAGTTGCACTCCCAGAATGGGGAGTGGGGGATGGGGCTAGTAAATATGTCATTTATTGGTTCCTTCCTTTTCTAAATGAACACAGTGAACCTACTCACTCACTGTGTTCATTCATAACTGAAGCATAGTAAACTGCGTACACTATGCTTCCGTTTGTAAATGAACACAAAGCCGCTCAGCACAGAGCACTTTATATTCATTCACTGCCCCATCTAGTGGAGGCTGCAGAGAAAGGCATGGGTGTTTGAGCTTTGGGGTGTACATAGTCATGTAATAACAAAAAGGATATGATCTGCCACATTTGAAGATAAAATGCCTAATTGCCTCCATCCCTATATGTATAAATAAAAAGGAAAGGACAGTGTGGGACTTTGAATGAGGTCAATTAGAGATAAATTTATTGAAATTGGCATATGCCAGCAACAAGGACACCCACAGAGAAGTAACATGTGATCTATATTACCACAATAAAGCACATAACATTTCATGATAAGTAAAAACAGGTACAACAATCTTAGATCAATTATAATACATATATTCCATATGCTACATATATTACTGTCTTCTCTGTAGGTTCGTAGTCTCTAAACATGTAAACAGGTAAGTATGTGAGTAAATGTAGGATCAACGCGTTTCCTGGACCTCCGTCCATTCATCGGGAGCTTTTAAAAGCTATAAATATGTAATTTATTGGTTCCTTCCTTTTCTAAATGAACACAGTCAGTGCTTTATTGTGGTAATATAGATCACATGTTACTTCTCTGTGGGTGTCTTTGTTGATGGCATATGCCAATTTCAATAAATGTATGTCTAATTGACCTCATTCAAAGTCCCACTTTCCTTTTTATAGTCATGTAATAGGCAGCGCACACCTATGGTTGGAGCTCTTCATTTTCCTTTGAAATATTGCGCAAGTGCTGAGTGTCGTCTCTAAGGGCCAGTGGATCTGTCAGAACTGAATTTATCCTACACCGAGTCAGAATAAAAGAACAGGCGAAACCGTGGTAAGTACTTTTCACATTTATTCCTATTCATTTTACTGTTGATATTTTCTATTTAGTAATACATTTTTTTCTGTATATATATATATATATATATATATACACAGATGTTTTTAAAAGTAAAACTAAAGGCAAACCTTTTTTAGCTTTTGGATAGAATGGTGAAAGATTAGAACCCTTGTCAGGTTTTTGTTGCTATCTTTTCCCCCGTTAGGGAGATTCATTCTCTCCATTTGTTCTGTTTACCATTACCATGGAAAGTGAATGTAGCACTGCCCCCTAGAGGACTGCTGCTGATTGACACTTTTGGATTCCCCTAGGTTACCCGTAGCAACTGCATGCAGAATTCTTAGCACTTTATGTTCTTGGCTCAGTCAATGATCAGTCTAGGGGTAGATGTTTTTGTTGTTTTTATTTTATATTGGGATGGGAGAAGGGATGAGTGGGATACTCCAACTTTGAACTATTCACAATTTCTGAGGACTTCTGAATTGAGGATTCGGCAAGGCCGCTACTTCATCCTGCCACTTGAATGAAGCTGAGATAAATGTTTCTGTTTGAATTTCTCTTCAGGGTACTCCCCAGTACCCTCTTTCTCTGTACTAGCTGACACCCGCCCACTGACTGCACTACCCGGAGTGGTCCCCTTCCTTGGCAGACCCCTGGGCAAGATCCTCTGTACCCAAGATACTGCTTTCCAGATTCTCGCAGTGCCCCAACTCCTCAGTCAGCTCTCCTGGACCTCTGGGTTCAGCTCCCCACTGTAGGTTCACCGACTGCCTGTGACCATCACCAACTGCTGCAGAAGAGGAGGCAGCCGCCACCCTCCTTCTGGGACTCTGCTCACCAAAGACCTCTACCACACGTGCCCCTGGCTTTTATACCCTGCCCCACAATGCACCGAGACAAACAGTCTGTACCAATCCCTGGGATTGTATCAAAAGCCTGTGTGTCATTGGCCAGGTTTCCTCCACTGTCCAAGGTACCTCCCCATTGGACACAGTAGGGAAACTCTCTCAGACCAGATGAATCACTAACTCACAGATCCCGCTCCCTGTTAAGCAGAGTGCAAAATAGATTTTACCTGCTGCTCCTCTGATAGGAAGACAGAGCCAAACACTATACTCACTCCTAGCACCTACCTAGGAGGGTGCTACATGAAAGTAAAAGAAAATCACACATTTTGGATTCTCTCCAGAAAAGTAATAGATGGGGAAATCCTCCAATGGAGCAACTAGTTCTGGTGATCTGGAGGGCCTCAAGGAATTCCCCTAATTTGCAGATATTTTTTCTCACTTCCTGTTTGGCTAGGGACAGGATGTGAAGGGAAATCTCCACAATGGAACACAGATGGTGAAAATAAAAAATCTGACGGGTTATAACCCTCCTTTACTCTATCCAAAATGAAAAAAAAAAAAAAAAGTTTGGCTTATAGTTTTACTTTAAAGCGGTTCTATCCTCAAAAAAAAACAAAAAACAAACCCTGCAGGACAAAGGCACAATGAGCTTGTATGCATCGCATACTAGCTCATTATGAAATACTTACCTTAGAACAAGCATGTCCAACCTGCGGGCCGCATGCTGCCCGGAGCCACCGGCAATGCGGCCCACCGCAGAATTCCAGTCTCCCGCCCGCTAACATTTATTCAAAACAGCCGCTGTCTGTTGACATTTTTTTTTTTTTTGAGGAAATCGGCTGCCACGGCTGCTGTTTGGCTGAGTTGTTGCTGCACTGCATTCCGGGAGTTGTAGTTCGGACAGTGCTCAAGTTCTTGGTGGCGGTGGGTGGAGAGAACTGAGCAGCAGGAAACAGGAAACTACAACTCCCGGAGACGGAGTCTTGAGGCAAGCAGAGGCGGGGCACGAGGGGACGGGTCATGTATGTCTGGATGGCTGCAGCCGTGAAACAGATGAGAACAGCGAACAGCTTACTTATAAAACTCCCGGAGTCTTTGGACTGGAGGCAGGCAGAGGAGCTGCAATCAGCATTACTGAGGTGAGGGACCCTGACACCCCCACCTAACCCCTACATTCCATCCCCCCCATACACCCCATTTACCCTGCCCCGTGCCCTGCCCACCCAGTAACCTTAAAACAGGATATAGCCTTCAATACTGTCTGGTTGTCTGCTGCTGGCCAAAGTCTGCGGGTCCTGATGGCCACGGCCTGCGGGTCCTGATGGCCACGGCCTGCGGGTCCTGATGGCCACGGCCTGCGGGTCCTGATGGCCACAGCCTGCGTGTCCTGATGGCCACCGCCTGCGTGTCCTGATGGCCACGGCCTGTGTGTCCTGATGGCCACGGCCTGCGGGTCCTTATGGCCACGGCCTGCGGGTCCTGATGGACACTGCCTGCGGGTCCTGATGGCCACTTCCTGCGGGTCCTGATGGCCACTGCCTCCGGGTCCTGATGGCCACTGCCTGCGGGTCCTGATGGCCACTGCCTGCGGGTCCTGATGGCCACTGCCTGCGGGTCCTAAAGGCCACTTCCTGCGGGTCCTGATGGCCACTGCCTGCAGGTCCTGATGGCCACTTCCTGCAGGTCCTGATGGCCACTTCCTGCGGGTTCTGCTGGGAGCTGGCCACTGCCTGCGGGTACTACTGGCCACTGCCTGCGGGTCCCACTGGCCACTGCCTGTGGGATCTGCTGGGAGCTGACCACTGCCTGCGGGTACTACTGACCACTGCCTGTGGGTCCTACTGGCCACTGCCTGTGGGTTCTGCTGGGCACTGCCTGCGGGTCATACTGGCCACTGCCTGTGGGTCCTGCTGGGAGCTGGCCATTGCCTGCGGGTCCTGCTATGCAGGCCATTGCCTGTGGGCCTGCTGGGAGCTGGCCACGGCCTGTGAGTCCTGATGGCCATGGCCTGTGGGTCCTGCTGGCCACTGCCTGCGGGTCCTACTGACCATTGCCTGTGAGTCCTGCTGGGAGCTGGCTATGGTCTGTGGGTCCAGCTGGGAACTGGCCATGGCCTGTGGCTCCTGCTGGCCATGGCCTGTGGGTCCTGCTGGCCATGGCCTGTGGGTCCTGCTGGCCATGGCCTGTGGGTCCTGCTGGCCAATGCCTGTGGGTCCTGCTGGCCAATGCCTATGGGTCCTGCTGGCCAATGCTTGTGGGTCCTGCTGGCAGTTAGCCATGGCCTGTTGGTCCTGCTGGCCATGGCCTGTGGGTCCTGCTGGCCAATGCCTGTGGGTCCTGCTGGCAGTTAGCCATGACCTGTTGGTCCTGCTGGCCATGGCCTGTTGGTCCTGCTGGCCATGGCCTGTGGGTCCTGCTGGCCATGGCCTGTGGGTCCTGCTGGCAGTTAGCCATGACCTGTTGGTCCTGCTGGCCATGGCCTGTGGGTCCTGCTGGCCATGGCCTGTGGGTCCTGCTGGCCATGGCCTGTGGGTCCTGCTGGCCATGGCCTGTGGGTCCTGCTGGCAGTTAGCCATGACCTGTTGGTCCTGCTGACCTTGGCCTGTTGGTCCTGCTGACCTTGGCCTGTTGGTCCTGCTGGCCATGGCCTGTGGGTCCTGCTGGCCATGGCCTGTGGGTCCTGCTGGCAGTTAGCCATGGCCTGTTGGTCCTGCTGGCCATGGCTTTTTGGTCCTGCTGGCCATGGCCTGTTGGTCCTGCTGGCCATGGCTTTTTGGTCCTGCTGGCCATGGCTTTTTGGTCCTGCTGGCCATGGCCTTTTTGTCCTGCTGGCCATGGCTTTTTGGTCCTGCTGTCCATGGCTTTTTGGTCCTGCTGGCCATGGCTTTTTGGTCCTGCTGGCCATGGCCTGTTGGTCCTGCTGGCCATGGCCTGTTGGTCCTGCTGGCCATGGCCTGTTGGCCCTGCTGGCCATGGCCTTTTGGCCCTGCTGGCCATGGCCTTTTGGTCCTGCTGGCCATGGCCTGTTGGTCCTGCTGGCCATGGCCTGTGGGTCCTGCTGGCAGTTAGCCATGACCTGTTGGTCCTGCTGGCCATGGCCTGTTGGTCCTGCTGGCCATGGCCTGTGGGTCCTGCTGGCCATGGCCTGTGGGTCCTGCTGGCAGTTAGCCATGGCCTGTTGGTCCTGCTGGCTATGGCTTTTTGGTCCTGCTGTCCATGGCCTTTTGGTCCTTCTGGCCATGGCTTTTTGGTCCTGCTGGCCATGGCTTTTTGGTCCTGCTGGCCATGGCCTGTTGGTCCTGCTGGCCATGGCCTGTTGGTCCTGCTGGGTGGGCCATGGCCTGTGGGTCCAGCATTACCCACCAGCAGTAACCGCCAGAAGGACCCGTCAGCAGTAACCGCCAGCATTACCCACCAGTAGTAACCGCCAGCAGTCTGCAAAATAAAAGAAAAGAAAAGGTATGTGCATTAGCGTGTGTAAATATTTGCAATATGTTTTTTAATAGCTAGTTGTGTTTTATCATAATATGTCATGTCCTTGTTCATACATGTATGAATAAGGACATGCCATTTTCTGGCTGCCTAAGTCATAGGTGCTAGAGGGGCAACTATCCCCCAGCACATAACTGTAAGTATCCCTGCATATGCAGTGTTCCTGACTCCTCCCACCATCACCACTTCAAATCACTGACATGGTCATGGTGGTTAGAGTGTTCCTTTATTATCTCTCAGAAGTAAACCTCTGTATACTGATTCCATTTCATGTGATCATCCTCTAGTTGTGTTAAATTAGTGTGTGTGGGGTGGGGGGGTGGGTGGCGCAGGAAGGGCGCAACGGCGTTTTATTACTTATTTACCTGAACTATAGTATATATTTTATATGCGGCCCGGGGAAATTTCTCTATACTCAATGTGGCCCAGAGAAGCCAAAAGGTTGGACACCCATGCCTTAGAACGAAGCCCCGACACGGTCACCCGAAAACCGCTGAGGCAGCTGACATCTTCCCTCAGCGTCTGTTCCAGGTTCGGCAGCTCCGGCGCTGTTAGTGTCTGGAGCCGTGATGACGTCACTTTCCATCAAGGCGCTCTGAAGGTCCGCCGGACCTTCAGAACGCATGCGCCGCTGGTGTCAGCGGCTGCATGCAGGGTGAATATCTCCTAAACCGTGCAGGTTTAGAAGATATTAATTTTACCAACAGGTAAGGCTTATTATAACCTTATCTGTATTTAAAAGTTAAAAAGCGGAGTATACTACCACTTTAAGAGTCAGATTGCTACAGCAGACCAAACGCGCACCAGAAGCTCCCCAAAGTGATGTGGGTTCCCTCAATAAAAATGGCCACCAAAGTCTCTTGAGGGTTCAGTGTCCAATCAGACCACCTCTCGAGGCACTGTATGGAATCTCAGGGCTCAAATCTCTTACAGGACTCCCCTTCCCATGCAAAAATAGCACAGAGCCACCTACAGGTGGGAAGGCTAACTGCACCTGCCTATAGGTGAATGCCTAACATAACTTCCAAGCACTTTCCCACACCCAGGGAGCCGTGCATGCCACATATTACCTGTAATGCAAGAGAATGGCTGTATGCGGCTGGACTCCTGTAAATGCTCATGCTTCTTTCCTTTTGCTGTTTACCCCTGCATGGGCATCTGACATCTTTTTTCAAATGTGAAACTTTCATGTTTGAAAATGATGTTGGACGACCATGCGTGTGTAAACGCTGATGCAAAGAATCATTTGCTGCCTTGGTGCAGTAAAGTCCCAGGAAATTACGCTAGGCTTATAAAACCTGGGTAAAATCTCCTTGTGCATGAACCCTGTTACACGTGGTGGCAGCTATTGTTTGGTGTATAGCTGGCACTTTAGATTGTCGTCCTGCAAGCTGGAAAATCTCTGTGCAGTGCAAGGCTTTCATGAATTATTTCATGCAGATTTGTTAAGTTGCTGAAAGATCCTCTTTATATATCTTTTCATTATCTTACTGCAAGTCTTCCAGACAAGGTCTTATTGAAAGCAGCAGAGCCTCTAATGAGGTGAAATATCCACAATGCCCTGGTCACAGTTTGAGCAGAGATTTCGTGTTTATTGCAAAAATATATTTTCCCATCTTTCAATCTCTCCGTCTTCTCTCCTACAAAGAGACTTTCTGGAAGAACTCAGAATTAGTTGCAAGCGGTGAAAATGTGTATTTTCCACCGCACGAGCAGCGCCGCAGCTAATTATACGGAGAGGCGCGTCTGTGACAGATTGCTATAGAATTGAGGTCTCTCTCGCAGGAGAATAGTCCCCGGATAAGGGAATTAAAGGAGGTGAGAATCCCACACAAGTTATATATATCTGCAAATCTATCTTCTACAAATTCTGTGTAATATTCTGAATATTACATAACTGCACTGCCTGCGATTAACCACTTAAAGACCAGGCCTATTTCTGACACTTGTTCCTTATAAGTAAAATCGGTATTTTTTGCTAGAAAATTACTTAGAACCCCCTATTATTATATATATATATATAATACATACAGTATCTCACAAAAGTGAGTACACCCTTCACATTTTTGTAAATATTTTATATCTTTTCATGTGACAACACTGAAGAAATGACACTTTGCTACAATGTAAAGTAGTGAGTGTACAGCTTGTATAACAGTGTAAATTTTCTGTCCCCTCAAAATAACTCCACACACAGCCATTAATGTCTAAACCGCTGGCAACAAAAGTGAGTACACCCCTAAGTGAAAATGTCCAAATTAGGCCCAAAGTGTCAATATTTTGTGTGGCCACCATTATTTTCCTGCACTGCCTTAACCCTCTTGGGCATGGAGTTCACCAGAGCTTCACAGGTTGCCACTGGAGTCCTCTTCCACTCCTCCATGATGACATCACCGAGCTGGTGGATGTTAGAGAGCTTGCGCTCCTCCAACTTCTATTTGAGGATGCCCCACGGATGCTCAATAGGGTTTAGGTGTGGAGACATGCTTGGCCAGTCCATCATCTTTACCCTCAGCTTCTTTAGCAAGGCAGTGGTCGCCTTGGAGGTGTGTACCAAAATGTAATTTCTTCAGTGTTGTCACATGAAAAGATATAAGAAAATATTCACAAAAATGTGAGGGGTGTACTCACTTTTGTGAGATACTGTGTATGTGTGTGTATATATTTATATATATATATATATATATATATATATATATATATATATATATATATATATATATATATATATATATATATATATATATATATATATATATATATATATATATATTTTAGCAGAGACTCTGGAGAATAAAATGGCAGTTGTTGCTATATTTTATGTCACATGCTATTTGCGCAGCGGCCTTTCAAGTGCAATTTTTTTGGAAAAAATACACTTCACTAAATAAAAAAAAAAAACCAAACAGTAAAGTTAGCCCAATTCTTTTTGTATATTGTGAAAGATGATGTTATGCCGAGTAAATAGATACCTAACATATCATGCTTGAAATTGCACACACTCGTAGAATGGCGACAAACTACGGTACCTAAAACTCTTCATAGGCGACACTTTAAAAAATGTTAACGGTTACCTGTTTAGAGTTGCAGAGAAGGTCTTTTGCTAGAATTATTGCTCTTACTCTAACTATCATGAAGGTACCTCACATGTGTGATTTAAACACTGTTTACATTAGCGGGCGTGACTTAGACCCGGTTCACACTTCTGCGTGTGCCGGGTTCGCATGTCATGTCGGAGCGCACTGCTCCGACATGACATGCGATCAGCTGTGCGGTGCGAGTTTAGCCATACAGTTTGTATGGCTAAATTCGCACCGCACCCGCAGCAAAGACGCACAGGAGGCATTTTTGCTGCCGCATCAGGATCGGATCGCACAGCGGTTCACACTTGTGCGATCCGATCCTGTGCGAACATCACGATCGCACTGCGATATGCGATCAAACTGGGGGTGTCGTTAACATTACATTGACACCCCCAGCGTATCGCATATGGCAGTGTGAACTGCCGGGGGTGCGTGTGCGATGCGGGAACAGGCTGCGAATTCGCAGCCTTCCCGCATCGCAATAGTGTGAACCGAGCCTTACATATGCATTTTTCTAAGTGCGTGAGAACACGGGGCGGGGGGAGCTTTAAAAAACTGTCCCTTAAAAAATAAAAAATCTGATCACTTTTATTGCTGTCACTGGGAATGTAAACATCCCTTTTGACAATAGGCAGTTACAGGTACTCTTTATGGAGGGATCTGAGGTCTAAAAGACCCCAAACCCTTCTTCTGCACTTCAAAGTACGCCAAAATCGTTGTTTTTGAAAACTTTATAGTGTGGGGTGTGGACTTAGCCCCTGAGCAGGGTGCCTTTAGCCAATCATAGCTCTGACAGGACATTGTGCTGTGATTGGCCAAACCATACAGGTCAGGTGCATGCTTTGGCCAATCATCAGCAATTAATGCACTGCAACAGCGCAGTGCATTATGGGGCGCTCATCTGCAGGAAAACTTCCCGCCGAGTGCCCCATTTGTTCGTATGTTCAGCAAACACATGAACAGCTGATGTTCAAGTTGAACTTACATTCGGCTCGAACACAGAGCCCATCCCTAATCCCTATCTGCCAATATCAGGTGAGATAATACTTTGTTGCTATTGGTCATTATACATCTTGATTGCATTGGGTAGTGTTATATAAATATGGAAATCCCTCTAGGAAGCTGCACTTCTAACAGAAATAATTAGGCCACCGACTGACAGCACATAGAAATCTGTTAAAAACAAAATATGGAAGCTTTCTGCTCAATGTAAACAGCCGGAGAGCCAAGAGATGGACGATGTAGAGATGCAAAATGCTCATAGTGCCAGTTTTAGGCCTCATGCACACAGAGCTTAAAAAAATGCCGCCGTTACAGGCGTTGGGGTTTTATTTTCAGCCTGTACAAGCACCTCTATGTAAGCTTACAGCATGTGTCTATGTGTATTAGAAGAGGAGCATTTAGGCCCCTTTCACACTTGTGCGACTTAAAAGTCGCGCAATTTTACCGCGATTTTGCTGAGACTTTGTTGCCGCGATTTTGGCGCAATTTTGATGCGAGTTTGACTGGGCTTGAATGTATTTGGCCTTAAAATGCTTCAAAATCGTGCCAAAGTAGTGCAGGTATGAATGGTACTCATTGGAAATAATGGAGAACGACTTCTCATGCGATTTTGCAGTCCAAAATCACATAACAAGTTGCACAAGTGTGAGAAGGCCTTACAGGTAAAAAATAAAACACCAAAAAAAAACACCACGCACCATTCAGGAGAGAAGCTGACAGTAACAATAAATATATATATTGGTAATATTGCCTACACTACATGAAGGGGTCTAGTTAAACATTTTTTGTACAAATGTCATAAGAATTTGTGCAAGTGGAATGAAACATTCCATATTTGGCTCCATCTAGTGGCCAGAAACGCTGTATACTTTTCTCATTCCGATAGTTCAGAAAACTGCACTGCATTTTGGCCACTAGATGGGGCTGATGACACAGGCATTAATCTCTTTGAAAAAATACTGGACATGTCCTTACAGTCATTGTAAAGTCTATTTTTTTTTTTTTTAATACCAAATACTCTGTGCAGTTGGTTTTGCACAAAGTGGCCCTGATCCTCCACTTTTTGGGTCCCTCGTTGCTGCTTCTGGCCCCTCCCTCCTGTCGAGAGCCCCCACAGCCAGCAGCTTGCTATTGGGGCTTCCGAGTCGTGCTGCAGCTCTGTGTGTCCATTCAGACACGGAGCTGCAATTTGGCCCCGCCCCTCTCTCTTTATTGGCTAACTGACTTTGATTGACAGCCGCGGGAGCCAATGGCGCCGCGGCTGTGTATCAGCCAATTTAGGAGGGAGAGTCCCCGACAGCTAAGGGACTTGTGAACATTGCTGGATAAAGATGGGGGCTCAGGTAAGTATTAGCAGGGCTGAGAGGGGCTGCTACACACAGAACTTAGGCTTTTTATCTTAATGCACAGAATGCACTAAGATAACAATACCTCCTGATTACAACTCCTTTAAATCTGAACTCCAGGACTCCAGGAACAAGACAAAAGTTACCCTTGTAAGTGTCTCGCCCCCCTTTGCAGACAATGGCGTTTATTTAATAAAGGCAAATCCACTGTGCACTACAAGTGCACCTGGAAGTGCATTCGCTGTAGATCTGAAGGGAAGATCTGAAAAGAGGGGAAGCTCTGCTGATTTCTATCATCCAATCATGTGCAAGCATAAATGCTATTTTTTATTTTACTTGCATGTCCCCTTTAGATCTACAGCGACTGCACTTCCAAGTGCACTGCATTTGGAGTGCACAGCGGATTTGCCTTTAATAAATACACCCCAATGTGTGTTTTTAGGGACACGCACCTACACCCGCACGCCTGTCAAATTGGGATCAGTGTCTGTGCAGCCACCATGTCCCATTAACTACTTCCGGAGCACCTGCCGCCGATTTACTGCGGCAGGCTGGCCCACCTGCGTGAACAGATGTAGGTCTACATTGGCCGCGTGCCTGCAGCTAAGGGGCAAGCGCGTACCGCCGGCAAGCTCCAACCCCACTCATCAGCGGGGACTCCGATGTACGGGGCAGGCGACTCCGATTGCCACCTGACACCTGCAATCGCTCCCTGCTGAGAGAGTAGAACGATCAGCTGTTGTAAACACAGCTGACCGTTCTTCTTCGTGGAGTGATCACAGAGTGCCTGTGTTCCTTCTATATAGGAACACAGGTCTCTATGATCATTTCACAAGCCCCGCCCCCATACAGTTAGAATCACTCCCCTAGGCTTACATTTAACGCATTGATCACCCACTGTGTTAATCCCTTCCCTGCCAGTGTCATTATTACAGTAATAGTGCATATTTTTAGCACTGATTACTGTAGTAATGTCATTGGTCCCCCCAAAAGTGTCAATGTCAGTTAGGGATTCGATCTGTCCCCCGCAATGTCGCAGTCCCGCTAAAAATCGCAGATCGCCGCCATTACTAGTAAAAAAAAAAAAATGACCTAAATCTTCCCGTAGTTAGTAGACGCCATAACCAAACCAATCAAAATACGCTTAATGCATTATTTTTTTTACCACAAATATGTAGTAGAAAACAAATTGGCCTAAAATGTTGAAAATTTTTAATTTATTTTTATTTTTTTGGAATGTTATATATCAGAAAGTGAAAATTATTGTTTTTTTTTCAGAATTGTCGTTCTTTTTTTGCTTATAGCGCAAAAAATAAAAATCGCACAGGTGATCAAATACCACCAAAAGAAAGCTCTGTTTGTGGGAAAAAAAATACATCAATTTTGTTTAGGTACAGCATTTTATTTTTTGCACTATAAACAAAAAAAGAGCGACAATTTTGAAAAAATAACAATATTTTTCACATTTTTTTATATGAAATTCTCCAAAAAAATGTAAAAATCTAAATTTTTTAACATTCTAGGCCAATTTGAATTTCTGCTACATATTTTTGGTAAAAAAGAAATCGCAATAAGCGTATTTTGATTGGTTTGCGCAAAAGTTATTGCGTATACTAACTACGGGAAAGATTTATGTGATTTTTTTATTGTTTTTTTTAAACTAGTAATGGCAGCGATCTGTGATTTTTTTTTTTTTTTTTGCAGGCCTGCGGCATTGCGGCGGACAGATCGGACCCCTGACTGACATTTTTGGGGGTACCAGTGACATTACTACAGTTATCAGTGCTATAAATATGCGCTGTTACTGTAAAAATGACACTGGCAGGGAAGGGGATTAACTTTATTGGTGATCAAGTGGTTAAGTGTGTCCCTAGGGGCGTGATTCTAACTGTCAGGGGGCGTGGCTAGTGAAGTAATCACAGAGACATACGATCCTATATAGCAGGATCACATAGCCTCTGTCATTACTTCAGGGAGAATGACAGACGGCTGTGTTTAAATCAGCCGTCTGTCTTTCTCCCTCTCCTGCGGGAGATCGCGAGTGGCCGGAGGATATCGGAGCCGCCAGTCACACGTGCTGGCTCCCCAGGGAACGAACGGGGGTGGGAGCGCGCCGCCGGCAGCGTGCTCGCCCCCTACAGGCTCGTGGGCGAACGACGTAGGTGTACGTCGTTTTGCCTGTAAGCGGCTGAGTGACGCAGTAAATCTACGTGAGGCTGTCGGCAAGTGGTTAAGGGGGAAAATCTTCCGGTCCAGAAGTGGTTAAACATGAATGGAACTACTTGCATGCAGATCTACAGAACACCTGTGCGTCCGATGTACACCCAAGCACGTCCATAAGAATGAGGCCTTATAAATTCCCGGAATTCTACAAGCTGTACAGATCTGTTTATCTCCTTGTCTCTGTCTCTACCACTGCCCGCCAAGGTAAGAAGAACTTGGGTCCGATGGTGTTGGTTGGTGGATATTATTTTGTGGGCGCCCACACACCATCTGATCTCAGCAGCCTTCCAGCACAAATAATTATTTATTTACTTGGAATTTATTCCTCCAAAAAAAAAAAAAAAGTTACCAGCTGGGAATTTCAGTGAAGCAAATAAATGCAAAATGTGATGGAAATCAGTGACTGGCAGGCTGGACGATGTTTTCTGAAGCATCAGAAGGAGCTTCCCCACAGGCGCCACTTAGAGAAACCAATACAGAGAGTAAAGCAATGACAATGACCTTTTTTCATCCTTTGTTACAGGAGAAGTTTTGTGACTTTAAATGAGGCGCATACAAAAAGTATTCATACCCCTTGAAATTTTCCACATTTTGTCATGTTACAACCAAAAAGGTTAATGTATTTTATTGGGGTTTTATGTGAGAGACCGACATAAAGTGGCACATAATTGTGAAGTGGAAGGAAAATGATAAATGGTTTTCAACATTTTTTACAAATCAATATCTGAAAAGTGTGGCGTGCGTTTGTATTCAGCCCCCTTAAGGCCCCTTTCACACAGGGGAGTCCGTCAGGAGGACTCAGTTTTTCTCAGCGGGGTATCGATCCGCCGATCCCCCACTGAGCAGGGGGATGGCAGCTGTGTCCTTGCGCTGTGTGCGGAGAGGAAGCTGTCGGGTCCCCGCTGTTCTCTGGGAATCGGATGGGAAAGGACCGCCTGTCCGTTCTCATCCGATCCCATCCAATCCGATCCGCTGGACGGATGGAAAATAGGGTTTCCATCTGTCCAGATTTGACGGATCGCATGTCAGCGGACATGTCTCCACTAACATCTGATGCCCCATAGAGATGCATGGGGCATCCGTTCAGATCCGCCAAAAACTATTCAACGGTCCGCCTGTGTAAAAGGGGCCTTACCCTGATACCCCTAACTAAAATCTAGTGGAACCAATTGCCTTCAGAAGTCACCTAATTAGTAAATAGAGTCCACCTGTGTGTAATTTAATTCAGCTGTTATGTGAAGCCCTCAGAAGTTTGTTAGAGAACCTTTGTGAACAAACAGCATCATGAAGGCCAAGGAACACGCCAGACAGGTCAGGGATAAAGTTTAAAGCCGGGTTAGGTTATAAAAAAATATCCCAAGCTTAGGACATCTCATGGAGCTCTGTTCAATCTGTCATCGGTAAATGGAAAGAGTATGGCACAACTGTAAACCTACCAAGACATGGCCGTCCATCTAAACTGACAGGCTGGGCAAGGAGAGCATTAATCAGAGAAGCAGCCAAGAGGCCCATGGTAACTCTGGAGGAGCTGCAGAGACCCACAGCTCAGGTGGGAGAATCTGTCCACAGGAGAACTATTAGTCATGTACTCCACAAATCTGGCCTTTATGGAAGAGTGGGAAGAAGAAAGCCATTGTTGAAAGAAACCCATAAGAAGTCCTGTTTGCAGTTTGTTAGAAGCCATGTGGGGGACACAACAAACATGTGGAAGAAGGTGCTCTGGTCAGATGAGACCAAAATTGAACTTTTTGGCCTAAAAGCAAAACGCAATGTGTGGTGGGAAAACTAACACTGCACATCACCCTGAACACACCATTCCCACCGTGAAACATGGTGGTGGAATTATCATGTTGTGGGGATGCTTTTCTTCAGCAGGGACAGGGAAGCTGGTCAGAGTTTATGGGAAGATGGATGGAGCCAAATACAGGACAATCTTAGAAGAAAACCTGTTAGAGTCTGCAAAAGACTTGAGACTGGGGCGGAGGTTCACCTTCCAGCCGGACACGACCCTAAACATACAGCCAGAGCTACAATGGAATGGTTTAGATCAAAGCATATTCATGTGTTAGAATGGCCCAGTCAAAGTCCAGACCTAAATCCAGTTATGAATCTGTGGCAAGACTTCAAAATTGCTGTTCACAGACGCTCTCCATCCAATCTGACAGAGTTTGAGCTATTTTGCAAAGAAGAATGGGCAAACATGGCCCCCTCTAGATGTGTAAAGCTGGTAGAGACATCCCCAAAAATATTTGCAGCTGTAATTGCAGGGAACGGTGGTTCTACAAAGTATTGACTGAGGAGGGTGAATACAAATCCACCCCACACTTTTCACACACTTATTTGTAAAAAAATTTGAAAACCATCTATTATTTTCCTTCCACTTCACAATTATGTGCCACTTTGTGTTGGTCTATCACATAAAATTCTAATAAAATGTCAAAGGTATGGAGGCACAAAAGCCTAGTGCATATGTACCTTTTCAAGACACATATGCACTAGGCTTTTGTGCCTCCATCCCTATAATTAATTGAAGAATAAGAAGGAGGTGGGACTTTAAATGAAGTGGGGGGGGGGGGGGGAGCATACAGTTCATATGTAGTGAGAATACATTAGATAATTCATTTTTTTATATATATATACAGGGCTTTTTTTCTCAGAGAATAGGTGCAGGTACTCCCTTGTCTTGAGTCACCCCTTGTCTCCACTCCCTACCCACCTCCGAGCACTGTCCCTTGGTTCCACCCTTTACCCACCTCCCAGTACCCCCGCCCCCCCTTTTAGAGAATACAGAACCAAGTATCGTGTTGTGGTTCTAGGTCATTTGTATGGAATTTGTTAATGATAACTAGAAAAGCAGTAAAATAGATCCCCTGGAATCAGCAACAATAGACCCCCCCAACAATACATCCCCCCAGCAACAATAAATCTTCCCCTGCAACAATAGAAAAACAGTAAAATAGATCCCCTGCAATCAAACAATAGCCCCCCAGCATAAATAAATCCTCCCCTGCAACAATAGACCCCCCCCAACAACAATAGCCCCCCAGCAACAATAGTTCCCCCAAGCAACAATAATTCCTCCACTGCATCAATAGCCCCACCCACAACAAAATGCCATCCAGCAACAATAGATTCACCCCAGCAACAATAGATCCCCCAGCAGCCAGCATAGATAGGCCCTTCAGCTCACCCTACTAACCCCCAGCACCCCTTTGCCATTGCATACATTCAGACTGGAGGTGCCGGAACTGCGTTCCCCCGCGTTCCCGCTGCAAAAAAACCCTGTATATATATATTGTACACACAAGTAGAAACACAACACAGTACAGTATAAAGAATAGCAATGTTTAGAGCAGATTTTTATAAAAAAGCCTCATCAACAGATTATAAAAACAGATAATTCAGTATTACAGTATTTCATCCATGTAGTAAAACATATTCCTATTTACTAAGCTAAATCACACCACTTTAGAACGTATGGGTATAAAGTTAGGAGATGATTAGTGATAGATCTCAATGAAGAATTATAGAAGAAGTTCATGACTGCCAAAATTCATATATAGGTCAAACATAGAATCACATAGTTGTAATAAAAAATTGCATCCAAAAGTCTTGACGCGTTTCGCGGAATAAGCTCCACTTCCTCAGGAGAAGATGCAAAAGGTCGTAGCTGTTAAAAGCAGTGGTGTATTTAGGTTTTGTGCTGCCCTAGGCCTGACTAAACTTGTGCACCCCCTAATTTACATATGACCCACCCCTTCCTGTAAAGGCCATGCCCTTTACTGTTTACGACCCGCCCTGTCATCTGTGAACCGCAGACCACAAGTCTATCAGTGCCCATCAGCGTAGCCTTATCAGTTCCCATACGTTCAGCCTCATCAGTGCCGATCTGTGCAGCCTTATCAGTGCCACCTCATTACTGCCCATCAGTGCAGCCTCTTCACTGACCGCTTTATGAGGGTGCCAGACCAATTTGCCTCCTGGACTCTGCCCTCTGGCCCAATTCACCCCATAAGACTGGCGCTATATTAAAAGTGTAGCGCAAAGGCGGCGGAGACCCTTTTCGTGCGGGAAGCGGGAGGAGGCTGTTTTTTTTTTTTTTTTGCTGCCCCCCTTCAAAGTGCCGCCCTAGGCCTGGGCCTTGTTGCCCTAGGCCAAGATACAGCACTTGTTAAAAGTATATAAACAAAAATGTAGTCCTCGTATTTAACCCAAATTAGGAAAGGGAAGGTCTAAAGAGGAAAAAGTCTACTAGATGATGGAACATTCTACCCTAGTTTACTCACAAATCAGCTCAAGATTCAACACATGGTACTGTGAACTGTGGCTTCCCACCTTCTCTTCTTCTTCAATCTTTTGTTACAGCTCAGTGCTGCAGATCTCCTGCATCCTCTTTGCAGCCACTTTCCATCTACATGCACTCCAGTAAATGGTTCATGACATTTCCCAGGGCCACACCACAAAGCCGCATTAAAGTCAAATAATAGAAAAATACTACTTCACCACTTGCCCTCTGGAAGATTTACTCCCCTTCATGACCAGGCCATTTTATGTGATATGGCACTACGTCATTTTAACTGACGATTGCACGGTCGTGCGATGCTGTACTCGAAAAAAATGTATGCCTTGTTTTCCCATAAATAGAGCTTTCTTTTGGTGGTATTTGATCACCTCTGCGGTTTTTATTTTTTGCGATATAAACAAAAAAACCCGACAATTTTGAAAAAAAATTAAAATATTTTTTTTACTTTCTGCTATAAAACACATCCAATATAAAAAATGAAAAAAAAAATCTATTTTCTGCAGCAATTTAGGCCAAAATGTATTCTGCTACATATTTTTGGTAAAAAAAAAAAAATTCCAATAAGCGTATATTGATTGGTTTGCCTAAAAATATTGCGTCTACAAACTAGGGGATTTTTTTTCTCTTCTTTTTTTATTTACTAGTGATGTCAGCGATCGGCGACTTATAGTGGGACTGTGCTATTGCAATGGACAGTCAAAACACTAGCTGACACCTGACACTTTTTTGGGGACCAGTGACACCAATACACTGATCAGTGCTAACAATATGCACTGTCACTGTACCAACGACACTGGCTGGGAATGGGTTAACATCAGGGGCAATCAACGGATTAACTGTGTGCCTAGCCAGTGTTTTCTCACTGTGGGGGAGGTACTTTTACTAGGGGAAGGCAGGAACACAGGATCAATCCATTCCCTTCTGACCTTGTTTACATAGGCAGATCCCCGTTCTGCCTGTGTACCGAATAATTAGCGGATATCGGGTCTGCGGGTTCCGCTGTGTAGAATCACAGCAGGAGCAAGCCACCTACCCGAAAGTGCAGGATCATGTATATATATGTGATCCTGCACAATGCAGCTGCCCTGTAGCAGTAAAAATGCTATAGGGCGGTCGGGAAGTGGTTAAATGAATGAATCAGGTAAAGGGGAGCACTGTCATCCCGTAATGTCATCCCGCACCCACCAACCAAGGCTGGAGAGTGACACCTAGAATAACATAGGGAGAAGATGCCTGCACAGAGGTAAGTATTGCAGAGTTTTGTTCTGTATAAAAGGGATAGCAGGACGGGGTTAAACTTCTATGAGATTTTAGTGATTGGGTACATATCTAACCAGTGGCAGGCCATCCATTGGGGGCGCTGTCCCCCCTATCCATCTGACCGCCCCCCTAATTTACATGCAGGGCGCTGGACGCATGGATTCCAATGGGTTTTTTTTTTTTTTTTCGAAGCACGTGATTAGAGCCAGAGGCTCTATTAGGCTTGGGGCGCAGTTGTGTGACAATAGCGAATGAATATTCGCTATTATCACACTGATTCTCCTCCCAGCCAATCAGGAAGCGGGTCCTGAGACCTGTTTCCCGATTGGCCGAAAAGAGAGGCCATGCTATTGGCCAAGGAGGAGGAGGAAGGAGATGCAGGGGAAGCCGCCGCTGCCGGGGAAAGCCCTCCGCCGCCGATGCCTGCCCTCCACGTCAGTCCAGGGTGAGTGAGCCGGTGATGGGGGGGGGGGTTGGGTGGTATGGTGTGCGAGCTGATGTGGTCCGGGAGGGGGTATGGTGTGGTCCGTCTGGCGACCTCCCCCCCCCCCCCGGCCCATGGAGCACCAGCCGCCACTGTATCTAACCCCCAGAAATACTCCCCTGCACCTTCCAGAGATGTGGCGGATACACCCTTCACTGGCTGCTGTCCTCTTCTCCTGGGACGCTTCCAGGTGCCAGGTTTTTGGCCTCCTGATTGGCCAGTAGGGGAGTGATGTCATCCCACGCATGTGCAGCTCAGTGAACATTTAATAGAAAACTGAGAGCAGGCGGTTAAGTGTTTATTACAGAAGAGCAGAGATGTATAGTAACTAAGTAGAACTACTTCACTACTGTACTTAAGTACCGAAAGGCGGTATCTGTACTTTCCTAGAGTAGATTTTTTTTCTTCTACTTCCACTTTTACTTCACTACATTTTTTCAATGATTTCAATACTTCTACTCCGATATTTTTTTTGTGCTGCATAGTTACTTGTTACAATTATAAAAATTACCACTGCCAGAACAGTAGATGGCAGGTTTCATGAAGCTCAAAACATGTGTATTATCAGCGCATACGAAAATAAAAGCTACTGTATGTATAAATAAAAGCTGCATTTGAAATAATAAAAAACAATATGATGTTCAAACTTTTGACTTCTTTCTTTAATAACTACATAACACAGTACTTGTACTTTTACTTTCAGTACTTGAGTAGCAATTTTTTTTTTCAAAACTACTGGTACTTTTACTTTCATTACTTGAGTAGCAAAATTTTTTAAAAAAATTACTTGCAATACTTAAGTACAAAAAATGTTGAATACTTTAGTACTTCTACTCAAGTCACTTTTTGATCGAGCACTTCCACTTCTACTCAAGTCACTTTTTGATCGAGCACTTGTACTTTTACTCAAGTATGGGTTTCGAGTACTTTATACAACTCTACAGAAGAGGCCTAACACGTCTCTTTTGTAATAGGGCTTCTTTCTCCCCAGGGGGTGCGACCAAGCATGTGTGCTTTTTTGCGTGTTCTCATTCGTTCCTATGCATTACAATTATGGCAGCCCATTCATTTCAATGCCCTATGCGTGAGAATTGTGCAAAAAAGAAACTGCCTGCACCATTTGCAAAATTGTGCCGCACCAATCCGCATGCTACTGAAGAACGAATGGCACCACCACGCTTCTGCAAAGGCCCGGCGCGTTTTTGAGTGTTGCCGAAAAGTGTAGAATTTTGCGTGCGTTCCTGCCGGCTCAGTTTTTCATTACTTAAGTTTAGTTCCATTTCGCGGACGGTGATAGCGTAGATGAGCGCGTCTCCAATCATATGCTGCCAATTGCACTTGTTACAATGTAACTGATTCCAGCAGGCGGCCATTGTTGCGTGGAACGGACAAGCGCCTCCAGACAAAGATTAATGCGTTCTGGTTTTATCATTCCAAAGTAAATTGGCCACAATCACATGTTTTCCCCTCAAATTACACAAGGATGAATGGAGACAGAACTGTGTAATTGTGACATTACCATCATTACAATGACGCTTCGCCTTATGCTTCCGACTCGTGGGTTTTCTTAGTAGACGATTACAATTGATTTTCGTGTTTTTTTCTTCCCCTCTTCGGGCTGACAAATCGCTCCCTTCGCCACCCTTGTTTCCATGTTATAAAATGATGGAGTCGCGTCATTAGGGGCCTGTTTGTTCTGGCACGCTCGGTACACCATGGCGAGTGGGCGGATGTGTTGACAGATCCCTCTCCATCTTTTCATCGGAATGTGAACAGAATGTGAGACTGGAGAGGCGAGGACGCTTTTCCTTCTCTGATGTATTTATATGAAATAATGTTAATCATGATTAGCACTTAAACACCCGGTATGGAGGGATGCTGGGAGCAGACATTGCAAGCTTTTAATCATTGTAACCCGTTTCCACGGCAACGCCGACCCTGCTGAGAGAGGCGGAGAGGGGCTATTCATGCCGGCAAGGCGGCTGAAACCTTGCTGCTTAAAGGGGGACTCTGCTAGATCTCTCATACAGTACATCAGCAGTGAACCCATGTTGTCTATATACTCATACAGTGCCGGGAAATTGGTGGTGATAGATTTTGGCTTACGCTTCGATAGTATCAGGGCTTTTTTTCAGCGGAAATGCGGGGGAACGCAGTTCCAGCACCTCTAGCACTGAATGTATGCCATGGTAAGGGGTGCTGGAGGGTCTACTGATGCTGGATCTATTGATGCTGGAGGGGATCTATTTTTGATTGGCAATCTATTGTTGCTGGTGGAGGATCTTTTGATACTGTGGGTTAATTGTTGCTGGAAGGGATCTACTGTTTGGGGAGGGGGTCTACTGTTGCTGGCTACTAGAGAGTCTATTGATGCTGGCTGCTGGGAGATCTTTTGCTGCTGCTAGGGGGGTATATTGCTATTGGCTGTGGGGGATCAATTTTATTGCTTTTCTTGTTATCATAACCAAATTCCATACATTCCACTACAAAATTATACTTGGCTCTATATTCTCTAAAAGGGGCTGTACTGGAAGCTGGGTAGGGGGTGGATCTAAGGGTCGGTGCTCAGAGGTGGAACCAAGGGTTAGTGCTCAAAGGTGGGTAGGGGGCGGAGACACAAAGTAACTTTGAAAGGGGAGTTCCTGCACCTTTTCTCTGAGAAAAAAAGCCCTGGATAGTATTATTAGATAGATGTATGATTCAATCTAATTCACTAAAACTCCAATAGCCATCATTTCCCCTCCGATCAGTTTAGATCATGTTTGATCAAACTGAATCGATCAGCCAGGGTGGAACATTATCAATCATTTGGCATCAGTTGGCAGCATACTATGGTCATGAATGCAATCGAATTTCAAAAATTTGAATTTGCACGGTGGAAACAGAGATGTGATCAATAATTTATGATCATATCTTCCAACTATATATTGAAATTCACTTCCCCTTGTGTGACATATTGATTAGGTTGTTAACTATAGATCGATTATTCCTATTAGTGGAGATCAATTAGAAAAGATATTGATCATTTTTTCAAAGTGTGTTTGGCCACCATAAGACTCGATTTACATTGGATTCAATCAAACTGCGTCAATTAGCCAGAGAGGGAAATTATCTACTTTTAAATCAATCAGCAGCACTGAGATACTTTGTTCATGAATATTATCAATCAATCAGATCATGAGATAACATGGTGCAAACACAGATGTAATCAATAATTTATGAATTTATCGTCCAACTATTGATCAAAATCCACTTCCTCATGTGTGGCATATCGACCGCAGTGGGTTGGTGACTATAGATCAATTTTTCCAATTGGGAGAGGGTCTTCATGCCTCATATAGCAAGTCTTCTATAGCCGTTCCCCTTGGTGGTAGGATGAGATCACTTGCTGAAGTCTCAGCCTACAGCCAAGGGGGTTTCCAGACAACCACAACCCTTGCAGGCACAGGTGGGCGGGGCCAGCTTTTTCACTTAGAAAAAATGGTGGCCTGTTGATTCTGATAATGGAAACTGGGAGGCGAGGTTATCTCTTCTCCCTTCCCTCTTCTGCACATGGAGACTTATAGGCCTGGCTGCTATGGTGATGATCTACACATAAAGAGCTATAGGCCTAGATACTAGACATGTGCAATTAGTTTCAAGCCGAATACAAATTTGGATTCATTTTTGGTTATTCACATCCGAATCTCCGAATGAAATAATATCGATGAGTAACAAACTTCAAAGTTCGTTTAGTTTATTTGTTTTCTAACGAATTCCAAATTTTCAGAACAATTAGAGATCAGAATGGTCAAAAAATGATCGATCGATTAGAATTCTGTGTGAAGATTAGCTGGTTGTAAAGCAGCAGGCCAGGAAGCCAGCAGCTACGTCTTTAACAACCGATGACTCAGCTGTCAGCGGGCTTCCCCACTGACAGCTGAAATGTAAACAAAACAATGCCAGCAATACACAAATGTTTAAAAAAATGGCGTGGGAGTCCCCCCCCCCCCCCAACCGCCAAAATTTGAAAAAAAAAATGACGATGGATCTACATTGTTTGTTTTTTTGTTTTTTGTTTTTTGTTAAAAACTATCTCTTGTTTTTCTTTATTTTTGACACTTTTTTTGATGAATGAGTAGGAGTACAATGTACCTCATACTCATTTACATGGGGGCGGGGTAGGGGGGCCACCTTATTAAGGGGGCTTCCAGATTTCGATAAGCCCCCTGCCTGAAGACCCCCACAACCACCGCCCTGGGTTGTTGGGAAGAGGTCCCCCCTGCCCCACAGGCATAGAATGCATTAAGATAAAGAACCTTCTGACTTTACATCCACTTTAGGCCCCTTTCTCACTTGTATGACCTGAAAGTCGCGCAACCTTGCCACGTGACATCGACACGACGTAAAGCAATTCCTGTGTAATCCTATACTATAGACTGTAGTCTATAGACCTCAAGTCGCCTCAAAGTCGGACCAAAGCAGTGCAGGGACTACTTTGAAGTCACCGCGATTAGAAGTTGCACAGATGTGAATAGTATTTATTAAAAATCATGGGTACTACTTGTCATGAGACTCTGCAATCCCAAGTCGCAGGACAAGTCGCACAAGTGTGAAAGGGGTCTTAATGTTCTACAATAAAGACTGAAAGTATCTCATTTTAACACAGTTGCAGTGTGTTGCAGAAAATGTCTAATTATGGGGGGAGGGGGTTTCCTTTTTTTAGAGCAGCGCAGTGTTACAAAATCCACCAAAAAATGTATTAAAAAAAAAAAAAAGAAGTAGAACCAGTGTAATGCGCTGCCCGCAATCGGCACATTGACACTGCTTTAATTCTACTCTCATGCCCTGAGATTCTTGCTCATGAATTATGGGCTCCGTTTACGAAGCAATATTTTTCTCTTTAAAATCAGCAGTAAAATAAAATGCTACTATAATACCACATGCGGTATTTCATTGAAAATTGCGGTATTTATCTCATTATTCCATGCTGTTTTTTTTCTCATGCGTTATCCAGTGGGATGGATACAGTGGAGAAGAATAAGAACCCCTGTCCATTTTTATTGTTAATAAAGAGGTACAATGGTTTAAACTGTAGAAATATGCAAACTCACAAAGGCCCTGTTCACACCTGAGCGTTTTTAGGCTCGTAAAACGCTCATCTCTGAAGTTCGAAAACGCCCAACAAGCAATATCCCATTCATTTCAATGGCCCCTGTTCACATATGAGCGTTTTGTCGCCTGAAGCAAAATGGCTGAAGCTCAAAAATGTACATGAGCTTCTTTTTTGGCAGATTACAAGCGTTTTTGTTAGATGTCATTGCCTGCCTCCAAACACCTGCAAAAAAAGCCATAAAAACACCTGAAAAACGCCCAAAAAAACGCCTGAAAATGATACGCTCTGGTGTGAATGAAGCCTTAGTCAGTGCGGTCCCTGCAGCATATGTATTAATACAAAAGAAAAAAAGTGAGACGAATACCAGTTAAAGGAAAGCTGCTTTCACAGGACACACATGGTGTATCAAAAACAACAAAGTTCAATTCAGTAAATACAAAATATCTTTATAAATATCAAATATAGAGTGGGAAAATAGTATAAAAATGTACACACCTATATAAATACCCTTCTTCTACAATGTTGTCTTTTTTTATTGGTGGAAAAAGGGGTAATTATATATGCGTGTAACTTTTGATTCTATTTTCCCCTGGTAACATCTGGGGGAACCCTAGGCTTCCATGGTACCCCGGTTGAGAAACCCTGCTTTAGCCTGGGTTCACACTTGTGCGATCACAGACATCACATGTGATTTGCACTGCATTGCTGTGCAGATCACATGTGATGTCTGTGCGATGCGAATTCAGCCTTGCAGTTTGCATGGCTGAATTTGCATCGCATTTGGACCAAAATGGTACAGGACCCTTTTTTTGGTCTGCACTGGAATCTGATCGCATGGCTGTTCACATCTATGCAATCTGATTCCTGTACCATTTCACAGTTCACACTGCGATCTGCAAACCGATCTGGGGGTGTCATTAACTTTACAATGACACCCGCAGCTGTTTGCAGAGGACAGTGTGATTTACCTGCGAGTGAGATGCGATCCATGAATCCGCACTGGAATCACGCTGGTTTCCACATCGCACAAGTGTAAACCGGACCTAAAAGTAATTTTTCCTGTGATATTGTTATATCTTTGGACAGGTCTGTTTTTCCTTTTTGGAGAATAGCTATCATCATAATATTCTTGAAAGTGTCACTTTGGTATCCATCTGACAAACCTTCAAATTGATGTCACCTCACTTTTCTGTTCTTAATCCGATATTTGAGCCAAAGTTTTCTCTAAAAATAATTGTGAAAAAGGAAAGTATACCCACTACATATGACATATGTTCTAATAAGGGATTAGACCATTGTGATATGCATGTACATTGTATTATGTTTGGAGCAATTTGGAGGTTTGCAGCAAATGATGTATATGCTTATATACTGTACACAAAAAAGTCTCCAAAAATCTGGTGAAAATAGATACATTTCACTACATGTAATGGGATTCAGTTCCTAAAGGCAAATAGACTTAGGACTTTGCAAGTGCAGTTACACCAGGGTAGAGATTGACCGATTATCGGCAACACCGATATATCGGGGGCCGATATGCACTTTCCCGATATATCGGAATCGGCCTGTTGATTTGCCGATATTGACGATATTTTAGTGACGTCATTGCGTATGTTGCGCCACGTGCCTCCGCGCACTGAACAGCTCTTAGGCCGCCTCCCTCTGCCACCTTAGTCCTTACAGTGTCTTTTACTGGCCGCTGCCACAGTGGAGTCTGCATGTGGCACAGGCAGTCGGTTGGGAGAGTCGGGACAGAGTTCTTCTACATCTACTGAGTGCAGTGACCAACAGTCTGACACACGTTCTGTATTCTGTTCTGTGATAATTGATAACAGTGACCAACAAAAAACTCTTTCTCTGACACATGTTCTGTATCTTTTCTGTTCTGTTCTGTAACACAGCCGCCGCGGCCACCCACCCACAGCTGCCCGGCGCCAGCCAGCAACCCAGTCCCACACAGTCCACAGTGTAGTGTACCAGCCAGCCACAGGCCCTGCCTGAGTCATCCTCCTGACTGTACCAGCTCTCCAGCAGCCACAGGCCCTGGATCTATATGTTCCAGGCCAGCCACCACACAGGGTGCCAGCCTGCCACAAAAGGGTGCCTGCCAGCCAGCCAGCCACAAAAGGGTGCAAGCCAGCCACCAAAGCTTGATGACAGCCACCCACCCGGTGCCAGCCAGTCAGCCACGAGAGGGTGCCTGCCAGCCAGCCACCCACCCACCACAGGGTGCAAGCCAGCCAGCCACCCACCCACCCATCCACCACAGAGTGCAAGGCAGCCACCCACCCACCACACTGGGTGCCAGCCAGCCACCCACTACAGGGTGCCAGCCAGACAGCCACTACAAGGTGCCAGCCAGACAGCCACCCACCCCAGGGTGCAAGCCAGTCACCCACCCACCACACAAGGTGCCAGCCAGCCACCCACCCACCACAGGGTGCCAGCCAGACAGCCACCACAGGGTGCCAGCCAGACAGCCACCCACCACAGGGTGCCAGCCAGCCACCCACCCACCACACGGTGCCTGCCAGCCAGACAGCCACCCACTACAGGATGCCAGCCACTACAGGGTGCCAGCCACCACAGGGTTCCAGGGTGCCAGCCACCACAGGGTGCCAGGCAGCCAGACAGCCACCACAGGGTGCCAGCCAGCCACCCACCCACCACACGGTGCCTGCCAGCCAGCCAGACAGCCACCCACAACAGGGTTCCAGCCAGCCACCCATTTTGTGTATGCCTAAATTAGTGTCTGACTCTTTCTTGTTTCAATGGAGATGGATGGAGATAAAAGTATGGTCTGGGAGTATTTCTCTTCTCCATCGCCAGGAAAATCAGTAGCACTGTGCAACACACGCAAAAACAAAGTGAGCATGGGATCAATAACTGCAAAAACCAAAAATACGTCTAATCTTTGGGCCCATCTAAGAGTTCATCATCTTGAATTGTATAATGCAGCACAGAAAAAACAAAATGAATCACAAGGTGAAACATCCCTATCCCAGGCAACAATAACAGATGTTTCAGAAAAAAAACAGGTGGTAAAAATCTGATGGAAGATCCCAACTGCTAGACAGAGTAATCACAGAGATGATGGTCACTGATAACCAGCCATTTACAATAGTGTCTGCCTCTGGATTTAAGTGGTTGATGTCCATAGTTGAGCCAAGCTACACACTGAAGAGTGACAAGTTTTATCGAACTGAAATGCTGCAAAAGATTCACCAAAAGGTCATTGACAAAGTAAAGACTATGCTGCAACCAGAGAATGCTGGCAACTCACTCTCATTCACGACGGACTGCTGGTCAGGACAAATACAATTACTAATGAGTCTTACATGCCACTTCATTGACAGCGGATGGACAAGAAGGCATTTGGTTTTGAATACAAAAGTGATGCAGGGATCCCACACTGGGGAGTGCATTAAAGAAAAGTTTCTAGGCATGCTAGAAGAATGGGGAATCAGCAAAGACCGAGTGATGCTTGTGCTACGAGACAGTGGAGCGAACATGGTAAAAGGTATGAGACTTACTGAAGTGTCAGACCTCCGTTGCATGGCACCCTCCAACTGGTGGTAAATGATGGTCTGTCACACAAGAAAGCTTTGTTGGACATTATTACCATGCTGAAGAAGTGCGCAGGCCATTTCCACCATTCTGTTCGTGCCAAGCAGCGACTGAGGTGCATTTAGGAAGACCTTGGCCTACCCAAAAACAACCTGATACAGTCTGTTCCAACACGATGGAACTCAACGCTACACATGTTACAGAGGGTGCTGGAGCAGAAGCGACCTCTCACTATATATTCTGTTGAATATGGACTTGGAGGACATTCTTTCCCTACTGCAGATCAGTGGGACATAGTAGCCAACATTATAGAGACGCTTGTACCCATTAACGAAGTGACACTGGAGGTGAGTCATTATGACTCATCTATTTCCTTTATGATCCCATGTGTGAGAGTCCTTAAAGCGGAGTTCCGGGCACAAAATCGATCTTTTTTTTTGTGTCCGTCCGCTTGTTCTCTTTCACCTGAAACAGAATTGGATAGTTAGGTTTTTTGTTTTTTTTTGTACTCACCTTGTAATTGTAGATCGAATATACTCACCTATTCTTCACTTCCTCCCTCTGCGCCGCGGCTCCGCCGTCACTTCCTGGCTTGCACTGATTCCTGGGAGCTGAACGTCATCGCTCCCAGGAATCAATGCGACGGCACCGGCCCCGCTCGTCACTTCCGGGGCGACGCCGCATTCCCTGCTAAACAGCTTCTGGGCATGCCCAGAAGCTGTGGAGGAATGCGGCGCCGCACCGGAAGTGACGTGAGGGGTCGGTGCAGGCGCATTCTGGGAGAAGAGGACGCGGAAGAAGACGCGGAAGAGGATCGCGCCGGCTTCAGCTGCCCACAAGAGAGATGGCAACGCTGTGGAAGAAATTTTATAAGTGAGTATTTCTTCTTGCAGGTAAGTGCGAACCGGGACAGATCAGAGGCTAGCCATTGTGGAATGTACTAGCCCTGACTGTCCTGGGGGTATGTTTACTGAAAAATGTTTTCTGTGCCCGGAACTCCGCTTTAAGATGCTTCTTCAACAGAATGAAGGACCCAACACACGTGGCATCAAAGCATGGAGGCAGGCCATGAGGGACAGCCTCTGCCAAAAGGTTTGAGAAGCATAAGGAGAATAAAATTGTTGTTCTTGCATGTCTTTTGGATCCTCGATACAAGAACCATCCTTTCTCTTCTGATGATGTATTGGCCAAGGCAAAGCAATGGCTGAAGAAGATATTCAACAGCAGGTGCAGGAGGTTCCTCCTGATGAAAAGAAAAAAAGTAAAGGACAAGAAGAGAAGGTTTCTGATGTGGAAGAGCAGGATGCAGGAGAAAAATGTCCCAAAAGACAACGGACAGAAGAGAAGATTTATTGTGGTCAAATAGATGCAATGTTCAGTGTTTTATTGGGGTCTCATGCAGAGGATTCATCAGAATCGCCAATAATGAGCCTGGATGATGATCTTCATCTCTATTTGAAGGAACCAGTAGTTGACAGAAGAAGTGATCCTCTTCAGTGGTGGAAAGAAAATGAGGCACGCTACAAAAGACTTGCTTCTCATGCTAGAAGATACCTTTTCTGCTCCCCCTTCCTCAGTACCAAGTGAGTGTGTTTTTAGTGAAGCTGCAGCAGTTTATGAAAAGAAAAGAAGCCGTTTAACTGGTGAACATGCTGAAGTGTTCTGCTTTCTGCACTATAATATTGTTCTACTTAACTGGGAGTATTGATTTGAAAGTGTAGCTAGTCTAAAGTAGTGTCTGTCCACCAGTCCACCGAGTCTGTCCAATCCACTGTCTAGCTTGTGTCTATCTATTTTTTTTTCTAACAGTTTTGCACTGACTGTGCTGCGCTGCAGTCAGTGCAAAAGTGATAGAAAAAAAATAGACATAGACAGTGGATTGGAGTCAGTGCCAGTGGACTACTGCTGCAGTAGAATGCCACTCACTGCTGCAATAATTTTAAATCACTACTGCAGTAGTGCAGTAGTGATTTAAAATTATTCCAGTGAGTGAGTGCCCTACTGCAGCGGTAGTACACACAGTCACACTGTGTAGCTGTTGCCTTGCTTTTCTTCTAGCAGTATTGCACTGACGGCAGTAGTTGCAGTGAGTGCCATACTGCAGTGAGTCCTCCACTGACTCCAGTCCAATCCATTGTGACAAGTGTAGCTGTTGCCTTGCTTTTCTTCTAGCAGTATTGCACTGACTGCAGTAGTTGCAGTGAGTGCCATACTGCAGTGCAGATAGTCCTCCACTGACTCCAGTCCAATCCACTGTGACGTGAAGCTGTTGCCTATTTGCCTTGCTTTTCTTCTAGCAGTATTGCACTGACTGCACTGCACACAGAGGTAGTCCGCCACTGACTCAGAGTCCAGTCCAGTCCAATCCACTGTGACATGTGTAGCTGTTGCCTTGCTCTTTTTATAGCAGTTGTGCAGTGACTGCACTGCAGTAGTGAATTAAAAATTTTATATTGTAGTGAGTCCACTACTGCAGCACTTTATTATACATTAATGCACAATCAGATGATGTGAAATGGTATTGTCCAACTCCTTGCAATTGAAGTTTTCCTATCAGTTTTTATGCAGTTAGGGTGTGAAGAATGAGCACTTAATGTTAAAAATGTTAATAAATAAAGATTAATATGTTTGTTAAGAGATTTGTTTAGAAATTTGTGTTTTTTGGGAAAAGTTTACATGTGTGAAAATATCGGCCGATACCGATATGCGATCTGCAAAATATCGGTATCGGCAATGAAAAAACTATATTGGTCAATCACTACTGTCGGGCTTAGTAAATGAGGGGAAGCTCTGCTGACTTCCACCATCCAATCATGTGCAAGCAAAAATGCATTTTTTTAAACATTTCCTTGCATGTGATTGGGTATTCCTTGTAAGGGTCCGTTCACACGGGGCGGACCGTATTTTCCTCTGCTCCGGCACTTTTTTTTTTTTTTACGGGCTCGGATGACAGTTGTGTCATCCGGTCCGTATGTCCGTTTATCATCCCATACGTTTGCGGATGATAAACGGAGATAATGCATGTCAATGGGATTTTGCGTCCGTTCGATTTTTTTAAACGGAAGAAAAATAGGGTTCTCTTCCGTTCCAAAAAACGGAACTGATCGGAAAGGACGCAAATCGGATGGTCATCCGCTGACATCCGCAATCCCACTGACATGCATTATTTCCATTTTTCATCCGCAAAAAAATGGGATGAAAAACAGACATACGCCCGTGTGAAAGGACCCTAAAGTGAAACTTTGTCTCACTTACTAAGCTCTGGAGCAACTTGCAAATCGCACAGACTATTTGCCTTAAAGTGGAACTATAGGCACAACTTTTTTTTTTTTTTCATTTTGGATAGAGTAAGGGAGGGTTATAACTCCTGTCAGTGTTTTTGCCAACTGTTTTCCATTAGAAGACTTCCCCTCTATTACTTTCCTGGGGACATCCCAAAATGTAGGATTTTTTTTTTTAACTTTTACTTTCAATGATATAGGTAAACAGGACAAATATAGAGAGTGAGAATCTCCCTAATGGGGTCACAGACAACAATAAAAACCTGACAGTTGTTCTAATCCACCTCCACTCTATCCAAAACTAAAAAAAATTATTTATTTTTATATTTCCATATTTAGGTTTCCTTTGCATTACTGTTGACAAAACTTTTCCAAAAAAGGTAGATTACTCACAATTGACTATTATATGTTTACCTTCTTTAAATACTGCATGCCTGGACCACTACCTAATTTTTGCATGCAATAAATTATTTATTTCCTTCTGTGAATTGACTTAAACCCCTAAATATTTACTGACGGTTTTGAGCATTTTGCGGTAAATACTGCAAATTGGTATAGTGACTTGACAGTTTCAGGATCCCATACAATATTTAGGGAAAATGTATACAGACATCTACATACTGCATGCGATCTGGCTCTGTGAATGGAGCCCATTGTATTTTGATCAATCAGATGATGAGATTAGATGGTGGAAACAGATATGCGATCAATCATTTACTAACGTTGTGATTGTATCTTAGCTATTGACTGAAATCCACTTCTCTGTGTGGCGTATTGATCAAATGGGTTGTCGACCATAGATC